>NC_140415.1:39108333-39797500 GCF_965140295.1 Lepidochelys olivacea
ATGCAGATTGCACCCTGAGTGTCTGTGTGCTCACAGCCCTGGTTCAGCAGCTCTGACCCCAGCAGCCTGTCTACAGCCCCACTCTGGCTTCCACCAGCCTTGGTTACTACTTGCGGTGCGACCCCCACATAATCCCAGTCCCAGATTTTTTCCAAAACCACGTGCTCTGCAATGTCCAGCTCTCTCCTGGGCAGTTCAGAGATATAATTTGGTTGATTTGTTCCTCGAAAGACACAAGAATACACCACAGTTTATTAACTTAACTGAGTAAATACACCCTTCCCTTGAAAAACAGCATTGAGCTGGTTTATTGTAAAAATGAAATAAATTTATTAACAAAAATATATATACAATTAAGTGAATTCAAGTATAAGGAATGAAGATAGAAAGAGTTACAAGTAAAACAAAATACACTTCTAAGAGTTTACAACTTAATCTCGGAAGATACAGGCTTTATTCAAGGTTGTTTCTCTCAGTCATTCTTTTTCCCAGCCATGGCTGGCTTTCCCTCAGTCAAGATCTTCCACAAAAGTGCAAGATGTTGGCTTCCCTTGTGAAAGAACTTTGCCTACTCAGGTTTCTCACCTATATTCAGTTCCAGAGACTTCAACCCTGCTTGGTTGAAGGACCCATCTTTCTCAGGTTGCAAGAGCTCTGGCCTCTTGTGTCTGTCTAGTGATGGATGCCACAGATGGCTCCTGCCCTTCCTTGTATCTTCCAAAGTTCAATTAACTTGTTTCAAGACGAAGGATGACCTCATGATGTTCTTCCCTTCCTATGGGCTTCCTATGCACCTGTATGATTTCTATGTAAATGGGGCTTCCACTGTTTCTGATTCCACCCTGCTTAATTTACATATGAGCTCTGTAGCCATTCCTGTCCTCCTGTGATTTTTCTCTCCTGTCTGGGCAGATTATACAGCCTAATATCAATGAGTATCCATAATTTCTTATGTAGTATTAATACATACATTTCACAATTATATTAATCACCAGTGTGTCATTAGCATTCAGAAAAGAACCACACTGTACACTTTTATAATACAGTAATATTGTATACAGTCAGTTGATTCTGTTGCTTATCACTTCAAGTTCAGTTCCCTGTCTTTATATGCCAGTAAACCTTTGAAATGGATTCTTCTGCAAAGCTTCTCTCTCTTGCTAAGTGTAGACACTATTGTGTCATCTTCCCCACTTGTTAGTGTATGGTTTGCTTCCACCTTTTGTTAGCTTGATGGGTCTATTTACTGTATATATGTAAATTGAGGTAACACACATTCCTTTGTTTAGCATACACCTGTTTAACAACTCCCCCTGACATACGTGGTTTGAACACCTTTTAGTTATCATTCCAGCATATATATATTCATAACTCCTAATGCCTGTCACGCACATACATCACACAAGAATATTAATTGTCAGTGAGTTATTAGTTGTCAAATGATATCTCCCAAGGCATATGTTGTACAAAGATTATTACACTAGTGGATAAGGTGTGAATACAGGGGTGCTTTGTGTCACATGTATTTGTATCATATGAAGCCAATGAATTTCTTTCCAGCCCATCAGCAGACCCTAATAACTTGCACCAAAAAATCCTAGAAGAGTTGGTTAAGGAAATCTCAGTGACTAAAAAATTAAAGAATAGGAACATAATTAATTCCAGTCAACATGGTTTTATAGAAAATAGATCTTGGTTTGGAGGAGGGGTAGACTGGGTACATCTGGGGAAGCCTGGCTTCAGCAGGGGCAGAGATCCCAGCTGGAGGTAGGTAGTGGGAGTGAGGGGCCCAGCTCAGTGTGCAGTTCAGGCTACCTAACCAAGGTAGGATGCAGCCCTCCAGTAAATTGCTAACAGTGATTTTTATACACAGCAGCTTACGGCAGGAAAGAGCAAGAAGCAACCTCTTACACGTTAATGGCTTCTACGGTACCAACCAGTGGCTTACTAGGATGAGAAGAGGCGGAACTAGAAATGTTGGTCGGGTGAGCTACATGTGGGAAATGGTGGAGGAGGAGAAAGACACACCAGTCCTCTCTCACGTGCGTAAAGTTACTGTAACAATCATGTAATAAAACTGTCAACATTTTAGGACATAGACAATGATTGAGATTTTTCTCATTGGCCCTGTTAGCAACTGTGAACGTTTCAAAGTATGACCATGATTCCCATTCCACTATAACAAAATATACAGGGGAGGGGAGCACTGAGGAATTACATAGCAACTGTGTGGCCTAGTGGAAAGATCACTGGACTGGGACTATTCCTATCTCTACCACTGGCTTGCTGGGTGACCTTGGGCAAGTCATGTTACCTCTCTGTGCCTCAGTTTCCCGTCTGTAAAATGAGGATAATGATGTAATAGTGTTTGAGATCTACAGAAGAAAAGCATTACAGTACCATATCAACTGCCAACCTAAGTGAGAGCTACAACTGTCTAAAAAGCCACTAACTCCTACCAACAAACATTTTTCTTTCTGTTTAAAAATCTAGGAATTAAATGGCAACAAAATTCTGTCCCTGTCCCTCTTCCTGGTGTCCTAATTCTCCCCTCCCCATCACCTGGATCCACAACCCTCTCCTGCTATTCTCCCCTACTCTTGCACGCCAATCATCCACCTCTCCCAGCAAGTGTTTGCTTTTCAGGGCCTTTTGAATATTCTGCTGTATTCAGATTATAATTTCCAGAAATAAAAAAGCTTTGACAAAGGCAGGCTGGAGCCGAATGCCAGCTTTTTTAACTTCAGATATCTGTCTTGGGTTGGAGTCAAGCACACAGAGCTCAGGATGGTACTCCGATTCAGAGACAGTAACATACCATTGGAGCTACACAAGTTCTTTTACATAGGACTAGTTTTCCAGATAGCCTTTCTTTCAGCACCTGAGCAGTGTAATCCATTAGGCATATCCAGATAAGATTGCCTTTGTGGTAGGTGGTCCGTTACACCCAAAAAAAAAAAAAATAATAATAAAAATAATATTGTTCAGGTTACTCCCAGTTCCAAAGTACCGTCACTTACCCCAGGTAAATTGCACCTTTGATCTCACACCAAAGACAACGCCTGTAGCCAATCCTGTAATAAACTAAACTAGGAAAAGGAAATAAGAGTTATTTACAAGTTTCCCAGCTGGAGGTGGGTAGTGCGACAAACCAGGTAAAATACACAAACACACAAATGAGTTACAGTCTTTGGTTCCAAAAGATAATAGAGGCTGCTGTTTAATATGCAAGCCCTCTAAGTCCTTTAGGCCTAGCCCACGCTAAGTAGCTGTGGATCCCTTGCTTATTCTTAGAAATCTTGCCATATCCAAGTCCAAGCAGCATAGAGATGCAGTTTCTTCCTGTCTGAGATTTTTATTTCCTTCCCCCATAGTTCTAGCTGATGGTACCAGTCCCCATGCACATCTCCTCTTCATGGGCACGGGGAAAGAAATGGAAGTAATTTGTCCACTGATGTTCCACATTGGTTTGTCTGATGTCTATGGCCCTTCTTTTGTTGGACAGGTGATAACACTTCCTGTGGCAAACTAGTATTTCATACTTAGTAGTGCTTTTCTCCTGACTCTGAGGGTTTACAGTTCCAGGGCAAACACTTAAATATTACCTTCTAACATGGGATATGGCTATTATAAATGAGATTACTGCTTGCAGCAGCTTATAAGCATTCCATAAAGTCTAAACACTAAAAACATTTTCATAAACTTAATACTTATTTTAACAATGCTAACACACAGGTGAGCCAGATTGGTTTCCAGCTATTCATCTGTCAGTGTTCAGTGAGGCCTAGGGGCTTTGGCATGAGCTGGCATCTAGTCTGCCAGCATTACAATATCTAAAAGATTTCCTACGTTCCTGAACAAAGATCACGTTCAGCAGCTCCGCTCCTCAGGCACAACAGAACAACTCTCTACAATAAGGATGAAACTTGTCTGTGCAGTAGACAGAACTTTCTGAGGGGCGTGACTGAATGCCCCCAAGAACGAAGGACCCACATAAACCTCACCACCTTCTGCTCCAAGTGCAAGGCCTCTGTCTATGTCTACTCTAATATAAACACATAGCAACATGTATATTCAAATAATTAAAAACAAAACCTAAAATCCAGACAGAACTAGACACTGCACTGCACACTCTTCGATCCTTGTGGAGAGGATGAAAGAACAAACACCATATGACAGATGTATAGTCACTTTGCTTAATGCACTATTGGAAGGCACTCAGATACTGCAGTGATGAGTTTGATATAGGATGATACAATAGATGTAATATATTTAGACTACTGTCAGGCATTTGACACAGTACCATGTGACATTCTGATTGAAACGTGACCACTCTATACGTCATCATTAAAGCACACGTTAAAAGGTTTAAGAAATGGCTAATTGTCAAGGTAGTTGTCAACGGGAAGTCATCACGGAATGGAGGTCTTTCTAGTGGGGGTTCTGCGGGGATCAGTACTAGGTCCAACACTATTTAACATTTTCACCAATGACTGGGTAGTAAATATAAACTCACTCTTGATAAAATTTGTGGCTGACCCACTGCTTGGCAAAGTGGTAAATAATGATGAGGCGAGAGTAGTCTTACAGAGAGACCTGGATTCAAATAAAACATGTTTAGGAACAAGGAACACAGGCCATACCTACCAAATGCGGGACTGGAAAACAGTCACTCTGGAAAGGATTTAGGGGTCTGTGACTTACTGTTGTGCTGCGTAGCACTTAGGTCACTGGGTCCCAGCTCTCCCCTGTCTCGCGTATCCCTTGCCAGCACTCACTCCAGCTCTGTGGCAGTCCCTCTTCCCGTAGGTAGTAACTTGGCCCTCCAGCCAGGTTACCAGTTGAGTCAATTCCCTTCCAGAGTAACAGAATCCAACAAGATATAGATGTCCAATGTCCCCACAAAATGAAGAGCCTTCAGCCCTCCTCCAGGTTCCTATGGGCTGCGTGCCCTTGACTCAGATCTCACAACATCTGTATTCCCCCTTAGTCTGGAGAAGGGTTTGCTCTTGTTTCATGAGAGAGGTTTGGCAGAGGAACTTGGGTCCTCCCTCTCCACTAGGCGCTGACTAAGGGCTCTACAAGTAGCAGCAATATCAAGTGTCTCCCTGGGACACTTCCTACTACTTACTTTCCCTGGGCATGATCGCAGTACCAAACAATCCAAGTGAAGGCTTCCTTAATCCTTAGAGATAAATTAATCCCTGCTCTGGGATAGCTGCTGTTTGTGGACCCACCTTTCCTGCAGCAAGGGCTTCTGCTATATGCTTGCACATGAGCTGCTGGGCTATTCCACTAGCCTATGTGCTATTTCCTCCCCTAACTGAGCTGCCTGGCTCTCTTTTAAACTCCTCTTTGCAGCGGCAGTGGTGTGGGAGCCCAAAACTGCTTAACCCAATTCTATCCCAATGTGGGGTATATATACCCCAACGTAGGAGTATAGAATGATAGAAATATAGGGCTGGAAATGTCCAGCCGCCTCCTGCTAACACACAACCAAGTAAACCTAGACCCCCCCGATAGTGGTTTGTCCAACCTGTTCTTAAAAACCTCCAGTGATATGGATTCTACAACTTCCCTTAGTATTTAACTATCCTGAGAGTTAGAAAGTTTTTTGTAATAGCTAACGGTCACAGGGTAACTGCTCTCTGAGGATAGACTGAGTCTAGCTCCTCTGCACTGGAACAGCTGATCCTAATCCAGCTAATTAAAGAGGGCTGGGGAGCAGTCACGTTGGAGTAGAGCTAATGCTGGTGGTGGGTCCCTGGAGCAAGGTGGCCAGGAGCTCAAGGAAACAATCCTGTGGCTGCAGCTCCAAAAGGGGAGCAGAGCTGGCAGAGGTGAGGAAGCTGCCAGGAGCTAGAGTACCAGAGTCCCGTGGGAGGGGTGGCCCTGAAGCCTGGGTAATGAACTAAGACGGCCTTGTTTGGTTTGCTATCCTTTGTTATAAAAAATTTAAATAAATAAACCTCCTTGACTGAGACTTGAGACTGAATGTGGCAGCATGTGCTTAGAGCCAGGGAGTAGTGGTGGCTTACGTGTGACACTAACCTATATCTCCCTTACCGTAGATTAAACCCATTATTTCTTGTCCTATCTTCAGTGGACATGGAGTACAACTGATTACTGTCCTCTTTGTAGCAGCCCTTAACATATTTGAAAGCTGTTATCAGGTTCTACCCCCATCTCCTACAGTCTTCTCTTCTCAAGACTAAACATGACCAGTTTTATTAACTTTTCCTCAGAGGTTGGGATTTCTAAACCTTTGATCACTTATATTGTTCTCCTCTGGACTCTCTCCAGTTTGTCCACATCTTATCAAAAGAGTGGCACCTACAATTGGACACCTTACTCCAGCTGAGGCCTCACCAGTGCCCAGCAGAATGGGCCCATTACCTCCCATAGCTTATATATGATGCTTGTTAATACACCCCGGAATGATATTATTCTTTTTTGCCATTGCATCACATTGTTAGCTCATACTCAGTTTGTGATCCATTATCATCCCCAGATCCTTTTCTGTAGTAGTACTGGCTAGCCAGTTATTCCTCATTTTATAATTGTGTATTTGATTTTTCATTCCTAAGTGTAGCACTTGTCTTTACTGACTTTTATCTTGATTGCAGATGCATTCTCCAATTTATCAAGGCCCTTTTGAATTATAATCCTGTCTTCCAACGTGCTTGCAACCCCTCCCAGTTTGGTGTCATCCACAAATTGTATAAGCATACTCCCCATCTTCCACTCTGGTATCCAAGTCATTAATGAAGTGGACAAGTAACTGAACAGGAGCTCCCGGTGCAGTGCAGGGGCTAATGTGATTGTTGGATATATAAACAGGAAAAATGAGTAAGAACATGGAGGTGATTTTACCTCTATTTATAGCAATGGTGAGACCAATACTGAAATACTGCATCCAGTTCTGGTGTCCACATTTTTTAACAGATTATCAAAAACTGGAGAGGGCACAGATCCAAGGGCTTGAGAAAATGCCTTACAGCGAGAGAGTTAAAGAGCGCCATTTGTTTAGTTTATCAAAAAGAACATTGAGATTTGACTTGATTAGGGTGTGTAAGCACCTTCATGAGGACAAAATACTAGGCATTAAAGGGATCTTTAATCTAGCAGAGAAAGAGAACAAGAATCAATGTCTGGAAGCTGAAGCCAGACAAATTTAAATTAGAAATTAGGCACAAATTTTTAACGAGAGTGATCAACCATTGGAGCAAACTACCAAGGGAAATGGTAGATTCTCCATGTCTTCAAATCAAGAGTGGATGCCATTTTTGAATATACATTTTAGTCAAAGACACTTTGTTACTGGACTCAGGACAGGGGTAACTGGATGAAATTCTATGGTGATATACAGGATATCAAACTAGATTATCTAATGGTTCTGTCTGAAACAGAATCGCGGGCCGAGGGACGTGCTGGCCGCCGCTTCCAGCAGCTCCCATTGGCCGGGAGCAGCGAACCGCAGCCACTGGGAGCCGCGATCGGCCCAACCTGTGGAGGCAGCAGGTAAACAAACCGGCCAGCCCGCCAGGGGCTTTCCCTGTATAAGCGGCGGAACAAGTTTGGGAATCACTCACATACAACATTAGAAACCATTTTGTATGTTTCCACAAACTTGATCAAACTGTCATGTCTGTGATGGAGTTCTGGAATTAAAACAGAAAGGAGGCTAAGATATTCTAGCCACACACAGAGTTCACCACACTCCATTAAAATGTACCAAGCCACATTGCAACTGTCTGAGTCTCATAGCAACACTAAAAACACTAGCTACTTCAGCTAACTGTCATATACAGGAATAGGGTACTATTCCTTTAAGGAGCTTGTGAGTACCTAGAGTGTTCACTGTTTTCTATGCTGTTTGAAGCCCTGTGGACAGCACTAAAACTAACAATAATCAATTGTAATGTTTACTTGCTATTTAGGAAAGTGATGAACAGGAGAGGTAGGTACTGAATCTATTTGTGGGCTGGGGGGATAAAATAATACAAATAATTTTTTTAAAAGGCTGAAAGAGGAATAGAGCACTGGAGATATTCACTGGTAGCCTGGAAGGTACGGGGAGAGGTATAGTGTTGTGGAGATGCCCCCTACTCACAGCATCTTGCAGGCTATATGGCAGTAGCATAAGAAAGAGGGCGATTCTCTCATCCAGCAGCTGAGGGTGGTTGCTTCACACCTATCAGACACTCACTAGACTTAGGGTGATATGAAATATGTAAAAGATGGAGCACATATGCAGTGTCCCAAGGGCAGCACTCTGCTAAGATTATCTATATCTAGGGTCCTGCCAAATTCACAGCCATGAAAAATGTGTCATGGACCACGAAATCTGGTCTCCAGCCATGAAATGTGGTCTTTTGTGTGCTTTAACCCTATACTATGCAGATTTCATGGGGGAGACCAGCATTTCTCAAACTAGGAATCCTGACCGAAAAGGGGATTGCAAGGTTATTTTAGGGGGGGCATGGTGTTGCGACCCTTACTTCTGTGCTGCCTTCAGAGATGGGTGGTCAGAGAGTAGCAGCTACTGACCAAGAGTTCAGCTCTGAAAGCAGCAGCACAGAAGTAAGGGTGGCAATACCATACTATGCCATCCTTACGTCTGCACTGCTGCTGGCTGTGACTTTGCCTTCAGACCTGGGCTCCTGGCCAGCAGCCACTGCTCTCCGGCTGCCCAGCTCCAAAGTCATTGCAGCAGAAGTAAGGGTAGCAGTACTGCAACCTCCCTACACTAACCTTGCAAACCACCACCCCCGCCCCTGGCAACTCCTTTTTGGGTCAGGACCCCTACAGTTACAACACTGTGAAATTTAAGATTTAAATTGCTGAAATCATTACATTTATTATTTTAAAAATCCTATGACGATGACATTGACCAAAATGGGCCATGAATTTGGGAGGGTCCTATCTATATCCCTCTCCAGGAGCTGGTATCAGTGGTGAGCAGTGGATTTTTCATCATAGTGTTTCCTTCGATCTTGCTGGTGGGGCCCCACGCACACAGTTTTCATATCAGCTCTGACTTGTAGGTGTGTGGTACAATGGTAAGACCCTGTGTTAATCACGTATGTTCTACCGTTTCAGTAAGGGTGTTATCAAATGGATTTTTCTCCTCCATGTAATAACTTCAAAATGCAAGTGATGCTCTTTTTCTGAAGTTTGACTTAGCTTTCATGTTAGTTATTCTAATTTCATATTATCATCTAGTATCTAAACAAGCTCTGCCAGCCTGGAAGTAACTGAAGTTTTGTTGAAGTAAGTGGTTTACTGCAACAAGTGCAAAAGACGGATTTTTATCACATCTATTAATTTTTGATCATTAGATCACACACAAGGCCCTGCAAACCAACAAGGTCACACTCTCCTGAACAGGAAAAGTACTTAGCACTACTGCCACAAGTTTGGAAAACATGAGAAATAAAAAATCATGGAATCGTATTTGGGACGATGTTTTGCAAAATGCCAAAAATGCAGGAATTTCTATTAAGGGAGAGGAGGACAAAAGGTGTTTGGAGACCAAGGTAAAATTTAAAACCAAGCGACTTCATTGTGTACTCAAGCAGTGGAGCAAGAGAACACCTTCCAGCTGAACCCCAGAACCTTAAGCAAAAGTGGTGCCAACCACTTTTTTCCCCCAGTTATTAATACATTAATGGGGAAATTAAAAGAAGGTTTTCTGAGGAAACGTCAATGCTTGCCAGAAGTGTAAATGCCATTCTGACTTGTGAACCTCTCACAGTTGACAAGGTGCTGGAAATCTAAGGGAAGATCATAGCAAGCAATGCCAGTTTAGCAAAATCTGAAATGCAGATTGCACATACTGATACTGAATCTCATGGACAGGTAGTAATGTTAGAAAATCTGAGATCCAAGCTAACAGCCTCAGATTTCTGTAAACTGATTCAGTTAGCTCTTCACTGTCTGCTGGCTCGGTAAAATCTCAAACATCCTTCTCAGCAATGCATCAAATTAAAACATACTTGAGAACAATAAGCCAGGAAAGGTTTTCAGCTTTGGCTATCCTGAACATTGAATCTGACATCACTGAAGACATTGATCCTTCAGAAGCAGTGATAATTTATGCTACCAAGGGAAACAGACAACTTCTACTGGAATAAGAAGGTAAGAGCAAGGTTTTTATTTTTTGTGTTCTTGCTGAATGTGTTTTACTACCGATGTAAGTGGACTAACACAAGATAAACAGACTGGCCACTGGGTTGTGGTCAAATGTTGTATACAGTAAGCAAGCAATGTTTCTGTTTGCAGCTTGAATATATATGTAAGCAGGGGAATAATCCTGTTATTGTGGGGAACCTTCCTGGCTTCTGCACTACCCCGGTGAAGTGGGCTGGCAAAAGGATCTGAGTCCTCGCTCCCACTTCCTTTAACCAGAGGCCTCCCTGCTCTTGAGGACTCCCCTTCCACTCTCCTGTCTGGCAGAGTCCTCGTAACCCCAACAAGGCTGAGCCTCAGATTCCTGGGGGGCTCAACCCCCAACCCTGCTGTGGTCACATAGGACAGGGACCAGGATGTCCCCACTCTGGGGTACTCTCTCTGCACTGGGCACTTCTCTGACCCACTGACCATTACATATAATTGAAAGCAAATGGAAGTTATTTAATCAACAATTAATTTTAAAAAGAATAAGGAAAAATGGGAAAGGTTAAAGGATTCACTTCAACCCGCTCTGTGGCAGGGAACATCACAACCAGTGTCTCTGGAATGCCAGGGCAGTTCACAGTCTGTTCTTGTAAGTCCCAGGCCTCCTGCTCAGGCTCTGGCTGTGCTGCAGGGATGCTGAGGGTCGGACACTCGCTCTGGTGGTGGCCACACGCTCTCAGGTTCTAGGTGGCAGGGCCCTTCTTCCCAGTGTTGCCACCGCCCTGTCGGGGTTATCAATCCCCCTCTGAGTCTGGCCTGCAGAGCCTCCTGGCTGAGGTGTCTCCCTGTGCTGGGCCCACTGCCCAGGGTCCCCCTCGCTCTCCCCAGCTGCTCACCGCACCCAGCTCCGGACTGCTCCAGCCCCAGCTCCACCATGCTGTCTCAGAACAGCTGCTGCTCTGCCTCCAGCTCCCTGGGCTGCTTCTTTGGCCCCTCTGGCTCTGGTTGCTGCAGCTCTGCTCCCAGGACAGGTCTCTGCTCTGCAGGCTGCTTCTGTGACTCTGCTCCCAGCACTGACCTACTTCATGGGCTGCTTCTCTGGCCCCTCTGGCTCTGGTTGCTGCAGCTCTGCTCCCAGGGCAAGTCTGCTCTCTCTGGGCTGTGCCTCTGGCTTTGGGGCTGCAGCTCTGCTCCCAGGACAGGGTCTGCTCTCTCTGGGCTGCTTTTCTGGTCCCTCTGGATCTGGCACAGCTCAGCTTGGGCCCCTGCTTTCTCCTTAGCTCGGCCCCACTCTGTCTGACCCAGGCAATTCGAGCTCACACAGAGGACAGGACCTCCCTGGCCTCCTGACTCCCTGATTAGCCGGTCCGCCCTCTGATTAGCCGGCCCGCCCTGTCATTCAGGCTGACCTGGAGCATTGGCCTCTCCTCATTGCTCCTAGGCACTGTCAGTCTCAGGGTCCTGATTTCCTGACGACACTTCCCCTTTTAGTACTGGGAGCTAGCCAACCAAAACATCCCTACTGAATTTTAGTAAGGGGGCATTTTATTTTAGTTTTAATTTAATTTTAGTAAGTCCCCTTACATATACACTATTATACACCAAAACCACTGCTGTCGGAATCGCTCAATTCTGAATGGCACAAAATGTTCCTGAGCACAGTTGCTATTAAGTTTCATTCAGTCCCCCAAAGAACATTTTCACCAGTCACCTGTGCTGGCTGGAATGTGAGACTTTGTTCTCCTACCCCCCGCCCCCGCAAGTTTCCTTCCCTCTCCCCCCCGAACCTTATTTCTTCTTCTTATCCCTCTCCTTTTTCCTTCTGTCTAATAAAAGTCTGGCTCAGCCAGCCAATACTACATATTTTACAATACCGCTGAGAGCCTGTGACCAGAAAACCAAGCAAAACAATGCCCTACACAGCCCCACACTGGAACAAGTTTGCCAGGTTTTGGAGAGGCTGATAAGGCTGAAAGGCTGTGCCTGTGTTTTTCCAGCCGAGAGGTTGCAAGTGAAAGTCAGCACCAGAGACAGAAGCTGCATTTGCTATCTTTACTGTTCTTTTCTTTCCCCTTTTGTACGTGTTTGTCCTGTTTTGTTCTCCAGGAAACAGGAAACAGCAGCTTCAGTCCATATTAACTAGCATTTTTTCTTTTCCCCAGTTATTACCAGTGATGTACTGCTAAATTTTATAGTACAGGAGCCCTGCAGAAATGATCTCACATTGGTAATTCTGTCACACGAGATAGTTTCTAAAATCTATCTTGTGTGTGACATCACCATAAAGTACCCATATTCAAAACCTAACTAACATTTTACCAGTAAATTTTATCTAACTGAAAATCTGTGCAACAGCAATTATGAGACTTCACACGTTAGTAATACATACACATATCTCATCAACATAAAACACACATAACTCAGCTTTTATCTGCCAAACAGTAAACTAAGGGTATGTCTATACTACGAAATTAGTTCGAATTTATAGAAGTCGGTTTTTTATAAATCATTTTTATATAGTCGATTGTGTGTGTCCCCACACAAAATGCTCTGAGTGCATTAAGTGCATCAGCTCGGCAGAGTGCTTCCACAGTACCAAGGCTAGCATCGACTTCCGGAGCGTTGCACTGTGGATAGCTGTCCCACAGTTCCCGCAGTCTCTGCCACCCATTGGAATTCTGGGTTGAGATCCCAATGCCTAATGGGCCAAAAACATTGCTGTCGCTGGTTCTGGGTACATGTCGTCAGGCCCTCCCTCTCTCCCTCCATGAAAGCAATGGCAGACAATCATTTTGCGCCTTTTTTCCTGAGTTACCTGTGCAGACGCCATACCACGGCAAGCATGGAGCCTGCTCAGCTCACTGTCACCGTACGTCTCCTGGGTGCTGGCAGATGCGGTACTGCATTGCTACACAGCAGCAACCCATTGCCTTGTGGCAGCAGATGGTGCAATTGGCCTGAAAACCATCGTCATCATGTCCGAGGTGCTCCTGGCTGCCTCGGTAAGGTCGGTCAGGAGTGCCTGGGCAGACATGGGCACAGGGACTAAAATAGGAATGACTCAACCAGGTCATTCTCTTTAGTCCTGCCAGCAGTCCTATTGTACCATCTTCTGCTGAGCAGGCAGGCAGATGAGGATGGCTAGCAGTCCTACTGCACCGTCTGCTGGCAGCCAAAGATGTAAAAGATAGATGGAGTGGATCAAAACAAGAGATACACCAGATTTGTTTTGTATTCATTTGCTCCCCCCTCCCTCCCTCCGTGAAATCAACAGCCGACAATTGTTTCGGTGAGGTCTGTCAGGGGCATCTTGAAAAGTTTAATGGAGATTCAGTCCTGCCTGAAATACTAGGGGGAGGGATAGCTTGGTGGGTTGAGCATTGGGTTGAGCATTGGCCTGCTAAACCCAGGGTTTTGAGTTCAATCCTTGAGAGGGCCATTCTGTGTGACAGTTGTTTTTGTTTCTCCTTAATGTAAAGCCATCCCCTTTGTTGATTTTAATTCCCTGTAAGCCAACCCTGTAAGCCATGTCGTCAGTCGCCCCTCCCTCCGTCAGAGCAACGGCAAACAGCCCAGCAAGAACAGCCACCTCCGAATGTCCCCTTAAGAAGAGCACCCTATTTCAACCAGGTGATCATGAATGATATCACTCTCCTGAGGATAACACAGAGAGATAAAGAACGGATGTTGTTTGAATGCCAGCAAACATACACTGAAATGCTTTGTTCTGCAGTGATTCCCGACTATGTGCTGTTGGCCTGGTGTGGTAAAGTGTCCTACCATGGTGGACGGAATAAGGCTGCCCTCCCCAGAAACCTTTTGCAAAGGCTTTGGGAGTACATCCAGGAGAACTTTATGGAGATGTCCCCGGAGGATTTCTGCTCCATCCCCAGACATGTTATCAGACTTTTCCAGTAGCTGTACTGGCCGCGAATGCCAGGGCAAATTAATCATTAAACACGCTTGCTTTTAAACCATGTATACTATTTAAAAAGGTACACTCACCAGAGGTCCCTTCTCCACCTGGTGGGTCTGAGAGGCAGCCTTGGATGGGTTCAGGTGGTACTGGCTTCAGGTCCAGGGTGAAAAATAGTTCCTGGCTGTCAGGAAAACCGTTTTCTCCGCTTGCTTGCTGTGAGCTATCTACAACTTCATCATCATCATCTTCCTTGTCCCCAAAACCTGCTTCCGTATTGCCTCCATCTCCATTGAAGGAGTCAAACAACACAGCTGGGGTAGTGGTCGCTGAACCCCCTAAAATGGCATGCAGCTCATCATAGAAGCGGCATGTTTTGGGCTCTGACCCAGAGCGGCCGTTTGCCTCTCTGGTAGGCTCGCCTCAGTTCCTTAAGTTTCACACAGCATTGCTTCAGGTCCCTGTTATGGCCTCTGTCCTTCATGCCCTGGGAGATTTTGACAAATATTTTGCCATTTCGAAAACTGGAACGGAGTTCTGATAGCACGGATTCCTCTCCCCATACAGCAATCAGATCCCGTACCTCCCGTTCGGCCCATGCTGGAGCTCTTTTGTGATTCTGGGACTCCATCATGGTCACCTCTGCTGATGAGCTCTGCACTCACCTGCAGCTTGCCACGCTGGCCAAACAGGAAATGAAATTCAAAAGTTCGCGGGCCTTTTCCTGTCTACCTGTCCAGTGCATCTGAGTTGAAAGTGCTGTCCAGCGCGGTCACAATGGAGCACTCTGGGATAGCTCCCAGAGGCCAATACCGTCAAATTGTGTCCACAGTACCCCACATTCGACCTGGCAAGGCCGATTTCAGCACTAATCCCCTTGTGGAGGTGGAGTAAGGAAATCGATTTTAAGAGCCCTTTAAGTTGAAAAAAAGGGCTTTGTCATGTGGACGGGTGCAGGGTTAAATCGCTTTAACACTGCTAAATTCAACCTCAACTCCTAGTGTAGACCAGGGCTAAGTAACAAGGCACTTCCAAAGCACATGTGCATTTCGTCAAAAAGCTCATGGGCGATACATGTAATATACTGGTTTTACAACATTAATATTCTCTACAAACTTCAAATAAAGCATTTAAGTTTCCAAAAGAGTAATTTACACTGATCTCAAACTTTACATAGATTTTAAGTTTCGAGTCTGCAAATTTGGAACGGTATCAGGTGATTTACTTTATGATAAAGGATTATACACTTCTCTTCTAGAGCAGGATTATGAACAAAGGTGCATGAGACATTTTCTGCCTGCTTAATGTCAGAGAGCTAATAATGAGAATTACCACTTTTCCTTCGTTAATTTCACAAATGCTCATGGGCCTCTGTGGCATGTGAGTTTATGCTCAATTGGCTGAATTTTCAAAAGGTTCTCACCAAAGTTCTTGAGTCACCATTGTGTTACTTCAGTTTCAAGTTTGTGTAACTCTGCTGGAACTAAATGAATGGAGTTACATCCCTGTAAAAGCAGAGTTAAAAGCAGGCCCCTTTATATCTGAACCCTCAATTTTGCCCCTGGAAAAACTTGCAATTTAAGCACAAACAGCATTTGTTGGTCATTCCCCAGTCATGCAGCTGGGCACCAAATGCAAACAAGTGGTCATCAACAAATTTATATCCTGTTTTTGAAAATGTGTTCTCTGTGTCACAGAAATCAAACACAAGGATCCATATTGCCATGCAATTTAAAAAAAAAAATTAAAACAACGAACCAAGAAAAAAAAGTCCCACGGTCACACCTTACTTTATGCTTAATCAGTCTGAATTGTTCATGGAATGCTGAGAGAACTGGAAATACTCCTATTTGGTTTAAATTTGTCAGATTTTCATCATGTTTAGATAGACCTTTGCCTCCTATGATGTGTCTCAGGAAAACACAGGGATGTGAGCCCTTAGTGTCAGGAAGTCTTTTCTGTGTCTACTATGAAGCAGCTCCCTGAATCCACCAGCCTCTGGCAACATAGGCACAACCTTGCAGGCCTCCACAAGCCTTGCTCTCTCTGTACGGGTTGCAATGGGCACACACCAACCTCTGAGTCCTCCAAGCTTCCCTCTGGAGTGCCCCGCTCCTGCTTCATTGAACACTCATAGAACACTCAGATCCACTACTCCTGAAGGAATAGTACCCCCTGCTTTCAAGATTCAATTCAGGATCCCCAGTCTACTTAATACACACCATTGGCAGGAGGAGGGAGAGCGAGAGAAAAAATACAAGAATGAGCTTATCATCAAAGAACAAATTCAAGTGACAGAAAGTAAGAATATTGGGGGGAAATGAAAAAAATCATATAAATTGTTTATAAATTGTTATAATATATAACATATAATAAAATCGTATAAAAAATCATAACATAATTTTTAAAGCCTAAGCTCACAAGGCATTCTGCCCCATCTACTACAAAATAACTTACACCAAGTCCTTTTCTCAGCCTTTTCAACCAGTTTGGCTGAGATCCCTTCTCATAAGATCAGGCCCACTGGCGTCTCGTCATCACACGTTGAAGGAATAGGGGTGTATCTCCATACCCCTTAATTTATACTCACAAAAGTTCATTGTCCTTATTTCAAACAGGGCTCTCCCTTGTTTTCTTCTTGTCAATGTCCTCTCTTTGACGATTTCACAATCCTTCATTATCAATCCACTCAGACGCTAAATGACTGCCCCTTCTGAACCATACAATACCTAATTTACATGTAAACAGACAGATGGATAAACATTTGTTGCCTGAAAGAAAACCTGCTTTTTACTTCTCTGATGACCAGTCCCTAGTCATGGAATTTAAGAACATAATTTTCAGTAGATATACATAATTCCTTACACAACACCCATACATATATTTTGCAGTGATTATGATGACCAGTGTGACACAGACTTTAAGTAGAGACCTGACAAGGTGTTCTTTTGGTGAACTCAGGGGATCTCTGTACCCCTGTGCCCTCTACCACTTGGCATCCGGAAGTTCTTGGCTCACATGTAGGACGGAAGAATCCCATGCACTGCTATAGGCTGGGGACCGACTGGCTAAGCAGCAGTTCTGCAGAAAAGGACCTGGGGATTACAGTGGATGAGAAGCTGGATATGAGGTAGCAGTGTGCCCTTGTTGCCAAGAAGGCTAACGGCATATTTGTCTGCATTAGTAGGAGCATTGCCAGCAGATCAAGGGAAGTGATTATTCCCCTCTATTCAGCACTGGTGAGGCCACATCTGGAGTATTGCATCCAGTTTTGGGCCCCCCACTACAGAAAGGATGTGGACAAATTGGAGAGAGTGCAGCGGAGGGCAACAAAAATGATCAGGAGGCTGGGGCACATGACTTATGAGGAGAGGCTGAGGGAACTGGCCTTGTTTAGTCTTCAGAAAAGAAGAGTGAGGGGGGATTTGATAGCAGCCTTCAACTACTTGAAGGGGGGTTCTAAAGAGCATGGAGTTTGGCTGTTCTCAGTGGTGGCAGATGACAGAACAAGGAGCAATGGTCTCAAGTTGCAGTGTGGGAGCTCTAGGTTGGATATTAGGAAACACTATTTCACTAGAAGAGTGGTGAAGCACTGGAATGGCTTACTTAGGGAGGTGGTGGAATCTCCATCCTTAGAGGTTTTTAAGGCCCGGCTTGAGAAAGCCCTGGCTGGGATGATTTAGTTGGAGTGGTCCTGCTTTGAGCAGGGGGTTGGACCAGGTGACCTCCTGAGGTCTCTTCTAACCCTGATCTTCTATGATTCTATGAAATCTATTCATTTTAATTATCTAATCAATTTGTAATTAGACACCACATCTTCCATTCTGTAGATACTGGGTTGAAGAGGTTCAAGTTCACACCAAGTTCTTTGAAATGTAGCACAGACTTAAGGCCATGCCAAAGGAAAGGATTGAAATCAATTATTTTTCTCATAGCACCAATAAAAGTACGTTTTCTTGCTCTGTTGAGTGTTTCATTCCCCAAAACTAGCATCTGTGCAGGATTCTAACTCCAGGATCCTAACAGCAAGACTAGTGGAACTCTCCTAGTTTGCTGCCTCCCCCACACCCAGAGGCTGCCCTACCTACAGGCAGTTAAAGAGGGTGGCAGCTGCCTATGGGGTGGCAGATTTCTGGGAGAAGTGGCTCTGCAGATGGGGGTGTGAATTGCAGAGCACTGACACCGCTGCGTAGACTCTGCTGGCATGAACTAAAAGGTACCTTTGTGTGTAGGGTGACATATTCCTTCGCCTGCGGTTAGTACCATCCTTTTAGCCATCCAAGAGACTATCAGATAGTGGGTTCCCTCTAAAAGCTCTCTTCAGCTCGAGAGAAAAGGAACAAAGCATGTTGTTAAAATGAAAGCCTTATTTAATACTTTACATTTGAAATGCTTTAACTGGTTTTTCCTTTTTTCTTGTATTTTAATAAAGGGTTAAAAAGATTTTTAATGGTGTGTTTGCCATGGGATTAAGCAGGCTGAGGTCTCTGTGTACCAAACCCCAACCCTTGTTTAAAACTGTTTAATGTTGGACAGTTGCAGGGTCATGTTAACACCTTTGACTCTTTGGGCCCATATATTCAAATTAAATTAATACAACTCCCCTATGGGTTTTAATGCCACCAGTTGAGCGGTGTGCCTTGTCTACACTAGACTTTTCTAACATATGCTAGCAACACATGTTTTATCCAGGAGTGGAAGTAACATAAAAGAGTTACTGGTATGGGGGCCCAGCTCTGGGCCCCTGGAAGGGGCGGGGCCTTGGGCAGAAGGGGTGGGGCTGGGGTCAGCCTCCCCCAGCCGGCCCTTCCACAGTGCCCGGCTTGCACTGCCCAGGGCTCTGGTTGTGATTTAAAGGGCCTGGGGTTCCAGCCGCTGCCATGATAGCAGCGGCTGTGGCCGGGAGCCATCGACCCTTTTAAATAGCCAGACCCTGGGGCAGGGACCCCTTTTGCCCTCTCCCCTCGCCCGCCCCGGTCAGTGGCCCTAGTGGGAGGGAGGGGCAAAAGGAGCAGCAACATTAAAGCACTGCTGCGGCAGTGTTTTAACATCTGCTGTGTACAGGCTCGTCCCGGCGCCCACGTCTTACCAGTACAACATACCAGCCCACTTTCACCTCTGGTTTTACCCTAATCTAGGTAAGGCCTGGGAGAGCAGTATAGCACCTACTGCTCCCATGGGACAGAAGTGGAGGAGAGAATGAGTTAACATGGCCAGCACAGGCAGAAATGTGAGAGAGAGAATGGGAAGTCTCTGCCTGTAGCAGGCAGCAGCCATGCCTCTCTCAGCAGCCCAGAATAGTGTCTTTATCTAAAAGAAGTAGTTACAGAAAAAGGCCAGGCTCTGAAGCATCTAGAGTTCAGGA
Organism: Lepidochelys olivacea; assembly: GCF_965140295.1. Classification (NCBI taxonomy): domain Eukaryota; kingdom Metazoa; phylum Chordata; order Testudines; family Cheloniidae; genus Lepidochelys; species Lepidochelys olivacea. Next base: position 39,127,734 of record NC_140415.1, read on the forward strand.
GAGGTATTTACAATGCTAGTTCTAGTTAGAACCAGCATTGTAAATATCACTGCCAAACATCACTGCCAAGCTTTGTGCAGCTCCATGTGACATTTTATGCAAATGATGTTCAAATTGGCTCATCGTCAAATTTGTATAGGATTATAAACTTCAGCTCCAAGTCAATACACCTTTCTCTAAGCAGTGCCAGGGGTAGACAAGGAACACCACAAAACATGGCAGCTGCTGTTGGTAAGTGAGTGCCAAAGGGTATTTTAGGAGCACAGGCAAAAGGCTACTGAGGGCAAGAAACAGGGCAGCTGGGTTTGGGGGAGTGTCTGAGTGGAACTAGTGATAATTGAGGGCTGGTGTAGGGGCTGGTAGAGGATAGGTAAGGGAAGCCATGGGGAAAAGATGTGGGGAGATGTGGGTGTAGGAGTTTGTCCATAGGTGGCTAGCTGAATGGCTGTGTATAGCTGTTGCTTCTACTTTCTACTGGTTACTGTCTCCAGGACATCTGCTTAGCAAACCCGGGATAACATGTGAATCATTTGCAGGAACCTGGAAATTTTCCTCCAGTGAAAACTTTGATGGCTATACAAAAGCACTGGAAGGTACCAGACTACAGAGGTACCTACACACCTAAGGCCCAGTTTTAGGTACCACCGTGATTCACAAAACACCATGCAGCTGCTGCCTACCACTGTAGGTGCATAAACTCACTCAGCACCTAAATTTCCACTGTAAAAGTTCCCTAGGTGCCTATGGCTACACCTACACAGCAAGCGGAAAACCTGAGCAGCGAGTCTCAGAGCCTGGGTCTACAGACTTGGGCTTGAAGGGCTTATGCTGACACTCAAAATAGCTGTGTAGATGTCCAGATGGGGGTGGAGTTCATAGCCTGAGCACAACCTCCACACAACTATTTTTAGCACCATCACATAAGCCCAAGTCTGTAGACCTGGGCTATGAGACTCTACCATGTTTTTTTGCTTGCTGCGTTGAGATACCCTAAGTTTCTGCCCCTGGGCACGTGCGCTGACTCATTCTGGCCATCCAGATGTCTATCTCACCCCTAAGTCCTTGTGCTATCCATGAACCCAGACAAGACTGGCCAAGGAGAACCTAGCTCACTTGTGAGACCCAATCCCGTAGGTGTGCTCAGAAGTTACTTTCAGGCCTGGATCTCAATCGCAAGCTGGCTGCCAGAGGTGGTGGAGGTGCTGCTATCACCTCTGTTATAACTTTTAGCCCAGTGGTCAGAGCACTCGGCTGGATTGTAGGAGACCCAGGTTCAATGTCCCCCCCCTTTCTGCTGCTGGGGAAAATGGGTTTGAACACAGGTCTCCCACACATCTCAGTTGAGTGCTCTAATCACTGAACTACAGGCTCTTCTGACGCACAGCTCCTACAGCATCTCCTGCTGAAGCTGTTCCAATGTGTATAACTAAACAGAGTCACTGGAGTAGGGGGAACTGGACCTGGCCTGTCTCACCTCCTGTCAGGGGTGATCTGTCAGGCTGTAGAGTTATTCTCAGTCCCTCTCTTTCTGACCCAATGACTATTTAAATATTTATACAGCAGTGCTCCTAAAGGTGGTTAATACCATTTTTCCTCACTCAGTAATGCTGACCAACAGGAAATTTTACTGACATTTTAGTTACAATATTTGTACTTTCAAATAGTACATGTCCAAACCTCATTGGTAAGAGTAGTATATGTCTGTGAAGAAAGGGTAGTATATGGCTCTAGTATTGTAGGCATGGTTTATGGACCAACATTTAATATTGAATTTGGCTCTCACAAGGGAATGACTTATAGACTAGTGCCTGAGGGGGCTTTTTGTTTGTTTTCGTAGCCAGAAGAGTAGTAACTTTTTTCTTAATGATACTAAAACTACATTAAAATTCTCTGCTGTTACTCTAAGAAAATTCATGGGTGCGCACACAACCTAGAGCCACTTATGAGCTACCAGTGCTGCATTCTATTTTAGAGAATTTTCAGTCTTGTGAAAAGTTTGCTACATCTGATAATCTTGGCAACGGGAAACTGATTGTTTAAGGATAACATAGCATCTACAAATGCTTGCTGATTTCTCCCCTGCCCATCTTTTCAATCAAATATTTTTCTTGGTCACTTTTTCCTAACACTCCTATTACAGGTAGCCAGTTCTGGGCTCCAAGACATCCACCTTTCTACCCCAGAGCTGTCCAAAATAATCTCCCCTCACCAGCCACTCAAACTCCCCTCAAAGATTTTCTCCCGATTGAAAGAGTCATATTTAAACTAGGCCTAATCTACTGCCCTCTATGCCTTCACCCTCTCTTCTAAATTGCTCTCAGTACCACCTTTCTTCCAGGAGGCCAATAAACCCTAAAACACGCCTTGCTTAGCTTCACTAATGAACAGTATTGTTTTACTTGTTCTTTCTCTCACTTCCCTATTTGGACGTTATCTAGACAAGTTTGCAAACTCTTCAGCACAAGAGCTTGGTCTTCATATATGTCTAGAAAGCGCCTTTCCCAATAAGACATTAATCCTGCTTTGGGAATGGATTTTAGCCACTATTTTATAAAGTGAAGATGTTATGTACACTATGTAGTACAGACAGTGCGAGCACTAGGTTTTCAGGAAACTCCTAAAGTTAGAGTTTCATCCAGCAGAGGGCTCTAATACCTCAGCTAAACCTTTGAAACAAGACTCAAACCAAATTTCCCTCAGTAACAATAGACACCCATTCATACTGATTGTTCCATTTTCTCTACCCACTTATTCTGACCTAAAACATAATAGAGAGTGGGTCTGAGTTTTTCCAAGCATGGTTTGGGCACAGAGACAAACTGATTCATTTTATACAAAAATGTATTGGACTTAGGGAGAAGCCTGTCTAGTTATTAAAGAGGAGAGTCACTAAAAATGCTACATCAGGCTCTATAGTTTTGAGTGGCCAAAAGGGTTTTGTGCACTGTAGTGAATTTGAGAATAATTTGATTTAATAACCAACTATTACAACATACTGCACATACATACAAACCTATAGGATGAGTCAGGACCACCCCTCTGAAAGGATGAGTTCCCCTTCAACTGTTACCAACTCAGATGTTTACTTTCAACAACTTTGAGGTGGAGAGAAGTAGGCCAAAGGACTTGTGAAACTGAAGTTGCCTCTGCTCTTGCTTAGGGGTGAGCCAAGTGTGTACACCATGAAGGAGATAGGATTATTTTATGCATCACTACTCACCTTCCAGAAATAGGTCAGCAACATTCTTTTCTTATTGTCTACCTATTCTTTTGTTTGCTGGTTAAATAGGACTTCCTGGGGCAAAGAGGCTGGCTACAAAGTCTGGCCACATAAGATATGGAAAAATAATCCAGTATGTGGATAAGAAATTACTGAAGTAGAGAATATTTGCTCTTCAGGTGTCTAGCTACCAAGCAAGGCTTTTACTGTAAGAAAGCTAAGCAGTAGCAACCTCTCCTTACCACACATACACAGAAGGAAAATGTAGCTTTAGTTCCCTTTCCCCACCTCCACCAGCGCCTGAAAATTTTTTCTAGGAATTAACAGGCATGAGGAGTAATTTTTGGAAACTTGGTATTCCATGTAAATAGTGGCTGTACATACATTACTCTCATAGAAAGATGGGCAGTGCTAACACAAATGTGTATCTTGGTCTTCCCCAAGATTTGTTTGCCAATTCATCTAGTTTGTGCAAGATGAAGGGCTTAAAAAAAAAAAAAAATCCACCAAAACAGTAAATCAAAACTTCACTCACCCAGCAAGTTTGGAAATATGAGTTATAAAACACTAATTTAAAAGATTAATAACTATATGCTGGAAGATAGGTTTAAATCTTAGTTCTTTAATATCTTATTACAGTATTTCAAAACAACTGATGGAGTTTTTTCATCATGTTATTAAAAAACAGCTTATTGGGGTATTAGGTCTTTTACACAGATGAACATAAAATTAGTGAAGAAATTCAAACTAAGCACTGCAGCATTGTGATCTATTTTGTTACAAGAAAACAGTATTAGAAATGTATGTCTAATAGTCCTCAATTAGCAACTAAGTCCCCACATGCCACTTTAACATTGTAGGGATACAAGGCAGAAAGACAAGAAGCAAATCTCTGTTTATTCGTTCAATAAGGAAGACTCAGATATGTTATTTTATAAGAAGTCACTTGCAACACTATTGTGGTAATCATGTCCATATAACAACAAAACATGCCTTTTTGGAGTTCTTCAAACACTAATACAAACAGGTGGGTCAGAAGACATGTTAGAGAACATCACAACTCCAGCAGATCAGAGCAGAGTACAAGATAGATTTCAACCCACCACTTGCGGGAGTTGTCACAAAAACAAATCAATGAATCAATGCTGTATGGTGTGCATCTCAAGGCAGAATATAGCTCCTAGTTTAGTTCTGCATAATACAGTCATTCCTTGACCATCTCACGGAAGTAGAGAGATACTATCTGCATATAGCTCTAGGTCCTATAAATTGCTACTAAGCCAGCTGACATGTCTCCCTGACCAGTCCCTGGAGATACCCTATCAGTTCATTCTGCATAGTTCAGAGTTAACTATACTACACAATCACCTGTCCTTTCTCCCTCTCCATAAAACTGTGTAGTTTCTAATCTCTTTAGACAGTTCATTTAGTACCACAGGGCAAAAACAAGGCACTAGTGCTATTAACAGAGAAACTTAACCATGAATTATACAAAACAATTTCTCATTAGGCACCATTCATTTCCACAGGCAGTGGAAAGGAGAAAGAATACAGCAAAATAAAGTAATGAAACTGCCATTTGTATTTTACACAAACCTGTTCTAAAAATGTAGTAAGGTTTTGGTTGTTGAATTGCATGGTGTTTTTCCCAGTAAAAACATTCCTATTTGCTGATATCAAAATACATCCACAGACAATTTTGAATATTATTCTACTTCAATGAATCAATCACTATTTTTTTGACTGGGATGTTAAATCAAGAGACAGTTTTTATGATTATAATGTTCAATTAACTAACAGCAAACATTTTTAAAAGTTCATTAATTTAAATCATTTTAGTAAAAAACAGATTATAATCCAAAAATCCATCTTTTTTAAAAAACACATTCTAATCTGCCAAGGTTTTATTTAACTTACATTCTTTAATATGGTACAGTTTGTACAAAAATATGAATGTTTACAGGTATTAACTATATTAACAATGTGTTTTAGTCTCTGTAAGTTATGCATGTAACAATGATTTTTCATTATTTTAATAAAATTAAAATATAGTTTCAACATCTTATGATATTAAAATGAATGCTCTTTATACCCTTTCTTAGTGCTCAAAGTATTCTGTACTTATCATAACATTTTCTTAACGAAGATCTTTTTATTTATATGCATCTCACCTGTAAGAATGCAATTAAATATTCATTTCTTCTAGGCACAAGGAGAAAAATTTCTTTAGATATGTGCAGCAAGTTGCTGAAAACCTGCAAATCTTTAACCAGAAAATTACCCCTCCCGCACCCCTCTGCAACATCAGAAACCCAAATAACTTATTGTAAAAATACAAGCTCTTTGTTTTGGAAAAACATATAAAATGTACACATTGTAGTGTGCATCTAAATATCTTGATTGTCAAGTAGTACAAGTTACTAATCTGAGATGTACACATTCATATAGATGAGGCATTGCTTCAGTGATCTTTGCTTTTGCTGATTCCGTTTTTCATAGTCTTTGGTGGTCTCTGGCCCCTTGTGTAAGCATGATACCAGAAGTGGAGAAACAGGATTAAAAACACAGAGCCATAGAGCCAAATAATGAATATGAAAACTGGATACTGGTATGGACAATCATCCATAAAGTAGATTTGTCCTATGTGAACTGTAACCATAAGAAACTGAACCTGGAGGAAACAGACAAGGAAAAATATGCTCAGTTATGCATTACAGGTTTAAAAATGTAAAAAGATATACTTGAGAGAAGTTTAAATAGTTATCAGCATAATGTGCACACACACAAAAAGAGAAGGTTGGTGAGAAATAGAATTTGTGTAGTCCTGCAAAACTCCACTCTCCTACTTGGCCAGGGAGAGGTGTTTTTTTTGATGAAGTAACTTTTTGTTTTTGTTTAAGTTATAAACATTATCATGGTGCAAGGATAGGGGAGGAGATCCATATCAGGGAGACCAGGGAAGGAACTCTCCCTAATAGTCATTCTCTTGATAAAAAACACAGAGGGAAAGGCCTGGCTGGAGCTATTTACAAGGTGGCATATTCTCAGAGGGATTGATTCTGCCACCCCTTAAGTTGACTAGTCCCACTGACTACTTGCATGATAATGTGGTAAACTAAAAGTATTAGGCCATTGAGCAGAGGCATAAACAAACTTCTCTTCCTATACAAGATTTTAATAGTTAGGGATTACATCTGTTCAGTTTAGAGAAGAAACAAAAATGGTAACGTCTAAAGTATATAAAATGGAACAGAAGATCAGTGGGGTACTCTTGTTCAGTGCAAGAGCAAAATGGCAGCCAAAAGAAATTTAAAAGGTAACCAAGTTAATAATGGTTAAAAAAAAACGTTTACTTGCTTTCCCCTTTCCACACGCTGATTTATTTGGAGAACTCAGGGCCAAATAATATTGAGGCACAGAATCTAGAAGGGTTTTTTAAGAAAAAGATTTTCATATGAAAATCATAATGCACAATTACAATAGCTATGATAAAAATGCTTGAGATAATTCAGTTATTTCTTCATAAGGCCAAATCCAAATTAAAAGAGATATCATCAACTTCTGTAGCCCCAAATGTTTACCTTACTTTAAAGTAAGATAAATCCTAAGAAATAGTCCTTGTAATCTTTTGTTTTTAAATTTAAACTGTTACTCTATTTAATACTGTTTTGCAAATTTCTTTTTAAAAAAACACTTTGTTCCTAGTGTAAGTCCATACTCCAACAGTTCTTAAATGGACAAATAGTTCTTTATCAATACACTTAGAGTACAAAGCAATTAAATACACTGAGTACCTACAACTCCTACTGACTTCAGAGAGAACTGTGGGTTCTCAGAACCTCTGGAAAACAGGTCAACAGATTTTATTTACACAGTTGACTGGTCTCATGATTTCTGCTGAGCTCAGTTGAGGTAAAACTCTTCTGTGCCATTGTAAAAATAATTCTTAACCATGTCCATAGAAGTGACATTAAAAACTCACTCACATACAGCTTGACTAACTGCAAAAAGTCTGGCTCAGACACAATACTCACAAGCTGTATAGTTGTCATGTGTTTTTTCCACCACAGGTATTTATAATATGCTGGTCCCAGTGAACAGAGTCCATAGTAGCTGTACATGATGACGTGCACAACACAGTTTAACAGAGCATGGAATGTTCCTAACCCACCTGTAGAATAATAAAAATAGTCCAAGATTGTTACACCAGTGATCCTAAAAAACCCCAACCCTGTATCTAGCTATCAAACAAGGTTTTTGCCTTGCGTTAGTTAAGTAGAAAACTAGATAAAAGCATGAGGCTCTATTTGGAGGGGTCTCCAACTTTCACTAGCACATAAAATACAAAGATTCAAGTTAAGCTCTGTAGTCACCAACTCTGAAGGATTTCAGCAGTTCCCTCTTTTCTCAGCAAATGCTTATGTAAATATTTTAGCCAATACCCTAGTAAAATGCTGCAATGTTTTAAAATCAATTTTCCAAAGCTGTAATAAAAGTCTAATTAGTGTAACTGAATGCAAGTAAGTTTTTTGTTAGTGTGTTACATGAAGGGGACTCAAACACCTCTGCAGCATCACCCCTCCTGCTCTACCTCTTTTCTAGATCCCATGATCGGCTTTTCATGAGTCCAGGGGCTGCAACCATGTAGCAATCCTCTAGCCCTTAGAGGTTCCTAGTAAAAGTACTACAGCTCAAGGCTCTACTCTCTATTCTTTTGGTCACTCTCTGGGGACAACAAGGAGTCCTTGTGGCACCTTAGAGACTAACAAATTTATTAGGACATAAGCTTTCATGGGCTGTAACCCACTTCATCAGATGCATGGAGTGGAAAATACAGTAAGCAGGTATAAATGTACAGCACATGAAAAGATGGAAATTGTCTTACCAAGAGGGGGTCGGGTCAGTGCTAACGAGGCCAATTCAATGAGAGTGAATGTGGCCCATTCCCAACAGTTGACAAGAAGGGGAACATTACTTTTTGTAGTGCTAACGAGGCCAATTCAATCATATGGATGTGGCCCATTCCCAAACAGTTGACAAGAAGGTGTGAGTATCAGAGAGAAAATTATTTTTTGTAGTGACCCAGCTATTCCCAGACTTTATTCATGCCTAATTTGATGGTGTCCAGTTTGCAAATTCATTCTAGTTCTGCAGTTTCTTGTTGAAGTCCGTTTTTGAAGGGTTTTATTTTAAAAAAAGCTGGGGACAGCTCCAGAGCATCCATGTTCCCAGGACCAGGGAAGACCCAAGGGGCAGAGGTGTGGGACCTCAATGTATGTGACCTTAGCTGCCCATGCAACCCTCAAGTTTGGGACCAAACCCATTAAACAGAATGATAATAAAGGAACTTGTTGTCATTGAGGGGATCCATGCAGATATTTCCTTCTCCAGAACCCTCTCTCCTGCTCAGTTTCCAATAGGGTTAAATTATCTTAGCCATAGTAGTAATATTTAAGAAGTGAACTGAGTTTTAAATATAGCTGGTCAAAAAATGGTTTAGAGAGAGAGACAGAGAGAAAAGCATTTTGATTATTTGGTGGAAATTCAAATACAAAACATTCTACATTTCCAGGTGAGAAGTCCATGAAAAAACTTAGCAAAAAAATAAATTTGGTTGAAAGCCCAATTAGATATCCAAACCAGTTTCAACTAGCCCTACTTTTAAAATCTAAATGTTTCTTTTATTACTGATTAGAGCAGTTAGTGGAGCTTTCCCCCTCCACAAATGACCATCATCAGTTTCAATTGCAAATTCTCTCTGAAATGTTGTGTTTCTAGGTCACATATTCCCAAACAATTTGACTGCTTTTCTGAGACTAATGCATTTACTTTTTTAGGTTGCATAGTGAAAAGTCATGGAAGAAGCCTCAAAATGAGTTACATTAGAAAAAAAAGCTACCTAGACATTACAAAAATACTGTTACACAAGAAAGTCACTGCACAAAAATGGTTTGCAATTCTCTACGTCAAGTCCTAAGAAGGAGAAGATCCCCATCTCTTCAAACACTCATTTGGATGATTTGGAGTAAGAACAAGTTCAGAAGGCTGGGCAGTAGACAACATAATGCCATTATTTAAAGGAAAGAAACAACTAGGAAATGAAATAAGAGATAAACATCAGTTGTACTGAAATTCTTGGAAATTATTTTACGGCATCAAAGAGAACATTTGGAAAGATTAGTTTAAAGACAGGCAATAAAGCTTTGAGAAAGAAACACAATACACTAAGATTACATGAGGGAATATTACTGACTCAAGCCAAAATGGTTCTCTCACTTTGTGGAAAGCATTTGCCAGATTACTACAGAGGAGATTTAAGTCTGAGATGCCTTGTCATGGAACAAGTGCACAGCTGGTACATGGTTCTGAAGCCCAACTAAAGAGCAGGAAATTAACAGTATGGGTAATGTAATTTTTTTTTTTTGGTGGTGGTGGTGGGGGGGGGGGAGGTGACGACTGTTAAGTGCTGGGAATACCAGATTAATGTGTTTTATATTAACAGATCTAAAATGGTCTGATTTGTAAGCAGAGGAAGATAATTCCAATTTTAGTACTACCGTACCACTGATGTGGGGAAAAGGATGCAGTTCAAAACATGAGAGTTTCTTTATAGGGGGTTTCAAAGAGGATGGCTCTAGACTGTTCTCAGTGGTAGCAGATGACAGAACGAGGAGTAATGGTCTCAAGTTGCAGTTGGGGGAGGTTTAGGTTGGATATTAGGAAAAACTTTTTCACTAGGAGGGTGGTGAAACACTGGAACGCATTACCTAGGGAGGTGGTGGAATCTCCTTCCTTAGAAGTTTTTAAGGTCAGGCTTGACAAAGCCCTGGCTGGGATGATTTAGTTGCGGATTGGTCCTGCTTTGAGCAGGGGGTTGGACTAGATGACCTCCTGAGGTCCCTTCCAACCCTGATATTCTATATATTAGAAATTGGACTCAAAATACAGTGAAAATGTAGCAGTCTCCTTCATTAGCTAACTGCACATTAGACAACTTTTCATGGAATCCATGCAAAGCTTTTGTACCTCTTTCAGAACATATTTTTGTATGCATGCAACTAATATACACAGGAGGGATCAGGTAGGCAAAGGTTCAATCCTTCAATTAAGCATCAAAAGCTGTGGGGGAAAAAACAATGCCAAGGAAAATGGGTGAAATGTTACAGAAAAGGAAACTATGTCCAGACAAGTACTGCTGTTGTCCCCACTGATTTTTCAACTAGTAACCTCTTCCAGACACACCACCACTAGGAATACAATCCAGCACCAGGGGTTCCACCAGGTTTCCATTCTCTCTGCAGGTTTCAAGCTATATGCTCTTTTTAGGCTATGTCTACAATACCAGCAAGGGGTATGATTCACCAGCTCACGTACACATTCACAGTAGCTTGAGGAGAGCTAGCACGAGTATAAATAGTAGCGTCACTGTGGTACGATGGGCAGCAACAACACAGTTTAGCTAGTATGTACCCACTCTTTTCAGGAATGCTTATACTCTTCATGGCAAGCCATGCCCGACACTGCCTGTCTGGCTGCAGTAAGGTTACTATTTATATGTGCACTAGCGCTCATCAAGCTACTGCAGGTATATGTATGCAAGCTGGGGACTCATACTCCTAGCTCAAGATGCAGCCTTCAGTCCATTACACTGTAAAGCCCCAGGTTAGAAAGGCCACGCATTCTACGAGCTTCTTATGCAAGGATCTCTCTGGATTTTTGTCATTTCTGCTCTGTGGAGAGATTATTGAGGAGAGTGGAGGGATTTGTAAGGCTAAGGTAACAAGAGAGTATAAAGACCAAGATGAGGGAAAAACAGCAGAAGGTTTTCCCCAGTTCCCAAACATTTGGATGCTATCTGGCCCGAATTTTCAAATCTTTTACGTTGCTGGCCCTTCACAGACAGATATCACTATATCTAACTAGCTCTGGAAAAGTTACAGCATTACCTCTGGCTACATTTCTGCTCCCAAAGGGCAGTCAGAAATAGTTGCAACAAAAACTAAAATAATTTCTAAATAAAATTAAGGTTATAGAGAGAAACAATGATGAAAAAACAACTTTACCCTCTCATTAGATCTGTGTGTTCCAAGGGACAATGTCAACGTGAAATCTACTCTATTTTTTGACAGGTTTCAGAGTAACAGCCGTGTTAGTCTGTATTCGCAAAAAGAAAAGGAGTACTTGTGGCACCTTAGAGACTAACCAATTTATTTGAGCATGAGCTTTCGTGTGCTACAGCTCACTTCATCGGATGCACACCGTGGAAACCGCAGCAGACTTTATATACACAGAGAATATGAAACAATACCTCCTCCCACCCCACTGTCCTGCTGGTAATTGTAGCTCACGAAAGCTTATGCTCTAATAAATTGGTTAGTCTCTAAGGTGCCACAAGTCCTCCTTTTCTTTTTGCGAATACAGACTAACACGGCTGCTACTCTGAAGCTTATCTAAAGTGATCATCAAGTTTAGATAAGCTATTACCAGCTTTATCTATAACTTTAGATAAGCTATTACCAGCAGGACAGTGGGGTGGGAGGAGGTATTGTTTCATATTCTCTGTGTATATAAAGTCTGCTGCGGTTTCCACGGTGTGCATCCGGTGAAGTGAGCTGTAGCTCACGAAAGCTCATGCTCAAATAAATTGGTTAGTCTCTAAGGTGCTACAAGTACTCCTTTTCTATTTTTTGAAGTAGTTTCAATAAATGTACCTGCCCCATAATTCCCCTGCTGGGTTTTACAAACCACAACCTCCCGCCATTGGTATGCCGTCCCCTCTGCCCCTAGCTGCCCCCCACCTCCACCCCCAGCAACAGGGGAAAATGACTGTATACAAAGTATTTTCAAATGAGCCAACTGGAAGATTTCCCCCTCCCTTATAATCTAGTTCAGGTACAGTAATCTTTGGGCATTGCTTGTAACTCTAGTAGATACAAATTATGACAAAGTAATTTTTTTTTAATTGATGGTGTCCATTTGAACATGTTTTTCATTTAGAGTATGGAGGTTTTACTACTACACGTAAAGTATCATTTCAGCTCTCGACTACCTGCAGCAAATTTGACTCCAAACCACCAGGTCCACGGCATGATTGAGTGATGCAAGACATGCAGGAATGTAATCTGGCCCTCTTTCTTTCGCAAAACAAAAAAGATCTGAAATAGTTTTAAGAATAAGAGATTAGAAAAGTCACATGTGAAAGTAGTTTGCAGTTAGTTGTACGCACAAACATAGGTTGCTCAATACAGTACATTAAAATTCTTTGCACTTATGCTCATTTTATGTATGTGGAAATTGAGTGACAGATTGAGGGGCTAATTTTCAAAGGCACTGAATAATCTAAAATTCTGCTACAAATAATGCAAGCTGCAGAAGACCAGCATTTCTGATTAATCATCAGTTCAGATGTCTCAACTCCTAGCTCTATGCTCAAGCCACTAGACCACAACCACCTCTCCTAGGACTCTTCATCCACACTATTACAAAACTGTCTATACAAGATATTTCCAAAAAATATTCATACTGGTTCACTGTTTCATCACTGTAGAGAGGGTCTGAAAATCAGGCCCGGGTACCCCCACCATGCTTCAATTTCTGATCTGTATTAGGGTTATAATGGTATTCACCTTTTTAAAGTCCTTGAGATCTATGAATGAGAAACATTAAGTTCAAAATGGAATTGATGTGAAGCATGTAGGCAAGGTTTAGAAAGAACTGTAAGCAAAAGAAGTGTGGCTTTCAACATATTTAGCAAGGATGTCAATTCCAGATGCAGCAATCTAAATCAAAGTGACATCCGTTTTATGGTGGCTAATTACTGGGAAGGAACTTAAGAGGCCAAGACCTAGGAATGAGAGTGTGCAGGATGAAGAGGTGGATCTGAACTCAGAGGGTTGAATGAAATAAATCCATATAGAGTCCTGAAAGCCAAAAAAGGCACTTAATACATTCAGGGATGGCTATGAAGCCAGTGCAAGTGATGGAGGATGCAGGAAAGACGGCCCCAATTCCAGGACCGAACTGTCCAGCCAGAGTATTTTAGACCTCTTGAAGTTTGAGTATAACAGGTTGAGAAGAGTATCGGAGGCAACTGAAAAGACAGGATGATTTAAAGATCTGAATTTAAGGCACAGAAGAGGTACACAGAAGGCAGAAAAGATTAAATCAGAACCATCATGTAACTAAAGAAAGACTATCTAGCGCTTGACATGTTAAAAGCACTACAGAGACAATAACTGCCCAAAGATGTGAAGAGGAAGGTGGGATAGTATTGAGAGGGTTGAACGTGGATATTCTCTATGGACATAGTGCTGCCATAGTAAATGTCCATCAATCTGCTGTTAAGGGAGAAAAGAGCAAAAACATTCTAAAAGCAGAATCCAATAGATGGGAATAAATGTGGGAATGAGAAGAGCAGAGTCAGATGGCAAGAGCAGATAGAAGATGGCACCCAGAAAGAGGGGAATAGAGTGGTCAGATGTGACAGAGAAAACATACATACAAAACTGTTTTCATATGGCTAGAAACAGTAAATTAAGCAGCACAATAGTAACATGTTAGAATGTTGCCAAAGTTCCAAACAATTAAACTTCCACAATCAAACTAAAAAGAAGCTGAGATATAGGTACCTAAATAATGAGAAGGCACAAGGGCAAGTATAAAACTAGAAAGATTCAGAAGAAGAAAATAACTTTTCAGGTCCAGGACTAATTCAAGATCACCAGTCAGTAGATAGTAGAGATGACAGGAAGGTCACTCAACTTCCTTTTCCAGCATTCCTGGTCCCTCCAACAGGAGATCGGAGATCTAGTTAGTTGGGCCTTAGAAACAGTCCAGAGTGGTCAGGCTAACATTGTGTTATTACTCATGACTGCCAGGATGGGTACTTTAAATTGAGGCAGGTGGCTACTGTCGGCTATGCCATACCCCTAACTGCCAACGTTTGAGAAACAGGATGGAAAGTTGTTGGGGAGGAAGTGGAGGAAGACTTGAAGTATAACCAGCACTTGTTTCCAGCCCACCTACCCTAACAGAGTATTTCCCAGGACAGTTTAAAAGAGACATACCATGCTATCATTTTTAGAGACTTCCCCTTGTAACTAATGGGGAGATATGCTTAAAAGTTTGTGGTACAGAAATGCCTGAAACATTCTCCGCTCTCACTGTTCTCCATTACTAACGGATTTTGTTGATTGAATATATGAGGTCTGATTAGTAAGCAAACAAACAGAGTAAAACTACTGTGTGATCCAACTGCTATAAACACCAGTGTCCTTTTTTCTCTATGGAGATCACAGTATTTTTACCAGGTTGAGTCACTACATACTTACAGTGTCTAATAATTCAATGAATTTGGAGAAGTAGTACAGCCAACAAGTCCGAACCATCTAAGAAATCCAAAAAATACACAGGGTCAAGTCTAATGAAGTCATTAGAACATCAGTCTAATTTTTGTTGGTTTTCTTTAAAAACAAGGAAGCAAAACAAATGCCTTTTCAGCATCAGGGAACTTTAAAATGTTGAACTGAATAAGCAAACACACTGGATAAATAAAAAATTTTTTTTTAAAATAAACCATTTTAATGAAATCTGAATGTCACACAAGATATGTCAAGTCAACACTTCATATAACTTCTTAAAATATTTGAATAAAAAAAATAAATATGCTGAATCCATGAGTCTCTATCAAAACCTTTGAGTTAAAAGCTGCTTTTCCATAAAAAGAAACAATCTGGGGAAAAACATTTGATTTTGAGGTCAAGCTTTATAAATATGGCACAATACATCATGTAATGTATAAAGGGCTTGTTTTGTTTACAAACTTATGAACTCCTAGGTAGAAAGAGATATATCAAATCAGCATAAAGGTTCTATTTAGTTGTAAATCAACATGGTTTTAAGGGTTACATGAAGCAATGAAAATGTACCTTTAGAAAACAACTGAAGAACAAATAGAAAAGTTGATTAATATTGAAGATTTAAATCAAGGCTTCCACTTGGTGATTTAAGTCACTGATTTAAAATCAAACCACCTTGCTAGCACAGGTTGCCTCCAACATCCCTTTCATCACCCTTTATAGTCACTTACATACTCTTCATTACGCATCAAGGCATTTTCATTAAAAGCATTTCAAAAATATAAAGTTAATGTAGCATAACAATTAGCTTCATTTGGTTACTTACTCTCAGAGCTGTAGGTGACCTGGAGTAGTCAACAAGGTCACATCGGAACGAATAACCTGTGGCCCAACCAGACATAAGAAACTGTAACAAGGAGAAGGGGGAGAGGAGAGATTTAGTTGATCACTTGAGAAAATTCATTAATTTCAGTTGACCTTAATAATCATGTAATGATTAAAAAAAGCCTGTGAATTCAGTCAGCTTGTCAGCTATTATCTACTTCAATGTGGGATGGCAACACTATAAAAAACTCTGTTGCTGTAGCACTGTAGAGAGATTTGAATCTCATAACTTGACAATATGGATGAGAAACCCAACTATACTCACTTCAGGGTACCTAACCCTCAGTGCCACAAGAGAAGAAATAGTTGCTCCCCTGAACAGACTTTAGATCAGTGTCTCTTCCCACTATGGGAAGCAGGTGATTGAAACAAAAACTATCCCAAAAAAGTGAGTATTGGTATTGAATCCAGGCATTTCAATACATAAGACACTTTTAAAAAAAAGGGTCAAGTACTAACACAGAACCACACTTTTATTATTTAGAAGTTAAGTAACTCAATTCTTCATAGATTTTCTACAAATGGAAACACAGTATATGCAGGACCAGGGAATTCAGCTAATTAAGTCTTTGTATTACAATTTAGCCCGTTCACCATGTATTTGTGACTGACCAAAAGTGTAATAAAATAATATCACACCATGATGAGGAAATCCTAACAATAAGAATTAAAATCCAAAGTGTTTTGGGCTCATTAGAAGTTACTATGTCCACATAGAATTAGAACTGCAATTTTTATGTTTGCCAGAGGTCCCCTATGCACTTAATGATTTTGGCCAATTCACATGCCAGGTTGAACTGCACATAGTTTCTTAGATCTATTTGCAACAAGTCCATAAAGGGGGACAAAAAGACCATAAAAGACAATCCAAAAAAAGTTTTAACCAAAGTAAATAATGTTTTGCCATGGGTTTTCCCCACCTCCATTTACAACATCCAGCTGAACTTTAGTGTATACACATACAACCTCTGTTTCAGCAACTGTTTTAATGAGTTTGATTGTCTGTAGCCCACAGAAGGGGCTTGAGGCTAGAGAAGAATCAGCACTGGACTTCTTTTATTTGGTACCATAAGTATCTCCATTTCTTGTCAAAAATATTTACTCTGTGATGCAAGTTTGACTATAACTGTCAGAAGAAATGGGGAGCTGTCTTCAGATCACATGCAGATGTACAGTATCAATGGATTGTAAGAGGCGTCACATCTAATACTCCTTCTATTACTATATTAAAACTCAGCCAAGAGTAGCACTGTAAATATTATATTTCATTTGCGTCTTCTCTCTTCCTCTCCCACCCCAAATCCCAGCCAATACTATAAAAACTCCACTTGTGTTGAATGAGTATTCGTTAATTAATCATAATTATCCATGCATGATTAATAGGAAACCAAGTTTTCCTGGTAGGTGAAGAGTTGTAGTTTCAATCAAACATCACTTGAATAAGACAATTAAAAGATTATCCATTTAACAGAATCAGACACCGAAACCAACAGGATTTCAAACATTGTAAGTGAACATAATCCCAACACACCCACAAAATGGCTTATATCCAATGAGGAAAAGAATTAATTCAATCTGGTATACAGTATCTGTGCATTCTTTTGCAGCATTTTAAATAAAGGCTTAATGATCGGCAAATCAAATATGTTAGCGTCAAAAGTGAAAGAGGCAAGTGTTTATTTTTTTAAATACTCCTAAAAAAGCACAATACTAACAAGATCTGTAGAAGCAGGAAGTGCAAAAGGAAAGCATGCTTTTCATCCTTCTTTGCATTTACGGTATTTGCACAACAATTATTAGCCAATGCATCAGTTTCTTTTTAAACAACAAATGTAAAGATCTTGGAGCACTGTTTTTAAAAGCAAAAGCTCAGTCTTATCCATTATGAAGGTTATGGGAACTGGGTCAACTGAAGTACAGCCAATTTGGCAGCAGTATCTGAACAATTCCCTAACCAGTATGCCAAAGATGAAAATAGCTACCACAATAGTGTTGTTTCAGCTGGCCAGTTGTAGAAAACTATCAGGCAGCTGCTTGTAGTATTGCTGAGTATCCACACTGTTTATTGCAACAGTGTCCCAATTTAGTCTCTTTAGACACTTAAAGAAATGCCAGTTTAAGAGTTAACTCTAAATGACTATTTGTAGGTGCACACCATGTACATATAATAATTTATTTTCTCGATCATTAAACCCAATGCATCTCACTTGATCACGGTCTAATAAAAATGTTCTTTTCTCCTAAAAAGCCTGGCTTTTTGTTGAGCCACAAGTTGAGGGGGGGGGGAAAACAACACCCCAGAACTCTTCTAGGAAAGATTTTATTAATTATTCTAAAAACCTTGTTTTATATGGATTGAGACCCTAGACTAAATTTTGTAAATAGAAGTATCATTTACAACATTAGGAAAGTGTGATTGTGCAATCTGAAAACCAAAAACTAACTGGAGGATCTTGCACGTAAATATTCCCTCTGCAGTGTGAAAGATGTCAACATATTCTATCATGTGGCAGCCAAAAAAGTAAAAGACTATAAACAAAGCATGCAACCTGCCAGTCTAGTTCAACTTTCCTCACCCAAAGAAGTTCAAAAACTAACCATCTAAATACTTTCCAGACTTTAAAGCAGGGGTTCTCAAACTGGGGGTTGGGACCCCTCAGGGAGTCACAAGGTTATGACATGGGGGGTCGTGAGATGTCAGCCTCCACTCCAAACCCTGCTTTGCCTCCAACATTTATATTGGTGTTAAATATATTAAAAAGTGTTTTTAATTTATAAGGGGGTGGGGGGGGGTCGTACTTAGAGGCTTTCTATGTAAAAGGGGTCACCAGGGACAAAAGTTTAAGAACCACTGTTTTAAAGTGTTCTGTTATGGTCTTTCTAATATAAAATATACAATCACCCTCTTGACTGTGTTCAACTTTCATTTACAGTCATTGTTAAATTTCTTTTTTGTGTCTAACTATATCTGTAATTAGAGGTTCTCTCTAATCTATTATGCTAAATGTCGCTATTACCGTATCCAAAAAATTACATAATAGTAGCTGAGCTAGCTGAAGTTAAAAAAAGTATTTATAGAAAAATACTTACTTCATAAGTCATATACACTGAAAGGGCTACTACACCAAAATTGTAAAATGCCATTATTTGCCTGAGTTCAAAAGGTTTTCTGTTTTCCATGAGTTTTGGTCCCAAAGAAGTGACAAAATAAACATAGGCTCCAATGATAATAGTCTGTGGCACAGGTGAAGACATGAGTAGGAAGCCTTCCACTCTTGGATCTAGAAGAAGGGGAAAAGTTACAGGTATTTCATAATGCTTTTTACATCTACATTAACTTAACAAGGATATTCTTTTCTTAAATTCCTGGTTAAATTTGATTAAATTATTTTCTTAAATTGTTTCTGCTTTCACTGCTCAGGTTTTAGAATCACTTATTAGCTTCAGGTTCTTATAACTTGCTTTAACAAGATTTAGTGCCTCCAGGGTTCTTAGCCTCTTCGTAAACCAACATTGGTCCTTGCCAGATTTTTTGGAATACCACTCAAGGTAAGCAATTAAAGCCGCTGCTGCCCTTGACCACAATCTCTGGAGACCAGAGGTCAATTTCTTTCCATTCATCAACTAGCAGTGATTTATTCTCAGTTTAAGTCTTCACATTCAACTCAAATTTAAAAGGACATTTTATTGGCAACGTAGAGAAAAACATTAATGTATACTCAGCTACACTAATACTATAAATTGCACCATTAACCAGGCACAAAAATCTTACACTTAAAGTTTACACACGTGCTCACCTCTACTGCGCACCACATCATCCTCTCAGGTACAAATGACTGTTCTGTCCCACACATTAGTACAGATAGTCATTAAAGGATATTGCCTAATTCCCCACTTCCAATCTCATATGCACCGTCAGGCAATTCTCAGTCCAAACCTTGAAGAAAATTCTGGCCATGCTGGCTAAGCAACCCTTGCCCAACAGACTCATATGGAATTCTAAAGCTATTTGCCCAGATAGAGTCATCCTTCACATACTCCTCCCTTGCCAAAATAAAAACCAACAGAAATCTATTAACAGGTATACTCTGCAGATTTATTCATCCATAGATGGTAAGCAGAGTTCACCCTCCCCCCGCCCTTGGTCTATGGAGTTTGTTTCACTTGAAGTTACCCTTTAAACTCATCTGGCACACAGAGTTATGTCCTCTGCACATATGACATTTGTAGCGTTCCTTCTAAGACATTTTCGATGCCCTCTCTTGGTGCGACAGTCTTCCCAGCAAAGGTTTTGGTTAGTGGGGATCAGCAGGGCTTCCAATTAATCTGGCTATGGAGTGACTTTCAAGGTTGTTTGCTGGTTGTCTTTGGGATGAAAACTCCAGTTATTGGATGCTGTCAATTGGAGCCCAAGTTTTGACAAAAAAAACTTTAGAAGCAGGGTTTCCATGCTGATAAAAGTGTGTCTCACATCATCACTCTCCTCCAACATCCATTCAGACTTGTGTGCTAGATCGGGTCTGACACCCACCACTCACCTCAATTTCCACCCCATGGAAAGTATGTATTGTCACAAGACTATGTAGTTCAAAAGCAAAAAGAGGAAGAGGTCTTGCAAGCAACTAATCCAGGCTGCATATGAGTGAAATTAAACTCTTTTGGGAAAATGTGAACATTCTTAAAGAACTTCAAATTGTAAATTGGGAAATGCCCCTATTTTTAAGAACCTTGTCCCTTCTTGTGTTTAATCATACTTGGGTTACTAGTTTGGAGAATGGCTTTAAACCTGGAAGTTTTAAGCAGATGATTTGACCTACTCCCTACCACTTGGAGAGCCATAACATAGTGCCTGTTAAATCTTACAATTCCTGAAAGTTGTCCCCACCCTTCTCTCAGAAATATCTGGTTTTGTGCAGGGATTGGTAGGTCCAGAGTTGAGTCTGCGCGGTATACAGGGAGAACTCACATTAAAATTATCCATATGGAGAAAATGCTGTGATTCCCTCCCCAGGTAGCTTACAAGGATGTTAAGTGCTGTGTCTAGAGTTGCTCCATACAAGCCCCATTTCCCTCATTAACAATTGACATTGGTTGGAGCTACATTCAAGCTTTTGACAGTGACATCATCATGGAGATCTGGAAGTCTTGACTATTTCTTCCTCACTGGGAAGCGTAGTCACCTGGTTAGTTGTTCTGGACCCCTGCTTTTACCAATTACCTTTGGGGGGGGGGGGTTAGGTTTTTGAAAAATACCAACATGGCTTTTGAATTAGTATTCTGCTGCTTTTGTGGATTGCTGCCATATTACTGGAGTGAAGTCACGAATCCAGACCTTCAACTTACTGTTGCAATGTTTTAAAAGAACTGCTCAATTCTCTAATTTATTTGTTCACATTTACAAAGCATTAGTCAAGTGCTCTAGGCGCTATACAGAAACAAACACTAGATAAGTAATCAGAACTGTAAGGGGATCACCACACCCTCACAACAAGCCACTCCCTTTCGCCCACTCCACCAGCTCCTTCCCACTAATTGATCCCTGAGGGAGATCAATTAACTCCTTAGTGTACCCCTATTCCAGTGACGGGCAGCAGAACAAAACCCTAACACAAGCAGTACACAACAACATTAGCAGGGAGACCCGGTCTTGGTCATCCCTTCGGGGACCCACATAACCACTTGTTAAAGCGCTCAAGTTTTAATTCAAGTATTTTATTTGTCTTGTTTCCTAACAAAGCAGTTTTAAATTTCAGTACACACAATCAGAACCTGACAAACCATATACACTCTTAAAACCTTACTGCTCAAAAGAGAATTAGAAATCTCCACTAACCCACCCAAAATCCTACATAAGGCTGCCATCTTAACACTGCAGAAGTCAGAGTGTTAGACGAGAAGCTTCCATGTTAGTTTACCATGTTATTAGGTTCTCTTGGTGCGGTATCTGCATCTTCACTTCATGGTGTATTTTTAGGCTGAAGCAGAACTCACTCTGTGACACCCCTGGCTCCAAATACATTTTCTCCCACTCTAGGTCTGTAGTCTTCCAGTTGCTCTGCCTACATTGTCCTTATCAACTCCTTGTTCTCATCCTGATCATCCACTTCTGGAGATTCATCCTCCTTCTCTGGTCCATCAGAGCTATCCTCTGGGCTAGCATCTCCATTCACTTTCAACTAGCCCCCTGGCACAGCTGTGCCCAATTCCCACTGATGATGGTAAAAAAGCTATGGTACTAATCTGAACTCATTCATTCCAGTCTCAGATGTACAGCATCTTTCAGCCATTCATATTTACAGTGAATTTCTGTTCAGATTTCACCATATTTGTCCAGTTCAAGGCAACATATGTTCTACAGCCATGGCATTTTCCATTGCCTGCATCTAGTTCCATAGCTACAGAATTATGAAAAGTCAGGCTATTCAACACCTACAAGTTCAGAATAGGAACTAAGCAGATATACAGCACTATAAAACATTCACAGTAAACCACAGAATGATTTATATACTTATTTCCTGAACTTTGTGAGAGTATGAATACTCCCTTTAAAAACAGGAACTTGATACAGTGAATCACTTACAGGAGTTTGCAACATACAACGATAAATTATCAAGGTTTACATTTTCTTTCACCTGCTACTTTAGTACTAGAAAGAGCAAAATACATCACTTTATAACAGAATACTTTAATTCAGTTAACTAAGAAAATGTAACTCCATTTATAATTAAATAAAATTAAAGTTTTAGACTGTCCCAGTAGAATTTCAAAATGTAAAGTGCAATTCTGCTGATAGTAGAGATCTTTTTAGGAGAGCCATTCTGTACACACAGGGCACGTTTACACTTACCTCCGGAGCGATCAATCCAGCGGGGGTTGATTTATCATGTATAGTGAAGATGCGATAAATCGACCGCCGAGTGCGCTCCTGTCAACTCCGGTACTCCACCAAAGCGAGAAGCGTAGACGGAGTCGACGGGGGAGCGTCAGCAGTCGACCTACCACAGTGAAGATACTGCGGTAAGTAGATCTAAGTACGTCGACTTCAGCTATGTTATTTACGTAGCTGAAGTTGCATAACTTAGATCGATCGCCACCCCCCGCCCCCGTGTAGACCATGCCGTAGTGCCTGAAGTTTTAAATCCTTAACAAATCAACTTTTGTAATTGCAAAAGTTACACCTCTAAAGTCTGCATGACATTATACTACTTTTCTTTACAGTTAGACATGTGAACATTTAGCTTGACAACTTAGGTGTAATTAGAGGAAAACAATGCTATTTTAAGTTAGCAATACAAAATTATGCTTAACACAACTCCACATCTGTTGAAAAGCCTTAACATTAGCGGACATTAGGATTTAATGACTCACCAGCACCTTTAATCCATTCATCATAAAGCAGTGCAGCTTTTGATGTCAAATTGCTAAAGGCCATTTTCGTTGGGATAAGTGGATATTATGACTTCTCCTGCAAAAAAACAAAAACAAAAATTTTTTTTTTAAATCTATGCTGAAAAGATCAAGTATTCTTGGTGGAAGATTTTCAAAGGCAGCCCTGAAAAGAATGTAACAGGGAAGGTCAGCAGTACACTGATTAATTAGATTAGTGAGCATTAATTAGCTAACTGCATTTACTCTGCTTGATGCAACATGTAACCTATTCAGCTAGTACAACCATATTATTTGTTAATCCCGTATACTGAAGTGTTATAATACCACAAGGCTCTACAGCTGAAGAAGCCATGTGGTGGTTAATCATTACAGGTAAGAGAATAATAAGAAGCAGGTGATCTTACTCACGCTTATCATTCTTCATTTTAAAATCCAACACAGTGATGCTACGAGAGCAGAGTTGCAAAATTACTCATCTTCATTTTCCAGCTGGAAAATATATGGAGGACATGGCAGGAGAGGAGCTCGTCCCTCCCCACACTTCATTTACATGTGCATTTATAACTAGTATGTAAATTACAGTCTGCCAATGCAGATTTAATCACTGTTTTTACTGCAAGATTCTCTCCTGGGATTAGCACCATTAAAACATGCTACTTACCCAGTCAGAATGAGGCAGGAGGATGATTCACACACACCAACTATATTAATTAATAATGTGAGACTATAGATAGATTTCTACAGAGCTGGAGAATGGATGAGTATTTGCACACTGCCTAACCAGGGTCGAGAAAAATCAATGATTTTTTTCTGGGTGGGGAGGAAAAGGAATCTGATTTTATTTAAAATTGGAGTTTTTTTATTCTGTTATTTAAATTATAAAGAGTATTTCCTTTAAAAAAATAAACCTGTTTAAAAAGAAATCTGAATTTACTACAAAATATGTTAAGACCTAAATGTATAATAAGCTCTTAAAATATTTAAATAAAAATAAATATGCTGAATCCATACGCCTCTAACAGAACACTGAATTAAAGGCTGCTTATCTATATAAAGAAATAATCAGGAGAAAAACATCTAACTTCGGAGGTCAAGTTTTCTAAATATGATACTATAGATCATATACTATATTAAGGACTTGATCCTGTGGGGGACCTAGGGGCTGTGTACTGGGTGCAACAGACTGGCAAATTCATCACAGTTGTTGGAACCAGGCCCCTGCTTCCAGAAGACACCATCAGTTATCTCATCAGGATCATCTACTGAGCCCACGTGCATAGGATGACCACCTTTTCAAAATGCAAGAACAGGACACATGCAGGAGCCCTGACCCCAGTTGTGATCCCACTCCTGCTCTTCTTCTTCCCCCTGGGGGAAGGAGGAGGAGGAGCAGCAGCGGGGGGGGGGGCACCTCCTGGCTAGGGGTGCTAAGGCCCACCTCAACCCCCTGACTGGGAAGAGATTGCTGCCACCCCTAAGCCACAGGCAGGAGCAGAGTGGTGCCAAAGGGAATCCAAGACAAATGCTGTCCTGTAGTCATTCAGCCTGGGACCAGGACTTGAAATGTCCCACCCAATTAAGGAGGGCTGGTCACCCTACACCCGGGTGGTCTCATACTTCTATTTTCTAGCTTCTTCCAACAGGAGCTCTGATTGGCAGAGTTCTCAAATTATGAACAGTGCTGCAACTCAACATACCTCAGATCACAGGCACTGACTCATTTTTCGGTGTGGGTGCTCCACCAATGCTTCAGCAGAGGCCTCGCCCCTACTCTACCTCTTCCCCCAAGACCCGGCCCTCACTCTCTCTCTTCCCGCCCTCACTCCAACCCCTCCCCCGCACCTCCTGCCAGCTGATCGGCGGGGCCTGCCAAAAGACTGTGGCAATATTGTTTTCCATGGATGCTCCAGTTCCAGATCATCCACAGAGTCGGCGCCTAGAATAGTAAATTACCTGAACAATGAAATAATAATAGGAATAAGACTCTCTTCATTATCCAGTAAAACCGTGGATGAGTTCATTATCAGGATCAGCAAATTCCAGCAAGACTCCATAGATGAAAAGATTGCAATAAACTCTCCCTTTGATCTTCTTCAGAACAAACATTTCACTAACATTGGTCACTCATTACAACCAGATTACACTCCACCCAGTGGAGCAAACATTGCTGGAAGGTTGCTGGATACAATATCTGATAAGGAAATTGTACGGTGTACAAAAAAAAACTATGATAGGAAATTCATTAATAGGAGTCTTGATGGGTGGAGCAACAAACAGAAGCACTTATTATTGGATCACTGTGTAACAACAGAAGATGGGATTGTCTATCTTACAGAAACAATTGAGACATCTGGAGATGCCCATACAGAATACTTAAAAGTAGCAGCAGTAAAAGCTATAACTAAACAAAAATTCCAGTGTGTAGTTTTGTCACAGACAATGCTGCAAATGTAGCAAAGATGAGAAGACATCTAGAATGAGGTAAAGGGAAACCTGAAACTTACAACACAGGGGCGCAATGCTCATTTGATGCATCTTTTAGCCAAAGACCTCTTCAGTACAACTCCAGGAAGAAAGAAAAATGTTGAAATTGCTAAATACTTCTGGTAACAACGACTTGGCTTCAACTTCACTGGAAAGAACAGGAGGATGCAAACTAATTCTCTGCCCAAGACATAGGATGGAATTCAGTGGCTGTCTGTTTTGAGCTACTTAAGCTCTGGTCTATTCTGACAATGTCACAATCTCAGGGGTTCTCCAGGGAAGGCAGATTGGCACTGTATGTGGCTAACACTGTTGCAAGCATCACAAAGCATTTTGGGGAGGGTCAAAGGTGTGTGAGTGGAGAGTGGAAGGTTCCTTTGCAGAATACAAGAGGCCAGGGGAGGAGGAGGAAGAACAGAGCAGAGAATGAGTGAACTCAACCCTGGAGCGCTAGCTCAGTGAGAAGATAAAGATGCTGGCCCCCTCCCAAGGACACTGTTCACAGCCGAGACTTAGCTGACGGCCGAGAAAGACGGGGGCTTGCAGGTGCCCGAGCAGCCGTGAGAAAGAAGATTTCAACTGCACAAATCTGCAAGACAGCAAGGTCAGCACAGAAGACAACTAAGTCTAAGACTGCAGAGATGGAAAACACTGGCGAGATGGAGCCAAGCCTTGAATCCCGGAAGCCGAGGTGTTTTGGGAAGCTAAAGAACCCATGGACAGCCGGCTTGGACTGGCACGGAGGGCACCAGGAGCAGAGGTCCCCAAATGGAACGCCAACGCCCCCGCCCCTCCCGAGGGGCCAGAACTTAAAACCCTCCCGAGAGCTGGAGCAATTTGGAGAGCACAGCAGATCCTTGGATGGCCTGGGCCCAGGACAGCACTCCCGTTCACCTTTCCCCCCCCAAACCTCTTCTTCTGGCGTTACACTCAGACTTGGCCAGTCTGGGTCTTGCGTGTGAGAGTATGAAAGTGGGTTAGGGCTTGGGGCATTAACGCTTTCTTTCTTCCTCTGAGTGACGTGGGAGTGTTCCAACACTCTCCGCTGTTACATTAATTTTATTAATAAAGCTTTAAAATTTAGACACTTGGTGTGCCTCGTCATCTCCTCCCCAAAAAGATCCTGTGGCCCCAGCCTGATCAACTGTGGCCCCAGGCAGATTGGTAACGAAAATCTGTCACAATAACAAGCTGTGAAAAAAATCGTGACAAAACAGATGGAATTATCATAGCCAAAGTAGTCAACACTGGAGTAAAGAGAAATGTAGAAGATACAATGAATATACTGAAACCTATTTCCATAGCCTTTGCAAGCTGCAGAAAGATTCCTGCTGTACTGCTGTTGCTCCTGAAATTTCAAAAGAATTGCCAGAGTTACCCAACAACAATTCAAGAGTTACCCAACAACATTATACTGCAGGCAGTTAAGCAGCAGATGGCTCAAGCACATACTCCACCTCATTTTCTTGCCAAGTCTCAACCCAAAGTACCAGGATAGATGCCTCATTGTTACAGAAGATGCTGCTATGACATGGAAATCTAATAATCACGCATCAATCATAATACATTTCAGGACTGGAGGCAAACCATTCAAGCAGTACACGTTTGCTGATGAGGTTTTAAAGGAAGTCACACCTCTGAACCGATGGAAATCCCTAGCTAAGCACCTGGAACCATAGTTTGTTAGATGGTTAAACCAGCTTGTGACAGAAGAAACCTCTTCTGAAGGCAGAGAAAGATGATTTTCTTCATTTGGACTAATTCATTCTAAGTTGAGAAACTAACTGGAAGTTGAAAAAGTAGCAAAACTTATCTCTCTCTTCTAGTCTATGAGTAAAAATGAGGAGGGAGAGGATTTGGTTTACTAAAAATAAAGTTTATATGCTGTTTGTGTGTTTAAATAAATTATAGTTACCATCCTAATACAGCTTGACACAAATCATGAGCAAACAAAAATTAGTAAATAAGCAATATTCATTCACCATTTTCTAACATAATAATGCACAGTTAAAAATCTGAAAATAATAAGTATACATTTAAGCAATTATGTAATAGTTATAGTACTTAGCAAAAAGATGTACCAAATCTTATATAAAGGCTCGATTTAGCTGTAAATCAACATGTTTTAATGGTTATATCAACAAATGAGAATGCACCTTGCTTTCAGAAAATAATTGAAATATGAAGAGAAAATTTATTAAATTTCTCCAGACTATGCCGAGTGCCACTTCTGGAAGTAGTTTCTCTGACATTGCTCTGACCCGGTCTCAAATCACTCTTTACTGGTTTCTTCTCGTACCTCTGCCCCCTCCTTCAATGTCCCACAAAATGTCACTTCCGTCTATATCTCCGCTTTAATTTTCCTCCACTCCCTCATATCCTATATTGAGTTTTGAGCACCTGGAAGCATGCTAGGTTCTTCATCACAGGAAGCAGAACTGACATATCCCTTCCCCCAGAGACCTTACAACATACCTTCTTCTCAACTCAACTCTTACTGTTTGCTTACTCTTCTTTGCACTTCCAACTTTGTATCTTCTGTCATATTGCTTCCTATGCCTGAAACTACCTCAAATTTCTTGTCTACCAAGAATTCTCCCATTACAAATTTTTCCTCAGAAGCCCAGAAACACCCCCTCTGCCTTCTCCTCCTCCCCAAATCTCTTCATAATCTACCCTTTCCAGAATCACTGACCAATATCACATCTTATCTTTTTCTTGTCCATGTTCTTTAGTATCATCTTTGGTACAGGGATTATTTTAATCTAGCTTTTTTAAGTGCTATGTTTATTTACAGTGCTACATAAGTAACATTTAATGAAAATGTCTAAAAATAAATGTAGTGATATTTAATTATGTAAGGGCTTTATTTATTCATAGCGGCTATCTGAAAGGGTACGTCTATGCAGCAGAAGCTGCGCATGGGCTAGCCTACCCAAGCTAGCTTGAATCCAGGTAGCACAGGTAACGATAGCAAGCAAAGACAACACAGCGTGGACTTCAGAGTGGGCTAGACAGTTGACTATGCACCCAGAATACATGCCAGGCTTGTATGACCTGCACTGAAGCCTGCATTGTGCGGTCTTCACTGTTATTGTAACCCGCACTAGATTCAAGCCAGCTCGAGCAGGCTAGCTATGCACAGCTTTCACTATGCGGACACACTCCAAGACATTATACATTAGATATTTCTTGCACCTGAAAGATCCTGCAAGCTTATTCTGGGATGCATCTGTAACATGAATGCTGACCCAACAAGACTGTTGTCACTGGCAGAGATTATCAGTCTCATATTGTAGATCACTTTAAAGAAGACACAGTGAAGATATTTTTCCTTCTCATTTCTAGATAAACCAACAAAAATAGTCACCATGGTAACAGTTGTGCATTGCTGTAAACCAAGTACTGTACTGAGCCAATGAACATCATAATTATCGTTAGACTGACTCCCCACTGCTCACCCAAAAAAGCAAAACAGAAAAGACAGACTACAACGCAGAGGATTGTCTCACAAATCCCTAGGAAAGTCTGTTCATCATACTGCTGAGTTCACAAAAGTAGCTTTCTATTGTAGTGCTGAACTGAACTCTGATGTCAATTTATTCTCCTGGGCAAATAACTTGTATATGGAGAACTGCAGAGATAGTTCAGAGCATGTAAATCTTTTAAACTCAAGACAGATCTCACTGAACACCACCAAATGTCACTGTTTTGCTTTTGTATGCATGTGTAGATGAATCAATTATTAGGTAAATTCTACCACCACCATTGATCTCTATTAGGCTCTTAATATTTATATGAACGCCTATACTGAACTGGTTTCAGAGCAGCAGCCGTGTTAGTCTGTATCATGCATCCGACAAAGAGAGCTGTAGCTCACGAAAGCTTATGCTCACATAAATGTGTTAGTCTTTAAGGTGCCACAAGTACTCCTTTTCTTTCTGTAGTGAACTGTGACTCTAAGCATATTGCTTCACTTATGTAAATATGGTTTGCTTATATGGATAAAACAGTACAAAGCCCTAACCAAAAAAACAAAAAAAATGTGATATACAGTAGGGGATAGAACCAAGTGAAGATTCCCCTTATTACGTTACAGGTCAGGTATAAGCATCTGCTGCCCTCAGCAAACTTCAAAATGTACATCCTCCATAATTGTAGCTGGTCTCACCAAGCCCCAACTCCTGAATTCACAACGGTAATACATGCACATACATCTATACACTCATCTCACCTATTCGTCTATCAACACACTCGCAAAGTGCATATATTTTCAGACCAGTGTGCTCTGTTCTCTTAATCTTTTAAGAAGTATGATGTTTTACAAAGCATTCTAGATTATTATAAAGGTGACCATTCTGAGAAGGATAGGGATATGAAAGTGGTAAAAGCCATCTTCTTCCTACTCCCCACAAAGGAGGAAGAACAATGGTTTCTTCCTCTTTGGCACTGGCTACCCAGGCAAGGGAACAGAATTTTCCTACCAGAGACACATTACAAAATGTGAACATCCCTGCTGTCTTGTCTGTAGTTTTGCTGGGTACAGCAACACCCAGCACAAACCCTACCTCTTCTGAAGCACTGAGCCCACTACAAAATTCTTAAAGACTCATGTACAACACAAGTGAGTGTGTTCTCGTGGTGTGTGTTTGTTCACTCTTTCTCCCTCCTGCCCTTTATACTATTTACATTACTTAAAACTATTAAAAGCCTAACTGCATACTCATCCATTTCCATTTTATATGAGCACTGTATTAATAGGCAAGTGAAGGATACCTGCGTTAGTAATATGGCAGATAACTATTTGTGCTTCTATTAAACCAAATGCTATCTTTTTTGGTACCCAATGAACAGGTTTTAAACAAAAAATTATGTTGCTCAAAATCATGTTCCATTTAAATTTAGCAATGCCTTTTAAAAAAGTCAGTCACTCACCCATATATACACTGAATTCATCGCATATCCACAGGCTGACACAATGGAAACAGAAACCTTATTGCAACACAGATTTACGGACAATCATTAATTCATCTAACATTTTAGTAAATTAACAAAGATTTCAATTACTTTAAATAGAAACTTAAAAAGCCATAGCACTTGGGAAACAGCTACTGCTGCCAAAGTGGTTGCCATTTATATGGTATTGTTTTTGCACTAATGCAAACACCCCTCATTCCAACAATTGCATTGTAAATGCACACATGATTTATATTCATCTTGTCAACACTGTTTTAGTTATGTGTTGGAGCTAGTGAAATAGTGTGTCTAGATTTAAATGATCTTTTATATGCCTGCTAAACATTGCAGCCAAGAGCAAGGGTTTTTTTTTGGTTTTTGGTTTTAACCTGGAAACATCAACCTCGGAGTGCTTTTAATATATAGCCTCTGACCTACACAATGAACCTGCAGTGGATGAAAACATTTCTTTCCCACCCTCCTCAGTCCATTCCAATAGCAAAAAGTGTCTCCTTCCTGGCCCTGGCCCTCGCCCTCCCACAATGCTGGACTGAACTTTGTCCTTCCCTCTGTTCCATAATTTAAAACAGTTAGAATGCAACGCTGCTGGGATGCCTGTGGGAGAGACTGAAGCAGGGGCTCTTCTCCTTCAAAGTCCACTTTGTTTCTAGCCTAGCAAACAGGCAGGGATGTGACTCTAGAGCAGCTGCTTAGCTATTTGGAGGGCAGCAGCCTGACAATTCATCTACTCTCCAGAAGGGAAGGAGAGTCCAGCTGGAGAGCAGCCAACTGCCCAGAGGGTGGGCTCAGCTCCAGAGCAGAAGAAAGAAAGAAACTGTTCAGCAGCAGGTGGGTGAACTGCTAAATGGTTGAGCAACTAGGGTTGACCCAGATGTCAAGAAACGGCAACAGGCTGAGTTTAAGATATCCGATCACATGAAAAATTGGCATTAACAAAATATAACATTGGGACTGAAACAGAGTTATGTTTTGCTTAACAATTCAAACAAAGGTCAGCAAACCACCTTGCAGGTTAAAGGGCTAAGACACAACTTGATTTTATCAGATCTAACCACCTACCCAGATTCAAGGGACTTCTCTGTAGCATTACAAGGTTGAGGGAAAGGAAATCATTGTCTGCCTCGGCTACTAGCCATCATTTATTATTTGAGGAGCAGAAACACATGAATTTCATATAATGATAGCAATGAAACCAAGTCTGAATTAAAATTACATGGCAGAAATGGATTTGAATAGAAGTTGGATTGTAATGCGGATTCAACATCAAGACGAACTATGAATAGGTCAGGGACAAGTTCACTAACAAAGAGAATCCAAGCTCAAATCTGGAGTTCTAACAGTGAGCAGGGGGGTGGGAAAAGAGAGGGACAACACTTGGCAGCAATGCCAAGGTTGAGCACTCCAAGAATATACAAATATTCTTTTGCTTAAATCTAGCAAGGCTTTTAGGAAGACCTTAGATTTCATAATGCATAGCTTCGATTTCTCTCTAGACTTTTTAAATAAGGTAATGGTTATTTAAAAGGTGACTTTGGAGCTAGGCAGTCACTAGAGATAACCAATGAGAGTAGTGGTAAAAAAAACCAACAGGCAAATCAACTTCTGACCTTTAGTAAGAGGCAAGAGGTACCTGGCCTGAATCTCCTGATCAAAGGCATAGGCCAGTATGATGCCCATTCCCAAAAGGTGATGCCAAGACAAGATGTGAGATAATTTGGGTGCACAGGAAAAGCCTAGTAATCATCAGGAGCAATAGGAATGTGAATCTGAATGCTGCATCAAGTAGCATGAGATTCGAGCAAAATCTTTCAGTGTTATAGACTTCAAAGCAAAGCTGAAGTAGTTTTACCCAACAGTAAATTTAAAATTGCTGGAACAGGTGGGAGATACTACAAAGAGATGCTACAGTAAGAGGCAGAGAAAATACATTAACACTATATTCAAAAGACTAAATCTTCACAGAAAAATCAGTTTGCATGTACGTATTACTTCTAAGCTGCCAATGGACGACTTGCTAAATGTTGAATGAATACATGAAAAGACCACCTCAGATTACTGCCTCTTCAGTTTTTTAACTAGTCTGTGTCCAGTGTAATTGTGACATTTTAGCAGCACACCCAAAGCCATCAGAAGGTATTTTCAGATCTCTCTAAAGTTGGCTAGCTGGAGGGAAGGGAGCAACTCCTGCACAATGCTTTTTTCCTAGAGCTTTTTATGTAGGAATTGCACTCGCTGCCTGATACTACAAAGGTTGCTAGCATGACACCACCTTTTTATTATTGAGCCTTATGCGACACTAACATGCCTTGTCTTTTCTATTTAAAAAGGTATTCAAGGTAACCAGCTCTCTATCCCATTCAGGGGTTGACCTCAACTTCAGTTTTACTACAAGTAAAGTGCCTAGTCTCTGCTGAGTCTTTACCTCAGGAACGTTAGTTACCCCAAGGTAACAAAACTTTTTTTTAGCAGTGAAGATGTGGCTTGTGTAACATTAGTGCTCCGTGTTACTATCACAGGCAGCAGAAAACAAACATGTGCACAATAGCCCCATGACAGCAGCCTGCATATGCAGCATGAAGGGTACTGAGATAGTAGTCAGTGTCTTATACAGTTGAACCTCAGCGTTATGAACACCTCGGAAATGGAAGTTCATGGTTGTTCTTTCAAAAGCGTACAACTGAACATTGACTTCATACAGTTTTGAAACTTTGCTACGCAGAAGAAAAATACTTGTAGCTATCTTAATTTAAGTGAAACAAGCACAGAAAATTTTCTTACCTTGTTAAAAAAATTTTTTTTAAACTTTTCCCTTTAATTTTTAGTAGTTTACATTTAACACAGTACTGTACTTGCTGCTTCAGAAGGAGAGGGGGTGTCTCTGTTCCTGCCTGATTGTGTACTTTCAGTTCTAAAAGAGGTGTGTGGTTGACCGGTCAGTTTGTAACTTTGTTCATAACTGAGGTTCTACTGTAAAAAAAATTTGTAACTTTCTCTCTGCATTCAATAATTGGCCTTGAATTACAACATGTGATGATCATAAAACTGATCCAGAGAACATCAACAGTTTTTACTGTAATCAAAATTTGTATTTCCATTTCACCCAGACTAGATCACATTTGGGTATACCCTAAAATAAAGCTATTCATTCTGTCCAGTCCTACTTCTGCCCCAGTCACATTAACCTTGACAGTTTGGCAGCTTAACAAAGAGAGAGAGCATCTGTGCTTTCCAGAGTCCAAAAAAGAGAGATGACAATGACAACTCCATCTCCTACTTCTTAAGAGTGTAATACGGCTTAAAAAGTGTCCCTCACCATTTGGTATCAATAATCGCCAAACTAGGTCACAAGTAGGGTCACCAACATTGTATTTCAAAAAAAGACTTATTCTCAGCACCCTCACCCCACCCTCCCCATATTATGATTATCAGCAGCAGCATTATTAACAACGCTGATAAAAATAATAAGCCATTCTCCAGGTGAGATGCCAGCTGGGGGAGGCTAGCACCCAGCCCTGCCCCTTCTGCCCTTCCCCCCCCCCGGAGCCCAGAGCCCCCCCCCCCATCATCACCACCAGCCCCTGCCCCAGGCTAGCACCCCTTTAGGCCCCCCCCCGCAGTGCCAAGAGCACTGGCGGTGCGGCCCCGGCCCCAACCCAAGCTGGGGCTACCGCATGGGGGAGCCACAGAAGGGGACCTTGGGGCAGAGTGTGGGCAGGGCCGCTCCTGGCTGTTTGGGGAGGCACAGCCTCCCCCAGCCTATGATACCCGCCACTCATGCTGTTCTCACCTACATTTGCCAGGAGCATTTCTTGCTGATTTTTGCAGCACTCAGCAACTCCCAATCTTGTTGTACAGAGATGAAAAAAATAAAGGGATGTCCCTTGACAACTCTAGCACAAGTCATCTCAGCAGATTCTCTCTTCACCTTCTTTAAACATTCAGACTGCTCCCTAATTTGCTCACTTGGATACCAATGTGTAAGTAAAGAGATACATTTAAAGGCACACCATCAGCGGGGCCCACATATCACCTTATACAACTATACGCAGAAGCATCTTGAGTATTAATATTACATCTACATATTGGTATTTGCTACACCAGCATTCTCTCCAAAACGTATAGAGACTTTGAAAGAAGTAAATGTGCATAAATTACTGTAATACAAGTCACACTTAAGTTATCTTTTACAACTTATGCCATAGATATAAAACTTATATCTTGATCTCAAAATGTAAGTTTATTTTTAATAAGGCTATTTAATTAATTGACAATTGGATCTATTCTACACCTTAAAAGGGGCTAATTACATCAGAACTTACTAATGAATTCTAGGAATAGGAGTAATGTCTGTACAGGGCTTTAGAAGAAAGGATAAAATAATGACTTTTTAAATAAAACACCCAATGCTTTAATTTTTAAATTGATTTTTCTGTATATGTTGCTAGTTCTTCACTTTCACCCCATTTTCTGTTCAAAATTACTGAAGTCTATGTTTTGTATTTGTTTACTACTTGTCAGCAGAACTGCAGTTTTTACATAGAGATTTGAAAATTCAATACATCACAAGGTGGTATTGGTTGCAACAATAGCACGAGCTATTCGCTTTTCAGATTTATGTGTATTTATGTTCTTCTCGTAAGAATATTAATAAGGCCCTGGGCTTGCCTCGTTAAGCATAGATTAGTATCTTGAACGTGAAACACCTTTACAAAAAAATCTCTGTGGATAATATGATCACAGTTGTTCAAACCAGTAAGTAAAAATGTACATACATGTCCTAAACAAGGTACTAATGGCAAAGCAAACCTTAGTTAGGAGGTCATCTTTTGATGGAGGTTCCCATGTAAATACAATTATTATATTTCAATTAGCATGATGAAACTTAGTGAAGATTAGTGTAATTAGAATCACTGGCATGCATAGATAGCTATTGCTTTTTTAAAAAGGGAGCAAAGAATTTCTGACATTCTTTGCTTAAACAACCCACATGACAAATATTTGTCATTCTTTATCCTCCTTTATTCCCCCTACATAACATTTAGTGTAAAAGGGCTACTAAAAATATACATCTTTTTTAAAATAAATTAAAAATACCCCACCAAGGCAATTTAAACACAAATATTTGCATCCCTATGATAAATGTTTGGGGGTTTTTTTTACAATCCAATTGTTTTGGGAAAAAATTCTTCTGCCCTGTTGAGTGAAAGATCCACACAAGCAGCAAAACTGACTATACGAAGCAAACACACGCTTTTATCATAATCTCTTTCAGTGTCAAATATTTGTATGACCATAGCGTTTAAAGGCCCTAACAAGGACCAGTGCCTCAATGTGTTCAATGCCATACAAGATGAAAGATGCTTTCTCTTGTCTTGAGAACTTAGAATCTGAGGCCCTGATCCTGCAGACCCACATGGGCTCAGATAGAGCCCAACTGAATTCAATGGATTTTGCAAAACCATGAGGGTCTACCCATGTTGATTACAAGATCAGGGCCTAAGGGGCAGCCTTAATACTTAAGTGTCATGACACGGGTGCAAATTCTGATGTTCATAGTGTCACTTAAACGAAAGAGCATAGTCATAGTTGTGTGCAAAGGACAAAGCTCAAAAGGCAATTAAATCTGGACACTTCAAACATTATCAGCATTACCCAAAAAACATTAACTCCACCCTTTCTTTCTTATAAGGTCAAGTAGTTATGCTATTTTAACTGCATCATCACCTCACGTTACAGAGCACACAAATGAAGATCATCTGCAATTGCAGACTAGCCGTATTATTTGTACTGTGTAACTGATTCTAAATTTCAATTGGGTGCTGGCTGTAACTGCTGGTTTTATTGAGAGCAGTTCAGTTTTCCCTCTGATTGTCTTTTTTCTAATTGTGGAATATTTCAACTCTTGGCCACGTTGGCTAGTGTCTCTTCAGTTATATTTTTTAGTTCTGGTTAACTTAGTTAAGTGTAGAGAAAGTAAAGCTAATAGAGGAAAGACAGCAACAAGTTCTGTCTCAGTGCTTCCATGGCCTCCCCCCACCCACTAGTGTGGCCAAGCACTCGGGAGAACTGAAGAACTCCAGAATTACTTCTGAATTAAATGGTTTGCAATTAAGAGTCATAACTAGAGCTGGTCAGGACTTTTCCCAGAACAGTTTTTCATCTGAAAATGCCAATTCTTCAAAACCAGAGTGTTCCAGTGTGGTTTCAACGAACTCTAAATGAAATACAGACAGTGCTTTGACAGAAATCTGCGTGGTTCCTCAGCCAGCTTACCTGCTGGGCCACTGGAGAGCCCAGGTTTCCCAGCTCCCTGCCACAGAGCCAGGAGACTGGAAGCTCTAGTTTTAAACGGGGCTTTCAGGATCTAGGCTCCACAACAGAGAGCCTGGTAGCTCAAAGCCACAGCTCAAGATGGGATTCTCAGGGCTTCTAGGCTCTGTGCTCCACAGTGGGGGACTCCTCTGACTCCTGGAGTCTGGGGAATCCCCAGAAGCAGCCAGCTGCTCTGTTTCATTTGGTGGCAGAGGAGAATAAATCCAAAATGTTTGATTTTTCTGAATTAAAATGTTTGCAGAATTTCATTTCTGCAGGAAATTAAAATAAAATAAAATAAAAAAAAAGCTTTAATTTTTGCTCTGAATCAGAAAGATTACTTGTTTGAAATGCCAGACTTGCCCTAGAATTTAATATTGCTAACGGTTTAAGCTAAACGCTAACCTGTTATTATTCAGTTGGTTTTTTCAAAGGTGTCATTCGTTTTAATATTTCATGCAGTATCTAAGAAACACTCCTCCTGATGTGCTTGCTTTTCGACAATGGTGGGCCCCAAACCAAAATGGAGTCACATATGCTAACTTTTCCTTAACATTCAAGAAGGGATTATCCTATTGTTAAGGCAGCTGTTTGGGATCACTGTATTCACCACTGGTCACAGCTCCCAAAAGGGAAGAGAGACAGGTACCAAATCCAGTTGGCCCTGCTGAGTACTCTTTGTGGTGCACAGAGGACTGTAGCTCTGGGCCTAGTACGAGAGCGGGAGAATCACAGGGTTCTACTCTAGGAAGACAAAGGAAAGACCCATATCTGAAGGCGGTGCACTCAGAAGAAACCATAAGGGAAAGAGATGCAGCTAGCTCCGAATTGTGATACAACGTAACTGATTTAATAGACAGAACAGATGGTGCTGGGCTGTTGCATTACCCTTATTTATTTTAGAAAATAATTTGCTATAGCATCCCATTTGCTATAGTATCCCAGTATAGTATAGTATACAGCCCAAGAGTGGCAAATCCAGTATCACAATGGATGGAGGGAGAGGGAACAGTATACAAGTAAGGAGCATTATGCAAATGTTCTGCACTTTAGCTGCATCTTTACAACAGATAGTGAATAGCACATCTAAAATTTTACACCAGCAATAATCTTCCAGGTCTTGTGGCCTTGCAAAAAGGCAAGTTTTCTATCAGTTCATTGCTATCTTGGATCAACTTTCAAACATACATCAAAAGCTAGTCCATTTAGAGCTCTTATTCATTGTAGCGCAGCAACAATATTTCACCTAAAGGAACAAGGCAAAGAACATTCTGCAGTAGCTGGAGTTGGAGGCAGAGTAGCAAATATTCACAATGAGCAGATGTTGCTAAAAAGTTTTGTTACACTAGGGCAGAGTTTCAGTAATGGCATTGGGAACAGCCTCCTTTCTTTGCCAATATCCTCTGTTGCTGGTACTCAAGAGACCTGATGCTTACAGGTACATATAGTACACAGCAGTTGGTTGTTCAAGTTGACTATAGTTAATTTGTTGAAATATACACAAAAAAGCAATAAACAGGGAGGCACTTTTCCTGCAAGCACCTAATCTGTCACTTAGATTAATACGTAAAAGCAGCAGTAAATGGCAGAAATAGCCAACACATACTTCATTTTAGTCATACTTTACTATTCACTTCGTTCTCTCCAAATCCAATGGATTTTGTGTTCTTGTGCCTCCTGGGATGTGAAAGGATCAGCTCATGGTCCCCTCGCCCCCTGCCTATAAAGTCAATTGTTAACAAGATCAATATTTAAGTTATCTTTCAGAGGCAGTCTAATACCCCACCAATGTAAAGTGGTAGGGATAGGCTGAGAAAAGCTGAGTTCACACATCTTATGGGTACTGTTTCAGGTTCTCTGGCTGCAGCAGATTCAGCACTAGTTTTAACTCAGGCCTTGGCTACACTTACAGATGTACAGTGCTGTGAGTTAAACCTGCCTTCGCACAGCTGAGTAGGGAAATCACTTCAGTCTGTCCACACTGACAGCTGCCAGTGCACTGTCGTGGTCACATTTGCAGCTGCACTGGGAGTGGTGCATTATGGGCAGCTATCCCAGCATTCAAGTGGCTGCAACGTGCTTTTCAAATGGGGGTGGGGTGGAGTGTGACAGGAAGCATGGGGGAGGGAGAGTGGGTTTTTGGGGTGCTGAGAGTGTGTCAGCACACTGTCTTGTAAGTACAGACCCCCCTCCCTCCGCCGCCTCTCTCTCTCACTGAAAGCAAATGGCAGCTGTTTCTTTTTTTCCTCATAGACGAGATAAGCAGCCGCTCCCCGAAACAGACCCCAACCCCCCTTCCCCCCCCTCAAGCAAACATTAGCTGTTGGCACTCCAAACGGAGCCCCCCTGCCTACCTCTCACTCATTCAAAGCACAGTAGCTGTGTTTGTTTTTTGGATAAGCCGCCCCCCCCCCCCCCCCCGAAACAGAGCTTTGAAACGGCACTTCCGCGTCCCGAGTTCACAACAAAACAAGAGAGGACGCTTCAGTTAAAAGTCTTATGGGGAGTTTCCAGAGGTCAATCAGTGCGTAACAACGTTACTCCCCGTTTACACTGGAGCATCTCAGCCAATGCGCAACAGCTGTTAATCCTCTTGGGGAGGTGGAGTACCAGGAGCGCTCCATCCAGGGAGTCAGAGTACTCTACGTGCCTTGCCAGTGTGGATGGGGAGTAAGGTAGAGCGCTCTGGGAGGCTTTATTGTGGTATAACATGCAAGTGTAGCCAAAGCCTCAGTTCCTATGTAGAAGGTTTTCTTCACAACCACAGGGGATAAAAATCTTTAATTTTAAATTAAAAGCTTAGATTCTGCCGATGCTGATGAAACTCGTGAGGCAGGGGGGGAGGGGAAGGTTTTCCTTAGTCCCCCATGTCTGAAAAACAACAAAGTATAAAGCAGAACAATATGTCTGCATCTACACTGACCAACTCCGTTAATTTAATTCACCATCAGTACAGCTTCATTGGTGGTAGGAATGATATAAACTCTACTCTATACAGGACTGGACTTTTTTTTACTGTGAAGTCTGCTAGCACTGACAGTCTAAATGAAAGAAATGCTAGCAAAACGTGTACAGTTTATAAGAATGGTCAGAATTAAACATTTAAGTTAAATTATTTTAAATAAACTAAATTAAGTTTAAGCGAAAGTACAAAATGAGAACCCACTGGCTGGACTATCAACCAACACACAGACACAATACTCTATGTATATTCCTATGAGAGTAAACATAATGAAGGACTTCACCAAAGTATGGATGTTCTTGTTGTTCTTACACTGTTGTTGTAGTCATGTCAGTCCCAAGGTATTACAGAGACAAGGGGGCTCAAAAGCTTGTCTCTCGGATCTACAGAAGCTGGTCCAACAAAAGATATTCCCTCACCCGCCTTGTGTCTCTTATGGTCTCAGTATTTCTGGGGCTGTTGGCAATATATGAAAACATGATCGATGACTGGTATGTCTAGACTGCACACTTCACTAATATTTAAGCAAAGCACCAGTGTCTGATACCAATTCAGGGGGCAAATGTAAAAGCTGCACTGAAAGACAACATGCACTGTTTATGTCAAAACACAGTTCTTGGCCACTACACTCATAGGAAAATACTGGTCTTCTACTTATGAAGCACAAACATTTTAATCCATAAACAGGTGACATACTGTAACGATAATACTGAAAAAAGGTCTAGATGAGTTAGAAAACAATGTACTGACTGGATTTGTCTAGACTAAAAACCAATCTCCAAGGTGCCCGACGAGATTACAAGTTACTATGTTGGTAGACTTGAAATATAATGAATGGGATGACTAGGTCTCTGTAAAACAGGGATAAAGCATTTTACAAGGAGGTCAGTATCATTAAGATCTACTGGTGAACAGTGCTTATACTTGGGGACAATAAAAGACATTTAATTGGACATTTTGGTAGGACACTGAGTCAACCATTTCCCTGCTGGGCACTTCTTTTGGGGAAGCATGTGGAATGAACATGCAGATATCAATCCACAACACCTTTCATGGGTTTCTTCATACATCCTGGCTATACGCATACTATGAGAAAACTAGAGATCAAGCCAGGGACGCTTACCACCAAGACTCACGTAAGCTTTATAATTCTCATTACCTCTTTCTAACATATCATTAAACCCCATTCTATTTTATCCACTATCTTTTCTGCCTTTTGAAGAATTTCTAAATTGGTCAGTCTTGGAACAGACTCAGCTTCTTTGTACCACTGCTGTAATCAACATGGCAGCTAAACACTGCACAGATGTGAGAACTTGTGGAAAGACACTAGACGACCGCCTCACATCATCCCAACATGGGTAGCTGAGCTGTAACTCAGAGACTAGAGGTCCTGTTTATGATTGATCTGTCCAAACAACAGGCCAGTGAAGCAAACATCAGAGACTGACCTTTTCTATCCTCCATCTCTTCCTCCTGTAGGAGTTTAATCACATCTGTCCTCAGAGGCCGATTCATTTTAAAACTAAATTGTGGGTCAACAGTTAACAAGCTCTCTCTCTTTTCTCCTCCCCTTCCCCCCTCCTCACTTATCCAAGGAGCACATTTGGTATTATCCAGAGGCTATGGGAAAATCCAGATAGAGAAACACTCCGTGCAAAAGAGGAAGGAATTTCTCCAAAATCTATATTCCTTTAACTTTTGATTTCCAGGTATGTGTCATAATTGCTTTTATTTAGTGCATGTTTAATCATTTTTAGAGGATGTTTTTGATTGGTTGCTTATAAGTGAACAAAAGTCCATTAAAAAACCTTCCACCTAAAATTATTAAGTGTTGTGGTAGTAAATAGGTGACTAATTCCATCTTTGAGTTCCACATCCAATCAATACAACAGCAAGAACTGTTTGTTATTGAGAACTGGTGGAATCCTTAGTTTCTGTTTACTCATCATTTAGCAGAAGAATGAAACAGATACTCAAGTTGTTACTACAAGGGTGCTGCATTCCTTACATAGTGAGAGATATGCAAACCTGAGATACACCTATGGGCAGAGATTACTCATCAGTGATTCCTATGATGTGGTAAAGATGAGCAGCTTCATTTTCAAAACTATCTTGTACCCACAAACTTCACTAATGTCAATGGGATCTCTGGGTACTCAGCACTTGTGAAAATCATGCCATAAATCTTCATAAACTGGTTTTGGGGAAGGTGGTGTAATGTGTAAGAACTCTTCTGTAGCTGCCAAGATATAGGATTCAGAGTAGCAGCCGTGTTAGTCTGTATTCGCAAAAAGAAAAGGAGTACTTGGGGCACCTTAGAGACTAACCAATTTATTTGAGCATAAGCTTTTGTGAGCTACAGCTCAATGAGTAGCAGCTGTAGGGAGAACAAAAAAAATACAATTGCCATAAAACACAGAATTATCTCGTGGAATGAAGAAGGCAGAGACAGATGCCAACACCCTTGTGAGAGGGATTATAAGTGACTTTATGTTAAGGTCTTATCTACAATGTGGAGTTGACCCACTTACAACCACTGGTGGCCAGCAACCATTGCAGCTCCACGGTCTAAACCTAACGTAAACAGAGTAACGCGCTATAAGCTATGATTTGCGCCAATTCAGTTTATGCTTATTTCAAGCTAGGTTTAAGCAGCAGCGCAAATTAACAGCTTAGTTTGTCTGCACTGGGGCCTAAGCCATTGCATCAATGCAGCTACACTGGTAGCTGGACACAGATGGCTGAGATCAAGACAAGTTCTATATAGGATTTTGAGAAAGTGCAACACTAGAAACTTTCTAGCCCATCTAGTGATATTTATTAATATTAGTTTATGGCATGTTTATGCTCATCTCTATTTTCTTCTAATAAAAAAATATTAAGTAACTCAGCAGAGTCCTGTTCATTTTAAACTAGAGTTAGTCTTTGCTAGACCTTCCGGAAAGAACAAAACTCACTTCTCATCTTTGGAAAGGTGAAATGTCAATAAGGCATAATCACGGAAGACCTATTACTCCACTGCTCAAGAGAGTTCTGTGAAGATGCTGGTTGCAATTCGTTGGAGCATAGGGAAAAGCTCAAGACCCAGAGGATGGAGGGAGTTGGTTACAGGGAGCACAGAACTGGAACACCAAAAGTTGAAATACAGATCAAGATTGCCTTGACATGACTGGTACATCTTAGTCACCCTGAAGTCTATGGGCCCTCAGCCAGTTACTTCTACTAAACCTTCCCCCCAGACACATTTGACATGCATTATCACTACATCTCACAGATCAAGTGGTGCATAGAGCTGTATGTCTAATGAACGCACTAACTAGAATAGGATCAATGGAAAAAAAACTAAACAAATGCATTCTCATGGCTGATGTTATACAGTCACAGGAGGTAAACATTAAGTT
Organism: Lepidochelys olivacea; assembly: GCF_965140295.1. Lineage (NCBI taxonomy): Eukaryota > Metazoa > Chordata > Testudines > Cheloniidae > Lepidochelys > Lepidochelys olivacea. The sequence goes on from NC_140415.1 coordinate 39,170,724, forward strand.
ATATTTCCCATCTAGAAAATTCAGATTGAGTTCCTGATTCTATTCAAACATTCCCTGTCCATTATTTTCCCCAAATGCTCATAACTTCCTTGAACAATTCTTTTGGGGCCAAAATTTTCCATTTTTGGCTTTGGTTCAAATGACTTTTTCCATGCAAGTTTGAACAGAAGTAGTTTAATTCTTGGAGTTAAAAAACAAAGATCACGCACTTTGCCCACATGTACCAATCATAATGACATTCTGGTCACTCCATTTGAAGCTTCCAGCTTAGCTTGCTTTGTGATCTCATGTACTGAAGTCCACTCAAATGTGAATAAAATCAGTTCAGTAGTTTTAAGTTACAAACGTTTGAAGTACAGAATTGTGCATGCACATGAGTCTTTGCAGGAGAGATGGAGCAGAAGAACGTATTTTCAGTATCAGAATACAGTCAAGCCTACCACGAACTCAGGCATTATACAAGGTACCATATGTGCTCAAGGGAGCAAAACTTTTGCTTCACTAAGCAAAGCTGCAACCTGACTCAAGTGTGTAAAATGTAAAACAATATTACATTTTTAAAAACTGGTTCTCACTATACAAACTCAACTGTAAACAACAATGCCTGCTTTCTTGGTCCAATATCTTATCAATCAATATGCAGCGGTTAGTTTCAAACAAAATGCAAAGTAGGTGATGTTTAGGAGAGGGAGGGGCTTCCTAGAAAACAACAAAAAGTAGGTGGACAAAAGAAAAAAAAAAAAAAGACATGCATGGCTGTACAAAACTGTTAGTGTCCATTAAATTTTCTAGGTCTAATCATCTAAAATATCCCTGCTAAAAGAACGATTTAAAAAAAAAATACCGTTATCTAAACTAACAGGACAAAACTATGCAGTAATAAAAAAATACACACATTTAGTTAGGTATGTTTTGAGACATGAGTCTATCAAAGAAAGGTATGTGATATTTTCCATTTCATAACACAATCCTCAAGAGCACACAATTGAAATTTAAATGTTTATGCTCTTGCTGAGCACTTAAATGCCACAAAGGACTGCGTCTATGTCTCCACAGTTTAAACAGCTCAACTTACACTGATATAATACAAGGACGAACCTGGTAGATCTGGGCACACAGAAACATTGCATTTCCTAGGATATACTGCACTGTGATTTCCCTTCCCCATACCCCAAGATGGACAAGTATAAATAGCTCAAGAAATTCATTCAAACAAAAGTATATCAGGAGATGGATATGCCATGTTATCAGAACATTACAGACGACTGTTATACTTCCAAAACACATCCTTGATGAGAGGACCAAGACACACTTAAGTTGCAAAAAGAAAAGGAGTACTTGTGGCACCTTAGAGACTAACCAATTTATTTGAGCATAAGCTTTCGTGAGCTACAGCTCACTTCATCGGATGCAAGTGAGCTGTAGCTCACGAAAGCTCATGCTCAAATAAATTGGTTAGTCTCTAAGGTGCCACAAGTACTCCTTTTCTTTTTGTGAATACAGACTAACTAACATGGCTGTTACTCTGAAACCTGACACTTAAGTTGGTATTCGGCATTGTAATATAAGTCTATATTGTTGAAATCAAATATGTTCAGTAAAAACGCCAATGTGCTAGAAACAGATCCTGCTGGGCAAGGGTTTAAGTATCGTCTAATCCCATTGTTTCCAAATTTGTTACAACACTGCGACTCCTCAACAGATATTTTAAATCTTGGGTGGCGCCCTACAACCAAATTCTGTTTAAAAAAAAAAAAAAAAAGTCTCATGTTACTAGAGTCAAGAGTTCAGGACACTAGATTCAAGAGGGACATGAGTTTTTCTGACTATTCAATTACATGCAGTTTAATATTATAATATTAATATAATCTTATATATTCTACACTAATTCATGGTTTTAATATGGTAATTTGAAAACATGGATTTTTTTGCACGCTCAGATACAGTCTAAGATTCTAGTGAGAAGAATGTGCCTGTTCCAAAATTCATAGTTGTGTTGGGTTGAATCTGATAGTGCTGGAGTTTAAGTTGTTTTCATAGAACATCAGGGTTGGAAGGGACTTCAGGAGGTCATTTAGTCCAACCCCCTGCTCAAAGCAGGACCAATCCCCAGTTTTCGCCCCAGATCCCTAAATGGCCCCCTCAAGGATTGAACTCACAACCCTGGGTTTAGCAGGCTAATGCTCAAACCACTGAGCTATCCCTCCCCCCAAGTTTAAACCATTTTTATGTTTAGTTTTCACAGAAATCACTGCTGAAAATCCAGACTCAGAATTGGCTGGAAGCACACTGAAACAATGTGTATTCACTGCCTGAGATTTTAGAATATTAACATCAAGGGCCTTATGTACTTCAGGATGCAATTTCTTTGATACCAAAGCTTAACAATAAACCATGCAGTGTATCCAAATTGCTGTTAGCACTTTCTTCACTCACACTGCAACCCCACTGTTCTTTCAGGTCATGGTTACTGCCCCTACAGTGCGTAGCCCCAAATACACAGACCTACATCCACTACAAATTTATCAAAGATCTTGAATATTTCTTCACCAGCTGTTTGGACTCATATTGCTTTGCCAAATAAAAGTTTTTCAGCTATTGTACCTTTTTGACAAATATCATGTAACACAGAAGCTGAGCCAGGTTGGTTATATCTGTGAAATCACCAAGCTGTAGTGCAAAATATTGACTTTCAACACATTCGACTCATTTTCTGCAAGGTCATCAGTGCTTCAATGGATGGTATTATTTGCCACAGGAATGGTTTTCAGTGCCATAACTGCTCGTTTCCCAGTCATAATTCTACACGCCTATTGCCACTGAAATTAGGAGGATCTCATCAATAGCGAGGGTTTGTTTGCCTTTTGCAATTTACTTGACCACAACATAAGATGCTTTTAAGGCTTTCTGAGGAACAGCTGATTCTTTAGACATGACTTATTACCACTTTTAACTCTTTTTGTTTCTGAAAGAAAAACATCACAGTTCTCGTTCCAGGTGTTTGGTTTCTAAATACCTACTTAGTTTCTCTGGCCTCATACTTCACAAATGACATGTTGTGGCTGTGTATTTTCTGCAGTAGTATCAAGACACGAAAATCTACACATAAATGAACCTACCATGTCTGCCAGTGCTGCTGCTGCCACTGGGAACATTCTTATCCTTTCACTCCAGCAGGGGGCTTTTACCAGAAAGCCTTCCTGCTCAATGTTTCCCCTGTAGGAAGTCTCTCTGCTGAAGGCAGCCCCTGCAGGAACAGAGGGGAGAGAGATGCTCCCAGCCCCATAGAATATCAGGGTTGGAAGGGACCTCAGGAGGTCATTTAGTCCAACCCCCTGCTCAAAGCAGGACCAATCCCCAACTAAATCATCCCAGTCAGGGCTTTGTCAAGCCTGACCTTAAAAACTTCTAAGGAAGGAGATTCCACCACCTTCCTAGGTAATGCATTCCAGTGTTTCACCACCCTTCTAGTGAAAAAGTTTTTCCTAATATCCAACCTAAACCTCCCCCACTGCAACTTGAGACCATTACTCCTCATTCTGTCATCTGCTACCACTGAGTTTGGGAAGCACTGGTCTAATCACTGTGGAACAGGTGGGGCAAAGAAAATGTAAAATGTAACATGAGCCTCTTTTTACAGTAGCAAAAATACTTAAAAAAAAAAAGCTTGTTACAAAGAGCTTACAGCAGCTCCTTCAGGAATCTAGATACTTTTAGAGAATGCCCACAATTGCTAGAGCCCATGTCATAATTGGTGTCCTACAGTATATATTTCACTTGCAAATTCAGTGAAATGGGATGTAAAAACTCCCCACATACACCGCTTCCCAGCAGCTGTCAAAGGGGATAGACAAAAAGAAGACTGAAGCTTTTCCCTCCAACTAGAAAAACAGAGCTTCCTTTCCATTCTCAGGAAGGTAAGTTTGTCTTTATACACACATAATGTAACTGCAAAGTTATTCAACAATGTATCCCACAAAGACTGCTGTTTTAAGTGGTTACAGCAGACTTGGGGTCTATCCCTCCTCTGCCACTGACGTGCTAAGGGACTCAAGATCACACAATTTCCCCATTTGTAAAATGGATATCTTCCCAATCTCAGGGGATTGTTTTAACTTTTAATTCATTATTTGTCTAATGCTCTGGGTCCTTGAACGAAAGCTACTGTTGACATGCAAGTACATAGTTTAATGATGCAGAGAAAGTCTCCATTAGGAGGAACGAGGAGCAACAAATTGCAGGAGTCCCATGCATCCAAAGACAATTTTCCACTGGACCATTTGAAAGGTAGGTCAAAATTTGGGCCTGAGCTACTTAGTTTTAACAATGCAGTAGAAGAACTCACAGGAATAATGTTGAGTTGAGAAGAATCCAAAGAGCAAATTGGGGCAAAACTCATTTTCCTATTCACATTTTAGAAAGCGGTGGTGGGTTTTGTTTGCATTTGTTTTTTGTTGGTTGTTGTTTTTTTTTTAAACACAACTTATAAACGAATTCCTCAAATTGCTTGTTGTCCAATTACATCTGTCATAAATATAAAGGGAAGGGTAAACCCCTTTGAAATCCCTCCTGGCCAGGGGAAAGCTCCTCTCGCCTGTAAAGGGTTAAGAGGCTAAAGGTGACCTCGCTGGCACCTGACCGGGATGGCCAATGAGGAGACAAGATATTTTCAAAAGCTGGGAGGAGGGAGAGAAACAAAGGGTCTGTGTCTGTCTGTAGTCGTCTTTGCCAGGGACAGAACCGGAATGGAGTCTTAGAACTTTTAGTAAGTAATCTAGCTAGGTATGTGTTAGATTATGATTTCTTTAAATGGCTGAGAAAAGAATTGTGCTGAATAGAATAACTATTTCTGTCTGTGTATCTTTTTTGTAACTTAAGGTTTTGCCTAGAGGGGTTCTCTATGTTTTTGAATCTAATTACCCTGTAAGATATCGACCATCCTGATTTTACAGGGGGGATTTCTTTATTTCTATTTACTTCTATTTTTTATTAAAAGTCTTCTTGTAAAAAACTGAATGCTTTTTCATTGGTCTCAGATCCAAGGGTTTGGGTCTGTGGTCACCTATGCAAATTGGTGAGGCTTTTTATCCAACATTTCCCAGGAAAGGGGGGGTGTAAGTGTTGGGAGGATTGTTCATTGTTCTTAAGATCCAAGGGTCTGGGTCTGTAGTCACCTAGGCAAATTGGTGAGGCTTTTTACCAAACCTTGTCCAGGAAATGGGGTGCAAGGTTTTGGGAAGTATTTTGGGGGGAAGGACGCGTCCAAACAGCTCTTCTCCAGTAACCAGTATTAGTTTGGTGGTGGTAGCGGCCAGTCCAAGGACAACGGGGGGAATATTTTGTACCTTGGGGAAGTTTTGACCTAAGCTGGTAAAGATAAGCTTAGGAGGTTTTTCATGCAGGTCCCCACATCTGTACCCTAGAGTTCAGAGTCGGGGAGGAACCTTGACAACATCTCATGAGAAGAGGTGCGAGGTTAGGTTGAGGGATCTCCTCCCAGCCTGTAATGATTCTCTGCAAGGCTTTGAAGCGAGATACGGAAAGTTCCTACAACTTGTACATTTCAAATTTTCAGAGTTTATTTTTAAATGACTACTACAATTTAAAAGTTGTGCTCAAGACTGGATAAAGAACATGTCAAAGGAGTGAATTTACAATACACCAAAGATATACAATAAGTGATTTCCAAGATTCTCCTACCAGTAGTTTTATTAGGTCTCAAAAGGAAAAAAGTTCAATAGATTTAAACCTAAGGAGACTTCTTTTTAACTACCTAGTTTTATATGTAATAAAAATCTCCGTCTTGTTGGTACATTAATATCATCAATTTAAGTGACCTAAGGAATTAAAATACAATTTTTGGCCTCAATTAAAAAAAAAATCTGTTAATTAAATTCACACAGGATCCAGGTATCACAATGGTAGAATTTAACTATGAAAAAAACAACCAATATCCCTTAGGAACATTGTAAAACTCAGGGTACAGAAAGTAACTTTGGCAATGAATTTGCAATCAATAGCGCCACAAGAGAATCTAAAGCAGCTTTATACCATTCCTCAGAATATTTACATGGAAGAGAGCAACATGCAGACTTCTGAATCCTTAAGGCAGAGTCACCCAATGATTAGAGTAAAGTGCACTTTAAAAGGACCTCAACTTGAAAAATATTTCAGCATTCAACAATTTACAATTTTCAATCTTCACCTTAAAAAGAAAAAATACACTATCAGTGTTCCCACATGATTACCAATGACCTATTCACAGAAGCCTCAGGATGGAACAAATATATGTCAGACAGCATAAAAACTAGCAGGTCGTAACTGTAACCCTGTATTTTGATGTTTCAGCTAACACCTTTCCAATAGGCAAAGCTTGTTTAAGAAAAGAAAACAGGACAAGTTGCATAGGTGATTAAGGGCTGCGTGAAGTGTATAAATGCACACTAGAGATGGTTGAAAACGTAATTCAAATTTTAACAAAAACTAGGGATAAGTTTTCCACAAACTGTTTCATGAAAAAATATCACTTATTTTTCAAACCAGCTCCAAGAGTATATTTCAAAATCTTTTACCTGTATTCCTATCAGTTACAAGTCACAAAGCATCAATTCTGGCCACTTGTAAACACTTCCAGTTTTTCATACTCCAAGTGACATGACCAAAAAAAAAAAAAAAAACTCACTTACATGAAGATTAATTTTAGGAGCACAGGTAAATGGAGGGTTCCAACATGGAATATATCCAAATAAAAAAAAGAGCACATTAAAATACTAAATCAAATTAATCCGGCATTAGTTTAAGCCATTTTTGGATTTTCACTTTATAATCCAAGTTATTGCCAAGTCGATAAATCAATCCTTGGTGTTTCAGACTTTGAAATGGGAATTGCTTGCTCCTTTCTTCTGTTAGAAGATGAGAGTAACAGGGAGGGAATTCTTCAATGTAGCTGTGTTCTTGTCTTGGAGATATTCATAGACTACAGTAAACAATTATGTAAAAGTAGTATTTTCTCAGACCCCAGTCCTGCAAAGACTCACATATATACTTAATTTTATGAACTGTGAATAGCCCTATTCACTTCAATGCATTTCTTAAGCATATACATAAACCTTCCAAAATTATAACCTCACTCAACACATCTATTCTCTGGGTATTCAGAATCATTTATTTTATAGTAGTGCCTAGAGATCCCAGTCAGGGATCAAGGTCTCATTTTGTTAGGTGCCGTATACACGTAAGAAAGATAGTCCCTGCCCCAATAATACACACCTGTAAAACAAAGGGACAAAACATAAGAGGTGTGAGGAGGACAAAGTAGCAGCCAGATTACATCAGCTGCATGACCACTGTCAAGTGATTTGCAGACATCACAAAATTGAGTGTAAAAATCTATAGAGCCACTACAAAGAGCTCCTCTCAAGTACAGAGCATACGGGCAGGATGGGAGAGGGCTAGAGGGCCATGTCCCCATCAATTTTTTCCTGCCTTAAGGATGAGCTACAGGGGTGGGGCAGAGAGGAGTGAGCAGTGTGTAGCGCCCCGGGGGAAAAAAGGCGGAATGAGGGTGGTGGGGCCACGGCTCAGGCACCGGAGGGGGCTCCCCCCCGCACTTCTCAGGATCTTCCAGCACTCCTGACAGAGGGCAGCATCAGTGAAAGATAAGCCTGGTTGAGGGAAAGTTAAACTAATGTGCAGTAATGGTAGCACTGTTTCCACAGAGGAGGCAGGGTTGTTCTGTTTTTCTTTTTTTAAATTAAAAGGTACATTTTTACTGCTTTGTACTTTTGTTAGCAATGCAGAGCTAATGCAGTTAAGAGCTATAGTCTTGATTCCACTCCTTCTTGTGAATCATCAGAACAATTCACCAAGTTCCGTTCACTGACACCTGAGTTTGAACAGTTATCATAATGAGAACTACAGGGCTGCAAAGTTGGAACCAAGGGATTAATCTGGCCTGGATAACCTTTATTATGAGTAATAGTGCATGAAGAGACCCTACCTTGTGTTTGCTTCAGTGACATTTAGATGAATATCCTCAGAGGAGCCTAAGAAAAGTTAGGCACCCAAATCCCACTGAAATTCAACCCCTGTTGGTATTCTGAGCACATTTACATGGAAATCAAGATAATTGATAATCAGTGCTATTTTTACAGCGCTGCTTTTCAGAACAGAACAAAACTAAGTTATGCTAGTTACAGGCCTTAAAATATACTGGTCGTTTTTCATAAAAAACATCACTTAAAATGTGTATGCATCTTAGCCCAATTTGACCTTCATCTGCATTAGGAGCCAAGATGTAGCTCACAAAGTTGCATCAATGTATGAAACCAATAAAATCCCATTCCAGATATACTCCAGCAGTGCACACGGAACAGCTTTTACTATATTAAACATGTTTTGAGTGAAACAATACTACCTCTGCAGCAAGTAGAGTTATATTCTGAAACCAAAGAATGATCAAACAAGACGACAGCATTCAGACAGACTAGTCTTTGTCCGAGCTTGCTTTAAGCCAGTGGTTCTCAAACTTTTGTCCTGATGACCCCTTTCACATAGCAAGCCTCAGTGTGAACCCCCCTTATAAATTAAAAACACTTTTTTATACATTTAACACCATTAGAAATGCTGGAGGCAAAGTGGGGTTTTGGGTGGAGGCTGACAGCTCACAACCCCCCATGTAATAAGCTCATGACCCCCTGAAGGGTCCCGACCCCCAGTTTAAGAACCCCTGGACTAGTGGCATGACCCGGGTGAAAAACTGCAGATTTTGCATTATCTTAAATAATCTCTATTATTCTTGGATTTTACCTCAATTTTCTCCCCCTTTGTTATTTAACTATTATATCATTTAGTTCTGTAAAGCACTTTGAGTACAGCATGCATGACAGAGAATATGCAAAATAAAGTTGTCTTGTATTACCCTTCCTGGCTAATATTTTCTTGCTCAAAAGATTAACTTAACTAAAGAAACATCAGTTTTACAAAATAAATTATCTTATTTGTTTTAATAATCCAATAATACAAAAAATGTAAAGTTTACTTTTCACCATTAATGTTGCATTTACCTTTTTTATCACACTCAAGTTTGGACAATAAAAGTATGTTGGCTGGTCAGTTTCACTTTCCCCTTCTCATGCACAAGTACAATGCTGTCTGTCACCTTCTGATTTCCAGGGCTATAAGGGAATGCATAATAACTTAGTTTTTAAGTTACATTAAATGATTTCATTTAAAAAAATTTATAGAAAACTATTAACGTTAAATGTAAAATAATAATGAGGCTTTGACTTATTTTAGATCTGTTTTATAGCAACAATCATTCTTGATACTTAAAAACACTTTCTACCAGGATTAAGGTTCTGATCCTTGTGGTTGCAAAGAAAGCTTTCCAAATTCAAACTTATTAGTCTCCTCCTGAATTTGCAGATAGACATAACAGAGCTTCTGTGAAGTACAGCAAAGTGAAAATTGTTCAGTGTTGTCAGTTTTCACTGTTTTTCAGATCCCCACAGTAGTCAAACTGACAAATCTTATACCAATTCTACTCTGCTATGGCTTTAAAACAAAAAAAAAAAAAGGGGGGGGGGGGATTTCCAGCAATAGCAGGCTAGTGCAGGTGTTAAAGCTGAGTGGGAAAGGTAGAGTAGCAGAACCTCCCTTCCCATTGCACTAGTCAGAAGGAGGTGTAAAACAGTGAAAAACCCCACCTCCAAATCATTTAACAGGCTCTGGGATGGGGGAAACCCTATGAGACACCTTGGTCCTCCTGTTTTTTTATAGCCAGCTAGAGTTGAACAGAGACGCTGTAAATTTATCAGGCACCTACTAGCTCTGGAGGCTGATATGAAAGTTAGAGTACCCAGTAAAGTTCAGGGTAAGCATCCCAGCACTCTGCTGCTTCCTACACAAGGAAAGGGCATCAGGACTGACTCCATTCCTGCTGTTCCCCCAGCACATTTTGTATCAATCTATGGCTAATAGAGTTGAACTCACTCTGGCTTTTAGGCAAATTTCAAAATCCTATGTGTGAGTGCACAAATGGGGATGAGCAGGAGTGACTGATTAGGTAAGTTAGAGAAAAGAAGTGCTGCACAGAAGGAGGGCTTGAAAGAAAAGAAAAATAAGAGATGAAAAAAATATAGTAATGGATCAAAGGGGAAAAAAAAGAGGAAAGACACTGATGACAACTCACAAAAGCATATACAATAGATTACTGTAATAAAAAGAGTAGAGTGAAGCCAAGAAGGAAAAGGAGGTAAGAAGAAAAATATGTATCAGGGAAATGTACTAAGTAGAGCTGGTCACATAGTGCTGAGAAAAATCTATTTAGTTACTTTTACTGATACTTGACTACTTTGATTAATACTTTGTGGTATGCAGCTACCTTTATAGCTGGTTAAATGCTAGTCAGCAAGTATTAGTAGATTAATACCAACGGAATTTTTAAAATACATTCCATGGATTACCTGCTATTCAACCTGCCTTACTGTACTAATAAAATTTAAGAAGCATTTAATAGGAATGTTGATGGACAATGGTACAATGAAACAACATACAATTACAGGTTTCAGAGTAACAGCTGTGTTAGTCTGTATTCGCAAAAAGAAAAGGTGTACTTGTGGCACCTTAGAGACTAACCAATTTATTTGAGCATAAGCTTTTGTGAGCTACAGCTCACTTCATCGGATGCATACAATTGTTTTACTCCTTTCTCCTGCAATGGGTACAGCCTTGGAGGAGCAGAGCAGGCACAGGTTTCAGTTTTAGACCCTGGATTTTTCTGTACAGGGACACTCAGGAAAGTTAATACAAATACACTAAAAGTGCAAAGTTAGTTGTCAAAAGTTTAATGCACATGGGAGTTTAGTTTAACTCTCATGTGCGCACCAATTCAGAAGTGAAATGGCATTAGTTTGCTGTAGCTTAGGTCTGGCATACACTAGAAAATTAAGTCAGTTTTAACTATGTAGGTCAGGGATGTGAAAAATCCATAGCTCTGAGCAGCATAGTTAAGCCGACCTAACAATTTTAGTTAATTCATTTTAATTAACACACCTTTAGTTAATTCATTTTAACTCCCCCATACAGAGAAGTCTGGTCTAGCTAATAGGTAGAGTCCTCAGTCTAGTAAGTGTCAAGTATATTTTTCAAGCCCTGAGCTAGTTAGTTCTATGTTAGTATGGGGGAAAGCAAGGCACAGAGAAGCTAAGTGATTTGTTCAACAAGGTCAGACAAAGTCTACAGCAAATCCAAGTGTACAGGCTCTCAGTGCTCTACCTCAACCATACCCACCATCCTCTTCCTCCCTCCCTCCCTCCCCCTCCATTTTTAGCCTGTTGAGGAGGCTTGGATCTACAGTCTCTCCCTTGATTTTCTCTCTTTGGGCGGGGTCTGGAGTTTGTCAAAGCCAACCACACATTTCCCAGCAGATAAAGCTACTGATGTAGTCTCTTGCACAACACAAGTGTTCCATTCCCCTCTCCCATCCTCGGCATGACTTGTTTTGCAAGTTGGGCTTATTATCTCAATGCACGCTGCAGTTTGGAGGAAAGAGAATGAGTTAGGGATATTAAGTAAGCCCAACCCAGTTTATACCAGCTTCATGAGCGCACAGCTACTGTAGGAGAGTGGGGGGAATGGAAAGACAGATGAAGAATTCAGACCAGTACTGGGCAGGAGTGGGACGGATTCACTCAGGAAAAAGCTGTGCTCATAGGGTGAAAATGTCCCGATTTGGGAGGCTTTTTCTTATATAGACACCTATTACCCCCTACCCCGATTGTTCACACTTGCCCTCTGGTCACCCTATCTGCTCATTTCCAGTGAAAGTCATACATTACTCAGCGGGCGAAGGGCTTACGACCTGAAACTGAACCGTGAACAAATACACACGCCGCACCTGTCTCTCCCTCTCCTGCCCTCCCGGATGGGCAAACACGCGCGCACTCCCAGGGCAGGCGATTTTAGCTGCAGGCAGCCATGCTGCCGCGGCTTCGTAGGTCAGCCTAGAAACACTTTTTTGTCCCTTGCCTTCTGCCTGTAGCCGCTGCGGTTTCAAGCCCATCAGTCAGCAACCATTTGTTAGAGCGGGGCCCAGGCAACGAGCACAGTGCCAGCAGCGCACCCGCCCCTCTGCCCGGAGCCGGACGTGGGTCTCACCTCGCCCAAAGCCGGGCGTGGGGGGAAAGGGGGTGGGTCCTTCCCCAAATCCACCTCCTATTAGACCTGCCCCCCCCGCAAACCCTAACTCCCCCTCCCACCCCCCGCAGCCCCTCCGATCCCCCCCTTCCCCCGCCTCTCCCCTAGCCCGCCTCGCACAGCGGGTGACTGGGAGCCACGTTCCCCCGCCCTGGGCGGCCCGACCTCACTCCCCGGCCCGAAAGTTTGCGGGAAGTTGCCCGGAGCCCCCGCGCGGCCACTCACCGGCGCCGAGACCCGAGCGCGGACCGCACCTGCCCCGGCAGCCAGCAAGCGTGCGAGTGGCAGCGGCGCCGGCCGCACACAAGCTCCCCAGGGGGCGGGGAGGGGGAGCCCTGAGTCACCTTCCCCCCGCCCATGTGACCGGCCGCGCTGGGCTGCACCCTGCTGGGCCAGCCCAGCCCAGCGCCCGCCCCTCCGGCTGAGCCGCGCGGGCTGCGGCAGGTAGGAGGGAGGGGGCCCTGGGGGAGGTGTCCAGAGGGGCGAGCCGGGGCGCGGCCCCGTCCGGTGTGAGCGCAGATTCCAGAATGGTTCCAGACGCCCCTAGGCGCCCTTCCCTGCTCCCAGGAGAAGCCCTGCGGGGGTGGGGTGTGGGGGACGATTGGTAGATGGCTGGACCTGAACCGGTCCCCTCCCAAGCATCAGGGATGGCCCTGGTTGGAGATGGGACTTTGGACCCAGAAAGCCAGAGCCCTGCCCGTGGCATGGAGCACACACACCCTCTTTCTCTCTCTCTCTCTCTCAGGTGTTTGGTTCAACCCTCATACACTCAGGGTCTAACTGCTGACCAGATGTTGGGTCAGAAGGAATTTTCTCCAAACTCAGACTGGCAGTGACCTTGGGGTTTTTTTTACAACTTCCTCTGCAGCGTGCAGGTCACTTGCCAGGATTATCTGGGTGTATCTCACTTAATCATTTCCTGCCATTATGGGGCCCTCAGGAACCTGGCACAGTGGTCCAGCCTAGTCTCTTCCTGAGGCACATCATAGTCAAGTTGTAATATTGTGTTCTAGTTGGGGTTAAGCAAGAGTGCTGAGTAAACGTCATTTAGCTGTCAATGAACCCTCAACATTGACGGGTATGAAAATCGTGGGATTGCACATTAGGATTAATGAAAGCAGCTTTACTGGGATGCTCCAAGCAGGAGCTGGCCGAATTCAGTTTGCTAGGAGGATCATTAGCTTCCCCGCACTGTGGTAGGTGCTGACAGGAGATATGATGAGAATGTTGATCCATTGCCACCCAGAGTATCCTATGCCAGTATTAGAGTAGCAGCTGAATTAGTCTGTATCCACAAAAAGAAAAGGAGTACTTGGGGCACCTTAGAGACTAACAAATTTATTTGAGCATAAGCTTTCGTGAGATGCATCCGATGAAGTGAGCTGTAGCTCATGAAAGCTTATGCTCAAATAAATTTGTTAGTCTCTAAGGAGCCACAAGTACTCCTTTTCTTTTTGCAAATTTATTAGAGCATAAGCTCACTTCATCGGATGCATAGAATGGAACATATAGTAAGAAGATATAGATTATACATACAGAGAAGATGGAAGTTGCCATACAAACTGTAAGAGGCTAATTAATTAAGATGCACTATTATCAGCAGGAGAAAAAAATCCATGGTTAAGGCTGTCACCAGGACATGACAGTGCAGTCCTTGTGGCAGGAAGACTGGCGGTTAACATCAACCACCAATCAGTTCCTTGTCACAGACCCTACTGCTCACCTGCCCAGCTTCAACCTGCCACATCATCAGCTGGCCCTTCTTAACCAATTCCGACCGCACACTGTTGGGGTCTTTGAGACAATCCAAACTGCAGCACAGATCAAACAATGATATACATTGTTGAGGAGAGTCCGCTAACCAAACTCACTTAGCCTTCCACAGAGTGCTAGGTCATCTGCTACAGCTTAGAAAAGAGCAGATAACACACAGACCTGCAAGAGCAAGAAGATGTGAGGGTAGAGTTGCAAAGAGTGGGAAGAGGGGGCAGGAGAGGTTTGATACTTTGTTAGACCAGAGAAAAGGTTGTAATCGTGGATAGGGTTTGATAATCAGCCTCCAGCCACCCCAAGGAGAGAACAGAAGGTTTAAACCCAACAAATAAGCAGTTAAATCAATTGATTGTACTATAAAATAGATCAAGTAATGTCTTTTATGAAAGCTTGTAACATTCTGACCTTGATACTCACTATGAAATATCCATATAGACTATGATTATGAATTTATGTATATAGAAAACTGGGCTCATAATCTGTGGGTCAACTTCAACTACACCTCACAATAGAGCAGTCAAGCAGGGAAGGGCACTTCCGAAGCCAGTTGTTCAGAAGAAACTTGTTTCAGATGAATGCAAATACATCCGATGAAGTGAGCTGTAGCTCACGAAAGCTTATGCTCAAATAAATTGGTTAGTCTCTAAGGTGCCACAAGTACTCCTTTTCTTTTTGCGGATACAGACTAACACGACTGCTACTCTGAAACTTGCTTCAAATAATTATCCATTGTCCAACCCAGGAAAGGACAGTAGTGGGAAACTGTTTAAGGCAATATGTAACTTGTCTTAAAAAAGGAATTTTATCTAATTTGAAAGTATAAAACCCGAAGTTGCATCTATGTTTATTTTCTGTGTAATTTGGATATGTTTGCTTCCTTTACTATTTCATCATTGACTCTGTGGTTTTTCTGTTAAATAAACATTTTGTTTATTTTCATCCCAAGCCGTTCGCTGGTGTGCAAACTGTCTGGAGTGTATATGCCAAGGTAAGCTGGTATCAGAGGGCCTGGTGTCATGCCTTTAGGGAATATGAAGCAGAGCAGAGCAGAATGGTCCACTTGTCTGGTAGTTTGGAACTCAGGGAGGATGTATTTGGGGACACTCAGGACTGGAAGAGCTATTGGTGCCAGCATACAAGGAATAACTAGGCTGATGAGAACTAGGGGTGAGACCTTATGCTTGGGGGCAGGCTACTGGCATCAGGAGTCTGCACCATAGCTGCACAGCACAAAGCTCCCCAATGTCACATGGTAGGTGGTGATCTGGAGAGGAATAGACTACTCGAGCAGGGGAGATGGATGGATGGAGCTGGAGGCCAGACATCACAGTGAGGAGGCAGAGCTGGATCAACAAAAAGCTTGCTGAGCAGGACAAACACCGGCAGCTTGAACAGAAGAGGTCAAGGCAGTCCCATGGACCCAGGCAGGAAGGACATACAGATATGCCTGATCAAGAACTAGCAGACAAACAGATGTGGATGAGATGGACCCCATCACTCAGACTGTAGCCTGAGTCATTATGGACTCTAAACTTGTTCTGAGATTCTGACAGTGGTAATGTGGGAAGTTATTTTTCTTGACATGTTATTTCCTGCAATAATATAACAGGGTTAAACCCGGAGGACTCAGATACAAGGCTGCCACGGCCAGACTCAGTCGTCAAGGGTGTGAACTCAGTGTCTACTCTGGCAAGTGCTGAGTATGTTTGTGGCACAGCTGAAGGTGCTGTGACCCAGAATCTTCTGGGAGCAGGGAGTCACTGGTACAGCTAGGAAATGCTGTGGGCCAGAACTCTGTTGGCAGCAGGGAAGACTGCTGGGGGTGGTAAGACACTGGTACAACTAAAAGGTGCTGTGAGCCAGAACACCACTGGGAACAGGGAAACTAGGCATAGCTGTTATGTGCCGTGTCAGAGCTGCCCTGGAATGAGAAAGACTCTGGGTGATAAAAACACAGACAAACTCATGCTACCCAGTAAAGAATGGGAAGCAACCACTGAGAGAAGTATAGATGTCAAGGAGAGGGAAAGGTTTCAGAGTAGCAGCCGTGTTAGTCTGTATTCGCAAAAAGAAAAGGAGTACTTGTGGCACCTTAGAGACTAACCAATTTATTTGAGCATAAGCTTTCGTGAGCTACAGCTCACTTCATTGATGTCCCTTAACCTATGGGTTTAGGGTGGTCATTTGAGATGTAATTAAATCTGAAGGGGATGGAATAAAATAATAAGAAACATCCCATGGCATTTCTCAGCAAAAAACTTTCCCACTAAACAGAATTATTCGGTAATAAGAAAGGAATGTTATGCTATACTGTGGGCTGTAAAGCAACTCAGACCCTATCTGTTCAATAGGTGGTTCCAGTTGTTAACAGACCACTCACCAATAGTATGGCTCCATAGAACAAAAGGAACCAACTCCACCTTGCTCTGCTGCAACATAACTTTGTAGGAGTAGGTTGTGGAGATTAAACGTGGGGAGGGATTGCAGAACAAGATAGCCAACACCCTATCCAAAAAAAGAGGAGCAGAGGTGAACCTTATGTCTTGGCCAGAGACCAAAACTCCAGCCTCAAACTCACAAGGGGCTGTGTAACAAGCAGTGTCAAGACACCACAAGGGGAGAACAGAAGGTTTACCCCAAAAATAAGCAGGTAAATCAGCTGATTGCATACAGTGTTATTGAACTATAAAATATATCAAGTAAGGTCTTTTATGAAAGCTTGTAATGTTCTGAACTTGATGCTTATTATGAGATATACAGACTATGGTTATGAATTTGTGTATACAGAAAACTGTACTCAATCTGTGGGGCCAAGTCAACTACACCCCACATCAGGATGGTGAAGCAATCAAGCAGGGAGGGGTATTTTCCAAGCCAGTTGTTTACACAACCTTGGCTTCAAGTAATTATCCATTGTAGGGAAAGGACAATGGTGGACCATTAGAGTTAATGGAAAGACATTGAGATAACCTACAGCTGAAAAAAAAAGCCCTCCCCCCCCCATTCCCCACTCCGCAGCATCAAGTCAAGAGGGAATTTCACTAATCTGAATAACCATTAGTTAATATGGTGTGAGAGGAAAAGAAAACCACCATTTAAAAAGAGGCTTGGAACAGAGGTTTTTTCATCCAGAACTTGAGGGCCAGTGTCCAGGTGGGAGGCTGTCTGTGAAAGCCAGATCCTGCCCAGTAGCCAGGTAGTACACTGGGAAACTGTTTTAAGATATTTTTATCTAATTTGAAAGTGTAAAGATTGGAAAGGTTGCGTCTTTATTTTCTGTGTAACTTGAGTACGTTTGCTTCCTTTACTGTCTCATCTTTGAATCTGTGTTTTTTTCTATTAAATAAACTTTGTTTATTTTCTCCCCAAGCAGTTCTCTGGTGTGCAAACTGCATGGAGTGTGTGCTCCAAAGTAAGCTGGTAACTGGGGGGCTGGTTTCACACCTGTGGGGTGACAAACCAGAGGGGAATGATCCAAGTTTCCCATAGTTAGGAACTGAGGGAGGACATATTTTGGGAGACTCTGTACTGAAAGGCCTCTTGGTGTCACCTTGTAAAGTATAACTAAACTGATGAGAGCCAGGCTGAGATAGGGTGACCAGACAGCAAGTGTGAAAAATCAGGACGGGGGTAGGAGGTAATAGGTGCCCATATAAGAAAAAGCCCCCAAAATCGGGACTGTCCCTATAAAATCGGGACATCTGGTCACCCTAGGCTGAGACCTTATTCTTCCAGTCAGGCTATTGAACCATACACTACAGAACCAGACTACTGAATCATGCACAGCATTAAGGCCTGCAAGGTTACAGGGCAACAAGTGACAGAACCACTTATTGTCTGGGTGGTTGCCAAAACATCACATGGAGAATGATAGAGGGAGGAGGTTTAGAAAGAAGCAATGCTGAGGCTGACTGTTCAGCAGAGACAGAGGAAAGGCCGAGGACAAGATGTTCAGACCGTAGGAACTCCAGGTAAATTTTTTAAAAGTGTATGTCCCATTTTCAAAAGTAACTTTGGCATTTAGGAGCTTAGGGGGAAAATTTTCAAAAGTTTAAATCATTGGCAGGAACCGAGTAAAGTACATAATTTGTTATTCATTAATGGGATTTACAGAAGGGTCTAAGCAGATTAGGTCCTACCTCAATGGAAGTTAGGCATCTAACCTGCTCAGGAAGTTTTGTAAATCCCAGTAGATACTTATCGGCATCTTTAGGCACCTAAATACCATTGTAAATCTGGCCATTAAGGACCTAGGGGCTTCTCTGCACTTGCAGCTGCGCCATTGCAGCTCTTCAGTATAGATACTACCTATGCCAGTGGGAGGGATCGCCCATTGGCATATGCACTCCACCTCCCCAAGAGGTGGTAGCTAGGTCAACAGAAGACTTCTTTTGTTCAACTAGCACTGTCCATGCAGTGATTTAGATCCGCCTAATTTTGCCACCCAGGTGTGTGGATTTTTCACACCCCTGAGCAATGTAGTTATACCAACTTAATTTTTGAGTTTAGACCAGGCCTGATTTCCATTAACTGTCAAAGAAATTTAGTTTCCTAGGCACCTAAATCACTTTTTGGAAATGGGATGTAGGCACCTAAATCACTCTGACACATTTGAAAACTAGCCCCTTCCTGGACATGAGAAAAAGTTAGTGGTGCTTCAGAGGTACAGGCTGATCCAAGAAGTGGTTTAGCAAATATGCAATGAGTTGAAGAAGACGAGTGGATGAGCCAGCCAAGCCACAACCTGTCAGGGTCTATGATATTCATATGAACGCATTCTGATGGACCACTAGAGATGCCAGCAGTATCAGTCAATCCTCTGCATCCAAACTCCTTGACTGGTTTCAGGCACTGTTCGGCAGGACCTGCAATCACACCACTTTCCACATGAACTGGCAGAGTCAGCAGTAAGCCACAGAGGAATGCTGTGCAACTGCAGTTTCGATCATTTCTGTTCCTCTTAGACGCTCCTCACCTTCCCCTGAGGGTACACAAGAGTATAGTGTGCCCTATACAAATAGAAAATCAATTAACTACATGAACATGCTGGCTGGCTGCAATATCAGGATGACCTGCACTGTTGTGTTGTTCAAGTATCTATAAGAAAGAACGAGGAGTCCTTGTTGCATGTTAGAGACTAACAAATTTATTTGAGCATAAGCTTTTGTGAGCTACAGCCCACTTCATCAGATGCATGCAGTGGAAAATACAGTAGGAAGATATATATCTTAATTGATTGGTCTCGTTAAGAGTTGGTATGGCAAACCCCATTTTTTCACATTCTCTCTGTGTGTGTGTATATATCTATATATCTTCCTACTATATTTCCACTGCATGCATCTGATGAAGTGGGCTTTAGCCCATGAAAGCTTATGCTCAGATAAATTTGTTACTCTCTAAGTTTCCACAAGTACTCCTCGTTCTTTCTGCTGATACAGACTAACACAGCTACCACTCAAACAAGTATCTAGAGTAAATGGTGGATTCTCTGTAACTTGAAATCTTTAAAGCATTATTTGAGAACTTCAGTAACTCAGCCAGAGGCTATGGGTCTATTACAGGAGTGGGTGGGTGAGGTTCTATGGCCTGTGATGTGCAGCAAATCAGACTAGACGATCATGATGGTTCCTTCTGCCCTGAAAGTCTATGAGTCTCTCTCTTCAGGTAGTGATGTAGCCCTCACTAGTATAGTATCCGAGCATGGAGAATTACGTAATTTTATCATAACTTCTTCATCCTAAAGAACCCATGACTACTGAGCCTCATTGAGGGCAGATAAATCTGGGAGGAGACAATGTTGTTGAATTTCTCAGATTTTTAATGCCATATCCAACATGTGCTAGGTACATTAGACTTGGCTCCTGTCCCAAAATGTTTACAATCTATATTTTCCTGTCACTGAGGCATCATAGATGCAGGGGATGACTGTGATAAAAAGGATAATTCTTAATACAAGGAAAATGAATAGAAAATATGGGGTAGCAGAGCATAACAAAGGGTTTACGAACTACAAACACGTTGTTAGTTTGCATGCTTGGTTTGCATGCTTCCTAAATGCTCTAGATATTTGGAGGGCTGGGGAGGAGGTTAAGAAGAACCTGGGTGGGAAGGTTATGAGATGGGGCAACTGAGTTGGAAAAAGTTGGAAGAGGTGATGATCATCAGAGGAAAGAAGCAATGGGGGAGAAGAGATGTTAATGAGGAACAGAGAGGCCCTGTGAGAAGTGGGAGGGAAGATAAGAGGATGGAGAAAGAAAGAAATGATACGCGAGATGCATGGCAGGAAGTGGGCAGGTGCAGAGGGGGCCTATGGGGTAGAAGATAGCCCTAAGTTGGAAACAATAATAGAGAGAGAAGCCAATATAGAAAGTTTCGTAATGAGAGTCCAGATACCAACACAGACTGTTAGAGCTGAAAGATGGTCCAGAAGGGAAAGGCCATGTTGGTAACGGAGAGGCCACAGAACCCCTATGGCTTGAAGAAGTCCTTTATTAGTTCAGTCAGAGACCGGAAGGAGGACCTAGAGTGCCTGATTTTCTCCTATAGCTCTTGGTGGGACTGATGTTAGTGTTATGGGGAATGAAGACATTCTATAGCCTTTAAAGGGCACGTCAGGAAGAGTTCTAGGTGTGGTGGGGAAGGTGTGATGTTCCCCTCTGGTGTTATCTAGACCTGTGATCTGCTAGGCCACTCCAATCCTTGACTTTGGGAGCCAACCTTACCCTGCTCTGCTGTAAGAACTCCCACTCCTGGGCTGTTCATGCACAGCCTCTGGCATGTAAGCTGCTCCCAGCTACTTGCAAGCAAATGACACTAGCCAGTATCTCCTGTCCCAGACACAACCCTAGGAACCTCCGTCTTGCAGTCTCCAGTTATGTCCGCTGGACGCTGCAAGCTTTATGAGTTTGTCAATTTAACAAAAAAATGGATATGTACCAGGCTTGTTATCACAAGGGGAGCCTCTGACACACTTCAAACCAAATGCATTGCTTCAGATAGAATAGACAAACAAATTTATTAACTGTAAAAATTGACTTATAATCACTTAAAATCTAAATGTAAGTCAGATTTAGTCAAATGAAATAAAAAGAAAAAGCATTCTAAGCTGATTTTAACACTATCAATGTCCTTACAAACTTAGATGCTTCTCACCACAGGCTGGCTGGTCGCTCTTCAGCCAGGCTCTCCCCTTTGATCAGCACTTCAGTCACTTGGTGGTGGTGTCTGTAGATGTAGGTGGAAGAGAGAGAGAGCATGGCAAATGTCTCTCTCTTTTATCATGTCCTTTCTTCCCTCTTGGCTTTGCTCCCCACCCACCCCCTTTCAGAGTCAGGTGAGCATTACCTCATCACAATTCCAAACTGACCAAAGGGAGGGGTGACTTCCTTGAAAGTCTAACAGATTCTTTTGTTGCTGCTTAGGCCAGCACCCTTTGTTCCTGTAAGGCTCGGCTGGGTTTGTCTCATCCACGCCCCAATGAGGTGTGAATTGCCCCTCTGCTTCTGCAGAGTCTTTGTCTGGGCTTGCTTTAAGCCAGTGGTTCTCAAACTTTTGTACTGGTGACCCCTTTCACATAGCAAGCCTCTGAGTGTGACCCCCCCCCCAATAAATTAAAAATACTTCTTTATATATTTAACACCATTATAAATGCTGGAGGCAAAACAGGGTTTGGGGTGGAGGCTGACAGCTCACGACCCCCCTATGTAATAATCTTGAGACCCCCTGAGGGGTTCTGACTCCCAGTTTGAGAGCCCCTACTTTAAGCCATGAGGATATATTTTCAGCCTCATAACTATATACATGAAATTATAACCTATAACATTACTGTAACAATTAATATAACATCACAATAACAACCATGCTCAGTGCATCATGAGCCTTCCGAAGACATCTGTCAAGGTTCCTTCCCCACTCTGAACTCTAGGGTACAGATGTGGGGACATGCATGAAAAACCCCCTAAGCTTATTTTTACCAGCTTAGGTTAAAACTTCCCCAAGGTACAAACTATTTTACCTTTTGGCCCTGGACCTTATTGCTGCCACCATCACCAAGTGTCTAACAAATATAACAGGAAAAGAGCCCACTTGGAAATGTCTTTCTCCCCAAAATCCCCCCAAGCCCTACACCCCCTTTCCTGGGGAAGGCTTGATAAAAAATCCTCACCAATTTGCATAGGTGAAGACAGACCCAAACCCTTGGATCTTAAGAACAATGAAAAAGCAATCAGGTTCTTAAAAGAAGAATTTTAATTAAAGAAAAAGTAAAATAATCACCTCTGTAAAATCAGGATGGTAAATACCTTACAGGGTAATCAGATTCAAAACACAGAGAATCCCTCTAGGCAAAACCTTGAGTTACATAAAGACACAAAAACAGGAATATACCTTCCATTCAGCACAACTTATGTTATCAGCCATTTAAACAAAACAGAATCTAATGCATATCTAACTAGATTGCTTATTAACCCTTTACAGGAGTTCTGACCTGCACTCCTGCTCTGGTCCCGGCAAAAGACAACACAGACAGAGAGAACCCTTTGTTTCCCCCCCTCCTGCTTTGAAAGTATCTTATCTCCTCATTGCTCATTTTGGTCAGGTGTCAGTGAGGTTGTCTCAGCTTCTTAACCCTTTACAGATGAAAGGATTTTTCCTCTGGCCAGGAGGGATTTAAAGGGGTTTACCCTTCCCTTTATATTTATGACAACACCCAACAAAGTGTCACAGAAGGACCATGTGGAAGCTGTCTTACTTGGGAAAAAACCTTCCACTTCCAGGAGACTGAAGCTTTCTGTTGGGTCTTTGGCTCATGTCTACCTCCTACCAGATTATGAGATGGGCCAACTGAGTTGGAAAAGATCCACCCAATTACTCAAAAGTCTTTGGTAACCGGTAACCTTAAGGCACTTCAGGATGTCTTGATCTATCCAGTGGGATGCAGTTCTATGGCTCAGAGAGCAGATGAGATATTTGTCATATTGTAATTTCCATGTTGCCATACCTGATAGGGCTGACATGGCTGAGAGAGTGGGAGGAGGCCTTGCGTACAACCCAACAAGACTATGACACAATATGATGTAGTTGCCAAAAAAAAAAAAAGCTAATATTCTGGGGTGTATTAACAGGAGTATTGTATGTAAGACACAGGAGGCAGGACTGGCTCTAGGCACCAGCAAAGCAAACACGTGCTTGGGATGGCACATTTCCAGGGGCAGCATTCCAGCCACTCTTTTTGGGGGGGGGCAGTTGTACTCTCAGAGCTTCGCCACTTAGATGGGGCGAGGGTGCCGCGTCCCTGGCCGCAGCGGGAAGGGGAAGCCCCAGCTCTGGGATGCTGAGCTGCCAGGGCCCAGCCGCTATCTGGGGAGGAAAGGGCAAGTCCTGCCGAGGAGTCGGGGCTGCACCGCCTCATCTGTGCACTGGCTACTGCACTGCCTTGTGCCACCCCTTATATTGGGGCTTCTCTGTGCGTCCGGGCAGGGGTAAAGCCCCTGCAGGCACTGGGAGAAGGTGACATCACTCCTTCCGCTTCCAGCGCCACCTGTGAGCCCAAGCCCCACCTGAGCTTGGGGCGGCAAATTTTTTGCTTGGGGTGGCAAAAAATCCTAGAGCTGGCCCTGACAGGAGGTAATTGTCCCTCTCTACTCGTCACTGGTGAGGTCTCAGCTGGAGTACTGTGTGGTGCCCAGAACTGGACACTTTAGGAAAGACGTGGACAAGTTGGCGACAGTCCAAAGAACAACAAAAATGATATAAGGTTTAATAAACCTGACCCATGAGGAAAGGTTAAAAAACAATGGGCAAGTTTAGTCTTGAGAAAAGATAGCTGAGGAGGTACCCAATGACAGTGTTCAAATACATTATGACTGTTACAAAGACAATGGTGATCAATTGTTCTCCAGGCCCACTAAAGGCAGGACAAGCAGTAATGGGCTTAATCTGCAGCAATGAAAATTTAGATTGGATATTACATGAATAGGGTTACCACCTCAGATGTACAAAAGGCCCCTCGGATATCAGAGATAATCCTGAGCCTGCAAAACTGGACAGCTGGTAGTGTGTACTGAGCATCCTTACAGATTTCTCAAAATAACTACCTCAAAAAACGATGGTCTGGGGAAAATCTGTACAGGTGGCAACCCTAGCTGTTAAGGCTCCTTCCCAGTACCTATACACTTTGGATATGGGTAACAGATTTCCTCTCTTGCAAGAAATCAAGGAGAGAATAAATTATTATTCAGGGACTGGAACTTGTTGCTGACTGCAAGAATCTTATTCATAGATTCCGAAGTCAGAAGGGATAACTGATCATCTAGTCCAGTGGTTCCCAAACTGGGGTTCATGAAATGTTATAGGGGGTTCTTGGGGAAAAATTCCCTAATGGCGGACAGAGCTGTCCCTCGGGACCCCAGGCAGCACGGAGCCAGCAGTCTCGAGCGCCTGGTCTCCAAGAGCTAAGCAGATCAAAGCAAACATATCTATCACATTGAGGAGATTTAAACTTCAAGACTCCTTAAAAGAAATGGAAAGAAAGATGGATATTTTTTGCTGTTTTTAAAATTAAATAGGCAGCTAGTATTGTTTTTAAAATTATTATGAAGAACAAGTTTAAGCTTTGTTGTAACATGCTTTGTTTGTCTGGACTGCTCAAGACCTGAATGCTTGTGTAGGAGGAACTCTTTGAGTTGACTTCTTAAATACCTTCATGCTGTTTCACATCTGATACTCCTTGATGAAACATAAGAGCCTTGTTTTATAACAGGCTTATTCAAAGTGATACAAGCTATGAAAGTGAGATCTTGGAAGAGTGTTGCTATTTTCATAATGTAATAAAATACTGTAATGATAAATAATAATAATAATAATATAGCGTGAAATAAGCATGTCATAAAAACAAATTTTATATTTCCAAGATCACTCTTTTTATAATTTATACTCAGGTAAAGGAGAAAATCCCTGGAAATATTTTTAGAAGGGGGTTCACGAGACTTGACATTTTAATGAAAGGGATTCACAGGTTGTTAAAGTTTGGGAACCACTGATCTAGTCTGATCTCCTGTATAACACTGGCCATAGAACTTCCCCAAAATAATTCCTAGAGCAGATCTTTTAGAAAGAATATCCAATCTTGCTTTTAAAATGGTCAGTGATGGAGAATCCACCATTACCCTTGCTAAATTGTTCCAATGGTTAATTACTCTCATCATTAAAAATTTACACCTTATTTCCAGTCTGAAATTGTCTAGCTTCAGCTTCCACCCATTGGATTGTGGTATGCCTTTCTCGCGAGATTGAAGAGTCCATTATTAAATATTTATTGCCCGGGTAGACACTTACAGACTCTAATCAAGTCACCCCTTAACATTCTCTTTGTTAAACTAAAAAGATTGAGCTCCTTGAGTCTCTCACTGTAAGGCATGTTTTCTAATCCTTTAATAATTCTTGTGGCTCTTCTCTGAGCCCACTCTAGCATATCAACATCCTCCTTAAATTGTGGGCACCACAAGTGGTCCCAGTATTACAGCAGCAGTCACACCAGTGCCAAATACAGAGGTAAGATAACCTCTCTGCTCCTACTCAAGATTCTTGTTTATGCATCTCAGGATTGCGTAAGCACTTTTGACCACAAGGTCATACTGCGAGCTTATGTTCAACTGATTATCCACCACAACCCAAAAATCTTTCAGTCACCGCTTCCCAGGAAAGAGTCCCCCATCCTGTAAGTATGGCCTATGTTCTTTGTTCCTAGGCATATACATTTAGCCATATTAAAATGCATATTGTTTGCTTGTGGCCAGTTTACTAAGTGATCCAAATTTGTACATATATTTCTTCAGACTGTTCTTACTTTGGAGGAGGTTACCCTGAGGTTGGTCCCCAAAATGCAGAGAAGGATTCTGTTCAAATAGGCAAGCTGGGCCGATATCCAATGCTGTTGTTTGAACATAAGAACATAAGAATGGCCATACTGGGTCAGACCAAAGGTCCATCTAGCCCAGTATCCAGTCATCCAACAGTGGCCAAAATGCCAGGTGCCCCAGAGGGAATGATCAGAACAGGTAATCATCCTGTGATCCATCCCGTCACCCATTCCCAGCCTCTGGCAAACAGGCTAGGGACACCATCCCTGTCCATCCTGGCTAATAGCCATTGATGGACCTATCCCTCCATGAATTTATCTAGTTCTTTTTTGAACCATGTAGTTTTTTAATGGTGTCTCCAGAGCTGCTGTAGGAGTGGAAGGTAAACACCATCTATATGGGCACTCTGAAATCATCTATACGGGCATTGCTGTGCAATCTTCAGGCCAAATTAGTGCACTGCCATAACAGTAAAAACTTAAGCCAAACACCTATGACTCAACATAAATGCACTGCAAAGGAAATAGAATTCTGCAGTAACCCAAAGGGGGATGAGTGCCTTAAGAATCTTGTTCTGGGCCAAGGTGTTCGAAGCACTGCAGGCCGGCAGAGGTACTCTGAGAAAATGAGACCACACACAGCTAAGTAGCGAGTTATTGGCTTTATTGAAGGTTAGTGACACACCCGCAATAGGGACTCCAAGCGTTGCTGTCACGGAGGCGGAGAACCCAGCACACCGGAGCTTTGCCTGGGACGGAGTCCGACGAAGGGGCAACCAGCGAGCCATAATAAGCAGTACACAGAAACAGCTCATGAATATATAATTAGGTACTTCCCTAAAGGGGCTTTCCGCTACCTGGCAACGGGCCATGCAAGGCAGACAAAACCGGCCTAAAACCGGTTAAAGTTGGTTCTCCATGTTCTACAGTGACTGGGCAGCCACGAGAAAGCGGAAGTTCCCTAGCTAGGCCGTAACAAAGTCTTCCACAGTCCCTTACAAATCTTATTTTTTTGAAGTGCCTGTGTAGCATGAGTTAGATGAATTACGTCGTAATACCTCACATTTGCTCACTGCTGATAGGAATTAATGAAACCATGAGTCACATACATGATTCCAATGTTTTTTCTTTTCCATATCTGCTGTTACAATAAAAGTGCCTTTCCTTCCAACCATCTGCTCCTTAACCCACACAATGCATTCAACTTGGCTGGGATGAGTTTGGGGGTGAGGATGGATCAGGCAGGTAGGAGAGCAAGAAGCCACCCCAGTAGGGGGATGTGGGAGAGGACCTAAAGCTGAAGTAGTGATCGTCTTTAAGTATTTACAGAAGAAAGGGAATAGAGAATGTTTACATTCTCCAGGACAGCTGCCATTATGAGCAACAGGGGTTGGGAGGACTGGGTCGGGCGGAGGTTTAAAAACATAGAAAGAGAAGAGAGGGTAAAGCAACACAGTGATCTCCTGCTGACACTCTGAACAAAGCTGTTTAAGATGCCCCTGTTCAGTTGTACCAAGATATACAATACAATAATTACTGGAAGTGGTCCCCTCTCCAATTTGGATCCTCACCTGTGCTTCAGAGTGAGCCACAAGTTGTGACTGAGGAGGGGGTGGGTGAGTCCTGGTGTCCACGACTGCATCTGTTTCAAGGTTCATCAGGCTGATAAAATCCTGTATTTGAGGATCAATCAAGGGGTCCACAAAATGCTGAAAATGAGTACTGGGTTCTCCCACAAACAAGCGGTCCAGCTCCTCATGGAATGCAGCTACCCTCAAAGCTCTCCTAGCAATTGTATTATTGTCCTTAGTTCTTATAGCCCGGTCACAGATCCACTGCCTTATTACAGCAGTGGCATGGGTCCAGTGGAGCCCCCTGTCCTGCATTTGTTGTGATTCCCACTTGCAGACCTGTGCTAAGTGAATGTCATTCAGATAGGCCTGATGGCCACTGTTATTGCTTCCTAGAGGAGCTGCAGTACCCTCCTGGAGTGTCAGACAACCCCTTGCCCATAGTGATACATTCACTTAATACAATGTAGCTGACTGGGCCACAGAAAGAAGCAGCTAAAGGTTCCTGGTCACACCGATTTTCTGTCTCCTGAACATCAGCTGGAGATGATTCTTGCCTAAGAGAAATATCTATAAGAGGAGAGGGCAGATTCCCCAAATCATCTCTCCCTTGCTCTCTACCCATGGCACCATCAACCAATGAAGAACAAAGGAAGCAGCACTGGACTGGGGTGGGGGTGAGATCCTGACTCAAAGTGGATCAGTCAGTCACACTGCTGGAACATGCGGTGAGAGATCTTTGCTTTGTATTCACTTAGCTTGTTAAGTTAGGTGTTAGTTGCATTTTACCTTTTATTTCTTTGTAACCAATTCCGATTTATGCACCTTAAAAATCTATCTTTCTGTAGTTAATAAATTAGTTTAGTCAGGGCCGTCCCTAGCCATTTTGGTGCCCTACACAGCGCCCCCATAGGGAAGGGTGTGGGGCCCCAGGCCTCTGCAGGGGGGCTGTGTGGGGCTGGCCCCAGGCCTCCACAGGGTGGAGGTGGGGGGGCTGGCCACTTCCTGCGGGAAGTGGAGTGACCTGGCTCCAGCCTGTTCTGCTCCCCTAGCTCCCAGGCTTGGGTGGCACGGGGGGACCACCCCCCAGCACTTGCCAGCACAGCTGGGAGCCAAGGGAGTGGAGCAGGCTGGGGCCGGGTCACTCTACTTACTGCCACCGGTGAATTCAGGGAGCCCCACCCCTGCTGCAGTCCTCAGGGGAAGGGCTGGCTGGAGCAGGAGCAAGAAGAGGCAGGGTGGGGGCTTTGGGGAAGGGGTGGAGTGGGGGCGGGGCTGGGGTGGAAAGAGGCAGGGCTGGGGCGGAGCAGGGGGTGGAGCAGCACGCAGCTGCTCAGGGCACCAGGAAATTTGGGGCCCCAAATTTCCTGGTGCTCTACACAGCTGCGTACTTTGTGTATGGGTAGGGACGGCCCTGTGTTTAGTTGTTTTATCTAAATCAGTGTGTTTGGGAAACTCCATTTGGGATAACAAGATTTGTGTATATCATTTTCTATTACTAAATGACAGACTTTATAGTCCATGGGGTTGCTGGGCAGTACAAGACACATATTTCTGGGGGAAGTCTGGGACTGGGAGTTTGCTGGTGTAGCTCAGCAGTATAATTCATAAGTGACTGGCTATAGCACCCATACAGAATAGCTGGGAGTGATTTACACGGTGGGGGCTTTGTGTGAGGAGACTGGGAGTGGTTGCTCTCACAATGAAGCAGTGTAAAAGGCACCCCAGGCTGGGGAATTAAGGGGACATAGCTGTCCATTAGCCCAGATTGTACCCTGGGTAATGTCACAGATAGTCTTTGATTAAATTATGACATATTGTTTCCACAGAAACCCAGCTCATTCAGTGTGCACATTAGATTGTACTGGGATACTGGAATGGCTGACATGAAGCAGTCTAGTCTATATAGTTACAAGCTTGGTCCAAGCTGACGGGTGTTGTCATAACCAAACAGATAAGGGTAGACTAGAATTCCTCTTTACCTCTAAGGGGTTAAGAAACTCAAATAACCTGGCTGGCACCTGACTAAAAGGGCCAATGGGGAAAGAAGATACTTTCAAATCTGAGGGGAAGGCTTTGTTTTTGTGTTCTCTTAGGAAGCAGAGAAGCACCAGGTCAGAAAACTCCTATAAACCATCCTAAAATGAGTCTCCATATTGCAAAAAGAGTAAGTAAATAAGGCAGGGCACATTAGATTACCTTTTGTTTTCAACTTGTGAATTTTCCCTGTGCTAAGAGGGAGGTTTATCCCTGTTTTTTGTAACTTTAAAGTTTTGCCTAGAGGGGAATCCTCTGTGTTTTGAATCTGATTACCCTGTAAAGTTACCTTCCATCCTGATTTTACAGAGGTGGTGCTTTTACTTTTTTTTCTTTACAATAAAGTTCTGTTTTTTAAGATCCTGGTATACCTTTTGGTTGGTATATTATTCTCAAGGCTTCCCAGGAAGGGGGTGTAGGGTTTGGGGGGATATTTTGGGGGAATAGGAATTCCAGGTGGTCTGTTCTCTGATTCTTTGTCTAAATCACTTGGTGGTGGCAGCGTACTGTCCAAGGACAAAGGATTTGTGCCTGGGGAAGTTTTTAACCTAAGCTGGTAGAAATAAGCTTAGGGGGCTTTCATGCAGGTCCCCACATCTGTATCCTAGAGTTCAGAGTGGGGAGGGAACCCTGACAGGTGTATTAAGTGCCCTTCTTCCAGACGGAATAGAAGGAGCAATTAAGCCCTTTTATGAAGTGAGATTGTCTCTAGCTACCACTCACAGCAATCAGCCATATAGCAAAGCCTGAGCAGGGCTAAGCTGTGTAGTCTGAGGGGTTTTCTTGGGACTGATTGCAAACATAGGGGCTAAGTAATTGATTGCACAAGGGGATGAGGGACAGAAAACCAGAAAAAAGTGAGAAGCAGTGGTGAGCATGGCCCCAGGGAGGAAGACAAGAGAGAGACCTTCTCTCGGGGATAGGATATGCTGGAACGTCAGACTTGGATTTCTGAGTAAGGAAACTGCCTGCCTTGTTCCTATTGTGTTCAGGGAAACAGGACTCTGTGTACATTCTTTGATGCAATCCTGTCTATTGACTGAGAAATACCTGACTTGTATCATCAATTTCTCCTCCTAAAGGAAACAATCCAGCAAGGCCCTGAATGTTAGCTAACCACCCAGACCAAAAAGGGTCAACAGTACATAAGAATGAGGCAGCTGAGCAATGCTTACTATTCTGTGAATCTTCAGGTGACAGAACAGTGAGTCAGTGACCATGTAATTGGCAGCCACAAATTCCACAGTCACAGCACGTTTGTTCTTCTGCTGGATACCAGAGTTCCTGAGGGTACTTCGCCAGGTGTTATCCTTTCCTGCATGATCGTTAAAGTCACTCAGGACTATGACAACATCTCTTCTTGAAGTTTCATTAGGGACTGACTGCAGTTGCTGGTAAAATGTATGTGCCACTGCCTCATTCGCCTTGACCTTAGTGGGACTACACACTGCCAATGATGATAAGATGCACACAGGTGGCAGAGAACCCAAACTTGATAAATTGCTCATTAATCACCGACCAATTCTGCAAGGCCTGTTGGGTATAGGGTGAAAGTACAAGGGCCACCCCTTGCTGGAGCAACCCGTCAGGGGAGCTTGAGAACAAAAACGTATAGTCCTCAACTTTCTTTTCACCACTTCCTGGCCAGCTTTAGCTGTTTCAGACAATGCTCTAACATTCTAGGCACCAATTGTACATTTGTTGCCAGCATGCAGGACATTAGATTGGCCCTTCTGGAATGGGACATCAAGCAGCTGGCAACTGTCAGATACTTGGACAGTGTCACAGACAGTACTAGAGGATGCTCAAAAGATGAGGACATTCATATAGCAGCACCAGCCACCATATTTTGGGCCCTTCAACAGCCTCTGTGAGGATGTCATGCTACAAAGGTGTGGATCTATAGAACTACATCTCTATCAACTCCATTGGACAACAGTGAAACGTGGGCACAGATGAAGGTTGAAGAGTAGCAGACTGACGTTTTTGACTCTCATCATTTTCATCAGCTGTTCCATATTAAGTGGCAAACAAGATCAACAAGGAGGAGAGTTGTAGTTGAACCCAGCAACAGCATCCATCAGCACTGGTACAGTTTTTGCAGCTTTCTTGGTATGGATATATTACAATTATACTACAATTGAAGGCCAATGCATTACAAAGCACATTTACCAAGGAATGCCACTTCACAGCCGGTGATCACATGGTCCCCAAAAGCCTTGGTGGTTCAATAAGATTACCAGTGATGGACAAAATGAATATCCAGTCAGATTACCATAAGGGCCTTGCTCGAGATCAATCCAGGTAGCACTCTATCACAACTGCAAGGGTTTGTGATTTGCCCTGATGGTGATGTTTATTTACAGCACTCTGTGCATATAAATTCACCTCTGCTCAGTTACTTACTTGTTCATTTGCAGTAAATTCATTAGTTCAGTGGATTTACTTTGAAAAGACCAGAGAGGTATTCAAACAGAGTTTGGCCAAGAATGAGACATAGGTGCATAGAATGTCTCAATCCCTGTGTATCCTCCAACTGGGCACTGACTGATGGCTGATATGGAAATAGAAGTGCATAATCATGTACTTAAAGGCTGTTATAATACACAAGCACAAGAGAGCATTGTAAAAGTTGACTGATTAGCTTTGGCATTTCCTTACTTGAGTACTTAAGTTTGTAATCTTAATGTTGGTAAGAAATTAAATTTCCTAAGAAGCTATTTTAAAAAAAAGTTCTTTAAATGTTCTAATATGGGACTACATGATGAATAGCATGCACGGGGTTGCTAGAATTCTGGTGGTTGTGGGATTTACAAAGTTAGGCTCAAACACAGTTGGTCATTAAATGATGTTTAAACGCCTCCAACTTGTCTGGAAAAACTCACAGCTGGTGACCCTGGTTCTGTAGATCAAAAAGCAGTCCAAAGCAGAATAAATTCAGTCTTTCACTATCCCCACTTTAACTGTACCAAGCATGGTGGGGAGAAGTTATCATGGGCTGAGGTTGAGGCAGAGCATATTCCTTCCAAGAAAGGTCTTCTCCTAAAGTCCAGTCCTCCCCCCCTGCTTTTTTTTTAAATGTATATAAACAGGACTACTTCCTTAAGGACTCCAAAAAAAGAAAAGGAGTACTTGTGGCACCTTAGAGACTAACAAATTTATTTGAGCATAAGCTTTCGTGAGCTACAACTCCTTCATCAGATCCGATGAAGTGAGCTGTAGCTCACGAAAGCTTATGCTCACATAAATTTGTTAGTCTCTAAGGTGCCACAAGCACTCCTTTTCTTTTTTTGGATACAGACTAACACAGCTGCTACTCTGAAACCTGTCACTGAGGACTCCAGTTGTCAGTCACTTCCTCCAAGAAGCACTGTCTGTACACTCCCTTCGGTCTGGCATATGTTAATTTCCCTCACCTCCAAGGAAGTTTACTAATCCTTTCTTCACCTGGCTGGGGATGAAGTACATACACCAGGCACATAGCACTAGAGGGCCCTGTCTTGCACAAGATGTACACTCTGTCAGTGACAGTCATCTCTGTGCAGAGGGCAAGCAGAACGTGTATGCACCACGTAAACTCTTTGGAATTTAAGTGGTATATAGACCTTGGGGTGGCCTTTTGCACAGTGAAGGAGCCCTTGCCTCATTGAAGGCCTGACGCAGCTCCTTTTATGGTCACTGGAAACTGGTTTTACATGTTGAATGAGGCTGGATTATGCCTACACATTTACTGACACAAGTCTTACCAAGTTTTTGTAGGACAGCCCCTTATATACAGTTTACAGAGACCCCTGCATGCTTCATTAGAACAGTGGGAGGTGGTTGATGCATTGTTAACACTGTTGGGATGGTGCCAAATTGGGGTGGCCATACTGAATGAATGGTGAGAACATGGCTTGACATGACTGAACTGCGAAAGAGAATTCTGGGAGCAGAATCCTTTTCTTAGCATCAGGCAGATGCCAGAGGTGAAACTAACTGCCTCCATACTGCATGTATGATCAATACGGATCTTTGAGTGAGCAAATATGTCCACTTGAAAGCAAACCTCCAGAGTGGAGCATGGGCTGAGTGGAGCATGGCCTGACCGGGGCATCTCAACGCTGTTGAAGGACATCACACACCCACTGGGCATGCTTTTAAGAATATGTGACTCCTTTGAGGGAAAAAAAGGAAAAAAATCAAGCAAATTAAATTATTGTGGAGCGATTCCTTAATTAATGCTTAAAGAATCAATGCTGCTAGACAGAGTAGCCAAAACTAGTAGGACTGTGAACCAGAGAGGTCTCCAAGAAGCCAAGGCCTTGCCTCTAGGGAATCTGAGACAGACCAGAGGGCTGAGGAGACCAGACCTGGAGAGAAGAAGTTGTCCATAGAATTGGTAACCACTTTCTCTGTTCGCCAAGGAGGAACTGTATGAGGCTAGCACACGTTTGTGAAAGAGAGGCACGCTAAGAGGAATGTATAGCTCTTAATGTATAGTTCTTAATGTCTAAGATAAGAGTTGTGTGCTTAATGTAACCCTTTACAGATTGTGTAATTTCTTCTCAAACAAACTGCAGTGTATACAAGATAATCACTGTGGACCTTTTTCACTGGTATGACAGTAATCTGCTCCAGTGATGCCAACATTTGGTAGTAGAGGATAGTTACTGTTGTGTCAAAAAAAAAAAAAAGTGTTCTTTAAACTGAATCAAACTGTTTCTGAACTGGTTGCCTGTGAAGAGCTTGGCATCCAGAATCACTGGTGTTAACCAACTAATTTAAATATTGTTCTGAATCAGTTCTGACATATTAATTTTAGCTCGAGATCCAGATTTAGTTACAGTACGCAGAGCGGGAAATATACCAATGAGCGGGGTTGTACTGGTCATTCCTAGAGTCGATGATGTTTCACAAACACAGACAGGGAAGGGTTGTTGAACTGGAGGACGAGGGGATGCCCTGAAGCCTCCGGGTGTGGTTGATGAGTGTTTGTTAAGACAGGTGTTTAAAAGCTTGGGGGTCTGATCCATGTCTGACTGATGCAGTTCCCACACTGCATGAGAAAGTTTTGGATAACTTGCTGTTGAGGTACCGAAAGGGTTACACTCCCAAGAAAGCCTGTGCTATGTGTTGTGCTGTAGATAAGCTTGTAAAGGAGCGACATGTTTTGGAACCATCAGCGAGATGTTGTGCAAGAAAATTTGGAACAGGAATTGGAAAAACTAAAATTGCAGAATGAAAGCCTGAAACGTGACCTGCAAACTGCTGTAGCACAAAATGTAACTAAGGCTCAGCAGGTAACAGCTTTAACCCATACATGTCCAGAAACAATAAATATACAGGTGGAAGAGGAGGAGGAGCCCCTTCCAGGACCTCCAGCATCCCAGCCAGTAGTGATAGCAAAAATGCTGCAGCCTTCATGGCAAATACAAGAGGAAGTAAAATCGTCCTTTGACTAAAACTAAAAACAGGCACTGGCTAAACAAATGGACTCTTTGACTAAGAGAATGTGTTTGTCTTGGCTGTTGGAATACACGGTTAAAAACATTTAGAATACTGATAATAACTTGTGCTGGCCCTATGGAAGGAACAGGTTTGCTGGCAGAAACTGAGGCAGAGTTAAACAAAGGTGACAGAGCTGGTGCTATCCAGAATATAGTTCAACACTTTCTGACCCCCTCTGAATTGAGAAGGACAGCTGGTTCGGAACAGCGTGACTGAAAAAGCTATATTAACAGTAGATCTTGTACAACAGGAAAAGTGAATGATTAATTTGGCAGAAAGCCTGGCTGAAAAGAAAGACTGTAAATAACGAGGTTGTTTCAGAAGGATTGAGAAAGTGAGCGTGTAAAGCTACGGCAGTGTGGCACTGCCAGAGAAGAAGTGGGTAAGGAAATTTCTTATGGTTTGGGCTAGAAAGAAAAGGCAGTGATAAAGATAGTGAAGAAGAAAAAAGTATGTAAAGCCAGCTTCTCAGTATTCCTATACAGCAGAAGCTGTTCCCCACGTAAAAAAAACCTGTTGCAGGATCTAAAAGCCCAAGGGGTAGTAGTAAAGTGTCAACGTCCCTGCAACTCCCCAATCTGGCTTGTACAGAAAGCGGATGGCAGGCAACATCCCATGATTATATTATAAAAATATCATTGTAAATCTTCCCTTGTTGTAGCCAACCATCCAACTATAATGGCCACAGCAGCGGCCAGGGCTAAATGGTTCTCTGTACTCAATTTGTTAGTTGTTTCTTTGTTATGTTATTAACCTCTTTGAATTAATAACAGACTAAATTATAAGAACTCCTGAGTTCCTGTTAACACCAAAGAAACAAATGCCTGAGTAGGTACAAAAGAAGATCTGGGTAGCAAATTTGATGCAAACGTTGGAAAACATTTGGACAGAGAAATCAACACAAACAAAAGGAAGAGTCAAAGGAATCATTAAAATATGGATGAAAAATAGAAGACACAGTGATGCTTAAAATTGGTAAACAAAGGTAAAATAAACCCTTAACTGTTAAGTATATGGCCAGTCCCATCGCAGTTTTAGTAACCACTCTGGATGGAGACGTGTAAAACATTCTGCTCAAATCCAATTACACTTGCCAACAGACTAAATATAACAATTTTCAGAAATGAATGCACGGTATTTACTAACCTATAAGGTCTGGTCAGAGGCCTTGTGTGTTTTGTATTGTTTGCTTATGTTTTTGCAGGTTAATCTATAAATTTATGGAAGCAAGAAGTATGCTGTGAAATTTGTTATGGCTTGTTGGCGATGTGATTACTAGACCTGTCTGTGCCACAGGATTCCATCTGAAGAATAAACCAGAAGGTGGTTAAGTTACTCAAATGTCAGTACAATGAGCACCCTTCTGAGGGGCATAAGCATAAAAACATGCTGGGTCAAACTAAAGGTCCACCTGGCCCAGCGTTCTGTCTTTTAACCATGACCAATGCTACGTGTTTCAGAGAAAATAAACAGAGCAGATAATGACCAAGTAATCCTTGCAGCCCATTCCCAGCTTCTGGCAAACGGAGGTCAGGGACACCATCCCTTCCCACCTTGGCTAATAGAGACATTCATAGAGGCTCTTTCTTTTACAACAAAAACCAAAAAACACCTTGTTATAGTCTTGGCCATTACAACATTTCCTGTCAAGAAGTTCCACAGGCTACTTTTCCTGTGTTTATTTCCTTTCGTTTCTTTTAAACCCGCTGCTTAGCAATTTAACCTCTAGTTCTTATGTTATAAAATAAAAGACGTAAACAACACTTTCTTATTTACTTTTTCAACCACAGTCAGGATTTCATAGACCTCTGTTGTATTCCCCCTTCAGTTATCTAAAGTTGGAAAGTCCTAGTCTTGTGAATCTTTTCTTATAGGAAGTTGCTCCAGACCCCTGATTATTTTTGTTGCTTTTTTTCCCTGTGCTTTTTTTCAGATATGGCTGTTGCACATTAAGTGAATGTTTTTAGGGATCTATAGACAATGATTCCAGAACCCTTTTTATTTTGGGTGGTAGCAGCTAATTGCAGAGACCCAATTCTTTTATATGTATAGTTGGAATTATGTATTTCCAGCATGCATTACTTTGCATTTGTCAGCATTGAATTTCATCTGCTTAGTCACCCAGTTTTTTAAGATCCCTTTACAACTCTTTAAAGTCTGTTTTGGACTTGACTATCTTGAAGTTTTGTATCAGCTGCAAATTTTTCCAACTTCATTGTTTGCCTTTTTAATATATAGCTAATTTCACAGTACTGCCTTTTCCCAGTATAGACCCCTGGAAACGCCACTGTTTACCTCTCTCCATTCTGAAAACTAATCAGTTATTCTTGCCTTTTGTCTCTTATCTTTTAACCAGTCATTGATCCATAAAGAACTTTCTCCCTTATCCTATAATAGCTCAACTTGCCTAAAAACTTTCAGTAAGGGTTCAAAGACTTCCTGAAGATCTGAGTACACTATATTCACTAAATCACCTTGTCTATATCCTTGTTGATCCTCTCAAAGAATTCTAGTAAACTAATCTTTACTATAATTTCTTAACTGTAAAGATGAATGCAAATTTATTTAGTTCTTCTCTATTGGCTTTATTCTTTTTGGGTGTCCCAAGCGCTAAGGAGACCTTAATTACCCAGTGACCTCACTGGTTGTGTAGTAGACTTCCTACTTTTGATATACTATCAGTATAGGAAAAATCTCAAAATCTGAAAACAGGCTCCAGGCTTTATTCTCTGAGGAGGGGAAAGTTTTAAAAAAAGCTTTTGGAAAGTCTAAATTCCAGTATTGGGATAGATAATAGTGCAGATTTAATCAAAGTCCTAGCCAGAGTAAACCTTACTGTGGGCAACAACTTGAAGCCAACCTCTGCAACAAGCCCTATACAAAAGTCATATTGGGGTTGCTTCCCTGATAATGTTTACTCAACCAGCATTTATTATCAGTTGGATCTGGCTCTCTCTCCCCAGGTATTACCAGGTATGCAAATTGGCCTCGCAGGTCCACATTAACCCTTTTCAGGGTCTGTGTGGGGTACAAACCCCACCACAGGCAGACAGAAAAAAAACTGTCAGAAAAGTGCAAATTTGACAGAGCAATAAACTGAATGAGGCAACTGGAGAAGGGAAAATCTTTGGCCATCCTAACCATAGCTGTTGCAACACACTCTACATATAACAATGTAAAAGAAACATAAATACATGCACATGGCAGAACTGAGTAATGGCGTGAACTTATTATTATAATCCTTGACATACTCACCCTGCTTATTCATTTCCTTCAGGTGTGCCATTTTTAAAACTTTACACTACAAACTCTTCAGGGCAGGAGCCTGTTCTCATAAATAGACCATAAGTCACCTAGCACATGCATAAATACTCAACTACACACACATCTATTAGGGTTTATATAATAATAACTTCCAGCATCAATCTCCTCTTGGAACTGAATTAAAACTGTTATTCAAAGATCTCTTGCAGCTTCAACTACTTTCCTTCTTTCCTTGCAACTTTATTGTCAATTAAATCCAACATGCAAAACAAAACAAATGTACAAATCACATCCCCACACAAAACAAGCAACCTCCTCCCCATGCTTAAGCTTCACCCCTAGCATCTGAGTCAGAATTCTCTGTCCTAAGGTTGGGGTCATTTGCTCTTTAAGGGTCTGAGCCTACAAAGGCTCATCTGCACCTAATTAGCTTAATCAGGGAGAATCTCCCTGAGCCCTGGTCTACACTATGGGGTTAGGTCAAATTTAGCCACATTAGGTCGATTTTAAAATGAATGTGTCTACACCACCAACCCTGTTCCGTCGACCAAAAGGGCTCTTAAAATCGACTTCTGTACTCCTCCCCAACAAGGGGAGTAGTTGTGACGAAGTGGGACTCTTCTTAATGTTTCCTCTGAATAGTGTGGGGGTGCCTCAGTTTCCCCTAGGCAGTTCTTAAGTATCTAGGTGGTGGGGTAAGGGTGTATGATCATTGCAGAGCCCTAGAGGGCCGGTGTGTGCAGGAGTCTGGACACAGAGAATGGCCGACACCCTGTTTCCTGGCAACTGATGGCCTGGGCCCTTCCCCCCTGCGAGGTGAGAGCTAAAGGGTTGGAGAACAAAGGAATCAGGTGACCACCTGGCCCGGGAAAGGAACAAAGCCCAGAGGAGGAGAGGCTGGAGGGAGTTTCAGTTTGGGGCTGGCTGGGACATGGAGTGAAGTGCAGACGTGGTTGTCTGGCTCACTGCCCCCCAGAATGGACCCAGCTGAGGGGTCCCGTTCTCTGCACCTGCAAGCTCTGTTTTAGACCATGTTCCTGTCGTCTAATAAACCTTCTGTTTTACTGGCTGGCTGAGAGTCCCGTCTGACTGCGAAGTTGGGGTGCAGGACCCTCTGGCTTCCCCAGGAGCCCCACCTGAGTGGACTCACTGGGGGGAAGCGCACGGAGGGGCAGAGGATGCTGAATGCTCCGAGGTCAGACCCAGGAAGGTGGAAGCTGTGTGAGCTGTGTGTCCTGCAGACAGGCTGCTCACAGAAAGGCGACTACCCCAGAGTCCTGACTGGCTTCATAGGGAGCAGTTCCAGAGCATCGCCCAGGGACTCCGTGACAGTAGTGCTAAAATCGACCTTGCTGGCTCAAATTTGGGGTAATGCAGACACAATTGGACAGTATTGGCCTCTAGGAGCTATACCAGAGTGCTCCAATGTGACCGCTCTGGACAGCACTTTCAACTCTAATGCACTAGCCAG
Source organism: Lepidochelys olivacea (assembly GCF_965140295.1). Classification (NCBI taxonomy): domain Eukaryota; kingdom Metazoa; phylum Chordata; order Testudines; family Cheloniidae; genus Lepidochelys; species Lepidochelys olivacea. Next base: position 39,210,385 of record NC_140415.1, read on the forward strand.
GTACACAGGAAAAGCCCCGGGAAATTTTGAATTTCATTTCCTGTTTGGTCAGTGTGGCAAGCTCAGCAGCACAGGTGACCATGCAGTCCCCCCAGAATTGCAAAGGAGCTCCAGCATGGACCAAACGGGAGACACTGGATCTGATTACTGTATAAGGAGAAGAATCTGTGCAGGCCAAACTCCGATCAAAAAGAAGAAATGCTAATATATGTGCCAAAATCGCACAGGGCATGGTGGAGAGAGGCTACAACAGGGACACACAGCAGTGCCACGTGAAAGTCAAGGAGGTCAGGCAAGCCTACCAAAAAACAAAGGAGGCAAACAGTTGCTCCGGGTCAGAGCCCCATACATGCTGCTTCTATGATCAGCTGCATGGCATTCTAGGGGGGGATCCTATGACTACCCCACCATTGTCTGTGGACACCTGCAAGGGGGGAGTCTCAAGCAACAGGGAGGAGAATTTTGTGGATGAGGAAGAGGAGGAGAAGGAGGAGAATGTGCAGCAGGCAAGCGGTGAATCCGTTATCCCCGGCAGCGAGGACCTTTTCATCATCCTGGAGCCAATACCCTCCCAAGGCGGGATTCCCGACCCAGAAGCCGGAGAAGGCAGCTCTGGTGAGTGCACATTTGTAACTACAGTACAGGGTTTAAAAGAAATAGTGTTTAATGTTTTATTTGCCCTGAAGAATCAGGATGCATTTGTGGCCAGTACAGCTACTGGAAAAGTCTGTTAACGTGTCTGGAGATGGAGCAGGAATCCTCCAGGGACATCTCCATGAAGCTCTCCTGGAGGTACTCTGAAAGCCTTTGCAGAAGGTTTCTAGGGAGGGCTGCCTTATTTTGTCCTCCACGGTAGGACACTTTACCATGCCAAACAGTAGCAAGCAGTCTGGAATCATTGCAGCACAAAGCATGGCAGCGAATGGTCTTGGACTTTGGTCACATTCAAGCAGCATTCGGTCTTTATCTTTCTGTGTTAGCCTCAGGAGAGTGATATCGTTCATGGTCACCTGGTTGAAATAGGGGGATTTTTGTAAGGGAACAGTAAAAGGACCCCATTCATGCTGGGTTGTTTGCCCTTAGCTAAAAGGGATCATCCCGGAGAATAGCCACATGGTGGGGGGAGGGGTGAAGGGATCATCCCAGAGAATAGCCAGGTGGTGGGGTGCGGGGAGGTGTGTGCTGCAAATCCACCCGAAAACCACAGCCCCTCCTTTTAAATGTGAAACCCAGTCAGCATTGCTTGCTATGGGAAAGGATGGTGCTGCAGTTTGAAACCATTCCCACATGTTATGAAGGCAGAAGAAGCCAAATCCGCGTACCAAAAGGCTTCCCATGGCTGCCTGGAAACTGAATTCTGTTGCCCAGCCATTTGTGATGTGTCACCATACCGGCAGGCGCTCAATATAGAAGGCAAAATGTGACCTTGTACCTAAAACACATGTGCTGTCTGCTGTGAATTGCTTAATTCACTGTGAAAGAATCTCCCATTCGTTCTCAGAAATGTATCCTCTTAAATTTTACTCTCCCTTTTTATCTCCCCCAGGTGCAAATGTTTCTATCCTCCCCATCATCTCTGTCCCTAAGGTTATCTCAGATTAGAAGGAGAAAAAAATGCACTCGCGATGACATGTTTTCCGAGCTCATGCAGTCCTCCCACACCGATAGGGCACAGCTTAATGCCTGGCAGAGGCATCAGTGGCAGAGGCCAGGAAAGCATTAAGTGAGCATGATGAGAAGAGGCAGGAGGCGAAGCTAAGGCTAATGGGGGAGCAAATGGACATGATGAAGCGTCTGTTGGAGCTGCAGGAAAGCCAACAAGAGCACAGACCCCCACTGCATCCATTGTATAACCGCCTGCCCTCCTCCCCAAGTTCCATATCTTCCTCACCCAGATGCCCAAGAACGCGGGGGGGGGGGAGGGGGGAGAAGAGGCTCCGGCACCCAGCCACTCCACTTCAGAGGATGGCCCAAACCACAGAAGGTTGTCATTCAAACAGTTTTGATTTGTAGTGTGGCTACAATAAGCAATGTGGTCTTGTCCTCTCGCACCATGTCACCCAACCCCTGGGCTATCTTGTCAGTTATCTCAACTTTTTTTAATAAAGAAAGAAAGAATGCATGGTTTCAAAACAATAGTTACTTTATTTCCTTTACCAGCTGTGATCGAAGGGGGAAGGGTGGTTGGCTTACAGGGAATTAAAATCAACAAAGGGGGTGGGTTTGCAGAAAGGAGAAACACACACAACTGTCACACCGTAGCCTGGCCAGTCATGAAACTGGTTTTCATGAAACTGGCATATATCACATTGGTAGATGTGCAGGTGAATGAGCCTCTGATGGCATGGCTAATGTGATTAGGTCCTATGATGGTGTCACTTGAATAAATATGTGGGCAGATCTGGCATCTGGATTTGTTGCAAGGATAGGTTCCTGGTGTGTTTTTGTTGTGTGGTGTGTGGTTGCTGGAGAGTATTTGCTTCGGGTTGGGGGGGCTGTCTGTAGGCAAGGACTGGCCTGTCTCCCGAGATCTGTGAGAGTGAGGGATCATTTTTCAGGATAGGTTGTAGATCTTTGATGATGCGTTGGAGAGGTTTTAGTTGGGGACTGAAGGTGACGGCTAGTGGCGTTCTGTTATTTTCTTTGTTGGGCCTGTCCTGTAGTAGGTGAGTTCTGGGTACTTTTCTGGCTCTGTCCATCTGTTTCTTCACTTCATCAGGTGGGTATTGTAGTTTTAAGAATGCTTGATAGAGATCTCAGATATTCCTGCATTCAGCACTGCATCTGACTTTCTCCCAGAGTACCACTGTCATCTTCTATGGCCTATATCTGGGAAATTAGCAGGTGATTGCATGTGACAGCTTCCATGATTAGGGTGAGCTTGGTGTTATGATCTGTGGTACTTTGCTCTGGGGAAAGGATTGCTAATCCTCTCTCCTCTTCCTTTTGTAGTTTCTTTTCTGTGAGTCCAGAGGATTAAATATGTTAAAATGAACAGGTGGAGGCTGGATTGGTAGATCTCCTTCAGATTGCAGAATACTATTTAGTTAATTTTTAAAATTGTTGTCAGTTTATTTTTTTGTGGGCCCCCACCTAGTATAGCAAGTTTTGACATGCCAGAGTAACCACAGGCAAAACAATGAATTGCGAGAACAGCCACGCCAGAAGTTGTCTGAAATTAATAAAACCTTAAATATAGTGTTCTGGAGCTTTGAAATAAGCTTATTATTTAGAATTATTGGGGTTTAATGAAGCAGTACCTCTGTATTAGCCTTGGGCACACTATTATGTAGTAATAATAGCAGTTTCTCCCACTGAAAAACAGCATCTATCACTGAAACTTCTTAGATGTTTAATACCTTGACTGAGTTGTCAGGCAAGTACAGAGGGAGGTTCTTCCAGTCTTGGAGTTTCATACAGGTAGCACTCTGGTGGCTAATGCATGGAAAGACCATTCTGAGCATGTCTATAACTGCTTCCAGGTGGACCTGCATTGCAATAAACAATTTCTGAATGCATTACACAAGCATTGTGACAGTACAGTGTACAGCAAATGTGATTATCCAATGAATATAGATTATCAAATCTCCTTTTCTCTTTCACTGCTCTGGATCAGACCGTGGTGGGGGTGTTGGGTTTCTCTCCCATTCCTGCCACTTCCAACCCTTCCCTTGCCACTTTTTTTTTTGGGGGGGGGGGGGGGAAGAAAGGGGAGTGAGCAGCAGTGCATCTGACTCTTTGTTCCTCTCTTCCTCCATGTTGCTGTCATCTACCATCCAGCCAAATCCTCCCCATCAGCTTTCCTCTCTGATTTTGACTCCTGGCTCTCTCTCTCTCTCTCTCTCTCTCTCTCTCTCCTCAGTCTCCCACATCATTTTTGGTAATTTCAGCTTCTATGTCGAATACCCATCCACCCCCTTAGCTGCATGTTGCCTCACCCTCACCTCTTCTTTCAAGCTGCAACCCTAGTTCAACTTTCTCACTCACCAGAAGAGCTATTTATTCAACTCGGTCTTCATCAAGCACTGCTCTCTCTCTGAACTTTATTGCTGAGTTTCCCCTCTGACCATCATCTGGTCTCTTTCAGCATTGCCCATCAGCCTCCTCCCTCAAACTCAGTACTCAGCCTTTCCTTGACTTCCAGTCCATTAGTGTTGATGACTTCTTGTCTGCTCTCCTTCCTGACCTCTTTTCCATTAATACCATTGTTGATTCTCTCCATTCCTCTGTCTACTCCACTCTTGACTCTTCTGCCCCTCTCTCCCATTGCAAGGTCCACTCCGCCAACTCCCAGTCCTGGCTCATTTGCAACATCTGCTTCCTCTGCTCCTGCTCTTGTGCTGCGGTACGGGGTCCTGTGACCAGACAGCCTTCCTCCATTACAAATCCATTCTCCCCACTACCATCTTCCCAGCCAAAAAATCTCAGTTTCTCCAATTTAACTGAATCTCACGCCTGCAATCCCAGCTGCCTTTTTGCCACCTATGACTCACTTATCAAACTCTTCTCTCTTCCTGTCTCCACTTCTCTCTATGCACAGGGGATGTTGCCAAGATCATCATAGTTTTTTTTTCTTTTTACAAAATTGACAAAATATGACAAACTTTCCCCTTCATTCAGCTCACCTTCCCTTCACCCTTCCCATGATGCTCTCCTCCTTCTCCCCATCACAGTTGCAGAAACTTCTCATCTGCTCTCCTCCTATGACCCCTTCACTAGCCCCAGTGACCCCATCCCATCCCCTGATCCTCCTTGCACCCATTGTCATTCCCTCCCTTACTCTTTTCCTTAACCTTTCACTCTCTTCTGGCTCTTTCCCCTACAATACAAACCTGCTATAGTATCTCCCATGTTAAACACTAAACAAAAGAACCCACCCTTGACCCCACTTCCCTCTTCAATTCTCTTTCCTTCATTTCTAAGCTTATTCAATGTGCTGTGTGGAGTTCCTCACCTCCAATTCCATCCTAGACCATCTCCAATGTGGCTTCTGCCCCTTACACTCAACTGAAACTGCTCTCAGAGTCTTTAATTATCTTGTGAGGGGGTGTTTACCCCCACATCAGCCCTGGAGGGACTAAGGTGGTGAGGGAGGCCAATTAACTGCAATGCTGCATATGGAGGAGGAAGCCAGGGAGCAATGAAGACTAATTAAAGGATGAAGCTGACCTGGACAGGAAAAGATGGAGTTTGTATAAAGCCAGGTAGCTGAGGGCAGAATGGAACTGCAGTGAAGAGGTCTGCGGTCATTCTCTCAGAAAACAAGGAGGGCGCTTGGCCCAAAGGAGGGTGGACAAGGAGGCGGATAGAAGCAAGGTAGGAAGCAGTCCAAGGAAACAGCAGCAAGATGTGGGACAATACAGACCTTAGTTGCTGTTTGTAGGGTCCCTGGGCTGGAACCCGGCAAAGAGGGCAGGCCCAGGTTACCCTACAAGCCACTGGGGAAGTGGCACCACTAAGCAGCAGTGCATTGGAAGACTGCCTGGGACAGCTTATACAGAGAGACTTTGGGGCACACACCCCCGGCAAGGGAAAACTACAGTTACCTGGCTGGAGGGCTAAGCCAGGAAGAGGGAGCAGTCAAGTCCAGAGAGAGAGACAGAGTAAGCACCCACAGGAAGAGGCATCAGACTGGCAGAGTAAGTCCCCAGCCATGACCAACATGAAACACCGCAGTGGTGAATAGAGAACCCCATGACACTCGTCCTAGCCAAATCTCAACCAGTACTCCAGTCTCATCCTCCTTGACCTGTCAGGCACCTTTGACACAGTCAACCATGGTGGTCTTCTTAAAATCTTGTCCTCCTTGGCTTCCATGATGCTGTCCTCCCTGGCTCTCCTCTTATCTCTCTAACTGCTCTTTCAGTTCCTTTGGATCCTCCTCATCCCCTGCTCCCACCAAATTTCTGTGAGGGATCCACAGGGATCCCACTTCTTTTCTACTGTCTCCCTTATTTCTGGGAAATCTCATCCACAAACACAAATTCAACGACCATCTCTATGTGGAATAATCACAGATCTCCCTCTACTCCAGGCCTACTTCCTTCTGTTCAGATCTCAGCTTGTCTCTGACATCTTTGTGGACTTCTAGCAATCAGCTCAAGCTCAACATGACTAAAATAGAACTCTTAATCTTCAACCCCCAAAAACCCTCCCTGCTACCTCTTTTCTTGATCACTGTGCACAACACCATCATTCAACTCCTCATGCAGGCCCATAACCTGCATGTCACTCTCTAGGTCCTCACATCCAGGCTATGCCTAAATCTTGCAGGTTTTTTCTGCGTAACATTTCTAAGACACATTCTTTCCTATTCATCCTCACAGCTGAAAGTTTTCCAGTCTTCAGTCATCTCAAACAGTAAATCAGCACAGGGTAGAGTACCTGAGGCCTGAGTCACTGCAGGCTCTGTTGGAAGGGTAAATCAGTGCAGCTGGGTTGTTGCCGCATGCCTGAGTGGTGACTCTCCACAATTCTGGAGGTGCAGCTGAGTGGACAGACCCTGACTTGGCTGCAGGTTTGTCTCACAATTACAATTCGGTTGATAAAGGTAATAGTGTGGGTGTAATATACTTAGACGTCTGTAAGCCATTTGACTTAGTATTGCATGATATTTTGATTTTTAAAAAACTAGAATACAAATTTAACATGACATACATTTTGGGACCTATCCATTTAATGTAACTGTACATGGGGAATCAAGTCTGTGTTTGTAGTGGAGTCCCATAGGGATCCATTCTTGGCCTTATGCTATTTAACATTTTTATCAATGACCTGGCAGAATATGATGCCCCCAGTTTTTGGTTAATACTGAAGAAGACAGGTCACAAACAATCTGGATCAATTGGCAAGCTGGCCACAAGCAAGTTGTGTGGCACCCTTTTTTTATTTTTATTTAAATACAGCTAAATGTAAATTCATACATCCAGGACAAAGAATGCGGGGGAACTCTGTCCTGAGAAGCAGTGACTTGAAAAAAGATTTGGGGGTTGTGGTGGATCATCAGCTGAACATGAGCTCCCAGTGTGATGCTGTGGTCAAAAGGGCAAATACAATCCTTGGATGCATAAATGGGGAATCTTGAAGAAGTAGACAGGTCATTTTATCTCTGTTTTTGGCACTGGTGCAAATGCTGCTGAAATACTGTATCCAGTTCTGGTGTCAATAATTCAAGGAAGATATTGATAAATTGGAGAGTTTAGAGAAGAGCCACATAATGATTAAAGGATTAGAAAATGTGCTTTAGAGAGAGATTCAAGGACCTCAATCTATTTAGATTAACAGAAAAGTTAAGGGGTGATGTGATCAAATCTGTAAGTATCCACATGGGGAGCAAAAATTTGATAATGGACTCTTCAGTCTAGCTGACAAAGGTGTAACATGATTCTACAGCTAGAAGTTGAAGTTAGGCAAATTAAGACAGGAAATCAGGGATATATTTTTTAACAGTGGGGGACTGTTAACCATTGGAACAATTTACCAAGGGTTGCTGTGGATTCTCTATTGCTGGCAATTTTTAAAATCAAGATAGCCTCTAGTTCAAAGGAATTATTTTAGGGCGGTTATTTTAGGGCCTGTGTTTTGCTAGATGTCAGACTAGAGGATCACAATGGTCCCTTCTGGCCTTGGAATCTATGACACATACTTGAAGAAACAACAGCAGTGCTTCAAGCATAGCAGTGATGTTTTGAGAATCCCCAGTGGCTAGGTGCACAGCTGACCCTGAGCCACCCAGTACCGAGAATACATTTTTTTTCAGGGACAAACACCATCCCTTTTCTGCCTTTAAAATTCTCCTTGTTGTTTAAGTACCTAAAAGTGAACCACACCTCTTCTGCTGAGTACCCAAAGGACCTTTTGTAAATTTCTCTGTGACTCAGTTTTCTCATTTGTAAAATACTGGCTATAATTATTCTCTAATTCACAGGAATGTTCTGCGGTCATAGTTATTCATCTTGTACTTTGGGTCCTATTGTAGACATGCAGGGTATTATTATTGTTGTTGTTTTGATACTGGGCAGGCCTGTTAAAAGCAGATCCAGCTAGCATCAAGTGCATCTTTGCTGCAAGTTTCCTGACTCTAACAACAGGAACCACAGCCCCCACACTGAAAGAGTAAGGTAGGGTGCCAGGAGGAGAGCTATGGCAGAACACCACTGCATTTTTTTCTGTCCTCCCCAACATGGCTGTGGAAATACTGTAGGAGATTTGTTTCCCACCAATTCCTAACAACGCCTTCCACCAGGGCCCATCCTTGATCCACTGTGGGTGAGGTAAAATCACTATCAAATCCTTAACCACGGGTAGATTGTCAATAAAATGACAGAACTGAAATATGATGATTATCCCAAACTTCTGCACAAAAATCTCAGGCTCCTTTCTTTTAGACTTCACTGGGCTGGGTCTTATTCATTAGTATTTATATAATATAAGCTGAAAGGCGCAACAGCATCTGCTAAATTCATGCATATGTATGAAGTGAAAATCTGTCCCTTCAGAGATAATGTCATTATGACACTGGGAAAGAACTAAATTGCTGCGTTAGTGTGTCCTAGTCATAGGTTGATGTTCATTTGCGCATGCTCGCTCTCCTTTCTCAAAATCAGAATTAGTGGGATAAAGCATAACTCGAAATAATAAGTGCTTGTCTCCTTATGTCCTGGAGCCAAGTGAAAAGAATTATACACTTAGGGCTGGAAGGGACCTCGAGAGGTCATCTTCTCCACCTCCCTGGTGCTGAGGAAGAATCAAATATACCTAGACCATCCCTGACAGACGTTTGTCTAATCTGTTCTCAAAAACCTCCAGTGATTGTGCAATCCCTATCTCCCTCGGTAACCCATTCCAACGTTTCACTAGCCTTATAATTCCCCCCATTTGGTGGAAACAATATCCCAGCTTCTCCAAGAAGATAAAGTCCTGATCACACTGGCATCATGCACCCTGCCAGTGCAGCACATATTTGTGTCCATCAATCTTCCCCTGTGATAGAACAGGGCCTGCATAACAATGGAGTAGTACTCTTTGCAGTATGTGTACTCATGTGCTTCTTGCAGAAGGCAAATTATAGGCATGAGTCCCATCCACAGCCCCAGTGTAGTTCGGAAAGCCCATTCTCTGAAAGCCAACAATAATTACAGGAGCATTTTAATGTCCATCATCTTTGGGTCCATCGAAGTCCTGATCACCTCAGAAAGCTTTGCCAAAGCAATCCCGACAGTTGATTTGCTTCCCAACTCCAAACTGGTTAGTCATGAACTTGTTGCTGTCTTGGGTAGACAGCTTTCTGATGGCTATTGTGACCCACTTTTGGACTGGACTGGCCTCCCACCTGTGGGTGTCCTGGCACTGGAGGGTCAAAGCAAGCTGATCACAAACCTCCAGGAAGGTCTGCTTCTTCATGTGAAAATTCTGGACCCACTGTTGGTCATCTCAAGTCTCCATAACAATGTGGCCCCACCAGTCTGTGCTTGTGGCCCTGCTCCAGAAGTACCGGTCTACATAGGGGAATCTGCAACTAAGGCAACCCTCTTGAGCAGCATCAGCTGGGTTGCGGCTGGCATATCTGCATCTCCCTCTAAGCAGTGCCTTTGGACGTTCAAAAACTGCCTCCAAAATGTTCACCAGCATCTTGCACATGCCCTAGCGGATTCCCAAAATAGGACTGACACACCAGGTGGAGCATTTCTTCCACTGGGTCGTGACCCACATTGATAGCTCTGGCTGCTGGGAGCATGTAGCCACAAAATGATTCAGGTGGATGTGTTTTCAGGCAAAAACCAGGCAAAAGACTTCCGTCAATTCCCACAGGCTGGACAAACAAATTCTCCCACAGCCCACTGTGAAATAAGCCCTAGACTGGCTTCAGCTGGCAAGGCTACTAAGAACCCTGGGATCTGATAGAATATATTCACAGAAGCTGAAATTCTGACTCAGGTCTGCCTAGTGCCAGCATGGTTGTGAGGTCCAGCATTGCAATGTAGCGTGGATGCTTGAGAGCGGGTGCGGAAACAGAGGCCATAGGTGTAGGTCACACAGCCCCAGGCTTAAGAGGGGTCAACACTACCGCCTATGTTGGCAAAACTTATGTCACTCAGGGGTAAGACTATGCCACTCCCCGAGTGACATAAGTTACACTGACGTAAGCGTTTGTGAGCATAGCGCTAGGTTAGTGGGAACGCTTCTCCTGCCAACAGGGCTTATGCTGCTGGTGGAGGTGGGGTTTTTTACGCCGACGGGAGAGCTCTCTCCCATCAGCACAGAGCATCCTCCCCAGAAGCGCTTCAGCGGCACAGCTGTATCGGGGGGTGCTGCAGTACTCTACATATAGCATACCTTTTCTGTGCTGTGTAGACAGACTCTAGATGGCTGGATAGCTTTACCAAAATCAAAATGGCTAACCAACCGTGGCACTAGTAAGAAGAGTGCTAAATATTCCTGCTCAGCCACATCGTCTTTACTGTTTCCCTCCTAGCCCTCTCCTCCCACAAATCTGCGTCCGTACATTTTCCATGTAGACTCTAAGACTGTCTTAATATCACTCTGGTAAATGTGGGCACACTGTTGAAGGCTTCATAATAGTAATGCAGTTTCAGAAGACAATGGCAGACTGAAGTCAAGTGTAGGGTAAGATGTGTCTGTGCTTTTCCATAGATGCTGACTGTTTAATCTTTAACAATTAGAATGGTTTGAAATTGTGCTTTATAAGAAGCAGCCTGATGGGGGAAGTGAGCAAACACTCTAAAAATATGGAAGGGAGCTAGACTAGACAGGAAACAATGAAGGAAATATAAGTAGAGAAGAGCTGTTCACTACAAATTCCTTTAATTTTCTGGATTTCTTTTAAAGAAAGACATAAGACTCAGCCAAGCCATGGCAGGAAAATGAAGGACCAAGTCCTCATCCACAGCAGAGCTTTGCTTTGCGTCATTGAGAAAAAGGGAGGCAAAGGTGACTTTAAACCACCTTTGTCCCCCCCTCCCACAATCTCCATGGTTTGTGTGGGCCTGTTTGGCCCTCACCATGATTTAAACCAGCTTCAAGCTAAGTTCTAACAGCCTCTACAGGAGCTATTCTGGGGAAGGCTATAGCACAGCTCTGTTCACCCATTTCCCCAGACCCTGCCCTCCCTATTGTTAGGGCAGGCCCCTGAGAAGGGGTGTGATAGAGTTGCCGATGCCAGTACTACACCAGGGAATCTGTGAATAGCCAGATCTGCTGCTTTGTATTATCAGAGTGACACCGAGCTGCTAGAAAGCGGTGTGGGAGCATGAAGATCTAGATCTAGCTCTTTAAATCTCAGTAAAGTTTACTCAACTGTTATGCTCTTTCCAAAGGAATATAGGGAAGCTAATCTGGTGATCTGTTTACACGGTCATTGGGAAAAAGGCTTATCTTTTCTATTTAAGAGAAATAAATTTGCCTAACAGTCCTGTTACTTAATCACACCCTGTCAATCTATTTTACACTTGATGAAACACAAACTTGTAGCAAAGAAGAGAGATGGATCTTAGGAACTAAGTCTGAAATAAGAATGAGAGGAGTAGAACCCTCTTCCAATGAGAGAAAGCACCCAACCACCTCCCAGAGACTTGCACAATGTGATTGTGGGAGTAGGATTGTGGTGAGTAAAAGAGTTGAGAAACAGGACTGAATCAACATTGCCATACACCTTGTGAAATCATTAACACCGGAGCAAAGTGGATGTGTAATGCTATCATTCTTATCTGGTCTTGTTTTACACAGGTGTCAGTAACTACACAGGGGAATACTGAATTGGGCCAAAAAGGAACAGACATGAGCCTAAAGCAGAGATTAGAAATTGTTGCAGTGAAGAGACTGATTGCTTTGCTGATTAAGAGCTTTTGGATCACTTTCTTTAAAGTTACTCTGAAACCTTTCTTTAAAGAGAGTCCAACAGCAAATATATTAAAACTGTCATTATCCTCTATAAAAATGTGTGCACACATGCTTACTCAATTGAAGTCTATGGTTCTGCTTATTGAAACATGGGTATATCCTGGGTGATGCTGTCATGCTCACTGTCTTGTGGGTAAAAGAAAACAAGAATAAGAGCTACAGCCACAATTGCAGCCTTCATGCTGGGGAGAGAGAGAGTAATGGCTGCATTTCAGCCCTTTATCTTAACCTGGACTGTGAGTTCACTGTCCTCCTTGTGCACCTACTCTGTGTAAAGCCTGATTACTTCGGCTTTCTGCAGACAAAGTTATTTTCTTTCATCTGTGCATTCTTTCAGGAATCAGGGCCTGCAGAAGAACCAATCTCTGGGCTCCCTGTCAAATGCAGCTGGCCTGTAGAAGACTGCCTGATTGGCTACGCTACTGGTTGGAAGGGTCAGCTGACTGGCTCTTAAACTCAGCAGCAGGTAAGTGACTGCTCAAGGCATTTGGCTGTGATAGTTCCTGTCTTATTTTACTCTACGTAACTGGCTTCTGAGCCTTATGTATGATTCCTGAACTGACTCCAGTTCTGATCTTTGGCTCCAACCATTAGAAATGATCCCCCATGTCCCAGTTGCTGACAATCTGTTAGTTCTTCTTATAATAAATCAGTTCACATAAATGTAGTATAATGCTTTAATAATGTTGCTCAAGGTACACATTTGATTTGCTGTTCATTTGTTAGGCAAATATTTGTGTGTCCAATATGTTTACTTTTTCACAGTATATTTGGTATGATTATTAGTCTGATTTTATATGGTGCTCTAAGGTGTGCTAGCTGTCTCACAGTGCCAACAAGAAGGCAAGGGCCCTGATGCAGTAAAGGAGAAACAAAACACTCAGGACTGGTAAGGGGAAGAAGAATGGTGATTAAAACAATGAGATTACATAGTTACGCAGAAAAAGTTATGCATAGCATGGCAAAGTACTTATCAAGCATAAATAAATATCTGATTCACTTGTAGGCATCATGTCAGAAGTAGATCTTGAAAAACAGGTGTGAATCAGAAGAAACCTGCCTGGCAGATCACCTCAGGAGAAAATTTGATTAATATGGCAGAGATGATTATAGGAGAAGAGACAAACAAGGCACTGATGGCTCTTTAAGTAGTGTGGGGCTGAGTTATGCAATGCCTTAAAGGCAAGGACAAGCTTAAAACGCCTATGGTGATGTCAACTGGAAAGATTCAAAGAGAGTGATGGCATAGACGCTATGCTACGATTATCTTCGTGGTTTTATTTTACGTAGCCAGGAGGGGATGGCGATATGGGCAAAGTAATGAAGATGGAAGAGGACGTAATGAACAAAAGTTTTTAGACTCTCATCACAAAGAAAAAGTCAGACTTTAGAAATGTTATGGAGGAAGGGGTGGCAAGATCTGGACCCTGGCAAGATCTGGATCTGTTGGGTAACAGAAGAGTGCATGGGTCTGAGTGACAGAAAGGCTGCTGCTGTCATCTTCAGTGACAGAAGATTAAAAAGTTTTGAAAGGAGAGTAAAAAGTGGAGTCTGGTCCATCTGCAGTATATGCTGACATGGTGAATTCAGCAAATGTCAGACAAGCGAAAATATGAGTTTGAATAGAGAGACAGGTCAGGTATGGAGAAGCAGATTTGCAAAATTGCATAAAGAGTAGAGCTGATAGACATCTTTATTGAATTAAGGGGTTTTTTTTAAACTGAAAAACTTTTTTTGAAAATGAAATTTTTCATGGAAGTTGTCAGCATTTCTGAAACATTCCACAAAATTTTGCAACATTTGAAATTAGAATTATTTTATTTAAAATGTTCATGACTTCAAAAAGCATTATTAACATTTGTAGTTTACTGATAAAATTTCAGGAACTCTTGATTTTCAGAAAATTGATAAATGTCTTTTTAAAAAGTTGTAGATAATTTTGCAAATGTTTTTATGTTAAACCTTGAAAAATGAAAACTTTTAAATATCAGTGTCAAGGTTCCTCCCCCACTCTGAACTCTAGGGTACAGATGTGGGGACCTGCATGAAAAACCTCCTAAGCTTATCTTTACCGGCTTAGGTCAAAACTTCCCCAAGGTACAAAATATTACACCCATTATCCTTGGACTGGCCGCTACCACCACCAAACTAATACTGGTTACTGGGGAAGAGCTGTTTGGACGCATCCTTCCCCCCAAAATACTTCCCAAAACCTTGCACCCCACTTCCTGGACAAGGTTTGGTAAAAAGCCTCACCAATTTGCCTAGGTGACTACAGACCCAGACCCTTGGATCTTAAGAACAATGAACAATCCTCCCAACACTTGCACCCCCCCTTTCCTGGGAAATGTTGGATAAAAAGCCTCACCAATTTGCATAGGTGACCACAGACCCAAATCCTTGGATCTGAGAACAATGAAAAAGCATTCAGTGTTTTACAAGAAGACTTTTAATAAAAAATGGAAGTAAATAGAAATAAAGAAATCCCCCCTGTAAAATCAGGATGGTAGATATCTTACAGGGTAATTAGATTCAAAAACATAGAGAACCCCTCTAGGCAAAACCTTAAGTTACAAAAAAGATACACAGACAGAAATAGTTATTCTATTCAGCACAATTCTTTTCTCAGCCATTTAAAGAAATCATAATCTAACACATACCTAGCTAGATTACTTACTAAAAGTTCTAAGACTCCATTCCTGTTCTGTCCCTGGCCAAGACGACTACAGACAGACACAGACCCTTTGTTTCTCTCCCTCCTCCCAGCTTTTGAAAGTATCTTGTCTCCTCATTGGTCATTTTGGTCAGGTGCCAGCGAGGTTACCTTTAGCTTCTTAACCCTTTACAGGTGAGAGGAGCTTTCCCCTGGCCAGGAGGGATTTCAAAGGGGTTTACCCTTCCCTTTATATTTATGACAATCAGTATTTTCACAAAATTGTTTTCCATTTTCTGCTATCTCTAATAAAATGGGAGCTGAACAGTGAGCTGATGAGGTTACCCAGATAAAGGGTATAGAGGGAGAAAAGAAGAGGGACACACTGAAGAGACATGGAAAGAATGACCCGAGAGGTAGGAAGAGAATCAAGTAAGGATGGTGTTGCAAAACCCACTGAAGCAGAAGATATAAAGCAGAAGTGCGATCAACAGAATCAAAAGAAGTAGAATGGTTAAGGAATGGAGTATATACCTTGAGACTTGGCCAGAAAGGGGTCATGAGCAGCCTTGGGTGGTGATCCCCATGTTGGCTTGAGAGCATGAGTATCAGCCTCAGGGCAGATTGTTTAAAAAAAACAAAAAACAAACAAAAAAACCCCTAAAAACAGGCCATAAATCCAAAATTGGTTGTGAGTTCTTAGATTTCACCAACCAACTGCAAACACTTCAGGCACTTTAAGAGCCTTAACATGGAATCACAGACAGTCCCCTTGGGTACTCTGGTCTGTCTTGCCACCCAGGTGAGCATATCTCTGTGATAGGTGAACTCCTTACAACAAGAATCACAGCAATATTCAAGTTATTCCTATTCCCAAAGGACCAGTAGCTTACCCCAGGGCAACTGAGTTTTAGATGTCACACCGAGGACAATGACTGTAGCCAATCCTCTAATAAACTACATGAAGACTTATTAAGTAAGATAAGTAAGAAAAGGAAACTAGAGTGTTACATACAAGGTTAAAGCAACCCACTCTGGACACACAAGTGAGTTTCAGAGTGGTAGCCATGTTAGTCTGTATCAGCAAAAAAACCGAGGAGTACTTGTGGTACCTTAGAGATTAACAAATTTATTTGGGCATAAGCTTTCATGGGCTAAAACCCACTTCATCGGATGCATGCTGTGGAAAATAGAGTAGGAAGATATATATACACAGAGAACATGAAAAAATGAGTGTTGCCATACCAACTGTAACGAGACTAATCAATTAAGGTGAGCTATTATCAGCAGGAGAAAAAAAAATTTTGTAGTGAAATGGGCCATCCTGTCCCAACGCCTCGTGATGCATCGGTTCGCATCCCAGCAAACCCTGGGCTTCCGTCCACATTTGGTTCCTTCTTTCAACGTTTTTTGTACTGCGTGCTCTGTCTTCCCTTTTGGTCTATGGGAATGGAGCCTGAACTGCTGAGGAGTATGCTGACGAGGCTCGCCAGCACATCACGTTTGGCAGTTGAGTTATTCCTTATGATCCAAAGTGACAGTGAGGGCTCAGATGATATCGACTCGAGTAACACATATCACACGAGTTTGCTTGTGCATGCTCACCGCCGTGGAACGCCGCTTTTGGGCTTGGGAAACAAGCACTAAGTGGTGGGATCACATCATCATGCAAGGCTGGGATGATGAGCAGTGGCTGCAGAACTTTCAGATGAGAAAAGCCACTTTCACAGGACTGTGTGAGGAGCTCGCCCCCACCCTGCGGCGCAAGGACACGAGATTGAGAGCTGCCCTGACAGTGGAGAAGCGGGTGGTTATTGCAATCTGGAAGCTGGCAACTCCAGACAGCTACTGATCGGTCGCTAACCAGTCTGAAGTGGGAAAGTCAACCATTGGAATCGTGTTGATGCAAGTTTGCAGGGCCATTAATCACATCCTGCTCAGAAGAACCATGACTCTTGGTAACGTGCATGACATTATGGATGGCTTTGCACAAATGGGTTTCCCTATCTGCAATGGGGCGATAGATGGCACACATATTCCAATTCTGGCACCAGCCCACCTAGCATCCAAGTATGTTAAGCGGAAGGGGTATTTCTCTATGGTTCTCCAGGCGCTTGTGAATCACCGTGGGTATTTCATTGACATTAACGCAAGCTGGACCAGAAAGGTGCATTACGCAAACATCTTTCTGAACACTGGCCTGTTCAGGAAGCTGCAAGCCAGGACTTTTTTCCCAGACCAGAAGATCACCATAGGGGAAGTTGAAATGCCCATTGTGATCCTTGGAGACCCCGCTTACCCTTTAATGCCGTGGCTTATGAAACCCTACACAGGGAGCCTTGACAGCAGCAAATTCAACAGGCTGAGCCGGTGCAGAATGACTGTGGAGTGTGCTTTTGGCTGTTTAAAGGGCCACTGGCGCTCTCTGTATGGGAAGCTGGACCTGGCCGATGACAGCATCCTCGCGATTATATCCGCATGCTGTACCCTCCACAACATTTGTGAAGGGAATGGTGAACGATTCACTCAGGCATGGAACTCGGAGGTTCAACACCTGGAGGCTGAATTTGAACAGCCAGAGAGCAGGGCTATTAGAGGGGCCCAGTGTGGGGCTGCAAGGATTAGGGATGTATTGAGGGAGCAATTTGAGGCTGAAAGCCACTAGTAATGTCTGGTGCCCTGCATGGGAGTGAAGTGCAGTGGTTCCAATGTTAATAGGAGGGTGCAGTACCTTTTTCTTTCCTGGGCTAAGGTATCTTTTACTTCATGCAATAAGAAAGAATGTTTTCAAAGCCAAAAATCCATTTATTGAAAAGAAACAACAGCTTGGGAAACAGAAAGGGCAAGTGGAGGGTGGGGCAGGGTGGGGTGGGGAATGGTACAATCACAGATTTGCGTATGTCTGGTTATCATACTCAGCCTTCCTGTCTGGAGTGCTGTGCAATGAGTGCTGCACTTCAGGATGGCTATACTGCATGGTGATTGGGGTTGAGTGCAGTGGGTAAGAATCGTAGTTTGCAGGGCTGGGTGGTGAAGCTACAGGTGTTGGAGGCAGCTGGTGGTGGTGAAGAACCCTGATGTTGGGGAAAGTGTGTTGGAGGTGACATGGGGGCACAAGGGAAAGAGTTTTGGGACAAGGGCTGTGGGCAGGCTCGGTAGTGCTCAGTCTGCATGGCTACGAGCGCCTGGATAGAGTCTGCTTGGCACTCCATTTTGCTTATCAGCCGATCCGTACTTTGCTGCCAGAGCACTGCGCTTTTGTGCTGGCACTCCTCATTCTGCTGGTGGATCCTCCTTTCACTGTCCCGCCACTCCGGCACTTTTTGATTTTCATTACTTGAATGTTCCATTACTTCATGCAACATGTCTTCCTTGCTTCTACGTGGCCTCTTTCTGATTCTTTGGAGTTTTTTGGCCAGTGATAATACGGACGGTTGAGATCTCAAGGTTGCATCTGTAAAGGCAAAATGCAACACTTAACAGAGGCAGCATTGTTCACACCAGACAGAGCAATGATTCCCTCATACTTAAGGGCAAGTACAGTCTGCACAATAGCATAATTTGCCCATCCCAAAGCTGCAGCTACATAACCCATGGAAGCCCCAAAATGGTGAGTAAGCACGGGGTCAAGCGTGACTGATTGTTTCACGGCTGTACTGTCTTCTGGGTTTCTGTGCCTTGGGGAGAGCCAACAGTGGCAGGGGGCCCCTATACTGAACACTCTCCCCACATTTTTTACAGGAGTTCATCCTGGAAGATATCTTGCTGCTGAGGGTGACCTGGGAAGCAAGGGAGGGTCTTCTACTGCAATGCGGCTTCTGCCCTGGCCCATATGCAGCTTGCCCGTGTGCAGCAATGGTTCCCCCGCCCCTCACGGCACAGTGGCGTGGACAAGTTAGCCTTACTGGGGCAAGGTCCACAGTGGCTCTCCTGAGAAACCTGCACAAGAGCATTGCCCAAATTCTGGATGAGACCTTTGAAGAGATCACTGAGGCCAATTACCGCGATGTGAGAGAGCACATCAATGCCCTATTCCGCATCTAGGCATGCATGCAGCCCTAACCCTCCTTGCCCCAAGAGCCCGCACCAAATAACTTCCTTCCCAAAATAAAAGCCGCTTACCATGAACCTCCTCTGGTGTTTGTCCTTCCCCAAGCACTGGCCGCCACGACTGGCTACCTTCCTCCTGGCTTGAGAACAGCTCCTGGCTGCATGCATCTTCGTCTGCCTCAGCACCCTTGCTCCTGCTTTGCTCCTCCTCCTCTTCCTCCTACCTTGTTGAACTGGGCTCTGAAGCATCCATGGTGGTACTCGGAGTGGAGGTGGGGTCGCCCCCAAGTATTGCATCCAGCTCTTTGTAGAAACAGCAGGTTGCAGGGGCAGCACAGGAGTGGCTGTTTGCCTGACAGGCTTTGCGGTAGGCATTCTGCAGCTCCTTCACTTTAACCCTGCACTGCAGTGCGTCCCGGTCACGGTCCCTTTCCATCATGTCCCTTGATATCTGCCCGAAGGTATTGTAATTCCTATGGGTGGAGCGCAGCTGGGATGGGACAGCTTCTTCCCCACAAACACTGAACCTTGCCATTGCTCCATACTGGGGATCGCCTGGCACGTGGAGGCATGGTCACCTGGAAAGATTCGCTGAGAGCACTCCACACCTGGCTGAGCAAACAGGAATGGGAGTTTCAAAATTCCCAGAGAATTTAAAGGGCGGGTCTGACCGTTGGTCACCTGAGGGCAGGGCAGTAGAGTTCAAAGTGACGATGACCAGAGTGGCTAGCACAGGGATTGTAGGACACTTCTGGAGGCCGATCAGAGCGCACTATAGGACCAGGGCGTCCACACTGGCGCCGGGGTGCTCCAGCAGGGGCGCACAAAACATTATTCCACTTGCCGAGGTGGAGTACCAGGAGTGCTGTGTGCCAGTGTGGACGGGTAGTGAGCTAGTGTACCCGGGGCTCCTTTAATGTGCTCTAACTCGCAAATGTAGCCAAGCCCTCAGAAGAAGGTTAAGGTTGCAAGGTCAAACACTCAGATGGTAGGAAACACCAGCAGTGTCGTTGTCCATGAAATCTTAATTCTTCCTCTTAGCGCTGACATGTTGTGATTTTTAATTCTATTTTTTCTTTTAAAGTAGTCCTGAGTTTTGTTTGTTCCACGTGCAGTTTAACATATGTTGCATTAGCACCCAGAAACCCCAGTCAGGAGCTGAGTTAGTATGGTAGGCACTATACAAATACACAATAGGAGACAATTCCTACAACTTATATATATGCATGCAAAGCTAGCAAGAATAAATTAGTTGATTGTAAACCCTATTTCCTTTTCCAAAAGTTTGTTTCAATATGCTATAAGTGTACTATTTAAAAATAAAACACACACCAGTACAAAAGTTAGTTCGTAATCATACCAATTCCACAAACACATTTTCTTCACCCCAAAGGTAATGTTTTCCCTTTTATTCATCAAAACATCTTATTTACATCACACTAGCAGAAAACATATGGACATAGGCTAATACAGGCTGGGAATAAATTGTAGAATTGTGAAATTAGTTCTAATTAAATACCATACTTCTGTAGATACGTAATATATTATTTCAGAACACAAAGTGGCACAGATAAGGTTTGGTGACAGGCATAATGTGCATTAGGTAAAACAGTGGCTGAGTAAAGTGGTTACCTCCCTTAATTATTCATTTCCATACCTGCAAACAGATTTTTTTAGGTTACAGTGGGATTTTCTGATGGACGATGTAGTCTCTAGAAGTAACAAATTAGTCTGTTAGGGAGACTCCACTGATAGACTTAAAATCTTAACTAGGTCCTAAGTTTTTGTATACTAACACTAATATACAGTGATCTTTTGGTTGCTTGCTGCAAGTTGTCCAGGGTATTGTTTAGCAAAAGTGATTTGTCAGTACTGCTTACAGTGTGAGCTAAAGATCAAAGGTGAAGAGAGCTCTGCACAGTACTCCTTTCCTCTCGGACAAAGTCAATCCCTTAGGCTTGGGCGTCTGCAGCTGGGCATAACTATTACTCTCTAAGGAAAAACTGCCCCCAACCCCATTGCATAAGTTAACGCAGACTGTCATAAAACCACTGTTTATTTATTACAGTAACACCCAGAGGTTCCAATCAGTATCAGGACTCTGTTGTGAACAAACACACACAATCATTCTCAGAGTAACAGCCGTGTTAAGTCTGTATTCGCAAAAAGAAAAGGAGTACTTGTGGCACCTTAGAGACTAACCAATTTATTTGAGCATAAGCTTTCGTGAGCTACATCTGATGAAGTGAGCTGTAGCTCATGAAAGCTTATGCTCAAATAAATTGGTTAGTCTCTGAGGTGCCACAAGTACTCCTTTTCTTTTTACAAACATTCTCTCTACTTCAAAGACCCTTTACTATTTAAACTGTCAAGTGACATTCAAAAGATTGGGGAGAGAGGCATAATCAAATAGACATGATTATACATTTTTAAAAAGTGCAAATATATACAAAAGGGGAATAGAATCTCCTAACACGAGCCAGCATTAATAAACTAATATTTTACAGGCACTGCAGAAGACTGGCGTGGGATTAGCAATGCTAATTACTTGTTGGGGAACACAAGACATTCCCTCCCCACTGCTTTGAAGACCCTCTTTGCAATGTTCATGCCACACACCATCTGATACAACCTTTTAAGGAAAATCAACTGGCACTCTCCCAGGAGCTGAATTCACTCTCCATCCTTGCTAGAGTATCCGTAGAGAAGAGTAAGTGAACAGATGGTCAGAAAAACTTACTGCTACAGGCAGTACATATTGTAGATTAATTTTCTATGGCAGCACATGACTATTCAGATTTACACTCCAGTAGAACCTCAGAGATACAAACTGACCACTCAACCACACACCTCATTTGGAACCAGAAGTATGCAATCAGGCAGCAGCAGCCGCGACAAAAAAAAGCAGGCGAGTACAGTACAGTACTGTGTCAAACAAACTACTAAAAATATAAACGGAAAGCAGTATTTTTCTTCTGCACAGTAAAAGTTTCAAAGCTGTATTAAGTCAATGTTCAGTAGTAAACTTTTGAAAGAACCATAATGTTTTATTCAGAATTATGAACAACCTCCATTCCCAAGATGTTCGTAACTCTGAGGTTCTACTGTAATAGGGCCTTAGTCGAAGTCCATTAGTCATTGACTTCAGTGGGCTTTGGATCAGGCTCACAGAGAATTAACAACAGTTGCATCTTAGCTAGAGTGTTAGTTTTCTACATTTACGCCCCCCCCCCTTTTTTTTCTTCTTAAAATGGCACCTGACAGATAAAAAATTTTTTTTACAGACCAAGGATTAGTTGTCTGGCAATCTAAATCATGTTTGTTGTGTTCAAAAACTAGTGTGTCTTCATAGGCCCTGATGAAATACTAACAGAGGATTAATAATCAGCTTTAAAATAGTGTGTACAGCTGAAGTTTTGTGGCTGTCAGGGCAGTCATACCATTGGCAACAGTCTCCACTAAATGAAAAAAAAACAAAACACAAAAACCCACTTCCCCCCCTCACCTTATTTTGTCTAGAATTTTCACTAAATGTTGCTAGAAGGATGTGTTCATGTTTGCTTAAAGATCTGCCTACTGACAATTTCCTCACAATGCCAGCGAAGCTCAAACCCTGCATTACTACAGGTACATTCAATCCTGTTTAGTGTTGATTACCTATTGAAGTCAATGGGAACTGAAAACACTCAGTTTGCATGGCTGGCTGCCTGGTGAACACAAAGCCTGGAGGAAAAGAAGAAAGGTGTGTGTAATTTTTGTATTGCAATGTTGTTTATGTCAAAAAAGACAAGTGTGTAATTTTTGTGTTCCAGCCAGCTGAATTACCTGTCCTTGCTTGCACATGTTAATGTAGTTTGCAATAGGGCGGACCAATTTTTAAATTGTTTCTCTCTTGCTGTGGGAAAAATTACTACAAACTCTCCTTAGTGTTAAAGGAGCAGAAAAAACACTGTGTGCTCCTCCCTCACAGGTCCAGGAAAATGGCAGAAGGTGTGATCTGCCAACTGCACAGAGCTAGAGGATCTTCCTCAGCACAGAAAGGTGGTTTTGACTTTTTAAAATGTCAAAACAGCATCAGTTTATTTTCCTCCCCTGTAAGTTTCTTTTCAAAGAGAAGCGTAAGAAATTTTTAAAAATAGGGCCTAGCATCATTTTTGGTTTCCTTATTATGTAAGGTCTGAAAAGTTTTATTTTTAAAAATAGAGACTATTTTTACTTTACATTTTATATTTCTAAAGACTCATCTTTCATGGTTTTGTTGCAGGCATTCCTGGGAGTTTGAGCTGTCAATGTGTGAGCAATCAGACTTTAATTGAAGAGGTGTGTAACAGATGCCCTAGGGTGCATCAACACAGTCCAGGATGCCTGATATGGCCTTTGGGGCCTTTGTATCGGGGGTTGCTGGGAGCTGTACTCTTTCAGGTCATTTAATGGGAGGGTCAGCTAACCAAGCACTATGTGCTGGAGACTGAGCCAGGGTTATTCCTTCATACAATCTTAACAAGATGAGGGTTGAGGAAAGACCCTAAAGGAAGTCAGTCATGAAAACCTAGCAGGAGGCCTCTAGGAGACAACCGAAAAGGTTGTCTTCCTCCCTTCCAGCTTGCAGAAAGCAGGATAGGGCTCTTACAAAAGCCTTAATACACGACACTGGGTATCTTCTGTTTATTAATAAAACCAGCTCAGAGGAAAGGGACCTGGAATTCAGCTTGAGAGTTTGGGTTTTATTTTGGCTACGGCTGGTGGCTGGTGCACCTGCCCATCAGCTTACATGATGACAATGTTAAATCTTAAATAACCTCTTCCACAATGTTCATTTGTCATTGGAGTTAAATAGCAGTTCTCTAAAAATTGCTCAGTCTTGTTGGTTTACTCTTGTGATGTCATATTTGCCCTAGTGCTCTAGCCACCACAGTTTTTCACAGGCAGACAAGACTAGATCCCAATTCTCTCCTGTTTTTCTCTACAAACAAAAAACCCAAAGTCCTTACAAACAAGCACATAAAAGAAAAACAAAAAGCCACACAAGCCCTTTTCATAGCTTACCATTAAATATTTCCTCAGAGCAAGGAAGTACATTTTAATGTAAAATCAATCTTAAATTATTTGTGTTTTAAGAGTTACTTACGTTATGTTTTGATAGAGGGTGGGAAATACTGAATGGCAGAAGTACAGAAAGGAATCTTCTACCCTCTGAAACAATATATTATCTTCAAGAATATCTTACTGCTGGAGAAAGCTAAATAAATACACACCCGAGTAGTTCAGCTAGCATGCCACAAAAGGTATAAGTTGTATTATTTGTATTATAGTAACATCAGGAGGCCTCGATCAGGGTCCCACCACATCAGATATTGGACACGCATACTAAGACTGCACTGAAGAACTTACAGTTTAATGAACACTGTATTGATCCTCAGCTATTTACACTGGGGGCCTTTAGGGCTGTACTTACATTACAAAAATGAGACAAGGGTAAAACTGAGGCCCTTTCTCAAATGGTATAATAGTTCTCGCCTACATGTGCGAGGCAGACGAGGGACTGTAGCACTAGGTTAAATAAAGGAAAAATGCCACAAGGGAAGTTATAACTAATCACTTTAAGGGTCTCTGACCCAGTGTTGCCAGATCTAACAATTGCTTGATCAGTCTTGTGATATTTGTTGCTTTTCTTAAAGCCCCACATGCTGGAGTAAAGTGATTACTGAAGATTGCTGGAGATAAGGGAGATGAAAATCTTAACTTTCAATGAAATAAATATAGCTTAGTCCTCATGATTGCAGAGAAAAGCTTGTAAACATGAACTCCAATAGCTCAAACAAGAAGACACAAAAGACCCCTGCATTTATTACAGTTTCGTGGATTTTGAGGGGTTTAAACACATTATTTTTGAACGCTTGGAGTTGACAATACTGATGGCTTCAAGTGACAATGCTGGCTGGCCCTTTGTACCTTAGTCCTGGCTATAAGGAAAAAGAACCCTGTTTTCCTCCATCTTGGGTCATTCAGAAGGGTCCACTGCTAAATCACTAGCAGACTCCTTTCAATCCTCATAACCAAACAGAAACATAAAATCATACATCGTAACTGAGAGTCTCTTCAGGCAGAGTTCATGCAGAGATGAAGCAGGCTGTTTCCAAGGGTTGCCTAACTTTTCAGTAGGACTGGCTCAATTCCCTCTTTAGACTGGAAGGAAAACGGAAGAGTGAAAGAGAAAGAACTCTAAAAGCAAATCATTTCCTTTTCATGTTACAGTACTTGTCCTGCCAAGTCCTGGTGGAAAACTTCCTATTTTACTGGAAGGCAAAGCAACTTTTCTGGCCAGGATAGATCCCTGGCCTGACCTTCCCTGCAGGGAATTAACCCCTTCCCAAGCATTATCCCAGTACCAACTGCTATAGCAGAAGTGCCCTCAGTAAACTACTTCCTTCTCTATGGAACCACTTGCTTTCACAAGCAGTAGAATTTCCCTTTTCTAAGTTGATCTGAGCTTCCAAATTTCTTTCAGACTATCAGGCAATATTTCATAAAGATGCTCAGATACCATGGAGGTGGATATGGCAAAAATAATCAAAACAGAACTCTTAACTTCTCAGGCTTGAATGGCACACAGAAGCAAGATCTGAGACTGTTCTATAGCTTCTACAATTCAATGTAGCCTATACCTGGCACTGTTTCAAATCCTGCTACACAGCATTCAGTTCTATCTTTGTTTAGTATCTGGTGTCTTCTGTCATAAAATTGAGGGAAAGAAATTACTGTGACAGTCCTGTTACATTTATATGGCATATTTCATCCAGAAGAATCCTTAATGTATCAATGAACTACAGTAACTTTTGAAGAATGCAGCAGCAATTTAAAAAAAAAAACAATAAAATCGCCTGTAATATTTTAGGGAAGGAAGTAAATGTCAAAACTGAATCTTTAGGGGAAATCTAAACAATCTATTACTTGCAATGGAATTTGTCCAGAATTTGTGTAACGACAATTAAGATGCCCAGGTGTTTAATAACTTGGGGACTAGCCATATGCTATGAGGCACTGCCAGCCTGATGTAAGATTTTTGGCTTCTGGGAGGTGGGAGTTGGCCAGGACTTTTGGCTTATGTCAGTGAATATAAACTGGCCCCACCTTCTCTTAAACTCCTCTCCCTTCAGCTTGGAACTAAAGCCAGGAGGGCTGGGAAAGAATTGGTACAATGCAATACTATACAGAATGAAGCCAGGCAGAGATTCCCTTGGTGCTCAGAAAGTGGGGGAATGGGAAGCATGTAGCATTTCAATTGGAAGAGAAAGGCAGTGCCAGAAAGAGGACAGAGAGTCAATGGCTGTCAGTTTGGAACCCTGGCTGGAAAATGAAAACTTTCTTTACCGTATTTGTCTTCTTCCAAGTGACAAATTTGGATCTCTCTACCTCCCATTTGGTATGGAACACAAAAACTACCCTGGGTCTACTTCTTTAAGTACCAACGTTTTCGATGATTACTGCACAGCTCAGGAAGAACTGATTAGTATGTAATTTATTTCTCCTTTTGATGGTTAGCTCTGAAGTAATGCACAAACCAGGAGAGTGGTTTAAAAAACACAGGATCTAATGAACATTTCTCTCAAGACAAAAAACCCCACCTTTTTAGTAAATTTGGAAAATGTGAAGTACAAATATTATATGCAGTATGAAGCACCTGTATATATACACATAACATGCAACAAAAATGTTGCCCAATAATACAAATAGTTTATTCATTTAGCTTTTGTCTTGTAATAAAGCTTATTTTCATTAAGTTACCAAGATTCCCTAGGCTTCAGGAGGAAAAGAACTAACAACTGGTAATTAAATGAAAGTTTCATCTTTAAGAAGCCAATTTCAATTTGCTATATTCCCCTACACTTACGGGGTCTGGGCTGGTCCCTTGAACTAAGATTAAGTGAAGCTTTGGGAATCTCCCTGCCCCCAACTAGTACAGCTTCATAACAACTTTAAGGGAGGCCAAATTTTGGGTTTCAACATTCCTGGCAATTGTAAACTTAGTAACACTTTTGAATTACTAGGATTTCCTTGAGTCTCTCTATGCCCCTTTCACTGGACTGGTGTATGGAATAACAGTATGCAATTTTTAAAAAATAGCACATAAAACTTTTACAAATGTAATTCTGAAATGTGCACTAGTGACATACAGTACACAGGCTAAATAATTTTCATCCAGTTGCTTAACACTTTTCCCCATGTTGTTTGAATCCTGCTCCTCCATTTGGTATAAACTTTTCCCTTTGAAGTACTGCATCCCAGCCATCCTTCCCTCACTTGATGGGAAGCCTTTTAGTGCAGCTCCTTAACTCAGTCCTCAGGGAATAGTGAGTGCTGCTCCTGTAGCACGCTCAGCCCAGCACTGTGCTAGGAACTGACCCACCAAACCTCCTGCATGACAGTACAGAGCGAAGACCCTAGCCACACATTCAGTTGAAATGAAGACATTTTGAAGGACTGTTTTTTACATTTCCATTTTATTCAAATTTTTCTTCTGACTTGAGGTTTATTAAAACCATAAGGCTACATTATAACCAAAGAGGGAAAACACACCTAGCACAGACAGGACACTCTCAGCTTGCTGAGATTCCTCTCAGTCGTCTTGTTGAGAAAGGGAGAGCAGGTCTTGCACACCCAGAACAGGCAGGAGGTTCAACCTCCTAAGTCACAGCACATTGGCAGAAGCCCAGTGACTCAGCACTAGGTTTCCCTTTCTCCTCCTGACTCTTTGGCTGTCACAGAAGCCAAGTCCATTCAGCGTTTGCCTGCCGCTATCCATGAACTCTCCCCTCCACTTGGGGGGTGGGGGGGGGGTGGGTTCATGCAGCAGAGGATGCCCACTGATCTTATGATCACCTTAACAGGACCAATAAGATCTTATTCCATGTAATTTGCTTCTATTTTTAAATACCTGGGATGGGGTCAGATATTAAATTGATGGGGGCTATACAAATACCTATATAAATAATGCCTCAATTCTAATTGAGGAAGCTGGATTCCATAATGCACCCATGGAGAGGCATCTGTAAAATGGGGATAATACAAAGGAACTAGGACTTACACACCCCAGCTCCTCTCCACACTCATCTAGTCTCAATCTGCCCCATTTAGATCCCCTGAAAATAGAAGGAATCATTAGTCCTCACTGTTTTAGTGAAACCAGAAGAGAGACGGGGTGTACTAGCATCTGATCATCAGAATTTTTGCTTTTCTTAATATGCAGCTCAACAACTAGGTACAATATACCAAATTGCTTTGCCTAAAGTTTGGGGGTGGCGGGGGTGGGTGGGAAGAGAGTGAGAAGGCCAGGTGAAATAAAAGAATACGATTTCAAAATATAGTAATAACACAGAAGAAACATTAAGACAGTACAAAAATGTAACTTTCCAAGAAAATCTCATTTCTGAAAGCCTGAGCTTTAAGGAACTCTACAAAGAAGCTGATGACAAATACTTGTTCAATTCTGCAGATAAAGTCCTTTCTTCACAAACATGGTGCATGAATGTCAGTTTTATATCAAC
The DNA here is from genome assembly GCF_965140295.1 of Lepidochelys olivacea. Taxonomy (NCBI): domain Eukaryota; kingdom Metazoa; phylum Chordata; order Testudines; family Cheloniidae; genus Lepidochelys; species Lepidochelys olivacea. The sequence goes on from NC_140415.1 coordinate 39,238,552, forward strand.
AGCTAATTGAGATTCATCCTTCATCATCACTGCTGCTCCATCCATCTTCAAATGCTGGATTTAAGTGTTGCTGAAGTAGAAGATAACAGATTTTTTTTTCAATAGTTTGCTTTTTAAAAAGTGAGTGAAATCATTAAAATTTAATTATGATTTAATAAAATATGTAATTATTAAGAACTCAATTAAGGTCACTACTCAAGTCATTTCTTACATTACCATCTGAATATAAACTAATAATTTTCTCTGATTTTTACAGCATTTTTGAAGCTGATGGTTGTCCATCCTATAAACAAACAGATTAGAAGAGTACATTATGAAAGAAAGTAGTATCCTGCATATGACCGACTTAGTCACATGGTTTCTGGCACATGGATTGGAATGGAAAATTTCTTACCCAGTAATTTCTTTTCTGCTAACAGCATCTCCCACAATTCTGTTACATATGGGCTATTCCCTTCCTGTCTACAATTTGCAGAGGCAGTTCAAAGCTGCAGGAGAGCCTGTGATAGCCACACACCTTCTCCTGCTTGCTGCCAGATGATTCATTCAACAGCTGTGAGAAAGCTCTTAGAAAATTAACAACTTCAGTGAACTAATGAATTATGTACAATAGGCCACTGCCTACATGGTGACTATCCAAATAAAATGCTGACTCCTGGTTGTGAAGCCATCCAGTAGGGTATAATTGGGGATGATCCTGTTAGCAGACAGAAAATTATTGGGTAAGAAATTTTCCATTCTGCAGCCAAGCATCTCCCACAATTCAGATATGTATGAGAAGTAGCATGCAGTGAACTGGAATAGGGAGGGACAGAGAAATGAACATAAATAGGATATACCCCACTTTTTGAATTGTTCAAATGGCCAGGTTATGTCTGGACCACCACCTGCAGCATCTTTCTGCCAAAGGCCTCTGTGGATGCAGAAACTCCACCCTATAGTGTCTGACAGAGGCATTAGCCAATGATCACGTGGCTGCTCCTCAGATCTCTGTTGTAGACGTGCCTCTCTTTTGGCCCATGAGGTTGCCATGGATCTTGTAGAATGCACTTTCATTTTCCAGAACCGGCACGCTGAATGACTTGTATGTCTCAGCAATGTACAGTCCGATCCACTTGGTATGGGATAGCTTAGACACTAAGCCTTGGCACCTCGGGATGAAAGGAAATGAAGACAGCCCGATCTCCTTGAGCATTCTGTATGCTTGATATAAATATTCAGTGCTCTTCTGACACCTAGGATGTGCCACTGCTTCTTGGTCAGGTGCTGTGGCCATGGGCAGAACAAACAGAGGCTCAAAGGGTGGTTGGGTGGTTAGGGCTTTCAACACCAGTGGTAGTTCCCACTTAGGGAAGATCGGTCTGACCACTGGTTTGGCCACTCTGATTGCTCTGACAAATCTGCATACCTGAGGGTTCTGCCAAGGAGCCCACGGATCCTGTAAATCGTACACTACTTATGGCTGGCAGCTGGTAGGCTACAGTGCTGGGCAAAAGACCTTTATCTACATATTCCTGAAGGAAGTCCAGAGTGGCCAGAATCCCAGGATCCCTTGGACCTCCGCTGTGCTCCTGCATCATGAACTGAATTTGTAGGAGCAGGTTTTAGTGTGGAAGCTCTCCTGGATGAGAGTAGAGTCCTGATCATTTGAGAAGACTGGCTGAGAGCAGCTAATGCTTCCCTCTTTCAATAGCCAAGCTGCCTGTTGAAGACGATCTGGGTCTGGGTGGACAAATGGGTCTTGGAAAAAAAGATGTCGGGTCTTGCCAAAAGCTGCAACAGTGGTTCCAGCTTTAATTCTACTAAATCAGAGTACTAGGGTCTCCTTGGTTGGTATGTAGTTAGCACTGTCTCCCTTCCTTCTTCTTGCCTTATTGTTTGGATCACCTTCCCTAGAAGAAGAAAGGATGGGAATGTGTGTAGTAGGCCTTGCGGCCATCTGTGCAACACAGCATATGTCCCCGTGGGGTCTGCTTGCTAGGTAAAGAATTTTGGCCATTTTGTCTTCCTGAAATTGACAAACAGGTCAACTGAAGGGAGACTGAAAGTCTGCAAGATCAGAGTGAAGACTTCCTGGTGCAGGCATCACACTGAGTAGTTGACTTTGCATCTGCGGAGCCAGTCTGCCTTTAGGTTTAGCTCTCCCTTTTATATGCATCACCTTTAGGGAAGGGAGAATCTTCTTTGTCTTTTCATTGTTTCCATCACTTCTACACTCCTTGTTCCCCTTTGGTTGTTTATGTATGCAGTCGTGGTTACCTGGCTGAACCAAGACATGGTTGCCCTCCTGATGCACTATGCTGTTCTGGATCCCGGAAGCACTCCCCCCACTCTTCAGCCTGGCATATGTTGTGAGAACCAACAGGTCTGGAAGGTATATGGGAAGATCCCTGTGGATGTTCTCTGAGACTATCCATTATTTAGGGGATTCCAGCACCTGGTTTGGAACTGGAAAGTGGTCTTGCATTCACTCCAAGGAATGGTCCCATACTCCTAAGAAAGGCCGGGAGACACCAGATGTGTGACCTAGTCCTTGGGGAGACCCATGTGTACGAGAGCAGAAGGCCCAGTGGATAGAGACTCTGAATTATGGTTGGCCTTATGCATTTGTCCAGCACGGATATCATATCTTGGATCATCTGGAACCTGTCTAGATGGGTGGATCTTTGTCATTGAAGTGTATCTCCACTCCTAGGTGAATTATGTTTGTCTAAGGAATTGGGGAGCTTTTCCTGGTGTCATTGCAAAGTCTTGTGCTTGGAGACAATCCAGAGTATAGGTTGTAACACTGCATGCTGTGGTTTGTGCGCTGTGTCTTCTTGTGATTACAACCAGCCACTTAGGACTCTGGATGCAGAGGGTGAATCAGAAAGAAGGATTTAGTTATGCTGAGGATTTTGTTGGTTTCGAGGAATATTGATCTAGGTTTCCTTGGAAGCTTCTGCTTCAGATCCTTTTCCCCATGCCACTGTAGAAGTACTGTAATGCAATCAGAATCATGAAAGTGCAACTTACCTTTTATATGACTGCACTCAAAAACAAAGAGCCTACAAGACAAAGCATGAAGGGGCATACGAACGTTTAGCATATCAGGCATGTAAATACCATGCAACAGCAGCCACAACAGTGCCATGTGAACGCTTGTTCTCATTTTCAGGTGACATTGTAAATAAGAGGCAGGCAGCATTATCTCCCATAAATGTAAACAAACTTGTTTGTCTTAGCAACAGGCTCAACAAGAAGAACTGAGTGGACTCATATGAGGTGAACTGAAAAATACTATTTCTTTTATCTTTTTACAGTGCAAATATTTGTAATAAAAAATAATATAAAGCGAGCGCTGTATTCTTTGTTGTAACTGAAATTAATATCTTTGAAAATGTAGAAAAAGATCCAAAAATATGTATAATAAATTTAAATTGGTATTCTATTATTAACAGTGTGATTAAAACTGTGCTTAATCACAACTATATTTTTAATCTAGTTAATTTGTTTTGCGTTAATTGCATGCATTAACTGTGATTAATTGACAGCCCTAATATAAATATAAAAACACATTTTAGTTTAAGACTTGGTTTAATCAGGTGTCCTCATTTTGCTCTCCTTCTTTGGAGGTATCAGTGGGAAAACATGCATCATCATAATGCTCAAAAAGAAAGATCTATTAATAAAAAGTTTCTTCCAGGCCACTAAGAGACATCCATCTGGTCTTGGAAAAGTTCTGCTGGATTTTTTTGGTTTGTGTGTGTGTGCGAGCAATGCCTTTTTCTCTTCTTCCCCGTCTGCTTATAGGGGCAAGTGGTACACTATTCATCCTGATCTGGGGACTGTACAATAGAGGGGAATTGTTATACATCCCTCAATTCAGAAAATAGTTGTTAGATGTCCCAGAAGCTTGAAAGATTGTTTGCCTGCCCCTCCTAGTTAATAAGTACTATGTGAGTAATCTAGTACCACTTGGAGCTATACTCAGGAAATCAGTATCATTCTGAACATGTGAAGGGATTTCTCATGTACCCTTATGTAATCCCACATAGGTGCCTCTGTTCTGGTCACAGACTGCCTGAAGTGCTCAAGGCTTTAACGTGGAGCCACACTGTGAAGCTGGGAAGGGGCATCGAGAGACCCTTCCCTACCTTTCAGAGTCTGAGCCCCTTTTCATGGCACAGCATGGTTTATGGCTGATGCTCAGAGGGCAAAATTCCCATTCTGCTGCTGCTTCAGATCTACACCACTTTCCTGGCAGAGTGAGAGTCCGTGGGCTGAAAGCCAGATAGCCCATGCAGCCAATTCCCATGAGGCTGCAGTCTGAGGCAGGGCTGCACAGGAGGGAGAGACTTCTCCGCATGCCTAGATATGGTGCAGGGTGGGAGAGGGACGGTGAGCATGCTACACTGCACGGGGAGAGACTCTGTGCGGGAGAAAAGTCCTAGCAAACACTCTTTCAGGAGGAGAAAGCAAAAGTAGGGTTGCCACCTGCCCGGGTTTTAGCCAGACAGTCTGGTTTTTGGCTTCTTGTCCGGGAGCCATTTAGGGTTGCCAGATGCCTGGTATTAGACCGGAAAGTCTAGTCAAAAAAGGGACCTGGCAGTGTCTGGTCAGATGCACTGACCAGACACCAAAAGTCCAGTATTACTGCGGGGCAGGGGGAGATGCCAGGTCATTAACCCACACCAACCCCTGCTTACTGGGTCTGCCTCCTACCTGCAGGAAGGCTCCTTGTCAGGCTGCAGCAGCTCCTGTCCCATCCACAAAGCAGAGGGAGCCCAGCTTGGAGGATGGGGGACAAGTTGGAGACCATCTAGAGAGCAATGGGAGAGCAGGAGGAGACAGGGGAGGAGCAAGTGACTGGGGCGGGCCCTTGGGGGAAGAGGCAGAGAAGGGGGAAGGGCCTTGGGGGTCCGGTTACCAGCAATTAGAAAGGTGGCAACCCTCGGCAAAGGAGAAGGGGTTTAACCCCTGATTTTCACCCCACCCCATAACAGCAGTACTTGCTCCCTTGCGCAGGACACTCTTGCTTTTGCCTTTCTGGGACCCAGAGTCTGGGGTAAGTCCTGCAAAATCCAGAGAGTATCGTGAGAATCTGGATTCACGGTGTGAGGAAGCGGAGCTGTGTACGAGCCCTACTTCTCTCCCCAGAGATTCTAGGACCAATTTTAGGACTTGTGGGGTGACCCGTAGCCTTTGTTGCTCCAGGATTTACCCCCTGGATTGAGTCCTCCTCATCCTCAGAGCGTCCCCCTGTCTGCTCTGTCTACCCTGGTTGGGTTTTTCAGTGGAGTTGCAGCTACCTGGGGAGGAGGGGCCCCTCAACATGCCTGTCTGACTCAGAGCCCCATGCCCTAGCAGAGAGAGTCAGCTGGCTGGACACAGGCTGGGCATATTTTAACCTTCTGCCAAGCCTGAGAAACTTGATGCATGTATAGAGCACCTTTTGGATTTTGCCTGGTGTTTGTGCAGCTGCTCTGCCAGATCTGAAAAAGGGCAGAGGAACTTGGCAGGGAGGTACTACTCGGGTTGCCAGCAATGTTCCCTCTAACTTTTCCCATCCATGTGCAGAATTAATTTTGCTATATGCACCAATATGGAGGTGATGTGTGGTGGGGGTGGAGCCGAGGGGTTTGGAGTGTGGGAAGGGGCACAGGGTGGAGCCAAGGGTTGGCAGGGCTGGCAGGCTCCCTACTGGGCTCCGTGCAGCTCTGCGGAAGTGGCAGGAACCACAGTACTGAGCCCCCTCCCACAACCAAACTGCCCCAGCAGTGGCCGTCTCATCTGCTCGGGCAGCCTCAGAGCCAACCGCACTGGCCACTGCAGAAATCACAGAGGTCATGGAAAGTCACGGAATTTGTGACTTACATGACAGACATGAAGTCTTAATGATGAGGGCAATCCTTAGAGACCAAAAATTGAAGGAAGCAATTTATGCGCCTTTGGAAGGTACTGTTACTTAGGTTTTCCCTTTGGAAGCTGAAATTAGAGGTATTGCTACCAAGAAACACACACTACTCTAGTTATCACAGAATAGTTAGAAAACAAACAAAATAAAGACTTTTAAAAAATAACTTTACCAATATGCAGTACCAACTGTAAATCATGGAACAGCTAACAGATCTCCAGTTTAAAAAAGGATGATGAAACTGGACCTCATTTCATAAATAGGTCCTGTAAGACAGAGACCTAAATCTAAATTCACTTTACAATAATGTCTAAGAAATTAGATTGTTTAAAAAAAATAAAAATTTCCAGACTTTGTTTGTAAGCTTCAATGATTCATTAAAAATCTGTAGATGTATCAAAAGTTTCTTGGGAACTTGGATAGTAAATACATACCCGCCCCACCTTCCTTTTGTCTCAGACAGACTCTTGAGTAAGCCTGCTTAGAATTTTCCTGATACTTCCAGATCCAACAGTAATTGGATGCGAAAAACTGCTACCCTTAATCTCACTGTTCGTTTACTACTCAAACTTTTTATTATTAATTTTGTTACTATATTTCCAAAGGACCTTAAACTATGGCAGGTAAAACATAGCATGGAAATTACAAAGGCTAAGAAGAAAGTCAAATAGCCAAACAACATAAAAACAAGAAACACTTTAAATACAGGAGAATCAGGAACTCTAGTAGAGAACTGGCAGATCCATTAGGCTACTCTGCACCATAGGAAAAGCGTATTGCAGAGAAAAGACAGCTAGATCATTTCTGTGTATCAATCTTCACTGCAAAGGGCAATTGGGAAATATTTTCCTCATATCTAATTTTTCCCCTTTGCTGTAAAAAAAATAAATAAATAAAAGGACAATTGACATTCATAGAACATTCTATATATACCTTTTCAGCATCTTCATCGGGCATTGGCTCTCGTAAAGCTGGAACCCACGCAAGGATATTGCAATCTTTGCTACCACTATATAGTTCCTGTGAGAAAAAGCAAAAATAACTTCACTCCGTATTTGCTGAATATTGAACAAGAAATGCTTATGAGAAATATTATATTTAAATGACGTTGAATGTTTAGAAATAAAGAAACATTCTTAGAATCCGATCTGTAACGTAATCTAGATCACTGCAGATTTTAAAATGTAAAAAAGTCAATAGGACACAACTGCTGCCAATTTCCTTAGGAAGAGCTTACCAAAATAGCATTGCTACCATTTAAATTGATTTTACTGTTAAATTTAACTCATTTCTCATCTCCCTGTCAACTGTATTTCAAGTTTCTTCAGAGCAAAACTTCTTCCTTTGACACAATAGATCAAAAATTTAGGCTTTGTCTACATGGATGGTTTAAACCAAATTAAGTCAAGTTAATTCTGTTTGAAAACGCTTGCATTCACCTGATGCAATCCACTGTAGTATACTAACTCTTCATTTGCGATAAACTCTGGAGTCCTTCAAAGAACTTTGCTGTGAATTGAGTTAGTACAGTGTCATAAATATAAAGGGAAGGGTAAACCCCTTTAAAATCCCTCCTGGCCAGAGGAAAAATCCTCTCACCTGTAAAGGGTTAAGAAGCTAAAGGTAACCTCGCTGGCACCTGACCAAAATGACCAATGAGGAGACAAGATACTTTCAAAAGCTGGGAGGAGGGAGAGAAACAAGGGTTTGTGTATCTGTCTATATTCTGTCTTTGCCTGGGATAGACCAGGAATGGAGTCTTAGAACTTTCAGTAAGTAATCTAGCTAGGTATGTGTAAGATTATGATTTCTTTAAATGGCTGAGAAAAGAATTGTGCTGAATAGAATAACTATTTCTGTCTGTGTGTCTTTTTTGTAACTTAAGGTTTTGCCTAGAGGGGTTCTCTATGTTTTGAATCTAATTACCCTGTAAGGTATCTACCATCCTGATTTTACAGGGGTGATTCCTTTACTTCTATTTCTATTAAAAGTCTTCTTGTAAGAAAACTGAATGCTTTTTCATTGTTCTCAGATCCAAGGGTTTGGGTCTGTGGTCACCTATGCAAATTGGTGAGGATTTTTACCAAACCTTTCCCAGGAAGTGGGGTGCAAGGGTTGGGAGGATTTTGGGGGGAAAGACATGTCCAAATTACGTTTCCCAGTAAACCCAGTTAGAGTTTGGTGGTGGCAGTGGATATTCCAAGGACAAAGGATAAAATTAATTTGTATCTTGGGGAAGTTTTAACCTAAGCTGGTAAAAGTAAGCTTAGGGGGTTTTTCATGCAGGTCCCCACATCTGTACCCTAGAGTTCAGAGTGGGGGAGGAACCTTGACATACAGTGTATTGTTCATGCGCATGCGATGCTGCTGCCAACTACTTGGCAGTCCTCGAGCAGCTATCCCACACTGCTTTCCAAGCAACCATTACTGACTTGTCTGTTTAACTGTGTACCCTACCCTGCTCTGGCGTCAAGTTGGCTGGATGTTCCCTCCTCCATTTAAAAGCTGGCACGGGATCAGATTTTGCCCATTTGCTCCTGGATTCTAGTATATCAGAACTACTGCAATATTACTCTGGAATCCCTACAACATGCCTCAAGCAGCCGCTTGGAGCTGTATTAAGACCCTGAATCTTATCACAACCTGAGGTGGAGCATCCGTGCTGTAAATTCTTGTGGTCAAGCACCGCAATAAAGAGCTTTTTTGTGGACATTGCTAAGCAGATGTCTGCGACTAGGATGCTGACCAGTGCCAGATAATGTGAAAATTGCTCAGGAGAATCTATATTAAAACAAGGGATGACAGTGCCTAGCATAAAATGAGGACATTGAAATAACAGACATCATGGAAACTTCCTGGAATGAGGCAAATCAGTGGGACACAGAAATAACAGGCTACAAAATACATAGGAATAACAGAGTAGGTCATGCTGGTGGGAGAGTGGCACGATACGTCAAAGCATAAAGTCAAATAAAGTAAAAATTGTAAATGAATCAACTAACAGACTTCTCTACTGATAAAAATTTCATGCTTGAAAGTAAGTGTACAGCAGTAGGAATATATTACCAACCACCTGACCAGTATGGTGACAAGCAACTGTGAGATGCTTAGGAGATTAGAGAGACTATTATTGCATCTTCTATCTTCGTAACAATCCTTACATTGACTGGGTATATGTCACCTTAGCGGAGATAAAATGTTTAGACCCCATAACTGATTGCTTCTTGGAGTAGCTTATCCTGGAATCCACAAGGGGAGAGGCAATTCTTGATTTAATCCTCAGTGGAGCACAGAATCTGGTCCAAGAAGTGAATAAAACTGAACTGCTCAGTAACAGCGGCCATAATGTAATTAAATTTAACATTTAAGGAGGAAAATACCAAGGACAGTCACCACATTTAACTTTAACTTCACTTAGCATTTAACTTCAAAAATGAGAAAGCTAGCAAAACAGAAATTAAATGCAACAGTCCCAAGGGTGAAATACCTGCAAACTGCAAGGAGACTATTTAAAAACACCATAATAGAGGATCAATCTAAACATATACTCCAAATACCAAAACAATGCCACGATGGCTAAACAGCAGAATAAATGAGGCGGATAGAGGCAAAAGGGCATCCTTTAAAAATTGGAAGTGAAATCCTATTGAGGAAAACAGAAAGGAATATAAACAGATATAAAATTATAAGGTAGGCCAAGAAAAAATTTGGAAAGCAACTAGCTAAAGACAAAATTTAACAGCAAAGTATTTTTAAAATACATCAGAAGCAAGAAGCCTGCCAAAAAGTCAGTGAGGCCACTGGATCAAGGTGCTAAAGGGGCACTCAAGGAAAACAGGGTAATTGCAGAAAAGCTAAATAAATTCTTAGCGCCGATCTTCAGAGAGAGAATATGAGGGAGATCCCTACATCTGAGACCTTTTTTTAAGGTGACATAGCTGAGGAACTCTCCCAGAATGAGGTGTCAATAGAGGAGGTTTTGGAACAAATTAAACAATAAGAAGTCATCAGAACCAACTGCTATACACCTCAAGAGTTCTGAAGGAGTTCAAATATGAAACAGCAAAACTACTAACTGTGGTATATAACCTATTGCTTAAATCAGCCTCTGTACCAGATGATTGGAGGAGAGCTACCGTAACACTGATGTTTAAAAGAGCCTCCAAATGGGATCCTGGCAATTACAGGCCGGTAAGCCTACCTTCAGTATCAGGCAAACTGGCTGAAACTATAGGAAACACAGATGAACATGATAAGTTGGGGAAGAGTCAATACAGCTTTTGTAAAATGAAATCATTCCGTACCAATCTATTAGGACCAGAGCTGTTCAACATATTCATAAATGATTTGGAAAAGAGGGGTAAACAATGAGTTGGCAAATTTTGCTGACAATACTAAATTATTCAAGGTAGTTAAGTCCAAAGCTGACTGCAAAGAGTTACAAAGGGGTCTCCCTAAACTGGGTAACTGAGCAACAAAATGGCAGATGAAATTCCGTGTTGATAAACACAAAGTAAGGAATAGCTGCATAATCCTTCCCCTTTATAGCTCACAACTCCCACTCCTGTAGCACTTCTGGGGAGACCATCTTGGTAAATAACTTCACAGTGTATCTTTCTGGCCTGCCCTTTCCCTTTTTGAATAAAGCCATTTTCTGCCTGCCAATCACCTGTCTCTGTGTAACATTATCCAGAGTCAGGACAACCTAAAACTGGTGTATGGGGGTTTACTATCTAGTTTGCTCCCAGATGCCCCCTACTAAGCCCTCTGACACCATACAGACACCTCCATAATTCCCCTCCCCTACCACACAACCAGGAACATAGTTCTTAAAAACACCAGACTCCAAGGCACAATAGCAAAGCCAAATAGCATATACTGCACAGACAAAAATGCCAATGCACACTCTGCTTATCTCTGAGGTACCCTCAAAACTGGGAAGAATCTCAGGGAGGTGAAGTCAGAAATGCTTATTAAAAAAATGCTGTCACAGCCTCTCTGGAATATGAATAACCAACTGTGATTTTTATTAATACTCCCACAACTACGGCACCCACGCTGGCCAGACCCCTCAAAGACAGGTACTTTATGAACGGCTGAGTATTTGGCTAACCTAAGGGAGAAAAAAAATCAGAAAACATGTGATGAAGTGTTGGACCTCATTCCACGGTTCCTCCCAGTACCACAAAAATGCCAAACAAAACACTCCCCTGCCCCCCAAAATAGCAGAGAGGTGCAGACAGTATTTGAGGATGGAGAGAAAGACAGACAGGGAGCACTAGAAAGAGATTGTGGGAGTGGCCAAGGACAGCATGGCAGTTGCCAGCAACAGCCCTGCCATGACAAAATACAGCTCCAAAAAAGACAGGGAGATGCAGAGGCAATACAAAGCCAAAATGCCCTGCCGAAGTGCATATTGCTGTTGGTATACAGTCTGCACTGCCTGCTATCCTCACACCCAGCCATGTTATGCAGCCCCTAGACAATACAGATTTCTGGGAACAACAATATTACCCCACTGTGCACCCGCAGAAGTGCTCCCAGAGGCCAATCCCTTCATAGGGCACTGAACAGCTGCACCTGGGATTCCAGCTCTTCTGAGCCCTGTAGCACTCCTGATACCTTTGAACCTCACCACTAAATATTGGAAGGCTCACAAACAAGAAGAGAGAGATGAAAATGTATATTCACCGATGACTTTAAGCCTCCCAACCCCTTGTGTTGTGCCCAGAACTGCACTGTTGCACTTTGGTATTTTGTTTCACTATTGTTTTAATTAAAAGTTTAATTAAAAGTCCTTGGACAATAGATTGTTATTGTTACATAATTTAAAATGTTTCATTATTGTTTCATTTAAAGGTTTATTTTTGTTTGTTACATAATATATCATTAATAACAAAAACGTTAAAAACTTCATTCATAAGGAGTCAACAAGGCATTTTACACAGAAAAGCATTACATTTTATATAATACATAAGGTTTTACAAAGTATCTAAGCAAAAACACAAGGTAAAAATAGAATGGCCACAACGTTGCATCTCCTCTGTCCATAAAACACAGAGCTGCTCTTAGTCCATACTACCCCCACAGGCCTGAGACTCAAAATTAAGAATTATGCATCCTTGACAGAACTACCCTGGCTGTTTCCATTTTATATTGGATGCCTTGCTGGTTGCTTAAACCACTGAGCAAGATGCTATGCCCAAGTCTCCCACTTACAATTAAGGCTTTCTCCTGTACTCTCAAAAATACTGTGCAAAATATAAACATATTGCTACCAGCGTTGGCATGTTTTTTTCTGCCGCTTCCAACCTATTCCACGAACAGCATCACCTTCCTTTCAAATACACACTCCTCTACTATTCTGCACCTACTGAGGCAGTAGTTAAACAGTTTGTTCCTTCTGTCCACGCAGCCCATGAATGATCAAGGAAGCAGAGGATAACCTGGGTCTCTCAGGATAACCAGAGCAACGCCAACTCCGTTAATGTCCACAGTGCTCCTAGGGGCAAACGTTCCTTTCTCCACTAAGGTAAGCACCTGAATTCTGAAAGATCCTAGCATTATGAGCCCTTCCAGACCATCCTGCTTTTATTTCTGTAAACCTGTCATGTATGGAGAAATACCCCTTTCTGTTTATAAATTCTGATCCCTGATCTGGGAAGCAGTGTGGGGGTGGGGGTGTTTGTGTGAGGAGAAATAATAGGCACATGGGTACCATCAATTGCCTCAATACAATTTGGGAAGCTCACGTATGCAAAACCACCAATGATCTCCTGAGCATTACACCAAGCTTTCTAAATTGGTGCAACAGCACCTTTCCCATGGTATCACATGCCTGCATGACAACAGCCGATATCCCCATGCTGAACTGGTTAGATACGGACTGGCAGCATTCAGGGGTGGCCGGTTTCTAGATGGCAGTGGTAACCCACTTGTCCACAAATGGGTGTCACCACATGATGGTATGCTGCCGCTGCAGCTCCCCACAGCTCAGCACATTTCTCCAAACAGGTTGCCTTCCCCATCAGGAAATTTTCTCACCACTGCTTGTCATCCCAGGTCTGCACAACCACCTTTCCAACCAATCCAAGCCCAGAAACAGCATGGCACAGGGTGAAGCTGCTCCAAGAACCGGTCCTGTACTATCAATTGTTGGTGTCTTCCTTTTCTTCCTCGCACTGCTTCCTCGGCTGCTGTTAGAGGAGCAGCTGCTGCTGCATCATCTGATTGGTGGTATGGTGGGCAAAGTCCATAACTGAATTAATCCGGCTTTGAATGCTGAAATACAGCCGAAGCAGCTTTTGTTCATTCACTGTTGCCAGCATGGCAGCATGGAGCATTGTTGGGGCCCTACTGGCTGACAAAAATCGGAAAATGGCACTAGCCCAGCCAAAAATTAAGTATAGGAAAGTGGAAAAGTAAGAGGAAAAAATGGGAATTTTTTAAACATTTGAACTTGCCTGGCTTTTGCTATGCATCCCATAATGCACAGGAAGAAAAATTTCAGAATGCACACTGCTCAGCAGCAAAGCAAAGAACCATTGAATACCCTGCAAGAATGCCATGCCCTTAGGATGCAGTAAGCCATTGTGCGTATACAATGATGTGCGATGAAAGAAGGCACACCATCCCACATGCATGCTATTAGTACAGTTTATGTAATGCGTGTTACCTGACATGCATCAAAAAGCTGTGGGTTAAGCTCCCCCTCCCCATAGAGACAAAATCTCAATTATGCAGATGGCCACTTGGGGTTCTGATATTCATCTTGTTTACTAATAACAATGTATTTAAAAAAATTAACCATCTGGAAATAATTTGTGCACATTTATGTCTTAGATGTGCAATTATGGGAGCAGTAAGGAGGTGGGAGAAATCTCATTTTATTCAGGGAGAGAAAAGAAAGAATAGGAACATAATGTGACACTTGTATCATGTTAGGAAGGCAAATATCAAACATGTTCATTATTATTACTGGTCATGTTTATTATGGTAGTGCCTAAGGACTAAACAAGAATGGGGCCCCACTGTGCTGGAGGAGCAGACAGTTCCTGTCCTGAAGAATTTACAGTCGAAAGCATCTTCAATTTCTTCGCATTTTATTAATAGGATTCTGGTATTTTCCAGACTGCGATTTATATAGATGCATAGCATAGGAGGATGTTTATATATGGTGCTGTCTCCAAACAGTTATTGAACTGTTAATTATTTGTTAATAATGTTTCACGAAGCACATTTAAGACAAGAAATGCTGCATGTTTAAACAGCTGGAGTGAAATTTACTATGATAGAACAGAATATAAATTCTGCTTAAAGCAGCATTGGCTTTTACACTTAGCTATGGAGCTGCTATGACACCTTCAAAATAAACTCTTCAAAATATCAAGTTAATTTATTGGTATCTAAAATGGATCGTCACTGCTCCTTCTTTCCAAAGGCTCTCTTTTCATATTATATCTAAAATAAGTCCCAGTACAGGCTGAATTGATTAAAACCTGATACCCATTCTATGGCCCGAGTCATGCAAACACTTGTGCACATGAATAAGTTCTCAATGCGAGTTGTCACACTGGCCTCACTGGAACTATTCACGTAAAGTTGTGTGTGTAAGCATCTGTAAGATCTTCTGGATCCCATAATCCTCTGGAAGCACCTGCAAAACATTTTTCTTCTTTTTGGTTTTTCATGATTAATAGGTATATGCTGTGATATACAGACACTAATGTGGAATCTTTTAATCTTGCCAACAGTGCATTTAAGTGTTCCCCACCATTTTTAAGGGGAGACTGTCGATCAAGTCAGTCTCTATGTATTCAAAGATTTTAAACAATGTTAACTCACTAGGATTTGCATACATCTGTGAATGCTTTGCATGTACTGTTTTCACAGATTATATACTTAAAAACAAATTTTGAAATAAAACTTTAGTCTATAGCAAAGTGCAGATTATCACTAAAGCTTTTTAAAAAACCCAGTCTTCCCTTTGAGCAGTGTAATGGGGACATCAGTATATTTACTGGTTTCAGAGTGGTAGCCGTGTTAGTCTGTATCAGGAGAAAGAACGAGGAGTACTTGTGGCACCTTAGAGATTAACAAATTTATTTGAGCATAAGCTTTTGTGGGCTAAAGCCCACCTCATCAGACGCATGCAGTGGAAAATACAGTAGGAAGATATATATTATACATATACACATATACAGAGAACATGAAAAAATGGGGGTTGCCATACCAACGCTTAACGAGACCAATCGATTAAGGTTGGCTATTATCAGCAGGAGAAAGAAAAGCAACGGTCACATAAAGACTACCCTATACTGGAAACCTACTGACCGCTATACTTACCGACATGCCTCCAGCCTTCATCCAGACCATACCACACCACACAATCCCTTCTCTATAGCCAAGCTCTACGATACAACCGCATTTGCTCCAACCCCTCAGACAGAGACAAACACCTACAAGATCTCTATCAAGCATTCTTACAACTACAGTACCCACCTGCTGAAGCGAAGAAACAGATGGACAGAGCCAGAAGAGTACCCAGAAGTCACCTACCACAGCACAGGCCCAACAAAGAAAACAACAGAACACCACTAGCCGTCACCTTCAGCCTGCAACTAAAACCTCTCCAGCGCATCATCAAAGATCTACAACCTGTCCTGAAGGACGATCCCTCACTCTCTCAGATCTTGGGAGACAGGCCAGTCCTCACTTACAGACAGCCCCCAACCTGAAGCAAATACTCACTAGTAACTACACACCAAACAACAAACAAACTAGCCCAGGAACCGATCCTTGCAACAAAGCCCGTTGCCAACTCTGTCCACATATCTATTCGAGGGACACCATCATAGGACCTAATCACATTAGCCACACCATCATAGGACCTAATCACATTAGCCACACCTGCACATCTACCAATGTGATATATGCCATCATGTGCCAGCAATGCTCCTCTGCCATGTACATTGGCCAAACCAGACAATCTCCACGCAAAAGAATAAATGGACACAAATCAGACATCAAGGATTATAACATTCAAAAGCCAGTCAGAGAACATTTCAATCTCCCTGGACACTCAATTACAGACCTAAAAGTTGCAATTATTCAACAAAAAAGCTTCAAGAACAGACTCCAATGAGAAACAGCAGAACTGGAATTAATCTGCAAATTGGACACCATTAAATTAGGCTTGAATAAACGCTGGGAGTGGATGAGTCATTACATTAACTAAAAACTATTTCCCCATGCTAATTTCTCCCCTACTGTTACTCACACTGTTTGAATGGGCCATCCTGATTATCACTACAAAAGTTTTTTTTCTCCTGCTGATAACAGCCCACCTTAATTGTTTGATCTCGTTAAGAGTTGGTATGGCAACCCCCATTTTTTCACACTCTCTGTGTATATATATAGATATATCCATACCTTCCTACTGTATTTTCCACTGCATGCATCTGATGAAGTGGGCTTTAGCCCACGAAAGCTTATGTTCAAATAAATTTGTTAGTCTCTAAGGTGCCACAAGTACTCCTTGTTCTTTCTGCAGTATATTTACTGTGAACATTATAACTATTCTGTCTTGCTTTCCTGTCCAAGGATTGTATGGTTTTCAGTTAGCCTAGAGTTTACATTAAATAAAATTATATTAACACAAAACAAATAAACTTATTTGAGCTCCTGAGTCAATTAAGAGCAGAACAATATGTAGACTGCAAAGCACGAAACCTTGTTTAGTTTGTAATTATCTTAATTTTTCTGTACACTTACTGACTTGCCACATCAGGGCAAGTCATCAACTGCCTTTGTAAGTAGTTGTAATAGACACTTACTGTACAAAAAAAGCAAGGTCTCAGGAAGAAAGCAGCTAAATTTTTGAATGAAGTTGCAATTCTTCACACATCAGTGACTCACTTTATACTTAAGGTGCCACGTTTTTGGCACAGGTATTTTTATTAAAAGTCATGGACAGGATGTGGGCAATAAATAATAAATCCCAGATTCATTGAAACCGAAGCTGAAGCCCGAGCCCCGCTGCCTGGGACTGAAGCTGAAGACCAAGCCCCACTGCCCAGGGCTGAATTATTGGAATATTCAAGACGTCATGGAGGTCTCATAAAATCATGGAAACTGTGACAGATTCATAACCTTATTTATACTGTTCCTTAGGTTTGCATGGTGCTTTACAGACAAGACATTGTCCCTACTTCTGACTGTGTCAGGAACTCTCAAACAATGTTTATTATCTGAACACCAGACAGTAAATGCGAAACACTGAACTCCTACAGCAGATTTCACAACCAGGCTTCCCCCTGCACAGCCTCCAAAATAATCATAGAATCGTAGAATATCAGGGTTGGAAGGGACCTCAAGAGGTCATCTAGCAGGACCAATCCCCAACTAAATCATTCCAGCCAGTGCTTTGGCAAGCCTGACCTTAAAAATATCTAAGGAAGGAGATTCCACCACCACCCTAGGTAACGCATTCCAGTGTTTCACCACCCTCCTAGTAAAACGTTTTTCCTAATATCCAACCTAAACCTCCCCCACTGCAACTTGAGACCATTACTCCTTGTTCTGTCATCTGCTACCACTGAGAACAGTCTAGAGCCATCCTCTTTGGAACCCCTTTCAGGTAGTTGAAAGCAGCTATCAAATCCCCCCTCACTCTTCTCTTCCACAGATTAAACAATCCCAGTTCTCTCCGCCTCTCCTCATAAGTCATGTGTTCCAGTCCCCTAATCATTTTTGTTGCCCTCCGCTGGACTCTTTCCAATTTTCCCACATCCCTCTTGTAGTGTGGGGCCCAAAACTGGACACAGTACTCCAGATGAGGCCTCACCAATGTTGAATAGAGGGGAACGATCACGTCCCTTGATCTGCTGGCAATGCCCCTACTTATACATCCCAAAATGCCACTGGCCTTCTTGGCAACAAGAGCACACTGTTGACTCATATCCAGCTTCTCCTCCACTGTAACCCCTAGGTCCTTTTCTGCAGAACTGCTGCCGAGCCATTCGGTCCCTAGTCTGTAGTGGTGCATGGGATTCTTCCGTCCTAAGTGCAGGACTCTGCACTTGTCCTTGTTGAAGCTCATCACATTTCTTTTGGCCCAATCCTCCAATTTGTCTAGGGCCCTCTGTATCCTATCCCTTACCCTCCAGCGTATCTACCTCTCCTCCCAGTTTAGTGTCATCTGCAAACTTGCTGAGAGTGCAATCCACACCATCCTCCAGATCATTTATGAAGATATTGAACAAAACTGGCCCCAGGACCGACCCTTGGGGCACTCCACTTGATACCGGCTGCCAACTAGACATGGAGCCATTGATCACTACCTGTTGAGCCCGACAATCTAGCCAAATTTCTATCCACCTTATAGTCCATTCATCCAGCCCATACTAACTTGCTGGCAAGAATTCTGTGGGAGACCGTGTCAAAAGCTTTGCTAAAGTCAAGGAACAACACGTCCACCGCTTTCCCCTCATCCACAGAGCCAGTTATCTCGTCATAGAAGGCAATTAGATTAGTCAGGCATGACTTTCCCTTGGTGAATCCATGCTGACTGTTCCTGATCACTTTTCTCTCCTCCAAGTGCTTCAGAATTGATTCCTTGAGGACCTGCTCCATGATTTTTCCAGGGACTGAGGTGAGGCTGACTGGCCTGTAGTTCCCAGGATCCTCCTTCTTCCCTTTTTTAAAGATGGGCACTAGATTAGCCTTTTTCCATTCGCCTTCATCCAACCCCTCAGTTATAATAATGGGCCAAATCCTGCTGTCCTCAATACTTCATCAGGCTAACATCCCATCAATGTTAATAGGATATTTGCTTAAGCAGAATTTGAGCCAATAATAATATTGTACTTGTAGCATCTTTACTCCCAGTATCTCAAAGTGATATATAAATACGAATTAAGTGGCACACCATTCTTTGAAGGTAGGTATATATAACAACAACTTAAAGAAGCTATTGTAAAGCAGTGTCAGATAACTATTTTAGATCTCTTTATGATGGATAAAGATGAATAGATAACTAGACAGCAAATTGGTGGCTTCCAAGGGACCCATGATCATGAAATTCATGGCCAAAGAGAGGACAAATCCCAACCAGTCATATATATATGTGGAGGTTCCGAAGGGCTAATTAAGTTTAATGATTAAAAGCCCATCCTGGTTAAGAGAGGAAGTGAAGGTAACGATTAAAAATAATATATACATAAACATATTTGAAAAGGGGAAATAAACAGAAAGCAATATAAAATTGAAAGTTATGGAGGTGTAGAACATTGATGACGGAAGCTAAAGACCTCACAGAAAAATCCATACCTGGCAGGTCTAAGGACAACAAGCAATTTTTAAGTGTATTAGGAACAAATGAAATCCTAATAATGACACAGGACCACTACTAGATGGAGATGGTAGAATTGTTTATAATGATGCAGCACAGGTTGAAGTGTTCAAATAATATTTCTGTTCTGTATTTGGAAAGAAGCAGAATGATGTACTTATATTACACATAAGGATGATGAACTAATTTTCCAGTATATTAATAACTCAGGAGGATGTTAAACAATATCTACTACAGATAAATATTTTTAAATCCGCAGGCCCAGATAACTTCCATCTATGACCCCTAAAAGAACTGATGGATGAGATCTCTGGCTTGCTGATGTTAATTTTCAGTAAATCCTGGAATACTGAAGACAACTGGAAGAGTACTCAAGATGGGCCAATATTCAAAGAGGCCAAGAATGGGAAGCTATATTCTGGAAAACAGTGACTCTGAAAAGGATTTAGGAATCATACTGGACAAACAACTGAACATGAGCTTCCTGTGCAATGCTGTGGAAGAGGGCTAATGTGATTCTTGTTTAGATAAAGTGAAGTAGGGAGGTAATTTTACCTCCGTATGCAGCATTACTGAGATTTATTCTGGAACACTGCATCCAGTACTGCTGTTCCCATTTTAAAAAGGATGTTGTAATTTGGAGAGTGCAGAGAAGAGCCAGAAAAATTATTTGAGGGCTGGAGAAAATATCTTTAAAAGAGAGACTTAAGGAGCAATCTGTTTGCTAATCAACAAAAAATATCAAGGGGTGAATTAACTATATTGTAAAAATAGCTGCACAAGGAGAAAATAAAAGGCACTAAAAGCTCTTTAATCTATTGGAGAAAG
This sequence comes from Lepidochelys olivacea, assembly GCF_965140295.1. Taxonomy (NCBI): domain Eukaryota; kingdom Metazoa; phylum Chordata; order Testudines; family Cheloniidae; genus Lepidochelys; species Lepidochelys olivacea. The sequence continues at coordinate 39,258,627 of NC_140415.1, forward strand.
GCAGAACAAGCACCAATGGTTGGAAGTTACAGCCAGACAAATTAAAATTACAAAAAAAGAAAAGAAAAGAAAAAAATTTTTTTTGGACAGAGAGAATGATTAACTAGATAGCCAGTGGAATAAACTACTAAGGGGAGAGGTAGATTCTCCCTCTCTTGATGTTTATAAATCGAGATTTAACATACCCAAGTTACTTGACTCAGTATAGGAGTATCTGGATGAAATTCTATGGCCTATGTTATATAGGTCAGACTAGATGATGTGTTGATCTCTTTCTGGCCTTAAAATCTATGAACTCATTATTTTATGAACATTCTAAACTCCCTTAAGTACTTCACTTACCTGAAAATTAGGCTGAAATACACAGCAGTCAACAGTACTATAATGTCCCCTAAGCATAGTTATCAGTTCTCCTGAGTAGACTGTATAAACAGCAATGGTGCTACCATATGGTACAAATGCAAATTCTGGATCACAGCCAGTAGAGATGGTGAATTTTAGTCCTTTTCTGCTTTCATTACAGACTTTCCCATAGTTCACCTGTAGGATGCAAGATTAAGCTGTTAGCTAGTATTATACAAAGCTAATTCTTGTGGATTAAATTATTAAAACAAATTTAAAATTAAGAGTTAAATTCTCAATAAAACAATGGTTATGCAAGCACCTTGCTACTTTGGAATTTAACACAACTGTGAGCTTCCCAAATGCATACACCTTATTTTTGGGTTCCAAAGTTAATGAAAACAGCATAATGAATAGGGTAAATTGTACTGAGTGGAAGATATGAAACAATGTACTCTATTTGAAGTATAAGAGATGTCATTTCTTCTCATTCTGAACAGGTGAGTGAGTTTCAACTGGGATTGATAGGTGATATGTGTTGGGCAGGAGGTGGCCCAAGATCACAAGTATGAAAGGGTAGATTAGTTATGCTGATGGCATTTTCTGGTTGGTAAGTGGAAGATGGTTACTAGTAAGAACATTCGTGGGATGGTATAATGGCCAGTATTAAGACAGTTTGTGGAACTTTAAATCTGGCTTTCTGGCTTTCAAACATAACATAATTTCTTCCAAAGGCCAACATCTCAGTAAGGCTATTTTACATTCAAGTATATGTCTTTTTATCCATAACTATCTCAATTATTTTTTGTTTGGGAATTTCTTATAGTTGTTTAAATTTTTGATTAACTCTCATGATGGCAATATATCAAATATTTCAAAAATAAGTCAAGTGAATGGATTTCTCTCTGACATTATAATTTGTTAGTGATTTAAAACCCAATGTTGCAATTTTAAATTAATGCATCCAGGCTCTTCGGTGTCATTGCCAATTGTAAAATCAGTTCTCTGCAAAATCACTGCTGAAAAAAAGTTCTGCACAGGCCTTCTGATACAAAACCAGTTACTTTCCGTGTGGAATTTACAAGTAATTGCTTGCACATTCCTTGAACCAGAACTATTTACCTTCCAGAAATTAAAAGCTCCACCAAGTGTGTCTGTAGACACTTCTGAAGTTGTTGAACCAGAACCATGTGGCTTATGAAGTTAATAGATTCAGACTATTCCATGGAAGTTTATATATTCTGCAAGAACTATGAAGAAGTTTCTAAGGACATCAAACATATGACAGAGCTCTCAGAGATTTATATTTTCATAGTTAAATCAAAAATTTTCACTTAACCTTAAAAAACATTAATGAAAACAGCCATACAATTCTGGAATCTCGAACCAACCTATTCTACAGATGACAATATAAAGAAGATTGATTTTTTTTCCAAATGTGAAAATACTTTCCCCCTCTCCTCCATAGTCCTGTAACTCAAAAATACAAAACAAAAATCACACACAGATACACACAAAATAACTTCTCTAACCACATTTTCCCCAATGGTTCTTTTCTGGACAGAATTCACATATGAGAATGTTAGGATACAGATATTCAGGCCTGTCTGTAAAGGCCTATACTCTAAGAATTTAGGTGTATTCTTATCACTTAGCTAGTTATAGAGGTATAAAAGAAAGAATCAAAACCACTGTCTGCCGGTGTAAAGTCCTTCTCTTACTGTGACAATCTGAGGCCCTGTGCTTCGGCTAAGATCTTTGGCTAAGCAGCAGAGGCAGCCATAAGCTGGGAAGCGAAGGGTCACATCCTCACATTTCAAACTAGTCACATTGAAATAAGGTGCTATTGGGCTGTTAGGAATACAATCCTGTCCTGATAATGCCTATCGCCTCCAGAGAAAGGGAAGTGCTTAGAAGATGTAAAAGGAAACTTAGTTTGATAGCATCCTGTCTTGCAAGAACTCACTTATCAATAGCTAGGATGTGAAATCCTCATTTCTTTCAGAGTAGCAGCCATGTTAGTCTGTATTCGCAAAAAGAAAAGGAGTACTTGTGGCACCTTAGAGACTAACAAATTTATTTGAGCATAAGCTTTCGTGAGCTACAGCTCACTTCATTGGTTTGCATCCGATGAAGTGAACTGTAGCTCACGAAAGCTTATGCTCAAATAAATTTGTTAGTCTCTAAGGTGCCACAAGTACTCCTCATTTCTTTGTTGTTCTATCACTGTAGTCCCCATTTCCCTATTGTCTGTATAATCTCTGTCTGGTTCTGTGATTGTTTCTGTCTGCCGTATAATTAATTTTGCTGGGTGTAAATTTTAAGGTGGTGGGATATAACTGGTTAAATAATCATGTTACAATATGTTAGGATTGGTTAGTTAAATTTCAGTAAAATGAATGGTTAAGGTATAGCTAAGCAAAACTCAAGTTTTACTATATAGTCTGCAGTCAATCAGGAAGTGTGCGTGTGTGTGTGTGTGTGTGTGTTTGGGGGGAATGGGAACAGGGATGGGGCTCGGGAAATTGGAATCATGTTTTGCTAAAGGGGGAAATGGGAACAGGGACACAGGTAAGGCTCTGTGGTGTCAGAGCTGGGAAGGGGGACACTAAGGAAGGAAACTGGAATCATGCTTGCTGGAAGTTCACCTCAATAAATATTGAATTGTTTGCACCTTTGGACTTCGTGTATTGTTGCTCTCTGTTCATGTGAGAAGGACCAGGGAAGTAAGTGGGTGAAGGAATAAGCCCCCAACAGAGAAATTTCAGGTTAAAAAAAATATTTCCACACTCATGGAAATGAGAGGGGAGTTGAAATCTAACTTGAATAACGAAAACATGGTCACATTCTTAACTATAATAAAGTAGCTACCATTGCTCCATAATGCAGAAGTTGAGAGCGAGGGGAAGCTAGATAAGTCAGTTTGTGCATGGAAGCAGCCATTCGAGCCCAGCAGGCTCAGATTAAAAGGAGCTGCAGGGCCTTTGCAGGTAGCTTGCAGCTGGGACCAGAGGGACAATGAAAGGTGCTCCTCTGTAGTCCATGGAGTTCGACTGGCTACATTTGCATAAGCTGAGACTGAGAGGACTTGAGAACTTTAACCTTAAGGCAGAGACCTTTGTGGGAAGTGGGGGGGCAGCTCCCTCCCCAGCTCTGCTCTGGCCCTGACCGCAGCCATGTCCCTGGGTCCTGGCCCAATCCCCAGCCTCGGCGTGGTTCCACTCCTGGCCCTGACCCCAGCCTCAGCCACACGTGGGGCTGGGAGTGGAGCCACATCTGGCTGCGGGCTGGCTACCAGTCCCCACCGCAGATCGGCTATGGCTCCTGTCATAAATATAAAGGGAAGGGTAAACCCCTTTGAAATCCCTCCTGGCCAGGGGAAAGCTCCTCTCACCTGTAAAGGGTTAAGAAGCTAAAGGTAACCTCGCTGGCACCTGACCAAAATGACCAATGAGGAGACAAGATACTTTCAAAAGCTGGGAGGAGGGAGAGAAACAAAGGGTCTGTGTGTCTGTCTATATTCTGTCTTAGACCAGATGATAGACCAGGAATGGAGTCTTAGAACTTTTAGTAAGTAATCTAGTTAGGTACGTGTTAGATTATGATTTCTTTAAATGGCTGAGAAAAGAACTGTGCTGAATAGAATAACTATTTCTGTCTGTGTATCTTTTTTGTAACTTAAGGTTTTGCCTAGAGGGGTTCTCTATGTTTTTGAATCTAATTACCCTGTAAGGTATCTACCATCCTGATTTTACAGGGGGGATTTCTTTATTTCTATTTACTTCTATTTTTATTGAAAGTCTTCTTGTAAGAAAACTGAATGCTTTTTCATTGTTCTCAGATCCAAGGGTTTGGGTCTGTGGTCACCTATGCAAATTGGTGAGGCTTTTTATCCAACATTTCCCAGGAAAGGGGGGGTGCAAGTGTTGGGAGGATTGTTCATTGTTCTTAAGAGCCAAGGGTCTGGGTCTGTAGTCACCTAGGCAAATTGGTGAGGCTTTTTACCAAACCTTGTCCAGGAAGTGGGGTGCAAGGTTTTGGAAAGTATTTTGTGGGGAAAGACGCGTCCAAACAGCTCTTCCCCAGTAACCAGTATTAGTTTGGTGGTGGTAGTGGCCAATCCAAGGACAAAGGGTGGAATATTTTGTATCTTGGGGAAGTTTTGACCTAAGCTGGTAAAGATAAGCTTAGGAGGTTTTTCATGCAGGTCCCCACATCTGTACCCTAGAGTTCAGAGTGGGGGAGGAACCTTGACAGCTCCGTTCCTGCCACCGCCCCCAACCACGGCTCTGCTCTCAGTCCCTCCCCCAGCTGCGGCCCCAGCCTCAGCCCCTTTACCCCTGTCTGCATGGCCCCCCAGCCTGAGTCGTGGTCCTGCTCACAGCCCAGCTCCACGGGGAAGGTCAACGGGGTAAGGGGGGCATGACCCTCAGCACCAACAGTAATCAAGGGTTAAGGCAGAAACAACCCAACAGCCCACCTCGTCATTCCCATGCATGTACACAGAAAGAGGGCTGCAAATCCTAACTGGAAATATGTACTAATACCTACAAACTTGTGTATAAGAAAGGGCACTATGGGATAGCAGGTGGACACCATCAAGTTCTGCCTTGGAAGAAGCAGGAAATGAGGTGGTCAGTGCCACTCTGCCTTTTATTCCCTCAGATGGGAGAGCATGAAATCATGCAGGGCACAGATGCAGCCCCCAAAGGCACTGCTGGTCAAAAATTCTGATCTTGTGCACATGACGTGCATGCACGCCGTAAGTGGGATCCACACAAAGAATGGCAGAAGTGGTAAACTTTGCTTCTGCTTTTGTAATCAAAATCCCTATTCAAGAGAGCAAATACTTAGATATTCTCTGTTTTTGCATCCACCCATTTCTTTCCCAGTAAGATGGTAACCTAGTTCTATAGGCCAAACTCTCCTTGCCAACTTAAAAGGGATAAATATTTACTCAAACTCCAGAGTAATTCTTGTGGGGTGCTGTGAGGAAATGCCTCTCTCAACCTGCTCCATAACAAAATCTACGAACTGTCGAAAGCCAAAATCACCCTCTTTCTGGAATATTGACAGTATTATCAAATAAGTTTCAGCTCTAAGTCTTCTCCTTAGTCATCGCTACGCCCAGGGCTCCTCAGTCCACTCTCTTTATATCCACTCTCTGGAGAGCCACTCCCACCTCCCTTTGGGGCATGTCTTCACAGCAGAGTTAACACTTGGGATCTTAACTCAGGTGTTGCCCCTCACCCCCTTCCCATCCATGAACAAAACCTTCTCATCTGAGTTTAGTGGTGCTTTCAGTCTGGGCTATATCACTTATATGGGGCTGTAGGCTAAAACTTGAATGAGGCTTTCATTTGGGCTGGTAACATTACCCATTTTACAATGAGGATGCAGACTAAACCACCCATCCCGCAATTCCCCACCATGTGCCCTGAAAAACAGACAAAGTTTTCCCACAATTCATTGGGAAAGAATCATAAGCAGGTCTTCTTACAGTAGCACAAAGAAGCATGGGATATGCCCCCGGAAGTCTCAGCAACCCACATGCGTAAATGTAGCACGAAGGGGTAGCACCAGTAACTCAGGTATGACTTTGCAGTGTGGCTGCCCACACCCAGGCTAACCCAGATACTCAGAATCTGGTGCCTATCAATGAATGCTGGTGCTGAATTAATGCTGCAGTGAAGACATACCCTTAGAATATCTAGGTGGGGTACTGAGCCTTTTTGCATCAGAAGGAACCCACTAATCTCTTCCCAGCAAGATCAACCCCTGCCAAAAGGAAAATGCTGCCAGATTTTTACGCTCATGTTAGGGCTTATCCTGTTCCCACTGACAGGAGTTTTTTTGTCATTTATTTGAATGGGAGCAGGATTTGGCCCTCAGTTTGTACTTTTGGGTAGGGATTGCCATTTATACTTATCTAAGCTCTTAATTAAATGTTTTTAGAGTGTTCTGAAACTTTAATTTTAGATCACTAGAGTTGTATTTTCATTGGGACTGTATATCTAATATTCTCTAGGGAGCAGGTGCAGCAGCAGCAGTTTAAAGCAGGCATGAGAGCACTGGGGGTGGGGAGACTAGAGAGATGAAGGAATATAATCTGTATTCCTACTGAAAGGTTGTTGTGATCTGTGACACCAGGCATGAGTTGTCCCTACTGGATGACGCCGCTGCCTTGGTGCAATCTGCATGAAGGTGTCCTTTTGCTTGGAGGGGGGTGGAGATGGCCTTCAGGAATTACCTAAAAAGGCCATTCAGGATCCTCTGTGGTTGGAACCAATGAGAAGTGGCCCTCCAGTGGCTAAAAGGGTTGGGAGGGAGCACGTAGAAAACAGACTGCATAAAGAGGGCTAGACGCAGCCTACTTCTCTCAGCGGATCTCAAACTTATTTGGAAAGAGCTATACCTACTGACAAGAGATTAATTCAGTCTCCATACTTATTCAGTTTGTGGTATGGACACCCACCCAGTGAAAAGTAGACTGAGAACCAAATTTGTTTCAGACAAGCTGCCAACAGATGTTAGTGCTTTCTGGTTACTGCCAGCCTGACCTGGATTTGAGCTACTGTCACAAATGACTGGTTTTATAGTCTCATTTTCAAATGGTGGGCCATGCAGGCCTCTTAGTTACTAATTTTCACTTGACAAAATAATAGAAAATAAATTATTTTGATTAAAAATACATAGATCAACTGAGATTACGCAGCAGCGTCCAGCACGAGATTTACTTCCAAAGATAAATTATGTATCATAACTGGACCACTGGTCTATTAGTCTCTTAAAAGTAACCAAGAAATGCAACTGAAGGTCCTTTAAAAACCTTACCAATGTGTTTTCCCCACTGGAACTATTCCAGAGTCTCATCCGGTCATCTGTACCAATAGTCAGAAGATGAAGCCCATCACTTGTAAAGCATAAGCCATTAACTCTTCCATTATGAGCAGTGTTTGCTGTCAGGAAAATATGAGCCTGTTCAGTTATTTAGGGAAGATTTATTATTTTATTTTGTACACCTGTAGTACTGAATGCACTATTTAAATATTCAAACAACTTTCCACTCAAGAATATATAAATGTTTATTTGAAAGCAACAAAGGTTCTTATAAAATATATATTGTAAAACCTTTGGATTATGATGCCAAGTGATGAAGTTCCTTCTATGTTAGGTTCTATATGGTGAATGTATTATGTGCGTTTGAAAGTACTTCATTCAAAATGAGAGTAAACATACAAAAGTTTCAATGCCCTTTCCACTTTCTGCAGATATCATGATGCTCAGATGACATTACAGTAACATCAAAAATAGAGCAAAGTGCTGATGACTACCTCCAAAAAGGACCCAATCCTGAAATCTGTGTCTTTGGCAAAACATTGACTGACTTTAATGGTTGTTTTGGATGCAGAAATAATGCAGGATCTGACACTATTTTAAAGGTTTACTAGTGTTTCTGTAGACAGCTTTTCCTCCGTCTATAATAAGAATATATTTCTCTTTTGCAGCATAAAATATAAGCTCTTTGTGAACATGATGTGAAAGCTATTTGTATAATGATCTGTTCTGTAGCACCCCACTACAAAGATTGTTTACATCTACATTTTTTACATATGTGAAGAAGTCTTTTGCACACTTAGTCCCCTCCCCCAAGTTCGTAATTTGGAGCTTCCATTTTAGTTTGTTAAAACTGCTTTACCTGCTTTGCAAAATTTGTTGAAGAAATTAATGAGCTAAGTTTATTTTACAGTTCTGATCTAGTATTTCAAATGTCCCTCTTCCATTGTTGACAATTGTTCCTCAGTTCCTATTTTAAAAACACCACAAACCTAACAGTTCTCATGAAACTATATATACACACACTTCAAAATTTGTCCTTCCAGAGAGAAAAAAATAATCAAGTGGGGAGCACAGGAATTGTGTGTTTAAAAAACTCTAACATACAACAGTCATCCAAGAGAACAGATTCCCCTTCCCACCCCTGTCTTTGGCATTTCTAAAGCACCTCTCTGAGTTATCGATCTTTGTACTTTCATTAATCCATTTTAAGACAACATACACAGAAGTCCATTTGATGGGACCCAAAAGTTGTAAGCTAAATTAAAAAGAAATTCTTAGTTCTCCCAGTATGTTGTCATTTCAATAACTTTGAGTGTCAATTACATTTTTAATTCTCAAAACCAAACATTCATATTCCATATATGCAACAGAGAACATGACACAGCACAAAGCTAAACCACAGCCTACAAAACAAACTCAATGTTGTTTTATGTATAAATCCACCATCAGTATTTTCCTGAATAAAACTCTGATCCTACATGATTAACTTTACACACTGTAATTAGTCCAATTTATGGGACTGCTCACAGTGCTTAAATTTAGGCACGAGTTAATCTTTTCAGGATTAGGATTAGACACAGTCTTTTACTTTGTCCGTTTTAAAATCTTTCGTTTCAGAAGATGCTTTATGAGATCTAAAGTTTGGTTTTGTTTGTCCAGTGTATGGAACTTGGATCCAGAATTAATCCAAATTAATTTCTGAACTACGTTTTAAAGTACAGTGCTGTTCCTTTAATTTAGTTTGCTTCCCAAGTGCAGAAATTGTGTTTAGCTGCATTCGTATAAAATGTTAATAATGTTAATGTTTTAACCAGGGCATATTTAGTATATTCCAGGACCTATCCACCTTTGTTAGTATTCAAGTAATAGCATAATTTAGCATTAAACAAAGTTAAAATTAAATTTTGAATTTTATAACTAACCTAATACATATATATGTCTTGCTTACTATAGATGAAGCTATCTAATAATAGAGAGCTCGTTATTCTAGAAGACCAAAGCATAACAAAATCCAGTGGCTGGAACTTGAAGCTAGACAGACAAACTGGAAATATGCACACATTGTTTAACAGTAAGGGTAATTAACCACTGGAACAACTTATCAAGGGGTGTGGTCAATTCTCCATTATTTGAAAACTTTAAATTCCCATTGACTTCAAACAGAGCCAAGGTTTTATCAGTATGCCTTTTAAAAAGATATGCTCTAGTTCAGCCACAAGTTACTGGGTTTAATGCAGGAGTTACCAGGTGAAATTCTATGTCTGTGTTATACAAGACATCATACTAGATGATCACAATGGTCATTTCTTGCATTAAAAACTGTGATGGTATGAAATTCAAGAATGCTTCTAGGTAAAGATGTAGCGTACCACCACCATCATATTTCCTTTATAAATATATTCTTTATTACCTGCTTCAGAAGATGCTTTTGACTTCTCCCCATTGTACTGATCAAGAGTAATCAGACATCCAGATGCTCTCCTCACATCCCAGAGTTTTACTCTACTGTCAGCACTAAGAAAAATAAATTGTATGGATTTATTGATTAGAGAAACTGCCTCCAAACATCCCCACCTTTTTCTGTCATGGGTCCAGTAGATGTTCCCATTTTGGGCTGCATTCTGCCCTGATTTACACCTTGTGATATCACATTCAAGCTAATGAGAATGCAGAGAGTGGACATTAAGGCAGACTTTGAGCTTCTTGCTCATCTACACAATGTTTGAAAAACTAGTACAATATTATTGTACTTGTTAATAATATTGTGTAAGTACAATAACAATAGAATGTGGTTGCAAAAATGCTAAGGAACAAGATACAAGTCTATCTAGTCCTTGGAGAAATGATATGCCCATGTAATTAAAAATAACAGCATAAAAGCAGGAAAAGATTAATTGTGTCCCTATTCTGTAAACAAGAAGATAGGTTATTTGCTTTGCTATTTTTTCCCCTTACTGTTTTCTGCTGCTAACGTTGCACACTGAATGTATGCTGAAAAGGCAGCAGTGCACCAACTGAAAGCAGCAGCTTTTCATTTTGCTTATGAATCAGTGGTACCAAGTATTTCCAACACATTTCTATTTCTGTGTAAAAATAGATTTGGATTAATAAAGGCAGCAGCATATTTTGCCTTCATCTGAGAATATAATACACACACACTTGTTCTGGAGGAGAGACCCCAAATTGTACCCACTTTATATAGTGCATATTTATGGTGACACAAAGTCTACTTGATTTCACATACACACACACACACACACACAGAGCAAAAAAAGAAAAAGAAGGCGAACACCAAAATTTAACAATAAGAAAATGTTCTGCATTCCTGAGTGAGTAAGATACAAAATGTTGGGGGAACTAATTCTCTCTGCAGCTCTTATAGATTGTTCATTCATTCATTCAGACTTTATCTTCCCTATTCTTGAAGACAGGTCATAAGTTTACAACAATCTGTCTCTGTCTGGATTCCTATAATTTCAAAAATAGTGTCCAGTCACACAAAGTGAGTAGAGGGACACAGCCAAGAGTAGTTTGTCCATGATCTCAATGTAGTCAGCAGGGAAAACAAGTTTTTTTAAAAGGTAATATTAAGCAAAAGACATAGCAGTGGGTATTTTCCTTAGGTTCACAACCTGACAATGCACAGCTGTACCATAACAGTATACTCCCAAGTTAGCCAAATTTTGGCTTTCTCCAATTTTTTTTTATTTCAGCTAAAATTAGGCAGCTAACAAAGTGTAAACACCTGTACCTTCACAGATTGCAGGTATACTGAATAATAGTGAAGACACCAAGAGCTACAGGTACCCAGCTACAGAAAATTCTCTTCCCAGCAGAGGTCTCTCTGAATGCTTTATGTCAAGCTCAGGGAATCTGGTTAAATGTGTTATTCACTTCTGGGTTCAGTACTGGTTGAATGTTAGCAAATCTGAGTAACTTCCCTGGGACTCAAACCTTTGCATGCATCTTAAGAGAGAATCTCTACCTGAAAACATATGTATTTAAATGTATTCATTGTAGTCACTGAACAGCCTACAAGATTTGAGATATATCATGCACCACTAATAGAGGTGTAAAAAAAAAAAAAGGAAGAGGTAGAGCTTTCTTTCCCCTTCTTTAAACCTGTTGCTTACAGTAACCAAGTGCTGGTGACTGGCTCCCTTTGTGCTGGGTGTCTTACAACACGAGGGCTGAGGAAATGCTTGTTTAAAAAGGCATAGCTTGCTGCATGCTTTGAAGGGGGTATCATAAATACAAAGGGAAGGGTAAACCCCTTTGAAATCCCTCCTGGCCAGGGGAAAGCTCCTCTCACCTGTAAAGGGTTAAGAAGCTAAAGGTAACCTCGCTGGCACCTGACCAAAATGACCAATGAGGAGACAAGATACTTTCAAAAGCTGGGAGGAGGGAGAGAAACAAAGGGTCTGTGTCTGTCTATATGCTGGTCTTTACCGGGGATAGACCAGGAATGGAGTCTTAGAACTTTTAGTAAGTAATCTAGCTAGGTATGTGTTAGATTATGATTTCTTTAAATGGCTGAGAAAAGAATTGTGCTGAATAGAATAACTATTTCTGTCTGTGTATCTTTTTTGTAACTTAAGGTTTTGCCTAGAGGGGTTCTCTATGTTTTTGAATCTAATTACCCTGTAAGATATCGACCATCCTGATTTTACAGGGAGGATTTCTTTATTTCTATTTACTTCTATTTTTTATTAAAAGTCTTCTTGTAAAAAACTGAATGCTTTTTCATTGGTCTCAGATCCAAGGGTTTGGGTCTGTGGTCACCTATGCAAATTGGTGAGGCTTTTTATCCAACATTTCCCAGGAAATGGGGGGTGCAAGTGTTGGGATGATTGTTCATTGTTCTTAAGATCCAAGGGTCTGGGTCTGTAGTCACCTAGGCAAATTGGTGAGGCTTTTTACCAAACCTTGTCCAGGAAGTGGGGCGCAAGGTTTTGGGAAGTATTTTGGGGGGAAGGACACGTCCAAACAGCTCTTCCCCAGTAACCAGTATTAGTTTGGTGGTGGTAGCGACCAGTCCAAGGACAAAGGGTGGAATATTTTGTACCTTGGGGAAGTTTTGACCTAAGCTGGTCAAGATAAGCTTAGGAGGTTTTTCATGCAGGTCCCCACATCTGTACCCTAGAGTTCAGAGTGGGGGAGGAACCTTGACATGGTGGCATAGTGGTGGGATTAACCTGAAATCATTTTGAGATCCAGTTGAGATTTTTTGAACTAGAAATACAGATTTTAAAAAGGAAATTTTTTTTTCCTTTGGAAAGGAAGTCCAGAAAGCAGTTGAAACTGAAAGCAGATTGTTTTTTCTCTGCTTTGTGGCCAAGCAGAGACAAAAGGGGATTATCTTGTGAATTGCAGGTTTTCTTTGCCTGGAGGCAGGGTACTTAACTCCTGCAAGGAAATTCACAGTCTTCCAACCCAGAGGTTTTTTTTTCTTTTCTTCCTAAAAGTAAATAGGGGGTGTGTGTTCTACCCATTTGCTTTTTCTTTGGGCTGGGTAAGCAGGTTTCCAAGTAGTTGGAGGTTTTTTGCTTTAATTTGGGCCCAGAGCAGAGACAAGGGAATTGTCTTTTTCTGTAGGCTGACAGTCACTATCAGAGAATAGGTATTCTATTCCAGCACAGCAAAATTTTACAGCCACGTTTTGTTTGTTTATTTCTAAACCTCGGGTGTAAAGTTAGTTAAAAACAGAGAGGTTAGAATGACCAAATCCTCAGCTCGACTACAGCTGGAATTAGCCAAATTTCAGGCTGAGGAAAAACAAAGGGAACATGAAAGACAGATAGAACTCATGCGGCTGGAGAAGGAGGTACAGGAGGCTGCCCACAAGAGGGAAATGGAGGCAAGGAAGCATGTGGGGGAGGAGAAGGAAAAAGAGAGGAAGCATGTGGAGGAGGTGGAGAGGATAAAGGCCCAGCAGAATCTACCAACAAACCCTAGCAATCCTTCTTCGGGTACCACTTCCCATCCCAGAAAGTTCCCCACCTACAAGGCAGGTGATGATACTGAGGCCTTCTTAGAAAACTTCGAAAGGGCCTGCCTTGGGTACAACATCTCTACTGACCAATACATGGTAGAGCTGAGGCCGCAACTCAGTGGACCCTTAGCTGAGGTGGCAGCTGAAATGCCTAAAGAACACATCAACAAGTATGAACTGTTTAAATCCAAGGCGAGAGTCAGAATGGGGATAACACCTGAGCAGTCTCGTCGGAGGTTCAGAGCCCTAAGGTGGAAACCAGACATGTCATTTACCCGACATGCCTACCACATTGTGAAACATTGGGATGCCTGGATATCAGGAGCAAGTGTTGAATCTCCAGTAAATTTGCCCTTCCTAATGCAAATGGAACAATTCTTAGAGGGTGTTCCTGAGGAAATAGAAAGATACATCCTAGACGGGAAGCCCAAAACTGTAATCGAGGCAGGAGAGATTGGAGCCAGATGGGTGGAGGTGGCAGAGAAGAAGAAAACTGGTCGCAGTTGGAGCGGAGACCAGAAGGGACCACCCCAGACCACACCCTATTACCGGGGGCTGCCCAAAGCCCCACCTACCTCCCAAAGAACCCTCCAGACCCCTTATCGTCCCACCACCCCGTCCTCCAGCAACCCTCCTCGCCCCAGTGACCCGTCAGCTGGACGATGTTTTAAATGTAACGAGCTGGGGCATGTAAAGGCCAACTGCCCCAAGAACCCCAACAGATTACAGTTCATTGCACCGGAATCACACCAGAGGTCCACAGGCCCAGATACCTCCCAGATACCCTTGGAGCGGAGGGAAACTGTGAGTGTGGGCGGGAAGAAGGTCACCGCGTGGAGGGACACCGGAGCACAAGTGTCAGCTATCCATGCTTCCTTAGTGGACCCCAATTTAATCAACCCAGAGATCCAAGTGACGATTCAACCCTTCAAGTCCAACTCTTTCAATTTGCCTACAGCCAAGTTGCCTGTCCAGTACAAGGGCTGGTCAGGAATGTGGACTTTTGCAGTCTATGATGATTATCCCATCCCCATGCTGTTGGGGGAAGACTTGGCCAATCATGTGAAGCAGGCCAAGAGGGTGGGAACGGTCACCCGCAGCCAGGCTAAACAAGCCGTGAGGCCTAGCTCTGTTCCGGAAACTTCTATCAGGACCTGGTCAGAGGTGATGGACCTGGACCCCAGGCCAATGTCTGCAACAGCAGTAGTGGATCCAGTCCCAGAGACCCAGACGGAACCAGTCCCAGAACCGGAACCAGCCAAACAACCAACACCAGACCCCGTGTCAGCACTGAATCCAGTACTTGCAACCTCAACACCAGAGGGCCCCACCGAACCTGAACTGGCAGCAGCCGATAACCCTACACAAGAGGCTCAGCCGGAGCCTGAATCCCAACATAGTGCACCAGCGGAGAGCGGTTCACAGTCAACAGAAACAGCTCCATCCCCTATATCGCTTTCAGAGGGACCAAGCCTCGGTCCACAATCCAATGAGGAACTGATGTCTCCAGCATCAAGGGAACAGTTCCAGACCGAACAGGAAGCAGATGAAAGCCTCCAGAGAGCTTGGACGGCGGCACGGAGCAACCCACCGCCTCTCAGCTCTTCTAATCGATCCAGGTTTGTTGTAGAAAGCGGACTTTTATACAAGGAAACTCTTTCTGGTGGACACCAGGAAGACTGGCATCCTCAGAGACAGTTGGTAGTTCCAACTAAATACCGGGCCCAGCTCTTGAGCTTAGCCCACGATCACCCTAGTGGCCATGCTGGGGTGAACAGGACCAAAGACCGTTTGGGGGGGTCATTCCACTGGGAGGGAATGGGCAAGGATGTTTCTACCTATGTCCAGTCTTGTGAGGTGTGCCAAAGAGTGGGAAAACCCCAAGACCAGGTCAAAGCCCCTCTCCAGCCACTCCCCATCATTGAAGTTCCATTTCAGCGAGTAGCTGTGGATATTCTGGGTCCTTTTCCGAAAAAGACACCCAGAGGAAAGCAGTACATACTGACTTTCATGGATTTTGCCACCCGATGGCCGGAAGCAGTAGCTCTAAGCAACACCAGGGCTAAAAGTGTGTGCCAGGCACTAGCAGACATTTTTGCCAGGGTAGGTTGGCCCTCCGACATCCTCACAGATGCAGGGACTAATTTCCTGGCAGGAACTATGAAAAACCTTTGGGAAGCTCATGGGGTAAATCACTTGGTTGCCACTCCTTACCATCATCAAACAAATGGCATGGTGGAGAAGTTTAATGGAACTTTGGGGGCCATGATACGTAAATTCGTAAATGAGCACTCCAATGATTGGGACCTAGTGTTGCAGCAGTTGCTCTTTGCCTACAGAGCTGTACCACATCCCAGTTTAGGGTTTTCCCCATTTGAACTTGTATATGGCCGTGAGGTTAAGGGGCCATTGCAGCTGGTGAAGCAGCAATGGGAGGGATTTACACCTTCTCCAGGAACTAATATTCTGGACTTTGTAACCAACCTACAAAACACCCTCCGAACCTCTTTAGCCCTTGCTAAAGAAAACTTACAGGATGCTCAAAAAGAGCAAAAAGCCTGGTATGATAAACATGCCAGAGAGCGTTCCTTCAAAGTAGGGGACCAGGTCATGGTCTTAAAGGCGCTCCAGGCCCATAAAATGGAAGCATCGTGGGAAGGGCCATTCATGGTCCAGGAGCGCCTGGGAGCTGTTAATTATCTCATAGCATTCCCCACCTCCAACCGAAAGCCTAAGATGTACCATATTAATTCTCTAAAGCCCTTTTATTCCAGAGAATTAAAGGTTTGTCAGTTTACAGCCCAGGGAGGAGACGACGCTGAGTGGCCTGAAGGTGTTTACTACGAAGGGAAATGTGCTGGTGGTGTGGAAGAGGTGAACCTCTCCATGACCCTTGGGCGTATGCAGCGACAGCAGATCCAGGAGCTGTGCACTAGCTACGCGCCAACGTTCTCAGCCACCCCAGGACTGACTGAACGGGCATACCACTCCATTGACATAGGTAATGCTCACCCAATTAGGGTCCAACCTTACCGGGTGTCTCCCCAAGCTAAAACTGCTATAGAACGGGAGATCCAGGATATGTTACAGATGGGTGTAATCCGCCCCTCTGAAAGTGCATGGGCATCTCCAGTGGTTCTAGTTCCCAAACCAGATGGGGAAATACGTTTTTGCGTGGACTACTGTAAGCTAAATGCTGTAACTTGCCCAGACAACTATCCAATGCCACGCACAGATGAACTATTAGAGAAACTGAGACGGGCCCAGTTCATCTCTACCTTGGACTTAACCAAGGGGTACTGGCAGGTACCGCTAGATGAATCTGCCAAGGAAAGGTCAGCCTTCATCACACATCTCGGGCTGTATGAATTTAATGTACTCCCTTTCAGGCTGCGAAATGCACCCGCCACTTTCCAAAGACTTGTAGATGGTCTCCTAGCGGGATTAGGAGAATATGCAGTCGCCTACCTTGACGATGTGGCCATATTTTCGGATTCCTGGGCAGACCACCTGGAACATCTACAAAAAGTCCTTGAGCGCATAAGGGAGGCAGGACTAACTGTTAAGGCTAAGAAGTGTCAAATAGGCCTAAACAGAGTGACTTACTTTGGACACCAGGTGGGTCAAGGAACTATCAGCCCCCTACAGGCCAAAGTGGATGCTATCCAAAAGTGGCCTGTCCCAAAGTCAAAGAAACAGGTTCAATCCTTCTTAGGCTTGGCCGGTTATTACAGACGATTTGTACCGCACTACAGCCAAATCGCTGCTCCACTGACAGACCTAACCAAAAAGAAACAGCCAAATGCTGTTCAGTGGACCGGAAAGTGTCAGAAGGCCTTTAACAAGCTTAAAGCGACACTCATGTCTGACCCTGTACTAAGGGCCCCAGACTTTGACAAACCCGTTCCTAGTAACCACAGATGCGTCCGAGCGTGGCGTGGGAGCAGTTTTAATGCAGAAAGGACCTGATCAAGAATTCCACCCTGTAGTGTTTCTCAGCAAAAAACTGTCTGAGAGGGAAAGCAACTGGTCAGTCACTGAAAAAGAATGTTACGCCATTGTCTATGCTCTGGAAAAGCTACGCCCATATGTTTGGGGATGGCGTTTCCACCTGCAAACCGACCATGCTGCACTGAAGTGGCTTCACACCGTCAAGGAAACTAACAAAAAACTTCTTCGGTGGAGTTTAGCTCTCCAAGATTTTGATTTCGACATCCAACACATCTCAGGAGCTTCTAACAAAGTGGCTGATGCACTCTCCCGTGAAAGTTTCCCAGAATCAACTGGTTAAAATCGTCCTTGAGATGTGGAAAATATTGTTAGTCTTTATGTACTTGGTAGTATATTTAGAGATGCATGTGTCTTATTAACTCTGTTTTTCCTAGAGCTCCAGGAAGAAATCCCAGCCAGTGTTTCACCCTAGCTGAGATTTGGGGGGCGTGTCATAAATACAAAGGGAAGGGTAAACCCCTTTGAAATCCCTCCTGGCCAGGGGAAAGCTCCTCTCACCTGTAAAGGGTTAAGAAGCTAAAGGTAACCTCGCTGGCACCTGACCAAAATGACCAATGAGGAGACAAGATACTTTCAAAAGCTGGGAGGAGGGAGAGAAACAAAGGGTCTGTGTCTGTCTATATGCTGGTCTTTACCGGGGATAGACCAGGAATGGAGTCTTAGAACTTTTAGTAAGTAATCTAGCTAGGTATGTGTTAGATTATGATTTCTTTAAATGGCTGAGAAAAGAATTGTGCTGAATAGAATAACTATTTCTGTCTGTGTATCTTTTTTGTAACTTAAGGTTTTGCCTAGAGGGGTTCTCTATGTTTTTGAATCTAATTACCCTGTAAGATATCGACCATCCTGATTTTACAGGGGGGATTTCTTTTTTTCTATTTACTTCTATTTTTTATTAAAAGTCTTCTTGTAAAAAACTGAATGCTTTTTCATTGTTCTCAGATCCAAGGATTTGGGTCTGTGGTCACCTATGCAAATTGGTGAGGCTTTTTATCCAACATTTCCCAGGAAAGGGGGGGTGCAAGTGTTGGGAGGATTGTTCATTGTTCTTAAGATCCAAGGGTCTGGGTCTGTAGTCACCTAGGCAAATTGGTGAGGCTTTTTACTAAACCTTGTCCAGGAAGTGGGGTGCAAGGTTTTGGGAAGTATTTTGGGGGGAAGGACGCATCCAAACAGCTCTTCCCCAGTAACCAGTATTAGTTTGGTGGTGGTAGCGGCCAGTCCAAGGAGAACGGGTGTAATATTTTGTACCTTGGGGAAGTTTTGACCTAAGCTGGTAAAGATAAGCTTAGGAGGTTTTTCATGCAGGTCCCCACATCTGTACCCTAGAGTTCAGAGTGGGGGAGGAACCTTGACAGGGGGTGAGATTCATGGTTAGCTCAATCTCCTGTGGGAAGCAGGTTCCATAACCACACATCCTTCACCAAGGATCCTCTGTCACAAATCCATGTTGAAACTTGAGCTCTGTGTGTCCCCGTCACAGCTGCTACACATTGATATTTAGATGTAGTAAGGAAGTCAGCAGGATATGGACTGCTAAACACTTTGAACTCTAGGAATGAGATGCCTTCAACAAGGGGTGAAGTTACCTTTAAAAAGCAACAGGAACCCATGAAGAGGCCTGAGATAGAACTCAGTTCATAACTAAATTTGGAAATTAACTCAAATTAACATTCAGAACATGACAGCTTTACCAGCTGAAATCTGATGGATCATACACCTTTTTTTCTCTTCTCTGAAAAGCTTTCCCACTTTTGCACCTATAATCAGCCCCAGTTTTTCTACTGCAGCTAGAGAGTTCTTCACTATGTTCCTATAAGGCAGTATTCTTGAAGAAAGATGAAGATTCTCTCTCTGTCCTTTGTAACTGTATCCTGTGAGAAAGTCATCCTTAGCAGGTCATCCATCAAGGAACATACATAAATCATATCTTTGGTCTGATTTCTCAAGCCCCACATCTTCTCATTTGTCAATAGTGAACATCTAACTCTACCATTTGTTTTCTTCTCCCTCTTATCTCTGTGCCTTCTTCAAGCTACTTCTGTGTGTAACGCAGCAGCCAGGATTGAACCTGGGACCTCTGAAGCTTAGTGTATGAGCCTCTACTGTGTGAGCTAAAAGCCAGATGAGGTTGTAGCAGACTCCTTAATCTCTAAGTGGTCTAAAGTGCCACTAGCGGGGGACAGAGCCCCACACCCAGCAGGCCCTTGTTATATATGCATGGACAGATATTCCACTCCAAGTATCTATCAGTTTTCCAGATCACTTGTGATCTATAGTTGTGAACTATACTCATCCTTAGAAAGGAACCTGTTTTATTGCTGCAATCTGTCAGAGATGATATACTGTCTCCGTCACATTCTGTTTTTTCTGTTACGACACGAACGTGAGTCTGGAAAGTTGATTCAGTGCTGTGGAGTATCCCTGGTAAATTATGTTAGGGAAAAAGGGTTCCCCTCCCGTCTAGGGTTAGGAGGGTAGCCTTCCCTGGACTTCTGTATTAGCCAAACAAAACACAGAGTCTTGGCTCTTTGATAAAGTGAGGCACTTTATTGCTAGCAAATACGACAGCTGAAGGGCTCACCAATTCCTTTTCAGAGGAAAATGGTGAAGCCTCGAACAAAGAACAGGGATGAGCTTTTATAGCTTGGTTCAACATACATTGTGATATCTCTTCCAGTTCGAACCGGTTAACCCAGTCTGTTTGAAGTTCTGGGGTAGGTACGAGCATGGAGGCTTATCTGTATAAGGAATTCTCTCCCCAAAAGCAGGGAGTGCAGGTTACACACAGTTCACATTCTTTCTATCCATAAACAAAGTAGAAAGGACAGATGAGCATAGAAAAAAGACAGCAGCGTAGCTTTACATGATTATAGGGTCATTTTCTGGGTTTTTTTCCCTATCAATTACATACACCCAGCACCCCATACTTCCTGGTCATGTCCTTCCAGCTGTCAGCAGAAGCTTAAAGCTTTGCAACAAGCCTCTGACAAGCCTTGGGATATTCTTCCTCTTTTGAATTCGTTATGTCATGTCCAGGACCTTGATCAGTGAAATCTACAGAATCTAGTGTTTTTGTGAGAAACTGAAAACCTCTCTCTGCTTGTACTGTGTGAAAGCAGCATCACTGTCACTGCGTGAACTGCACCTCTGACCTCTCCTTTCACCCTCCACATCCCTTGCTATCTTCAGGTCTCAGGCCTCTAACCATCGCTTGTGATTCTCCCATTCTCAGACCAGATCCCGGGTAGCAGTCCCTTAGGACAAACACTGATTGCCTCAGCTGGTATGACTTAGTCTCAGACCCTCCAGGGCAATGTCAGCGATAATCAGAGGCTGTCACCGGGCAACTGGGTCTTAAAGGAGAGAGTCAGGGCCTAGCTTGCCCGTGTCAGTTCTCTGAGAACTTACCTGGGAGTTACTGCTTGCCTCAGGTGACTGGTTAATGGTCAATCAGTAGAGAAGCACTCACACCCTATTAAAAATGAGTTCAGTCAGAGGGAGTGCTCTCAGGAGGAAGGTGCTTCTCGGGAGGAGAGGCTTGTAAGAGGAAGGCAAACCCAAAGGGAGACATCCCCTTAAACGGAACAGGAGTATCCCAGGGGAAAGAACTGGGAGAGCTCCAGAAGAGAAAGTGTTCTCCAGATTGAGGGAGCAGCCGTACCCTGAAGGGAAGAGATCTGAGACTTTTCCAGGAGAAAAAGATGAGTGATCTGGGAGAAGGAGCCAGACACTGTTCCATGGGTGAAGGGAAAGCATAGTGAGAGGATCTTTCTTACAAGTCTTGCTGACACCAATGCTAGCTACAGTTGCTTCCAAGTAACAAGTCTCTTAAATTCTTGAATGCAGAGTTCAAAGGTACAATAGTCAGTCACCAGCGTTCTTAAAGCACTATAAACCACAATAATAGATCGTAGAAGTGCAAACCAAGCATAAAGAAATAAGAAAGAGACACACCCCACACTGTCTGCAGGCCCTTGTCCTGAACAGGGACCTGCAATACCCTTGCCCGAACAGTGAGATGGGAACTGACAGCAGTTCTGGAGTTTCATGAGCCGATGTTGGCTTCTGTTTCTGATACATCACCAAATCTATGCCTCTGACCAGGCTAAGGTGACCTTAGTTATCAGCCTGCTGACAGGAGACGCGTTAGTCTGGGCCTCCCTGTGGTAGAAGGCCATAGTCCAGTGCTGTCGAACTGGGATGCCTTTCTCCAATCAATGTCAACCATCTTCAATGACGCACACTGATTCTGAATATCAAGGGGACTAGCAGGGGCAAGACAGAGTGGCTCACTATGCAGTGCACTTCTGCTGCCTCACAGCAGATACAGAGTGGAACAAAGCAGGAAAACTGTACCAATTCTGGCGGTGGTTGAAGGAAGAAATCAAAGATGAACTGGTCTGAGATGTCTACAGGTCTAGACTTCTCTCTGGACTTTACCATCTGCATAGATAATTGGCTGGGAGAATAAAGAGACGAAAAGACGTCTGCATCCCTTGTATCCGTGTGCCATGACCTCATCTTCTGTATCACTGGCCAAACCCATGCCTCTTATATATGCTATCCATGCACAAACTCAACCTATAATCTTAGGATATAGCTACACTGTGGCTAGAACAGCTCTCTAGCATAGATGCAGCTTTCACCAAAGGAGGTGTTTTTCTGCCAATTTAAGACTTCCCCGAATGACATTAGCTACGTTGATGTAGCTGCGTCTATAGTGGGGATCTTCTTGGCAGAGCTATGTCAGTCAAGGGTGTTTATTTTTCACACCCTGACCAACATAGGTATGCTGACATAACTTAAGTGTAGACCAACCCTGTGTGCACCATTTGGATAGCTCTTCAATCCAATTTTTCCCATCTAGGATCCACAGTATCATGGTAGCATAAATACTAATGCAGACCTTCACCTCAAATTAATATGAAACTGTTGTGTATCCAAATATTTTTTCTAAATAAGTCATTCATTTACAATGCTTTCTGTAAGTCATTTTACTGCTTATTTACATTACAGAAATAGTTTTTACCTTGCAGTTGCCAAGACATACTCATAACGTGGGGACCAGGTCACTGCCAGCACTTCCTGTCTGTGACCTACAAATATGGTACATGAGAAATTTCAGGTAACTTATTGATAAACAACTTTTCTGATATAAGTAAATGTGGCATATATCCAAGAGAAATGCAATTGGACTAATCTACCAATTTACAACTACCATTAATATTCTGGTATTAATTTGGAGTGAATGGGAAGAGCGTTCCTCATTTTGGATTATTGGCAGTTTACTTCCCCCCCTTTGCTTGGCTAAGAATGCATTCAGCTGAAAGTGATATGAAGAATACTAAGTTTACCTCTCTATACTTTACTAGCCCAGATGCCTTTATCGTTCTACAGCTATGCTAACAAAAGAATAGCACATACAACTACTAAGACTACTCCATTACTGTTACAGAAGTTTTAACAGTAACATTTAAAATACACAGATGTAAAAACAATTTAGTGTCAGTTTTTATTGAGCTATTTTAAAAATATATATATATTTATTCAGCAGATCCTCATTCCTATATCTAGATTATTTATTCTACTCCTTACCAACAGCCCAAATTTGAAGGTAAGTGTGTGTTTTCTTTTGGTCTCTTAGCAGCACGAGGACCATGCACTGCTTATTGGATGGTGATACAATATATTTAACAACAAACTATAGTGGTTTTTGAGATCTTCAAAAAGATGTCTAGAAAAACTACAAACAATAGAAAGTGTTAGGCAATCTAAATATAGTGTTGCTACTGTGCCACTTATAATAAAATGGGCATAAGCGAGCAAATCTGATTGATAAAAAGTAGGTTAGATCACATACATACATCTTTGGCCTTATAACCAAGAGTTATTTACATTACTTCCTTCTGTACATCTACATCAGTACACTCAACATTTCATCATTTATATTTCCCTTGTAGTGTTTCATTTCAATTACCCACAACCAACTCAAACACCGAGGCTTTCCAGAGCATAAAGCCCTAGAGCCTCCTAACATTATTAGATAAACGTAAAGGTTCAGATACTGCTGTCCTTATGTCGAGTAATATCTTACTCCCCGAGCCTCTGAAGCCAAAGAGTCTTAAAGAAAGTCCATCCATACAAAATCTCTGGAGGATATTTTGTTTAAAAATATTAAGATTTTGTAAAAAACGCGCACACACACCACACACAATCTTCATGAACACAAGTACAACATTCCTGGAGATCCTAAAACAACATTTAAACAAATATTAATCTATAGTGAGTCAGAACTTCAGATGGTGTAAATTGGTACAACTGTGTTGATTTTCACCAGCGGAAAACTGGGCCCATTATTCTCAAGGGATGCTATATGGAATTTGCCTTTTTACAGAACGATAAATGAAAAAGCTCCCCAGAAGTCTCTTAAAACTTTCAAATCTTAAAAATATATAATTTGTTTTTAAAAATAAACTACATTAACTAGATAACACTTTTGCTCAGCTAATTAATATTTTGATTGAGGAAGTCTGAGTTATGCAAACAAAAATACCTTTGAACATGCTTTTTTAATTTTAAACGTATAAACCAATTTTCCTCCAAACTGGTTTCACACATGCCTAGTAACACTAGAATGATTTAAGACTAACTAGTACTCCAGAAATCAGGGTTTATTATGAAAATTCCCAAAGACCTAAAATGATAGCTGTTCCTTAATTAATATTTGTGTTCTCCAATTCAGTAGCACTAGAATAATACAAAGAAGAACCTTTCTCACTGTGTAATTTTCACAACTGGTACTAAACACATCAGTCACGTTACTTACAAAGAACACATTGTTTATAGTGTTTCTTTACACTGGCTGGATTGTGTTTCTTTACACTGGCTGGTTTACTTAAAGTAGTTACTGTTTAAAAATTATGTTTCAGGCTAAAAAGTACCCTGCAGAATTTGAGAACAGGATCCAGACTTCAAGTCACAAAGCTGTACTTCGGGGCTTTTGGTACCAACTGTAACAAGAAAAACAAGACAACGTAAAAAAAAAACAACTCTTAACAAGGAATAAAAACTCTAACAAGTCTTACTACAAAGATATAAAGAAACTATCAGCTTCATAAGATTTCCCACACATTTGAACTGATCAAATTTCCAAACAAACAGATTTATATTTTCAAAGTCTCTGCATACAATTCTACTGAATTCCTCACATTAACAATAGAATCATAGAATATCAGGGTTGGAAGGGATCTCAGGAGGTCATCTAGTCCAACCCCCTGCTCAAAGCAGGACCAATCCCCAACTAGATCTTTATTAAACTATATTTAAAAGGTTGTTGGGGAGGAGTTCTCAGACTTCCTTTGTGACAACAAAAATTACTATATGACCCCAGAAGGAGGGACCAAAGCCTGAGCCTGCTGCCCCAGGCAGGGTGACCAAAGCCAAAACCTAAGGGCTTAAGCCCCAGGCAGGAAGCCTATAACCTGAGACCTGCTGTTCAGGGAAGTCCTCAGGCTTTGGCTTCGGACCCAGGCCCTAGCAAGTCTAATCCAGCCCTGGCGACGCCATTAAAACAGAGTTGGACCCACTTTGGGATCCCGATCCACAATTTGAGAACCGCTGTTGTAGGGGAAACAAGGCTGCTCTTTTTTTCTAGATTTATGAATTAAGAATATGGTCCCTTCTCTAAATATTTTTTTTTAATTGACAACAGTAAATACATACAGTATACAGTACACATTCAACTCCCATAGATCTCAATACTGATTTAGCTGCATTAATCTGAGTAGTGTGTATTTAGAAACACTAGCTGAACCATGCAAACTCGGTGGTGTGTGGTTTGCTCATTTCAGAAATGCAAAGGAAGTACTTTCCTTTCATAAACAGTATAAGCCCAAATGAAGTGATTTTATTTAGAAAATGACCTCAGTTTTACAAAGTCTTTGATATCACTTGCCAGAAAATAGTCAAGACTGTTGCATATGAAAAAAGTCATTGTAGAAAAAGGAAAATGCTAATTTTGAATCATTTGCCTCTTACTACAACCCAAACATAGATAGGAACTTCTTAAAAATGTATACATACCTGCTATTAAGCAATGCTTGGTAGCAACTGGAGACATATGATGGCTATAAACTGTTCCCTCAAAATTAAACACATCTGCAGGCTGGTAATTAAAACAAAACATCTATCAGCTTTGCCCCTTGATTAATATCATAGTGAGAATTTGTATCTCTTCTTTAAAATTGGTTAAGCATTTTTAAAGTTAGAGTTACTGTTTACAAGGCTGCTCACATGCCACCTCTCTACTGATTAAGTGCCTAATCATGCAAATAGTCATGCTACCAGAACTAGACATCCAGCACTGGCAGGGCATAGAGCTAACATGGCAAAGAGTAATAAAGCCTGGAAGAAAATGCTCTGATTACAGTGACAAGGGGGAAAAAAAAGGAGGAAGGAAAAGCAGCAAGGAAGAAGGTGGGGTATGTAAATGGAAATCAGTGATAACAGGAAAGAAAGAAAATGATGTATACTAGAGCTAATACTTGTTCTTCACATACAAAACATGCTACCTCAAAAAAAAGGATATAAAGAAAAGGTAGAAGCAATAGCGAGTGGCTAAATTGAAGTGTCACCTTATATAAAATAAGGGACCATATTTAAAGTTATTTTTCCCCATTTTCTGTTGGGACTCAAGCGGTATGTTGACAAGTTCCTGAAATCAACTCTGTTTTATTGCTTACATACTAAAACGTAAGCCATTAAATACACATTATGTGCAAGAAGACTGATAATATTAGTGTTAAGAACCTTGACTTCTCAAATTTCCTCACCAGTGTACTCAATTTTTCAACATCAATGTTGCATTATTGTCACGGTTCCCAAACTGTTTCGTACTGTCTCCCCCTTATTGATATTTTAAAGCTTGGTGGCTCCTCACAACGAAATATATATATTTTTAAACTGACTCAGGACACTAGATTCAAGAAGGACATGAGTTTGGACCGTTTTGTGATTTTATTCAACTACATACTGTTCATTACAAAATCTGATCTGGGTTTTTAAAACTATAATTTTAAAATGTGGATTTTTTGGCGTGACCAGACACAGCCTAAGATTTTATTTGGAAGAACCGACCTGTTTCAAACTACATAGCTGTGCAATGTTTTATTGAATCTCTGATAGCGCCAGTCATAAGTCACTTTAAAAATTTAAATTACTTCTGTGTTTAGAGTAACAGCCGTGTTAGTCTGTATTCGCAAAATGATAGATTTCCACTCCACCTATTTCCCCTTGTTTTTTCCTCCCCCCCTCTCCTCCCCCCCCCGACGTTCTTGTTAAACCCTGGATTTGTGCTGGAAATGGCCCACCTTGATTATCATACACATTGTAAGGAGAGTGATCACTTTAGATACGCTATTACCCACAGGAGAGTGGGGTGGGGGGAGAGAAAACCTTTTGTAGTGGTAAACACCCATTTTTTCATGCTTTGTGTGTATAAAAAGATCTTCTATACTTTCCACAGTATGCATCCGATGAAGTGAGCTGTAGCTCACGAAAGCTTATGCTCAAATAAATTGGTTAGTCTCTAAGGTGCCACAAGTACTCCTTTTCTTTCTGTGTTTAGTTTTCACAAAAATGGTTGCTGACTACTTAAGACTCAGAGAAAACTCGAAGTGAAAGGAAGCAGCACTTTCATAGCTATATCATGGAGTTCTTTGCGCTCTGTCAACAGAAATGCAGAATTCCTGGTTTGTAAGATTTGAAAACTTGGTGTTCTGAATAAGATCTCTTGACAATTCTAATATATATATATATATTTTTTATGATGAGATAATAAAGGTTGGAATGGATTCAAATGTTAGTGAGAAGGGGTTTCAAATCCAGTTGGTATCCAGAGATTCATGTTCGATTCTAGGACAATATTCATCAAAATAGGAATATTATCCAAACAAAAAACCTGGCAGTCCCTTCTGACCCTATGATTCCATAAATGAGTTAATATTTGGTCTTTAATAGCATTTTTATCAATTTTACTCTATTCAAAAGTTTGATAACACTGGAAATATCTCAGTAATTTCCTTTTCAACATGGCACCGCCAAAGGCAGCACCTGTTCATGAATCTCCCAATTTTATGTTTCATATCGATTATATTTGTATTCCTACCTTGAAGTGTTAGGTTCACGGCATTAAATTTGCCCGATTTATCCACCGGGGAAGCTAATGTAGTCAAGAAATCCATATTACTCATGTTATCTGCAAGATCTATTTCCCAAGAAGAAAAATTCTCATTTTGCCAGGCAATTCAAAGATGCATTGTAACACTTTCTCATGTGATAACCACCTGACTTTACTGTGAAACAGAAGCTGAGTATGGTTACAGCCTCTCTCTTTGCACACTAAAACACTGTGTATTCACTACCTGGGATTTTATAAAATTACCACCACCACTGAAGGCCTCATGTACTTCAGGTCGCAACTTTTTCGATGCTGATGCCTGGTGATGAATTGTTCTGTGTGTCCAAATGATGTCACATCTTTACTCGTGCTGCAACCCCACTGTTCTTCCTGGCCATGGCTGCTGCCTCACCACACAGCACAGCACACCTACAGTGTCCAATTAACACCTTCATCCACCATGAATTTATCAAGGATCTTGAATATTTCCTCACTGGTTGTTCAGGGTTTCTTTGCAAAATAAAAATTCTTCAACTATTGAACTTGCTTTGACAAATCTCACACAACACAGAAACTGAGCCAGGTTGGTTATGTTTGTGGATTCATCAAGCTGTGGTGAAAAATATTGACTTCTTCACTTGTTCTACCAACTGGTCCTGAACATTTTCTGCATGGTCATCAGTGCATCAATGGATGGGATTATTTGACATGGGAATGGTTTTCAGTGCCATGACTGCTTGCTTCCCAATCTTAATTCTTCATATGGCTATTGCTGGTGGAAGTGTAAAGGTCTTGCCAATGGTGTGTGTCTGCTTGCATTCTGTAATTCACATGCCTATAACATAAGATGAGCCTAAGGCTTTTGAAGAACAGAACAGTTGCTTCTTTAGACATGACTTGTTTTTATTCTTCTTGTTTCTGAAGGAAAAGTTTGCGGCTCTTGTTTACTAATTCCAGGGATTTCGTTTCTAAATGTCTCTGTAGCTTCCCTGGCCTCATACTTTCACTTACTAACACTTGAAAACAAAAGGCCACATTGTGCCTGTAGACTTTTTGCAGTAATACTGAGACACAAATTCCAAACAGAGTAACTATCGTCATATTGTTTACTTTTCTTCCTTTTCTGTTTAACTTTATTAAGCTCAGTGGTTTGAGCGTTGGCCTGCTAAACCCAGGGTTGTGAGTTCACTCCTTGAGGGGGCCATTTAGGGATATGGGGCAAAAATCTGTTGGATGATTTAATTGGGGATTGGTCCTGCTTTAAGCAGGGGGTTGAACTAGATGATCTCCTGAGGTCCCTTCCACCCCTGATATTCTATGATTCTATGTGAGGGTTTATGTTTAGTGGCACATTGTGTCCTTCTGACATTTTAACAATTACGTAGTACAATAGATCAAATTTGGGACTTTATCTTTAACGCTGTGGACAATATCAGGTAACTTTATTTTTATGTTTCCTTTTTAAAAAAATAGTTTAAAATTGCTTTTTATTTTAAAGAATGAACTCAAATCTTTTGGAAATATACCATTTTGTGGCAGTTTGTACACCAATTGTCCTTTATATACAGTTTACATTTTGTAACTCATTCTAAGAGGACGGTCTAAACTCTAAAGCAGTATCTGGTTCTTGCTAAGCACGCAACACGCTTTGAACAACAAAAAGGCAACGCTACCTCCTCCCTCCACAAAAACATAATTATACATCTCAACGTTACACTTTTAAAAGGGCTTAGAAAATAATAATTTTCACATCTAATTTAATCAGAGAAATATTGTGTATTGTGTCCTTGGGATGATAGAATCTCCAGTTTTCATGATCTTCTCACCTTAATGCATGAGGCAATATTCTTGGCAAACAAACAATGTCAATGTAAGTCCACTGATATATGAAATAAGAGAGATTTACCACAGTCCAAAATTCATATATCAGCTATTAGAGGACAGAATTTAGTAGCAGATAAATGGCCTGTAATGTGTAAACTTTATTTAAGTCATGACAAATTGATTAGTGTTTCTCCTCATGGTTTCCCTCGTTCTGCTGTTTTAAAAGCTTATCAAATCCTCTCACACAAATATGGCAAAAGGTTTAAGCCATCAAAGACATTGTTCATATTGTTTATAACAACAGATGTGCTCCCACAGCACACTACCAGTGCTATGCAAATATGATAACCAACAATTAATATTGTTCAATAGGTGTTCAACACCTCACAAGAAATAAACTATGCTCTCAGACCAGTTGTTGCTGGACAAATGTACATAGCACAAAATCTACCATCACAAGTCACGTTTTTATTGGCAGGCTACGCAGAAAAAACAAGCAATCAAAGACTCTGAACTACCATATTATTGGTAACATAGAAGTGGTTTCTAAAACAAGGCCGAAGCATGCTGTCAAATATGGGAGTGCCTAAACTTCTGCCCTCGTATTCTGTGCCTACAATTTTGAATGCTACCAACCTGACATTTTTCATCCTTCAAAATGCTGAGTGAGTCAACTCTCACTGAGTTCAATGGGAATTTCAGGCACACTACCCGCAAAACAGGTGCTCAGCATATCACAAGGTCGAGCGCATAGGAAGTTTGGAAAATAATTAGTAATTACTTACTTGTAATGTGTTTGTATCCCATATTTTCAATGTTTTATCAAATGAGCTTGATGTAAACATGCCAGTGTCACGAGGATACCATTGAACCGTCTCTACGCTGAATTTGTGTACATCAGGATGGCTCCTATAATACAATAATAGAATTGCACTGGTTAGGGTCAGCAGCGTCTTTTTGATTTGATACTAGCTGACCAAGGTGGGGGGGGTTTAATTATTTTTACTCTTTTTTTTTTTTTTTTTAAACTACTGGGTCTAAATTTTCAAAAGTAACCAGTAATTTTGGTGCCTCAATTTCTGAGGGACCAATTTGAGCCCCCTTGGGGCTGATTTTCAGAAAGTGCTGATCATCTGCCCTCTCAAAACCAAGCTATTTTGAGGTGTAGTCACGCTTCCAAAAGATAGGCTTTGACATTTAAATATTATTGTAGGGCCCGACTCTACAAATAGTTATGACCCTGTTGAGTTCTGCTGACTTAAATGGGATTCCATATTATATGCACAAGCTTTCAGGATTGGGGTCTTTAACAATTATTTGCTAATGGTAATGTTAAATCACAACTATGACAGAAGTGCTACAAAATTTTACTATTTTAGTATGTTGCTAACCACACGGTCTTTGTTCCAGTAGTATCTTGGTCAGATCAACACTTAAGGGAATTTAGATAGTATCTTGCAACACAGGTCCTGTTTGATTTAATCTTCA
Source organism: Lepidochelys olivacea (assembly GCF_965140295.1). Taxonomy (NCBI): domain Eukaryota; kingdom Metazoa; phylum Chordata; order Testudines; family Cheloniidae; genus Lepidochelys; species Lepidochelys olivacea. The sequence goes on from NC_140415.1 coordinate 39,289,304, forward strand.
CAGGCTCCTAAATACACTTCAGTTTAATGATATCTTGAGAACCAGTGAACTATTTAAGGTAGCATATCAGAATCTCAAGTGGTTGTTGAACTACAATTGGATCTCTGCTCCTGTTAGTATCCTTATCGCTGAAAGTTTCATTCCTTTTAGATGTTCCCAAAGCTCACTGTCATTACAAGTGAACTCAGGAAAATAAAATGGCAGGGATCGAGACTTAGAAAAATGGTGAAGAGATAGTGAGCTTCAGGACTCTAGGATACTCTCCATCAAGTCCATATGCAGATGTATCATGGTGTTACAACACAGAGGAGAATATCTGCCTTTGCTGTAGATACAGCACAGAATCACCCAGTGGAGCTGTACAGACAAGTTAAGTGTCTAAGCAAATATATAAGTTATAGGAGCAGCTGTTTGCGGTTGGTTGGTTTTTTTAAATGTTGACTACTCTAGTTGTTTAATTAATAATACGTGTAAAAATAGGAATCTGCTGATGATACAGTTGCATAAAACTTTTCATCCAAGGAGTTCAATACTGTAAAACATTGGATATTTTTACAGAGAGGAAAATTGGAGGCACACTGAGATTGTGTGTTGCCTAGGACCTCACAAAGCATCAATGGCAGAGTCAGCAATAGAAGCCCAGTCTCCTGATTCACAATCCTATTTTAACCAGTAGAAAACACTGCTTTTCCTCTTTTCAACTCACAGATTCCTTATTCTGACTCTCTCATATTATCCCACACTGAAATTGACCATGTAGATGTACAGTGCTATGTCTAGTCATAAGGACAATAATGTACACTTCACTCTCTTCAGTAGACTGGATAGAATCTAAAGTAATATGCAGCTAGTTACTGATGAAGTTAGAAAAACTATTTTGAGGATTCTAGACATAAATGATCCATGCAGTGGTAATCTGGAATTTGCCAAGGGCATGCTTGAATGAGGACAGTCCTAATCTTACTGGCAAAAGACAGGCCATAAGTTTATTCACAATTCATTCAACAATATTACAGCTAAAACTGACAGAGAACTCAGTATATACAGGTTTCAGAGTAACAGCCGTGTTAGTCTGTATTCGCAAAAAGAAAAGGAGTACTTGTGGCACCTTAGAGACTAACCAATTTATTAGAGCATAAGCTTTCGTGAGCTACAGCTCACTTCATCAGATGCAGTTTCCACGATATGCATCTGATGAAGTGAGCTGTAGCTCACGAAAGCTTATGCTCTAATAAATTGGTTAGTCTCTAAGGTGCCACAAGTACTCCTTTTCTTTTTGAGTATATACAGGGTTATCCTATAGTAGAATTAATGCATCTGTATCACCTCCTCACAAGTCCCCAAAGCTCTTACAGATTTGTCAGACTTTCCCTGCAGCTCATAAGGATTTGTTCTTTTTATGTATTTATTGTTCTAGCAGAAGCTGCCCATCCTTGAACTTAGGAAGTTGGGCCTCCCACAAGCAAAGACTTTTTCTGTGTCTCATGATAGTTTGGCCTTCCCTGCAGGAGTTAGTGGTTACCCTTTCCTCTTATTCTCATGGCTGGATGCTTAAGGCCTAGAAGCTGGGTATGTGAACCTGATACAGCATCGACTACTGCAGCAAAGATTACCTACAACAGTAGAAAGGCCTAAATTGTGACAGGAAAAGAAAAAGATGATAGAGCATGCATCAAAATGTGGTACAGGAACAGAAGATACTGTTGTTAACCTGCAGTCTCTAGGTCTCCATCCTTATGGGTGTCTGGACAAACTAAAATCATAATTAACGTTACGTGAATAAATCCCAGAATTGGAACAAACTCTTAAACAAACATAACAAAATTACATAATACACACTTAACAACATAAAACATTAAATAAGAGCATAATTCTGGATCTAGCCTTGAATGAGGCCATCATTATGCTTCTTAGTGTATATACAAAATATATTATACTTTTAACTGTGTGTCATCAATGTTTTTTTATCAAAGTTGTCTGGTCCTATGTGTGATTAGCGTTTTATGCAGGAAATAAAATACTAATGTGCAACAATTTGTGAATTCAATGCAAAATATATAATAAAATTGCTAAAAATATTTCATAGTGATTTTTTTTTTTTAAAAAAAAAGGTACATACCTGCCCACAGAACAAATTGCTTTACATGTATAACATGGTTTTCTGCTGAAGTTTTCAAGGTCATAAAGTACAATAACACCATCTGACCCACCTGATAACATGCTGTAAGAACAAACATAACATAGCTTTTAGATATCTTACACTCACAATCTGTTCAAAGTAAATCAACGTTCACATTCAGCAAAGTAATTAGTTTTAATCATAAATGATTAAAACTAAGTATTCATTCTATAAAATATACCTGATAATAAAACAGCACAATTTACTTACTATCTTCCCTCAACAGGTTCAATATCCAGGGTGTTAACACCAGTTCCATGGATTCTTTCCACATCTCTATCTTTGTTTAACTCCAAGCTTAGTACCCTTTAAAAAAATAGAATATATCAAACCATGAATGGTGAGAATCAGGAAGTACTCAAATTTTACCTTTTCTTTAGTACAACAAAAAAAAGTCAAATTTGTGATTCTCAGAATTCTTCTTTAACTCAACACATTCAATTATTACCCTTTACATTTTAAAGTACATTGTCAGACTTGATGTAGAACTAAAAATAAGAAAAAGATTAAAGTGTGACTGGCGGAAATTACCACACTGTACATTATTTGGAGGTGGAGGACTACAAATCTTTATTAAGCAATTAATATCAACAAATGTATGAATGAAAATTGGCATATAATGCAAGAATCAGAAATTTAAAAAAGTGAAATGAAATGTTTATATACTTTTAGATCTACTATATTCACAAATAAGTTAGTCTTCATCCCAACCATGATCATCTGGTAGTTTATTTAATAAAACTAAGGACACCTAGTGGAAAAACCAGTTATTTTAGTAAATGAAGTGATTTATGTTATACAGAATGAATAACAAACCACCACCACATGATAATTACAACAAAGTTAAATGTTTTCCACATCTTTTGTATCACTAAGAAAGAAACAAAAAATTACACTCTAATGAAAAGTATTTTTGATAAAAATTCAAATTCAGCTAACGAAACATCAGAGCATTCACTGTGTTATGGACAAGATTTGTTTTTACTCCTAATTTGAATGATCATTCAAATCCAGCTATTGTTGTAAGGGTCAATCAAGCAATTTCCTACTGTTGTAACTGACAAGAATAACTACAATTTTCCTCAACATCTGATCAAAGATAAGAAAGATACCTGGTCTTAAAAAAATTCAAATTAAGCAAAAAGTGTTTTGCTGAGATCACAACGTGCTCTGAGTTTATTATCCAGGATAAAACAGCACCAAAAAACAAAACAAAACAACCAAACACTCAGCATTTTATAGATTCAGAAAAATACTAAGTAGTCATTTGACCAAAAGACACATGAATAGCAAAATGAAAATTCATGAGAAAAATATGGTGAGTTTATAGTTGTGAGTTTATTAAAATATTTCTACGACAAAGTCCTTTCACATTTTAATTGATGTCTTCTAATTACTGCAAAGTGAAACTATCTTTGTAGCTTTGAACAAGCTAGGTCAGTGTTTCCCAAACTTGGTACAAGAATAGTAGCTGCGGGAAGCAGCAGCCAGTACGTCCCTCAGCCCGCGCTGCTTCCCACTGCCCTCATTGGCCCGCAGCAGCGAACCGTGGCTCATGGGAGCCGCGACTGGCCGAATCTGCGGATGCAGCAAGTAAACAAACCGGCCCAGCCCGCCAGGGGCTTTCTCTGAACAAGAGGCGTCACAAGTTTGGGAAACACTGAGCTAGGTGATAACCAGAAACACCTTTTGATCAGTTCTTTGGTTTGATGACTTAAGGCTCCTCTGAGTTATGAAAATATGATATACACCAAAACCCAGCTCCTTAAGCGGAGTTAGAAATCCTGCTTCTATGTTATGAAAAATCTACACTCTACTGAGCATCCCTTTTGCCAACAAAAGTACAGGAAAAAAAATCACAATTTATACACACAAAATGAACATCCAGTTTTCAAGGTGCTGAATGCCTCCTGCAGTTGAAGTCAAAGGGAGCTGGAAGTGCTCAGCACTTTCACAGACTGGCACTTTAGAGATTGCTGCTAAAGTCAAAATTTAACTACTGTTCTTATACCAAAAGTTATTTATTCTCTATGGCAATCTGGAACTAAATGCTGTGCTAAAGGCTAGGGTGTAGCAGATTGGATATCTTCCTGCAGCTTAATTTAAATTAAAAAAATTATGGTTCTGTTGACTTAAATACAGAAAATGAATAATACAATCAGATTTTTGGACTGACAATGCATAACTGCATCATAGAGATTCTTGGGAGAAGCTGAAGATTTTGGCAGCTGGGTAGGTGTACACCTGAGACTCCTGGTACCTGGAGAAGTGCAGGATCCAGTTTGGGATTATGGAAAACACATAACAGACCGTGAAATCTGGTCTTTCATGTGCTTTTACCCTATACTATACAGATTTCATGGGGGAGACCAGCATTTCTCAAATTGGGGGTCCTGACCCAAAAAGGAGCTTTGGGGGGGTCACAAGGTTATTGTAAGGCGGGGGGCACAGTATTGGTACACTTACTTCTCCACTGCCTTGAGAGCTGGGTGGCCATAGAGCCGCAGCTGTTGGCCAGGCGCCCTGCTCTGAAGGCAGCACCCTGCCAGCAGCAGTGCAGAAGAAGGGCAATACCATACCATGCCACCCTTGCTTCTGCATTGCTGCTTTCAGAGCTGGACGGCCAGAGAGTGGTGGCTGCTCACTGAGGGCCCAACTCTGCAGGCAGCAGCGCAGAAGTAAGGGTGACAATACCATACTATGCCATCCGTATTTCTGTGTTGCTGCTGGTGGTGGCACTGCCTTCAGAACTGGGCAGCTGGAGAGCAGCAGCTGCTGGCCAGGAGCCCAGCTATGAAGGCAGCGCCGCCAGCAGCAGCACAGAAGTAAGGGTAGCAGTACTTACAACACTCCCTACAATAACCTTGTGACCCTCACCTCAATTCCTTTTTGGCTCAGGACCCCTACAATTACAATTCTGTGAAATTTCAGATTTAAATAGCTGAAATCATGAAATTTACAATTTAAAAACTCCCATGACTGTGAAATTGATCGAAATGGATGTAAATTTGGTAGGGCCCTAATTATGGGATTATGAGATTAGCTGAATATTTCTGCTAAAATCATTCTCAATGAACCTTTCAACAATATTGACATATACACTGTCATCTTTAAGTTTCACAATTAACATCTGATATAAAATGAGAAATTCATGCCTCATATTTATTGTTTTAATCTGACTGCAGATTCACGAGGCTTTAGTGTACTGGTTTTCACACAGGTCTAGTCTACACTAGAAAAGGTTCTCTGTTATAGCTACATAAAGAGAATTATGACTTGAGAAGACCTGCAAGGCCCAACCATAACTCATAGTGATTTATTTCTGAAATGTTCAGAAAGGAGAAGCCACATAAAATTCTTTTAGCTATGAATCTCAAGATGTTCACATGAGTGTCTGTAAACATGTATAAAGGATGTAGAACAAATACACTTTTAGGGGGATGAAATAAGCACGCCATGTTAATGTGTTCATTGTGTAGGATGCAACTTAACATTTACAATGTCATGGGGTTTACTGTAGCATGTTACAACACAATGCTACGTTTTGGCAAAGACAGTATCCTACTACCAGGCATTGCAGTGGCTGCTGTGGTGAAATGTACTGCACTAAAGCCAAACTACTTTGCATGCAGCAGGTAGTGGAAGGTAGGTAGCAAGCATAAGTCTGACACACATTAGGGGTAGAGCATAATTCTTGTTTCAGAAGCATAGCCGTGTTAGTCTGTATCAGAAAAAACAATGAGGAGCCTTTGTGGCACCTCAGAGACAAACAAATTTATTTGGGCGAATGCCACAAGGACTCCACGCCATAATTCTTGTGTAACTTTAAGAGATTACATAATGCAGTTAAAGTGTACAACTGCAATGAAAACAGCCAGTAATATACATAACTTTGCCCAACCTAAGGCCAACAGGCTAGATCACTACTTCCATGTAGTCAACTCTCATTTGATCACAAGTCTTAGTAATAGTTGTAATTTTTTTTATTAAAGCCCCAGCTCCATGAACTGTGTGATTACATGAGAATCTCAGTTTTCATTTTCTAAGAAGGAAGTTTCCAGCCTTAGTGGTTACAGAAAAAAGTTTAGACATGTGAAACGAAACAAGAAAATTCAGAAGGTAAGTAAAAAGAACCCAACATACATGCTTTTAAATACCTTATTTCTGGACTTACATGATTGTTGGCTGCTTGGGGTTGGCATTACTACTACCACCTCTAGACAGAACACCTATTCTAGAGTGACTACTCTCAGAAACAATGTTGTACATAATCGCACCAAATAATATAATCCTCCACAGGGGAAGAAATTATTTAATAAATAGCCTGTCCTCTTTCTGAGTTTTTCTTCAAACAAATGTTGGTATGGAGAGCTGCCAGAAAAACTTAATTGGAAATGGAGGGGATAGGGGAAAGCAGAGAGGAAGTAGGAATAGAGAGGAAGAGCGTGACCCTTGGTTTCATCCACTGACACTCAAACTGGAAAGGAGGGTAAAATACAGACAGACGAGCCCGACATGTCATGCCCAGGAGCTCGCCGTGACAGGGCACTTTCAGGGCCTGCCATCCCAGTCCAAGTGAAAAGCTCTGGCCCAGCAGGGCCCTGTCGATGTCTGGTGCTGGGCAAAGGACGACACTGGTGTAAAGACATCATCCCCTACCGGGTGGAGACACTGAGTTACGGCCCCGTCACCCGGCCCTGCCTCCCGCATCCAGTAGGCGCAACACAGTGCGCGGGGGTGAAGTTGGGCAACTCTGCCGCCGCCTCACTATCCGCGACGCAGCTGTGGCCCAGGGGCCGCGCAGGGTCCTGGCTCCCCAGGGCGAGTGAGGTCTGAGGCGTGGGCAGGCACGTGCAGACCGCGGACGAGGAGAGGGGAATCCCCGGACTTCTCCGGGGCCTGCTCTGCCCGGGCGAGGCCATGGGCCCGGACCGCACAGTCGGAGGCCAGCCCCAGCCGAGAAGAGACTGAACTGCAGAAGCCGAAAGACTCTTTACCTCCGGGTGGACTCAGCCCGGCGCAACCGCAGCGGATCGTCGAGACCGGCCTGGCGGGCCGAAATGAAGGCCAACATGGCGGGACCAAGCCAGTACCAGATCAAGGAGCGCCGCCATGTTGTGAATAGGGTGACGCCGATTGGCTCAGTGCGAAACGACCGTGTCCAATGGAGAGCGCCGTTATTGAATAGTCGACAGCCTGCCTCTGGGCAGGAGGAACAGAGGTGGGGGCAGGGCACGTACACGGCGCTCACAGCGTTGGGGGCGCGGCCGAAGCGGAAGGGGCGGGGCACGTACACGGCGTTTGCAGCGTTGGGGGCGCGGCCGAAGCGGAAGGGGCGGGGCACGTACACGGCGTTTGCAGCGTTAGGGGCGTAGCCTAGCTGGAAGGGGCGGGGCACGTACACGGCGCTCAGAGCGTTGGAGGCGCGGCCGAAGCGGAAGGGGCGTGGTAGCTACTCGGCGTTCTCGGGCTCTGGGCAGGGGCCGGGCGCGTGAAGCCGCTGGCCTCGCCCCTGGGCGGCGGGGGCGTTTGCGGCAGAGCGCGCGGGTCTCGCCTGGCCTGACTCGCCCGGCAGGATGGGCGGGCCCTGGCGGCTCCTGCGCGCCCTGCGGCTCCGGCTCCTCGGGCCAGAGAAGGAGCATGTGGGCAGCGACCAGTTTGGAAACAAATACTACAAGATCCCCAAACACCAAACCTGGGCTGGTAAGAGCGGGGGGAGGGGCTGCCACGGACTCCGCAGCCTTCTCTTGGGAGCTTGCTGGGCCTGCCTCCGGCAGAGCCTCTGCAGCTCAGCCCACCTATAGCGTATCCCCTCACCGTCTGCGCCCGGGCCCCCAGCCTCACCCCAGGCACTTCTGACCCCACCCCTCCTGCCCCCAGCCTTCTTCCCTAAACCCACCCCTCCTGCCGCCATGGCACCCCACTCCCTCTGCCCCGAGCCCCCCCCCCCCCCAGGACCTCCCTAGCGCTAGGCTCCCCTCATTGTTTCCTATATCCGACTCTCTTCTGTGCTGTACAGGTTCTTATACCGTGCTCATCATCCTGGTGCCTGAGCGCCTTCCAGTAGTTCATTAAGCAGCATGACCGCACGTCTGTCACATGTTTGTTCTCTCATCTTCTCCCCAGGGTAGACCTGGGTGCAGCACAGGGTCTTGTGGTCGGAGTTTTAAACAAGTAGATATACGTATGGCTGTGTGTTTATATTCAAGAAGGCAGTGTCAAGGAAATGAGCTAGACACTTGGAATGGAAAGTGGTGAGATTTGTGATGGCCTTAGTTCTCAGGGGACTTCATTCCACAGCCGAGAGGAACTTTATTCTTACCATTGAGGGTTCCGTTGGGCCAGAGGAGTGAAGGGGTCAACATGGTCTTTGTCACAGAGCTTTAGACCATGTTTCATATATCCTGAGCGGTGGGCCCAGGACATGGAGAACTTTGAAGATGATGACTGAAACCTTGAACTTTCCCCCAGGATACCCACTACTCCTGCTCATAGCCTCCTTTGCTTACATCCTATCCCTTGCCAGTTTCATCTTCCAGAGTACCCATCCTTACAACTTCTCAATACTTCCTCTCTGGCAGCCTCTCCACCAGCCTGTGTGGTCCACCATGTTCATAGGTTTACCCTTTCCTAGACTGTTTCGTGCTCAATCATTTAATCTCCATGTACATTGCCCAGAAATTCCCTTGCATGTCTTTTGTGTGTTTCTCCTGCTTTCCCTTAGTTCCCTATACGCCCTCACATTCTCTATAGTTTTCTTTAGGCTCCTAACCCAAGTACTTTTTTTCTTCCTTCAACTTTGCCCTACTGTTTCTTCTCAGATCAGGTAGCAGCATACTGTATTTTAGGGGCTGTTTTGATAAAGACAAAAATGGGGAGGATGTGCCTCTGAACTAAATTTGTTTAATATCGCTGTAATATTGAATCAGGTTCTTCACTTGTGGTCTAGTCTGACTCTGTTACCTGTCCTGGTGCTTTCTACTACTGTTGTTTTAAATAATGCAATTTCCATTGGGGGAGGAGGCGGGAATTTGAGAAGATTTACATTAACAATAGTAGAGGGCTGTATATAAAAAGAAAATAAGTGAACCAGGCTTGAAAGATTAACAAGATTCATTTCATAATACTTTATATATATATATACACAGGGTACCCCCTGTATACATTGGGGGTGCGTTCTTGAAAAGGGCGATGCATACCAGGGAATTTTTCCCCATAAGAAATAAAGGAATAAGGGGGGGATGCATTCACAACTTCACCACACTCGCCTATGACAATGCTCTTTTTGCCTAAACAGTGTACCTTTTTACAGTGACAGGTCATACAGTACACATTTTGCACATAAAACATTGAATAAAATAATGTGGAACCCTACTAACTCCATTCAAACACATAGAACATTTTAATTATGTAAATACAGTACTGTAATACAGTATAAAACTGTCAATGCTAAACTTAGGTAGGGGAGTGGCGGGGTTTTCTTGGGCTGGCCTTTTGGTTGCAGAAGTCTTAAAAAGGATTCTATCGACGTCTGCTCTCCTTCATGAATCTTTGAACAACAGATCTCCTTGTAGCAAGCCACTGCATCATTGAGAGCCCTGGAGACTTCGGCAGACTGTTCACAAAAAGAATCACCGCTCTATGATTTCCATCATCTCATCCAGCAATTCAAAAAAACAGGAGAGATTCTTTGTCCTCAGACTCCTGGCTTCCTGCCCTACGTCATCGTCCTTGCTTTCTTCAGATATCCGTTGTTGGTCCAGCTCAGTCAGTTCTTGATTTGTCAGTTGCTCAGCGTGAGACTCCAACAACTCCTGTACATCTTCTTCCTCCACCTCCTCAAAGCTGACATCCTTCGGCAGCTTGACAATTTCTTGCTTGAGAGCAGGAATGGCATCAAATCCCACAAAGCTGTGGACAGCATCTGGCCATGCGTAGCGCCAAGCGCCATTCACACATTGCAAAGTGACCTCTTTCCAACACATGTCAATGTATTCCATGCCATTCAAGATGTTGTAGGACTTCCAAGACTCCTTTACACTGGACTTCACCTACCGTCTCCTTAATCAGCATGGAGAATATCCTCCGTGGGTAATAAGCCTTGAACGTGGCTGGCGGACACAAGTACAGTACTATACTGTACAATAGGGGAATGTGTTCCAATTCACGTCGGTCCCTATCTGTGCAAATGACAGATATGTGGACCAATGTAAATTGGAACACGTTCCCCTATTGATGAGCGACGGATGTCCTAAACAGTGGGTAAGTGAGAAATGTATACCAGGGACCTCCGGTAACCTTTTTCACTCTTTCTATAGTCTGTTAGCTTCCCAGTTAATAATGCACAGGACAACAGGGAAGAGAAACCTTTTTTTTTAAATAGGAAAGTGGGCAAGGGTCTAGAACATAAAACTCATTTAAAAAAACACAGATTTCAAATTGACTATTATTTTAAAGTAAGTAAAGATAAACCCACCCATCAGGTGACCTTGGAGCTTTGCTTTCACCTCAATCAAAACAGACTTTTCCAGCGGAAAATTTTTAGGGTATGCACGTAGGTGAAATTCTTGGAAAACTTACATGAAACTAGCCTGACTTTCTTTGGCCTATTCTCCCTAAACTGTATAAACTCTTCCATAAATGCTTCTAATAGTATCTGCTCCTATAGAGTACACCCCACACTTCTTTACAGACCTTAGACTCATTTCTTAAGTTGCACATACCCACATTCCTCAATCCAGGCAACTCATGCAGCTTCTTCTCATCCTTCCCCAGCACATAGTTTTGGATTGTCTAGTTTAGAGTGTGATATAGTATGGTTGGGGTGCCTGGAATGTTCTGTAATTACGTCAAACTAACCTTAATTGTTCCATCAGATTATCTAGGATCCTAATCATTATGGCTTTCTGTAGTCTTTTAAAATGGGACTAGCTATGAGCCTTAATAACTAATTTGCCCTGAAAATTGTGTCTGTGGATCACAATGCTAGTTTTAGAACAACTTTGTTTTGTGTGAATAATTTTAAATTACATACTTTTAGCAGCTATTATTGCAAGTAGAAAATGTTTTCAGGCCTTTAGAAAGAGGATCTTAGGGAAGACTAAAATAAACCTTTTTGACTTTGAGAAAACAACAAATGAAAATAATGAAAAAGGATTTGATGGTGGTAGGGACTTAACTTAAAGGAAAGTTGCACTGCAGAAAACCTTCATTCACTCATCTTCTGGTATTATTTATTTGTACTTCAGTTATTTTTGCACCATGCTTTGTTCACAATGTGTTAGGTACTGTCTAGATGAATAGTTAGCTACAGTTCCTCTTCCAGAGGTCTCATAATCTAAGAAGACTAACAATTAACAGAGGAGAGGGATACAATGTACAACCAATTTTTAAAAATGGGGAAATATCTCTGCAAGGCTTTCTGACTAACTCTTATTAGTCAAGTGATTTCTTGTAGGAATCAAATAAGTGTTGTGGAGTTTAAGACCAGACGGGACCAGCAGATCATCTAGTCTGATCTCTTGTATATCACAGGCCACTAACATCACACACAGCACCCACACACTGGTCTATTTTCAGTTGTTTGGATTTAAAGTACTACAGGACCTGAGAGAGAGAATGCTTGGTGCCACCTCAGAGCCCTGGCCCTCCCTTGACAATTTCTCATCTTGAAAAATCTGAAGAATTAGTTTAGAGATGCGGGTTCCATATATAAGAGGTGACATAGAAAAAAATGCAATAGTGGTTGTGGGAAAAGTGGACAAGTAGGTTGCCAGTACTGGTGGTATTGGCAGAGAAGAGGGAATAATAAGAGTGATGCAATAAGATGACCGATAAGGAGAGAGACAGTGTGGTGAAAGGTTTAAAGATGAGGGGAGGGGCCTGTTGAAAGAACATGAATGGTTTCTTCAAAATATTTTTAAAAAATGAGATCTGCATTTGTGAACATAGCGAGTCTATGTAGTCAGCTGTTCCTATTGCTGTTCTCTTCTTCCTCCCAAATCCCCACCCCTTCCATTATAGGCTTCATCCAATCATTATCTTTTACCTCTATTTAATTTGTAAGTTCTTCAGGCCAGGGACTTAATTTTACTCTGTTGTGAAGTGCTTTGAGGTTGAAAACCTGACTGAAACCTCGGGGTGCTATCAAAATAGAAATGATTAACAATAACGTGGACAGGCAGCTAGACTTGGTTGCAGTGGAAGACCGTGAGGGAACCATCAGAGAAATTGAAAGAGAGGAGGATGGCTGTTGGAAGGAATGGCAAGGAAGATGATCTTAGCAGTTGCACTATATGTGCCTGGAAGATGGGGTAGTGATGGTGGAGATGTGGTGTTTAGAACATCACAAAAAAGTTGATGAGATGTGAGATAATGAGTGCCCGGCTAAGAGTTTTTGCTGTGTGGACTGAAAAAAGGCTCTGCTGTAAGAAAAGTTATGGAAGGGAAAGATACATCTGTGAGCCATCAATGTAATGATGTGAGATGAGTCTGCAAGGGGATGAAGTTGCTTGAGGAGAGGAAAGAGAAGGAGGGGAAAAGAACAGAGCTCTGAGAGACCCCACAGAGAGTAGGAATGGAAAGTGGGAAAGAGATAGTAAAGGAACCAGAGGAGGACAGAGTCGTAGAAGCCAAGGGAGGGTGAGACTTTGAGAAGGAGAATATGACTAATAGTAGTGCGAGAGAATTTTTTAGGGTTATAGCGGTTCATTTTCCTAAAACACAAAAAATTCAAATGTCGGATGTAACTGGGCAGGAAACGCTTACATATGGTATAATTTCTCAGACCCTTGTGTTAAAGCAGAAATGTTGCATGGTCTCTAGAAAATACATTTAAATCTTCAACAATACTACTGTTGTTTTCTACCAAATAAGTTTATGCTAAAGTTAAACTTTTTCAAAGATTAGTAAAAAATTGATGACCGTGATTAAATAATACAGTTTCATTATGCCTGTCTTGGGAGGAACATCCAGTATAACTCATTAATTCTGAGATTACACTTCAGATGGCAGTCCCGAAACTGGATGTGATAGAAGGTGGGATTGGACATTTAGGTAACAATGATTGATGACTAATTTTAGTATCGCAGACAAATATTTCACTAAACAGGGTAGCTTAATCTCTGTAATGTCTTTATTTTTTTAACTGTATATCACACTGTCAGAGCATCACCATAGCTTTGCTACATGATGAATTGTTTGCTCTGCAACCCGCAATGATTCTTAAACTGTTCATAGTTCAATAATTGCTAAAATTCCTCATACAGTTTATGTATTTTATTAAGACAGCATATATTTCACAGGAGATAACTGATCCCATTTTCCACTGTAAAACTTTGTAAATATGAAGATTGTTAGTGCCTAGTTAAAGAGAAAAAATTAAATAATATAAACTGCACTAGCAGTATCCTTCAGTCTCGAGAGACCATGGGTATGTCCCCCTGAGAGGTAAAGAATTTACTCAGTTGGTTTTACGACAGCTGGCGCTGTGGCTGAAGAGATCCACTCAAGAGAGACAATCTGCTGCATCTATCACTTTTAAAGGTGATGTTTTGACTCTTTGGACTCTGCCTTCAGGCAGCTCTTTTCTCCTCTGCTAAGCTGGACTGCTTCCTCTTGTAACTTCGGAGACCTTTATTGAGCTCTTGGTTACAAAGGCTGCAGTCTGGAGTGTGATCTTCCCAGTTGTCCCCATTCATTTCTCTGAAGTCTCATTTGCACACATCCTTGAAATGCAATTTTGGGCGTCCTTTGGGTCATTTTCCAGATGCCAATTCGCCGTAGAGGATGTCCTTTGGGATGCATCCATCATTCATTCGGCACACGTGCCCAAACCAGGGGAGGTGTCTCTGAAGAGTGTTTGCATTCTGGGTATGCTGGCCCGCTTGAGCCCCTTAGTGTTGGTGACTGTCCCTCCAGGAGATTCCAAAGATTTGCCAAAGGCAACTTATATGAACGCTGTTGTGCCTCTTTTCCTGATGAGAGTATAAGGTGCATGTCTTGCTCCTGTACAAAAGTGTGCTGATAACACATGCACGAGACACACAAATCTTTGTGTGTTGTCAGTTTGTTGTTTTGCCATACCCTCTTGCTCAATCTAGATATTATTGTGGTGGCTTTTCCACTAAACACTTACCATCTAAATATTTTCTAACTTGTATTCATAGTGTCTTTGTGCACAGCGTATTTTTCAAACTATGCAATAACTTCACTTGTGCTGGCATTCATAGTAATGACTGAAACTTGAAATGTATGTGCTCTATGAAGCATTCATTTATACTTTCTAAGTTTCTTTCTAATAGATGGTGTAGCAAATCAGTGAACCTGTAGGTAGTAACTTTTTGTTTAAAAAAATAGTAATGAAGCATAAAAAGGACTGAAACAACAAAAGGCTTTAGAAGCACACTGAAAAATAATAAAGGTCACCAAATTAGCTGATTTCTATCAAGAGAGGATGTTCCTCTGGGTGCCAAGAAGAGGGCATCACCTTGGAAAAGTTTAGGGGTGCATATGATCTTTGGCGTAACTGAAGGGGAAATGGCAGAGGGTAGGGCTGGCCTGCAGTTCACCAGGGCCAGCAGCAAAGCAGCCTAGAGCAACTTGAGTAATGTGCACAGGTTTCTGGATATGCATCCGCCTCAGTATCGCTGGGCTCCTGTGGCATGGGCTTGTGATGTGCTGAGCTTTGACTTGTCTGACAACAGTATGTTCAGATATTTGGAATTAAACAAATAGCCACCAACAACCTCTGCTGTAGCAACAAAAAAGTAGCTACATAGGACATCTAGTTCTCAAACACATTAATTTTCAGTTTTCAGGGCATGTAACCTCACTGAAGTCAACATAGTTGCCACCAGGGATGAATTTGGCCTTAATTGCTCTGTAAAAGTTGATTTGACGTTGCTGTCAGTCTTCCTTCCAGCCTGGGTAAGAATAAATTCCATTCCTCTGGGGGATGGGGGGAGGAATAAAATGGAACGACTATAGTTGGTGCTCGAGTGGATTACCGCTTTTATTATAGAAATTAGTGGGAGAAGCTAGTTGTGGAAGAAAAATTTCTGAATCACATCTCAGCAATTGAACACCCATGTCTGGCCTTGGTCAGCTGACTCTGGCTTGCAGGGCTCAGGCTCCAGAGCAGTAAAATTGCTGTGTAGATGCTCATGCTAGAGCCTGAGCTATGAAACCCCATGAAAAAGGGGGGATCCCAGAGCCTGGTCTGTAGCCTGAACCTGAATGTCTACACAGCAATTTTTAGCCCTGAACCCCACAAGCCCAACTCAGCTGACTTGGGCCAGCTGCAGCAGTGCCATAGGCCTTTTAGCCCAGTGTAGATGTACCCTAAGGTTCAGGCCTGCAGTTTGATCTGTGTCTATGGGTTTCTGTGCCTGTGAGGTACAGCATAAACTTCAGTGGCACTCTGTGCAGGTATAAGGTTTGGTTTGCGAGTGTCCGATTACAGGATCGGGGCCTAATAGTACAGAAAATTGCTTGTTAATGAAATAACTGGTGGAAAGTCTGTATTGTGTGCACACTTTCGCCATGTATACGTATATAATTGTAAATCTTTGGATTTTTGAAATTTTTTTTTATTTTGATAGCTTTCTGTTTAAAAAATGTGGAGTATAAGTAAGAGGTCTATCTTTTTTTTTTCTCCCTTGTGGTGTCTCTTTATCATTTTAAGATATCCGTACAGTTCTGAGACTAAAGTTGATAACTTTTTCTACAAAACCAGCAGAGGGAGCACTAAAAGATGTTACATAGTTTTCATTCAAATTTATTTTAATTTCTCTTAGATCAAAATGATGGGTGGTTGGGTTTATGTATGTTAAAAAACAGAGGTTGATTTGCCTGTTAAACCATCCTATGGTAGGGAAATGTTCTGGGGATTCCGGCTTAATATAAAATGCTCCTTTTGTAATTGAGGTTTTGTTACATCTGCATGAGCCTGTTTAAAATAATAGGCTGTTTATAATTGATATAAAATGGTGTTAGTCTTACAAAACAGGATTACTTAGTAATTGCATGTAGACTCCATGAACTTACAGGGTTAAATTCTCTCCAATGTGTAGGGCCCAAGAGGTATATAAAACTAGTAGTGTAAACTACTTCTACACCAGCTCAAACACCTATTGGCACCTGAAGTTCTATGTAAAGGGACAATAATAGGTGCACTAGGTTAGATATGTAAGGAATCAAAAAAATTTTAGACTCCAACTTCAATAAAAATTAGTCCATGTGTTTTTGAAAAATTTTTAATACACTTTCTTTTGGTTTTAAATATTCCTTTGTAGTGTTCACAGCTCAAATATTAACTATTGTATTTGTGCATGAGAACTGCAAAGTAAAATTGACGAGTTTATTTTCAGAGTAAAGTGCAAAAAGTAACCTTTATAATGAAAAGCAGATCTTGAGAACTTGACATGATGCTTACTAGCCAGGAGAAAAATACATTCCCACACCCCTTCCAAAACCATGCTTCCTGCAATTTAAGGGCTAGATTCTTCTTCCCATGCCAGCAGCAGTGAAGAAATAAAGGTGGCAATACCACACCGTGCCATCCTTACTTCAGTGCTGCCTTCAGAGCTGGGCAGTTGGAGAGCAGCAACACCCCTGATGCCAGCACCCTGCCAGCAGCAGCGCAGAAGTAAGGGTGGCTCTACTATACTATTTCAGAGTAACAGCCGTGTTAGTCTGTATTCGCAAAAAGAAAAGGAGTACTTGTGGCACCTTAGAGACTAACCAATTTATTTGAGCGTGAGCTACAGCTCACTTCATCGGATGCATACCGTGGAAACTGCAGCAGACTTTATATACACACAGAGAATATGAAACAATACCTCCTCCCACCCCACTGTCCTGCTGGTAATAGCTTATCTAAAGTTATAGATAAAGCTGGTAATAGCTTATCTAAACTTGATGATCACTTTAGATAAGCTATTACCAGCAGGACAGTGGGGTGGGAGGAGGTATTGTTTCATATTCTCTGTGTATATAAAGTCTGCTGCGGTTTCCACGGTGTGCATCCGATGAAGTGAGCTGTAGCTCACGAAAGCTCATGCTCAAATAAATTGGTTAGTCTCTAAGGTGCCACAAGTACTCCTTTTTCTTTCTACTATACTATGCCACTCTTCTTCCACAATTACAACACTCTGAAATTTCAGATTTAAATAGCTGAAATCATGAAATTTATGATTTTTTTAAAATACTATGACTGTGAAATTGACCAAAATGGACCGTGAATTTGGTAGGGCCTTACTCACAGTGATCACAAGCGAAGTGACATTGGCCGAATTCTTCTGTTTTGCTGCTGCCAACAGGTTTCCACTAGCAGTAGTGAACTCTGACAAGTCTTTGATCAATTGTTATTCTTGCTGCAGCTTATGAAAGCTATAAGCAGCAACAGATGTTGGAGCTCTGCCTGCAGATTTAGAAGGAAAACACTGCAATGATTTACTCTAGTTCCCATTTGGAAGTTGCTTTACACCCATAAGAGGAAGAAAAAAAAGTAAATAAAATGTTAGAATCTGTAAAAGTTAATGATGCTTGACAGTGAAAGCTTCTTTCAAGAGGACTTTTCAAGTTTTGGTGAAAATAAATGAGCTCTTTTTAAAAAATGTTATGTTAATGTAATCTGAAGTGTTATGGAAACTTACTTAAAATGATTCATTTTTAAATGAGCGGTGACCATTGAAAATAATTAGATCAAGTTCAAAATAGTAAAGTGAAATTCATTTGAATAAGAAAACAAGAGAATATTGTCATAGCCTTGAGGATGTGTTTTTTTTTTTTTCTGGGAGGAAAAAATTTACTGCCTTTGATTTTATGGAAAATAATTGACATTCTGGATTTGCCCAGAAGGAGGCAACATTGTTTCAGAGATGTCCTAGACAGACAGTTTATTAAAAGTACTGTGTGTTTCCTCATAGTTAAGATTTTTTTTTAAAGTCTCTTCTCTGCAAAATAATTGGGTGCATATTTTTTTCCTCCAAAAATAAACCTTGCATTATAAACTGCCAACTTTTAGGACAAGGATTCTGGAGTGACAGGACAGCTATTCTGTATGGGCCATGTACTATGTTATACTCCAAGGAACTCTCTACAGATTTCTTTTCAAATATTTATGCTTTTAAAACATATTTGGATATTGACAGTGTCATTTTTGTCTTAAATTTCCAGAAGCTGATTGATATGGGACATGATGTGTTAATCTTACTGACTTCAGAGTAGCAGCCGTGTTAGTCTGTATTCGCAAAAAGAAAAGGAGTACTTGTGGCACCTTAGAGACAAACAGATTTATTTGAGCATAAGCTTTCGTGAACTACAGCTCACATCTGATGAAGTGAGCTGTAGCTCACGAAAGCTTATGCTCAGATAAATTTGTTCGTCGTTAAGGTGCCACAAGTACTCCTTTTCTCACTTGATTTTAAATCACGAGTGATTGAAGACAGTGAAGATGATAGTGTTTAACAGTTGATTTGTTGCTATAGCGTAACCAGGCCTTAAGCATGTATTGAGTGCTATGTTCCTAGTAGCAAGGTTCAGTTAAACTGATGATCGTATTGAATTCAGTCTGACAACAATAAACTTTCTATTATACTCATTCATTATCTTAAATAATTTTCCTGCTGTTTTTAGCCTGAGGGCCAGGTTTGGTTTCTTCAGTCTTTTTTTGTTCAAATCTGTTCCACAGCCATTTTTTTTCTGTGCTATGTCTTATTGTCTTAATTTTCTTGAATTTGTAACTGTTTATTTTTATATTTAATGCAACGTTTATTGACAGTAAACTGTTACCTGTAGTCACCTGACCGAATGGCTGACACTCTGAGGGCTGAGATCTTTCCTTTTTGTCAATCATACTGCCTTCCACAGCCAATCAGTTAAAATTGTTTAAATAAGAATAGCCCTTTTGGTGGCTGTTACTAACATTAAACTCTAAATATATTTTTTTAGATGGTTAAAGTAAGAAATGTGTGTCTGAATAAGCCCTGATGAAGTCTCAGCATTATCATGTTTGTATCCAGATGGTGATGTGATGTACCAATACAAATCCCTCGGTAATGATAGCCCCCAGATGAGTTTATGCATGGAACTTGGGAGACAGGAGAAGGCCAGCCTTTGGGAAAGAAACTGGCCAAGAATAGGCATGTGTTCTAGTAGTACATGTCACTTTCCTAACTGGTACCTGTCTGTCACCCATACTTCATTCTCAGCAAAGGAGCTCTGCTGAGCTGCTAGGGTGATGTAAACATCATCATGTCAAGTCTGCCACACTCTGCGGATAAATCTTACTATCTTCAGATTCCATTACCCCATAGAAAATAAAAGAAAACACAAACAAAAAGATTGAAAGCCCTAACTTTGAATTTTCCCATTTTGAAACAGGGAAAACAATCTATGCTTTTAACTGATGTCATTGTTCCTGCGAACTGCAATTCTGTTCTGAGAACCTGCACTGCTTATCCGAGTGGATGGATTAAGCACAAAACTGCAACTTTAACTCTAACTTGCTCTTATTGGTAAAGTGACAATTTAGATGTATACAGTTTCAGCACAATGTGTGGCATGAAAATTAAAAGCATGACACTTGCTCGCTACTATGGGAATTTTGAGTTATGCATTTAATTCAGTGAGTTTCCCAATTGTGTTTCTGTGCACAAGTTTCCTTAAGTGTGACTTGATAAAATACCAGTTTCTTTACTGGTAGTTTGAGTAGAATTTTAGTTCTGTCATAGTTGAATGAAAGGGAGTCAGACTCTCTGCAAAGTGATGTAACTGTTATTTTTGCTAGGAATTTTTCTATTAAGGGTGCTACACGTTGACACTTAAAAACTCCTATCCTAAATTGATGGTTGTAGAATTATATTATTGTTTTGTGTAGTGCTAAAAGATGCACTAAAATGTGATAGGAACTGCTAATAAGTAAATCTTATTTTGCTAAGCTCTTTTAACACACAGTATCTGTACTGCACACAATCTGTCGTAAAAATGATAAAAAGAAGCCCCTGTCAAGCGCTATGGCTGCTTCTCGAAGTTCCATATTTTAATACTGTTAGGCTTGAAGTCTTAAGTACAATAAGGTCTGGAGATGGCCTGAAACAATAGTTCCTCATTCATCTTAAGGGGTCATTTACTCTGAAACCATCCACCAACATCAACCCAGTGGGGGACTCTGGATGGGCTTAGTCTTCACTGCAGTGTTAGCGCAAAGTATAACTACAGTGGTGCTCCTAACTTGACTCCTATCCAAACACAAAAATCTCTAGCTCAAGTTAAGTGGTGCTTTATATTTGAGCTAGCTGCCCTATCAGACTGTGTGGGTTAAAGCTCAAGTGGTGCTGATGTTTGAGTTGCAGAGCAGTGGGGACTCAGCAGCTCTGTGCTGCTCATATATTGTTTCTATGTTGTGCAGCTTTACATGCTGTTGAGCTGGATGAGAGCTTAGTCCTCCTTCCTCCAGATGGTCACAGGCCTTTCTGAAGACCTGAAGAAGTATTCCAGGGAGAAGGGAGGCCTTAAAGCAGACAGCACATGTAGTGGCAGGGGCCCTCCACACTGCTGTAAACAGGGATGGGGCCATGGGCATAGCTAGGATTTTGCGTTGCCTTACTTTGGCCCTGCAACCTGACCAAGCCACTCTTCTTCCTTTCTATTCTGCTGACCAAGTGGGTAGGCAACTAGGCATTCAGTTTTGCAAGGGGATAAAACGAGATGCGTGCATGAGCTTCATGCTCTGCAAAAGCTGCTGAAAGGTTCGGTTTGATTGAGAGAAATTAGGACCCAGAGTCAATTAATAACAGATTTTTATAAGAATTGTTTGTGTTGTGTTTGAGATGAATGTTATGGTGGAGATTTTCATACTCATTTGATGTGGTCTGCTTGCTTGTACTTGAAATGGGATGACCTTTTCCAGGGTGATAAATCAACATTGAAGTATAAATATTGGATACTAATCTGATATAATCATCTCAACGGTGTTGTAACCAAGAACTGCTTTAAACTTCATCCGAGTTAGTGTTGTAGCTCCGAGAACAACATTGTCTGTCCTGATTTAAAAACTCCAGTCCTGAATTGATAACTGTATGATTATTACAACATTTTCAGGAAACGCGACATGACTTTGATAAATAGTCTGTTTTTGTTTTTACCAGATAAGAAACTTAAATATTAAGTTTTACATTTAATCGGTTACTGTTATTTTTTGCCTAGTTATCTCTAACTTTGTTTTATCATGGGGGGGGAAGTCCTGGCCCCACTGAACTCAGTGGCAGAATTCCCAAGGCCCTGGGCTTTGCCATTCTTCTCAGACAGCTACTGAGAGAATGAGCTTCATGAATATTTACATATTTGGCTCAATGTATGTTGACTCTAATGAAGTTGATGATTTTTAAATGGGTTTCAGCATACTTTAAATAGCTTTAAACAGTTACTGTGGTAAAGAATAACTCATTCATAATTGCCCATGACAAACAGTTTAGTATTAAAATACTGGGAGTCATTGTGCTACAATTGTACTAATTGTACTACAGTTATGACTTTTCCCCTATCTTTGCCCTGACAGCTTTGAATAAAAAAAAATTGGAGCTTTGCTGCATGGAACCTAAATTCAAACCCTCAAATACAACAGTATTTTCTAAGAAAGCATAGTCCATTTGCATATGGTGATCTGGGTAGTTCTGGGCCAGCTTCTGATCTCAGTTACACCAACATAATTCTTGAAGTAATTCCAATAGCTTGGAGCATCTGGGTCCCTCACATATATTTGCACCTATATGTAAACAGCTAATGGAGGTTTGTAGGATGATGGTATCATTTTATGAAGCTCACTATTTGGTTACATTGAGAAACTGTGTTGCAATTTTTTTGTTTTACAAAACAAAATTCAGTAGTAAAATTTGTATATGATTATAGACTAGTCACAATAGCTGCTGAAGAAACAAGTCATAATTATATGATCTCACTGGGAAAAGACTCAATCACCTTAACAGTTTTGCTTCCTTGCAAGAGACTTTGTTTGTTTTAATCTTGTTGCAAGTTTAAACCGCTGAAAAGCTTATTTGCTTTAGCCAAAATTTACCTTCTCATTTATAAAAGCTTCAAATTGTAGGCCTACAGCTTGGTAACATAATCAGGGATGGACCAAGGATATCCGTATCTGATCAAATTTTGTCAGCTCATGGCTAGGATTTAGATTTGATGCACCAAAATTTCATGAGCTGTTCCTGCTCGAATTCAGCCACAGTGAATGGGGGAGAAATGAATGAGATCAGCCTTTTCCAGGGTAGAAATCGCTAAACATTTTAAAATTTTCAGGTCAGTTTTGCTCCATGATCTGAAGAACATCTGAAGAGGGGCAAACTCCCAAATGAGCAGTTAAAACAGTGCTGTTTCCCCTGCTGAGTGGAAGAATGCAGTGGGGCAGGTAATTGTCAGAGCTTGGTTTGCCTGTTCACCTTCACAGAGGGCAGTAGGGCAGGTCAGTGTAGAAAGCACCAGGCCATAGGCACATGCTGATTCCTCTAGGCATGCATGCACTCCCCACCTTTGCCTCAGGAATTCTTTCTTCTTAGTAGAGGAAGACCAGCAGTCCAAATCAGAGTAAGAGAACCAAATAGTAAAATCTAGTTAAAACAAACAAAAATCAAAATAGCAGATAGACTTCTCCAGGCAAGAGTGTACTGTGTATTGTGAAACCATGCTTAGGAAGTCTTCAGCTGCCCTGTATAATTGATAGCTATATACTCTTCCTCATGCACCCTGGAAAGGTGTAATAGGTGAATAAGGATTTCCTGCCACATCTAAAAGACTGGGAAAGTATCAAGACATTATTCCCAGCTGCCATTGTGGATCACCATCTCCTAATGTTCAGATTACTGTTTCCAGCTTCTGTTGTAGGTTGCAATGCCTCGCTACCTCCTCCCACTCCAATATCGCTGTGGATCGAGGAGAGAGATAGCAGCCCATTTGTGGAAGAACTGTCAGGCAGTAAGGGTCCTCTTGGTCCACTATTTCTTTCGCTCCACTGCACCCTTTCCTGGCCTCAGTTTTTTAGTCCATAAGGTTCTGCGTTATGTACCAGTCAAAATTTAGCCTGATATCACTACAGGTTATTTTTCTTGGTGGCCAGGGACTCTGCGCTTCTAACGAGGGAAGATTTTTACCTGAAAGAATGGCCTCCTTACTATACAGGCTCTTCATTGGCAGCAAAGTCTTGGCAGGCGTTGTCTCAGCCCCCTCCTTTGGCATGAAAACAGGTGGCATTCAGCCAACAAAAATACATAAACAAATGTGAAATTTCCTCTGACACCCTAATGGCATGTCCTTGTAAGCCCCCTAGCCCAGGTAGACAAACTTGTGCTCGGGTGGCTTGAGCTAGTGTGCTAAATGTAGCAGTGTGAATATTGTGGCCAGGCTCAGGCTTTTGAGAGCCCAAGCTGCAACAGCCAAGCTGCTATTTTTAGTACCCTAGCTAAAGCCCCACTAGAATCATAGATTAGGGTTGGAAGAGACCTCAGGAGGTCATCTAGTCCAACCCTCTGCAGGACCAATCCCAACTAAATCATCCCAGCCAGGGCTTTGTGAAGCTGGGCTTTAAAAATCTCTAAGGATGGAGATTCCACCACCTCCCGAGGTAACCCATTCCAGTGCTTCACCACCCTCCTAGTGAAATAATGTTTCCTAATGTCCAACCTAGACCTCCCCCAGTGCAACTTGAGACCATTGCTCCTTGTTCTGTCATCTGCCACAACTGAGAGCAGCCAAGCTCCATCCTTTTTGGAACTCCCCTTCAGGTAGTTGAACGCTGCTACCAAATTCCCCCTCACTCTTCTCTTCTGCAGACTAAACAAGCCCAGTTCCCTCAGCCTCTCCTCGTAAGTCATGTGCCCCAGCCCCCTGATCATTTTCGTTGCCCTCCGCTGGATGCTTTCCAATTTGTCCACATCTTTTCTGTAGCGGAGGGCCCAAAACTGGACACAATACTCCAGATGTGGCCTCACCAGTGCTGAATAGAGGGGAACAATCGCTTCCCTCTCTTTGTTGGCAGTGGTCCTACTAATGCAGCCCAATATGCAGTTAGCCTTCTTGGCAACAAAGGCACACTGGTGACTCGTGCCCAGCTTCTCATCCACTGTAATCCCCAGGTCCTTTTCTGCAGAACTGCTGCTTAGCCAGTCAGTCCCCAGCCTGTAGCAGTGCATGGGATTCTTCCGTCCTAAGTGCAGGACTCTGTACTTGTCCTTGTTGAACCTCATCAGATTACTTTTGGCCCAATCCTCCAATTTGTCTAGGTCACTCTGGACCCTATCCCTACCTTCCAGCATATCTGCCTCTCCCCTCAGCTTAGTGTCATCTGTGAACTTGCTGAGGGTGCAATCCATCCCGTCACCCAGATCATTAATAAAGATGTTGAACAAAACCGGCCCCAGGACTGACCTTGGGGCACTCCGCTTGATACTGGCTGCCAACTAGACATCGAGCCGTTGATCACTACCCATTGAGCCCGACAATCTAGCCAGCTTTCTATCTACCTTATAATCCATTAATCTAATCCATACTTTTTAACTTGCTGGCTAGAATACTGTGGGAGACCATATTAAAAGCGTTGCTAAAGTTGAGATATATCTCGTCCGCTGCCTTCCCCATATCCTTGTCATCGAAGGCAGTCATGTTGGTCAGGCATGACTTGCCCTTGTGAATCCATACTGACTGTTCCTAATAACTTTCCCCTCCTCCAAGTGCTTGAAAATGGTTTCCTTGAGGACCTGCTCCATGATTTTTCCAGGGACTGAGGTGAGGCTGAACTAGACACTAAAACTAATCTGTCTACCCATGCTGGGGGGCTTGCTCCCACCTGCAATGTAAATGTACCCGGAGTGTCCCAGCATGTATATACTAGCAAAGCTAACATGAGTGGACAGTATTGCAGGTATGGTCCCTCTTAGCCTTAAAATCATACCCTAAGGTCTTCTCCCTGTAGGGAAAGTGTGGGATTCAAATCTGTATCATGCAGGTCCTTGGGGTCAGATGCTCAGACAAATAATTTCCCAGCTGTCTTGGTAATACAATGGAAAACTTTATGGAAAGCTGAGACTATTTAGAGTGCTCAGAAAAGTCAGCTTAAAACTACAGATTCTGGCAAGAATTACAGAGGAATATGGGTCATATGGCAAATTGAAGCAGTCTGTGAAGTACTAATGAGAAAATACTTCTTTGTGAGTGCTAGCTAGAATAAGTGCAGCCTTCTGCAGTCTGTAACTGCCTTCTATTGCTTCATAGCTATCTGGAGGTCTCCTAACTAGCACTATCTGGAGTTAGATCCTGATTGGTGCCAGGCTGTTTCAGTTCAGGAGCAGAAGGGCCACTTATATCTTAGATCAAATGAGGTCATTGGATATTGTCCAGAGGGGATACCCTATAGCGTTGTGCAAGAATTTCAGGAGCAGCATGTCCCGTTCCCAGGAACCCATGGAAAGGCTACAACATGAATAAAATAATCAGTCATTTACTTCATATTGGAGCTTCTAGCTTTAAACTATTGGCAACAGGCAGAGTAAGGCCCTGTGTGAAACATCTAAATGACTTTCTAAAAGAGGCTTGTCTTCAAAGCATTCCCATTTTACCATCCTCAGACAACTTTTTTGCAAATGGATGACAAACCTTTTCTTTTCCCAACTTCTGTCATTACCATTTGATATTACCTGTGCTCCCAAAGGGTCTCTCCAGGACGATCGTAGAAATAATGTTAGCTTTCGAGGAAAAAAAAATCATTCATCTCTTCCTGGGCATTTTTTTTATCCATTTTCTGTATTGAAAAGCTGAAGCAAACAGTGACATGGTTCCTGGAATATCTTGGATGTGGGACAGACATGTTGCATTAGTGAAGTCAATCATAGACCTGGGCTAAGGAAGGAAACTATTAGGTACAAGGTCAAATCTCAGAAGAATGTAAACAGAAGATGAAGATGATCATAAATGGTGTCAATTAAAAATTCCATTCCTATTGGAGACTACTGGAAATTCTCTTCTCCTAGACAGATACGCTTCAATGATCCAGAGTTCATATGACCATCTGATAGCTTCCAGTAGTTCCAGGTATTCTATATGCATCTCATTCTATCTCATTCGTTGGCAGATGTAGCTCCAGTTGTATGTTTTCTACTCCCACAAATGGTGAATGCGGAGAATCAGATTTGTATTGGAAGGGATCTTCAGTTCAGGGAACAGATGCCAGAAAGAGCGTGCACTGCATCCATCAGCTGAAACACAGTGCTTCATTGATATCTCAGAATACTGCTCCCTCTCTGGTTTTGACAGTCCGTCCGTCTGATAGCGTTCTTTCCCATTATGAAAACCCTATCAGCCCTAGCCTGGAGAGAGATTCTCCTGTCCTGGGCAGAGCAAAGATTTCTATCTCTAGAGTGATACCTACACCGGGAAATACCTTGTTCGTTGTAAGTCAGTTTGATGGGCTGGTGATTGACCTCTTTGCATCTGGAAATAGTAAATAAAGTGCCCTGCAGCTTCTGTGTGTGTCAGGACTTGGGGTGTGAGGCCACGAATGACCTCACTCAGAGCTGAGCAAGGTCCCTGCCATATATGTTCTCACCTTTTCCACTGCTCCCCAGGACAGTATAGAAGATAGACATGAGACAGCAGCAGTGATGCTGTTTGTCTTTCTGGCTGAAGAGGCTGTGGCTCTCAGGCCTGATTAACCTAGCACTGGATCTTTGGATGCCTCTACCTCACAGAGGAAGACTGGTCCTCCATCCAGGATCAGACATATTTAAAAACTAGTCCTTAGCTGGAGTGATTATTGTTCTCATGGACTCCAAATGAGAAGTCAACAAATACAACTTACTCTATTTGCTATGCAAAGTCAATTTGCTGTTTAACTACCATACTAAATCAGTGAAATATATAGGCTTGAGTTCCTCTAGGAGGGCTTTATTATGGGTGTACAAGCAAAAAGATCAAGTTTCTGTAATGTAACATTTTCTGCATATTTAAGAAAAGGAAGTGTTTTTGTACAAATCCCAACACTGAATGCTTTCTGAAGGCATCAGCCTATTCTAGCTCTGTAAGGTCATAGCATGGCCTTAGAACCTCATTCTGCTCCTTACAGAACTACCCAGACTGAGCCCCTGTGGGAAGTGTCTTTATACTTCTGTGCTATTAGAATAGGCCTCTTGATGGCTACTCTGTCTAATTAGAGTATTTTGTTGTTCTATTTGAAATTGGGAGCGTTCTCTGAAACCCAGTATTGTGAGGACTGTCTGACTTCAAAGTACAACTGTCATAACGTTTGTTCCGTAAGTAAATTCAAGTAATATTCCTCTTTCAGTTAAGCATCAAAATCCAGTGTTTAGAAGCACTGACAATCTCGGGATAGTAATCATGTGTAAAACTAGTAAAATTCTTTTTTTATTTCAACCTCAGCTTTCAAATATCCAAGTACATTTATTTGTTAAATGCATTCAACTCCCAGTCTCAGACCTTAATCTCCAGCCTGGAAAAGATTGTTACAGCTGGTCACAAGGCCCTTAAATAAGAGCCTATAATAAAGATGCTAAAACATACATTATAATTATCTTATGGTAATCAAGACAAAGGATTCAGCAACTGAAGTACAATCACTTCCAGTCTCTCTAAGTTTGAGCAAGGGAACACAATCCCTTTAATGTTCTTAAATCCCTGTAGATACCTCTGTGCTTTCTTCCAGGCTGCCCCACATGCTTGGGAAGCACTCCCCATAAATATCTGCAAAGCTCTCTCATTATTCATCTTCAGATCCCTCCTCAAAACTTTCCTTTGTTGGGGTGCCTACTAAAAACTTGGTAAGTTAAGCTGCTTGTGCGTAGAGACCATCGCTTATCATGCTGACCAATATTGTCCCATTGTTTCCTGATATTCACCTGTCAATGTGTCTCTCTCCATCTGTTGTCTCTTATACTTAGATTGCTCATCCCTGGGGACAGCAGTCGTCTTTTTGTTCTGGGTTTGTACAGTGCCTAGTGCTGTGGGCTCCAGGTTCATGAGTAGGGCTCCTAGGTGCTATGGCAATATAAATAATAATGATTATCCTGGGTCCAAAGTCGTCTTCAAGGAGAATATTTGTTCAGTAGGAAGGGTATGGCATAATTTGAAGAAGGAAAATAGCTGACTAAATATACAAATGGGGAATTAACTAGAGATAGTCATTTGTGTGAACTAGAAGAAAATAAATTGATACAATTTTAATAGCATGTAGTGTGGAAGTCAAAGTTCAGCTCATTTATGTGGTACTTTGTTCTGTTTAACTGTAGACTTTGGGAAGCTGCAAACATGAGCCCTCTCCATGTAAGTGTGAGGATAAATATTCCACAGCCGTGTTTTTTTTAAATGACTCTTGTTTTTCTTCTCAAGTAGGCACATATGACCTGGTGCTAAGTGTGGTGTAGATGATTAGAGTTTTTGTGTGGCTAGGTCTACTAAATGTTCCGAACTAACCACATACCAACATTAGGTATTACACGACATTATTTAAATGAGCTCTTGTAGTGACCACGTCATTCTATTCTTCCAGAACAGCAGAAAAGTGAAAACCAGTGTTACGGTATCACATGTGCACTGAACACAGTTCAGCTAATATCTCCACCAGTTTTCTCCTGTTAATGATACTAAATCCTTCCTTTTTTATTTACTGGTAAGAAAAAATGTGCTGTGCAATAAAACCTCTGCCTGAGGATAAGTGTGAGAGAGCTTGGTAAAATTCTGCAGCCCTTCATGCTTTTTCTGCTACTGTATTTTGTAACACACCCTTCCCCGCCACTAGAACTGAGTGAATAATTGATTTTTTTTTAGTTCCATTAGGCTCTGAAAATGTTTTTCAATTTGCTGACAAAGTCCTTTTTGGAGCAGGATTAGGGCACTTGCTGGGAATGTGGGAGATACAGGTTTGAATTGCCTCTCTGGAGCAGAGGGTTGAACTCAGATCTCCCCCCTCCCAGGTGAGTATCCTAGCCATAACGCTATAGGCTGTTCTGAGTTGGGCTGCTCTCAATTTTCTCCTGTTGGTGTTCCACTTTTTGTCTAAATACTTAACTATTCGTTGGGCCAAGTGCGGGGAGAGAGAGAGAGAATGATTCTTTAGCCTGGTGATTAAGGCATTCACCTGGGAGGGAAGAGGTGTGGTTTCAAATCTTTGTCTGATTCAGAGGAAGGATTTGTGGTGAGGGCTGTGTGACTGTGGCAGTAAAGTGAAAGATCACTGAAAATTCTGATATATAGAATGGGAAATTCAGCTTTTTCTCTGGTTGCTAAATTTCAAGCATGTGACATTCTGAATGGAGCTCATGTTTCTCCAAGTACTTTTCCTGACTCCTTGTGATGAGCAGGCCCATCCCTACCTATACCAAAGCTCACAGCTGTGTAGGGCACCAGGAAATTTGGGGCACTAAATTTTTCTGGTGCCGTGCGCAGCTGCGTGCTGCTCCACCCCCACTCCCCTGAGGACTGAAGCAGGGCCAGGCCTGCACTCACCGGTGGCGGGAAGTGTGGCAACCCGGGCCCAGCCATGCTGCCAGTGAGTGCTGTGGGGCGGTTCCCCTCTGCCCTGCAAGCCAGCCCCCCCCCCCCCGCAGAGGCCTGGGGCCCCACATGCACCCCCACGGGGGGGCTGCATAGGGCCCCAGAATAGCTAGGGACGGTCCTGTTGATGGGCAACTGAATCAGGTGAAAACCAATGTAATTAAAAAGTGGGGAAAATACATGTCTATTAAAAATATTTGTTATGGCTACATGTTAAAGTGTATGTTAAAGTGTTACATAGTGCTGTACATTTCAAAGTTGAATACAAACGTTAATCCTCAGAGCCACTCCCCTTGCCCCCAGTGACTTCTCTGAGTAAATTAGTGTTAGCAATGAGATTAGTATTCAAGAGTTCTTGGCTCTGTGTCGTGTTCAGTCCGTTCCTGGGGGGAAATAAAATGTGTTGAACATGGAAGTGCTGGAAACATACTCCTCTTTATTGAACAGTTGTTCCCACTGCTGAGTGGTGAATATAGTAAAGGTTGGAGGATTGATTCATATACATCCAAATGTTTGGGGTCTTTTTCTAAATTTTCAGCCTGATCTTTTGTCTTTTGCACATTCAAAATTCCCACTTAAATCTACTGGAGTTACAGCTGTGCAGAACCTCCGCGCGCCCCTGCCCCCCTTTTGTTTTAGGATCCAAATCTGAATTCCTCACAACAGTTGGTTCTCTGACAGTGACCAGCCTCCTTCTAGTGACTTTGCTGGACAGTAAGAGTTTCAGGGAGACTCATTTGCCCTCACCTTCCAAATAGCAGGATTTTTAGCAGGATTGTGGTCCCCCACAGAATCTGCAGAAGAAAATAATCATACTCTTGGTCCTTGCTGCCCCAGAGTTATAATACTGTGTATTGTCCTAGACTGCACAACTTTCATTCAGTACTGATCAGGGCCCAGCTGTGAGGAAAAAATAGGTTAGGATAGAGAAACTCAGGAGAATGAGGGTGACTAGAATGTGGGCAACAAAAGGAGGAGAGCATTGGAGAGTCATGGGATTGGAAAGTATTGACTGACTGCAACTCTTTATTAGAGTAGCATGGAGAAAACACCTGTTTTGAAGATGAAAAATTAATTCTTTTTAAAAAACGGATTTTAAACCTAGTTTACAACAGCACTGTACCAAAAAAGCCACATTTTGGCAGTTTAGCGTGGAAACTGATTTATCAAGAAGATGACCATTTTGAAAGCTGAGAAGTAGAAAGCTTCTTTGTCTATAGTTCTGTAGTTGGATGTAGATCCATTGTGTATTTATGTACAATTAATTGGTGCAAGAAGCTTACAAGCTAGGCTGCTGAAGCTGATAGAGCTTGCGAGCTTCATGAGCTGAACCATTACCCAGCATGAGTTTACAAGCTCCAGTGACCAAACATGCAAAGCACATAACGGTGCATTATTTTTAGAAGTATGCACTAGGAAATCAAATATAAAAACTTAAAATTTCTACTGCAATGTGTACATGCATCCATGTGCACTAGTGTTTCCTATTATTTTTCTCGTTAAATATATAAATAACCAGAAAACTGCACATTAACCTGGAACAACAGGACTGAGATCCACATTGCACATTCTGTAGTAAGCTCATGTTGTGGCAACTTAAAATTTTTGCTCTTCCTGATGTTTTGTGACTTCTGAAAAATGCAGTGCCATTGCACTTTTTAGTATTTGACTATATCCAGATCAGTTTACTAACCCCGGGTTCTAGTATGTACAATTACAATAGGATACAAACTACATTGGGGGCAGAACTTGCTAGCCATTTGACGTCTTCTGTTTAAGACAGAATAATACCTCTGAAATAAAAACCACTGCATTATTTGGATGCTGGATACACTTGGTCATTGGTCTTGTGTTTCACTCAGTGTATAATCAAGTTTATTTCGTAGTGACAAAGCTTTGCTGTATCCCTTCAAGAATAATAAAGTAACTGTAGCAAACTAAATATTCATATCTATCTCTATCGCAGATTAGTTTTCCTCCTGTAGAGATCTGTGTCTGTTTCCCAGCCCACCCCCTTCTAGCGCAGCATAAGAATCCTAAAAAAGCATAACTCTTGTGCTGCACATAGCACCTCCTCACCAGTACTGACATAAGGGCCGCATTCAAACTAACAAGACTTGCATAATACTTAACCCGTTTTCCTTTGTTCCTGTTAGCGCTGCCAAGGAAGCGTAATCCTCCACTTGTGCTGTGTTGAGGATGAGGGCAAAAACAAACAAGTGGAAAAAGTAAGGAGTAGACAAAAGTAATGTCATTGAGAGAGTCTCACAAACCTAAAGGAATTCTAGTTTAGTGGCCGCACATCCAAGGTCAAGAAGCTTGTTTTCCCATTCAGAATACTGAGAAGGCAGTATGTTCTTCCTCGATAGGGAAGGTGTGCCTCATGGTTCTTAGTTACTCCCTCTCTCTGACTGAAGGAGGAG
The DNA here is from genome assembly GCF_965140295.1 of Lepidochelys olivacea. NCBI lineage: Eukaryota > Metazoa > Chordata > Testudines > Cheloniidae > Lepidochelys > Lepidochelys olivacea. The sequence goes on from NC_140415.1 coordinate 39,321,473, forward strand.
CACTTACATGTACTTGAAGCGATTTCCAGCTCCAATCAGAGTTGCTGTTGGAGGCAAGTGATCTCTGAGGATATTGTAATATAAAAGAGAGGGACCAGAGGAATCAGTGAGGTGGAAAGGAAAGTGAAGAGAGACAGAAATCCACAGGAAGACAAGTTGGAGGTGAAGGTAGACAGCCACCAAAGAGGAGGGAGGAAAAAAAGAATGAATTGAATATCTTGTGAAGGGAGGATAGGAGGGAATACTGTTTTTGAGGGGGAGTTTCAGACACTGGAATGGCAGCCTTTCTTAAAATGTCTGCAGTCTTGTCCATAATTGAAGGAACAGGGGATGAAAGGAGGCAAAACACCCAGGCAGAAAAGATTAAATTAACCCCTTGCAAGTAGAAATAAATCCTACTCCATAAAAGTATTTTAAAACACTGCTTCCTGTAACATCAGTGAATGGTCCCCCATAATACTACCTTCAATATTACAGTAGTGATGAGCAACTATAGTTTGGGCATCTGTTTAGTTATTTGTGTTTGCATTTCCTCCTTCTACTTTAATTTTAATTACAAAATTTGGTATCTGCTTTCACTATTCAGATAATCCAAAATGCTAAGAGGCAATAGCATCAGGGAAAAAACATTGCAAAACACTTTAAAATTATATATTTCTAGAACTATTGTTACAATCAGATGCTATAGGGCATTAAAAATTTCAGGTCTTCCTTACTGCTCAACAGCCCCCCCCCCCAGAGTTGTGATCTCTAGGGTTGGGTGTGTACTTCAGTACTGTTCATAATTCAAAAGGTCGATATGTGTGCATACATGCTTTTTAAAAACTGGATCTGACTCTTAATTGAACTAAAAACTCTTCAGTGCAATGAATGTTAAAAATACTTAGAGGATTTGTGTGTAGTGTGTAACAGTTTCTTTTGGCCAGTGCTTACAAAACTGTTCCTTGTAGCTTAACTGGCAAAACTCTACTCGAATGCTGTTTTTTGGAGGTCCAAGTAGAATCTAACAACTTTCAGTAAACAAATATATGAATTGGTGCACATGCTTGGTTATTGAGGAAGTAGTGTGATGACCGCTATTAGTGCATGTGCATAAGAGCAATGACATAACTGATCCTAATTCTGCACTGATTCTCTCTGCCCTAGTTTCTTAGCTGTAAATTAGGGATAAATTGTACCTACCTCCATAGATGTGTTGTGAAGAGTAATTGTAAGTTTTTCGAGGGCTTTGAAAATGTAAAATGCTATATGAATGCTTATTAGCATTATCATTCATGGAAAATTACTTATCACATTGGCTTCAAATTGACTTAGTAATTATATAGTTCTTCACGTGTTGGAAGCACTATACCAGTGTTAACTAGTTAATCTTCACAAGGCGTGAGAGTAAGTGGATGCTTTTGTCGTGTTACAGATGAAGAAGCTGAGGGTCAAGTAATTTTGCCCAAGGCCACACAGTGAGGCAGTGGCAGAATCAGGAATAGGGCTAGGGAATCCTGACTCCCAGTGCTGTGTTTATTCTTTCAGATCAGACTGCCTTCCTCTTAGTCATAACATAATTATATTACTGTTAAGAGAGCCGTAACTGTACCTTCCTCTTTACAAACATGCTTCATAGTTCCTGCACTGAAGAGCTAAGAGTCCAGTTCTGATACAGTACATTTTTGTGCATTATTTGTTTGTGAGTAGATGGGACCAGAAAGAGACTAGTGTTGAAGGGTGAAGCCAAAAACAAATTAAGAGAGAAATTGAAGAGGAGACTGATTTCACTTGGTGCATGCATGGGAAACAGGAGGCTGTTCCAACCCTGGTATGGCAAAAAAAGAGGTATTGAGTCAACAGCTGTACGGTACAAAGGGAGCACTCCAAAAAAAAAAAAAAAAAAAAAAAAGACTAGTCAGAGTTCAGGGGATAAAAGAGATAAGAGTTGGTGGGGTGAGGCATCAGGGAGGCAGAATTGTACATAGATTTGAAGGTAAGGGTGAGGCAACTGGACTAGATGCAGAAAAGAAGAGGAAGGCAGTGATGGAGTTTAAGGAGGGAAAAATGTGATTAATGCAGGAAAGAATATGATTTTCAAAGCAGCAGTTTTGATAGATGACAAGGGGTGCTTGGTTTAAAAAAAGACCATGCTACAGTAGTCAAGGCAAGAGATGACAAAGACATTAATCAGATCAGGGATTTAGTAATTAGGATGTTTGCCGTCTCTTTAAAATCCATTTCTTCCTCAGAGTTGGAAGTTGCAAGACTTAGTGAGCGCTTGGATATGAGATAGTGATTGACTAGATTTCAGTCCATCCATATCAAAAGGCCTTTGAACTACAACACTAGTTTTGTGCTTCTCCCATTCCTCCCCCCACTAAAACCAGCCCTTCTGTAAAGGTGGTCGTTCCCCACCACTTTCCTCTGGACTAAAATCAACGTGCTGAAATTTAAGGGAGTCTTATTTTAATGCATTTTTTCACCAAAGATGATGATGATGTATCTGCTGTCACGCTGATATACTATGCACATAAACGTCTACTGTTTCATCAGCAGTTAGACTGAAATATTGCATAGATGTACAGAATGATATAATATCAATTTAATCTCTGCAGCATTCAGTTCACTGTTTCTGGGGTGACACATCTACTTCTTCAGAAGAAAGGAGTAGCTTTCAGCTTCATTTCAATTATATTTTAGGTATCGGTCCAGTTAACAAAAAATGAAAAATTCCATCTGTTCAATTGTCATGCAGAAGAATGTTTTATCTCTAAAGCACATTATCATGTCTAAAATTGACAGCATAATCTGTCTGATTTTCACTGCTTCTCTTGGTACAGCTTTGATTAACAGGAAAGAATTCTCTCATAACCAGCCTCAAATGACAGGTTGTCTTCTGCCTTTTTTACAGTGTCCCAATGACCAACAAAATACTAGATAGCTGAATAGTATTCTCTGTCTATTCTGCTTGTTTTTTTCCCACCTAGTCCTTGAATTGCACAGCAACCAATGCACCTCTTTGCATGTACAACCTTACTAGCAATCTAAGACAGAATTTCACCCCATTAGGGTACTTCATTTAGCTACAGTTGGAATTACATTGAACGGAACCAACATGCTTTCTTCCTCCAAATTTACTGTATCAACATATATTGGGTGTGTTGCATTCTGTCCTTTTGAGCCTGATTTGATGAAGGTATATGGTAATGCCCAGTTACCTTTGTGGTGTTTCTCTTGCCATGGAAAAATTCCAGTTTACAAATTGTTTTGTCCCTCCCCTCTCCCCCCGAAAAAAGTTACCCACAATAAAAGAGCACTCAATATTTCCAAAACATATTTAACTTTCTGCTTGGAATAATTGGAAAGTAAGAATTCTTGTCAATTGGCTAATTCTTAACAACATTAAATTTTTAAAATTATTGTAAATGCACTGAGTTTGTTTGTATTACAGTAGCATCTAGAGACCCGAATCAAGATCAGATCCCCATTGTGCTAGGTGTATAAATGCTTAGTAAGAGGCGTTGACAGCCTAAATAGATAAGGCAAAGGGTAGGAGGGAAACTGGAACCAGAGAGTTACGACTGGTTCGTTTTATAATTTGGGGGAAGGACAATGTAGGTTTTTTTTCACATGCATTGAGCAACCTCAGCAATCTCTGAACTTCTGTGGATTGACCAATATTGTCTCATTGTTTTCTTGTACTTCTCTACCAGCCTTATAACTGTTGTCTTACACTTAAATTGTGAGCTCCTTGGGACCATCTTTTTGTTCTGTTTTTACAGTGCCTTGCACAGTGGGGTTTGGGTCTGCGAGTAGGGCTTGTAGGTGCTAAGGTACTACAAATAATGAAGAATTACAATAATGGGGTTCAACAATGCATTGAACGAGAGGCTAACTTTGAGTATGAGCTTCACAGAATATTTTGTGCTGCTCTAATACCACTGCTGGTAAATTAAAGCTTTTAAAAGTGAAATGTTTTAAAATGAAGAGTGAACCCAGTGAACTAGACTGACAATGTTCTTAGCATGAAGCACAGTGGGAGAAAACTGGCTAAAGTTTAAAGAGATCATGGAGTTGGCTCAGAAAGAGTGTTTGCTGTTGGGCAAACCTAAATATTGGAATGCGTGTGGATGAGTAATAAATTGTTAAAAATGACAGAGCTAAAATGAAGCTCTTAAACTACAGTATATAGAGAGAGAACTTGCAGCACTGTTGGAAACTGAAGTGAGAATGTAAAACGTGTGTTTGAAGAACAGAACCTGCACATTGGGGAATTAAAACAAATAGATTCTTAAACACACAAAATACTGGAGGTCAAATAAATGACCGATTAAGTGTGGCTGTTAATAAAGCAACAAAGTAAGGTACTGAAAGGAAATGGTGGAAGAATTCAGTAGTTTAACTCCCAGCAGTCTTTGTGAAGAAAAAGTTTAACCTCTCTAAAACTTGTTTAATGGGTACTAAAGTGGATAAACTGGTACAGAATGAGTTAGTGAAGCAGATACCTTGGATAATACTCCTTGTAGTGATGGATGAAAACTTGATTCTGAATTTTATTTGCTAACTATTTATTTTATGTCCTTGGGCTCTGGGGAAACTGCCATCTCATTGGAGACAGCAGATAGTCCCGATGTTGACAGAGTATCTAGGAGAGAGACTTAAAATTTGACCTTCTAAAATCTAAGTAAAATATATTGGAGGCAACATTTGTGTTCAACTTCATGATGCATTTGAAAAATTCATGGACTCTTGAAAGGTTAATCATGATGGGAAACTAAAACTAATTGTAACTGTGAGCAATACTTGTAAAAAGTATATTTTAGGGTGTATGGTATCTTGATTATGATGTTCACTGTACAGTCATTGCAAAATATAGATCAAGGTATTTTCAGGAAAAAAGTGAAAGTTTATTATTATTCTTTGTGGCTTTTTTTCCTAAAGGAAAAACTTGAATCAGAAAAAGTAGTATAGCCAGCCTTGTAAGTATTGTTTGTTCCGCTCACTGTATTTAGGGTGGTTCTGTATTTAGGGGGAGTAGCAGCCTTCATCTTATTCTAACCCTATGACTTTTATACTTTGAAAACATTTACTTTAATATTTTGAAAGCTCAAAATATTTTAATAGTTGTAAGAGTGAAGGGGAAGTTGTATATTGTAGCCTTTTATTTTATTTAAAATGCGTTTCGTAATGTTGTATTACACTATTGTGAGTTCAGCTTTGGTGGCTACGGTTTTAAGCTCAACAGAGTGAAAGTTACTTCTGCTGCTTGCTTTAGATTTAGAGCCTTTAGGAACACAGAGAATATGGATAGTGACCACACATACATTTACAAGTACAAGGTTTAATTTGTTTTACAACTTTATTAAAGTTACAGTTACGGTTATGAGTACCCAGGCATATAGAAATTCTATAAAGACCTATGCACAAGTTGCCAATATAGCAATATTCGCATTCTTAACGATATTCTTAGGGTTTGATGGATGCCTTGCCAATTTGATCATTAGAAGAGGGATGTTTCTGCTGGAATTTTCCTGGAGGGAACTTATATTACCCAATTTGGGAGCCCTGTTTGATCTTGTGATTTTTGACTACACCTAAGAGTCTGCGCATGTGTGTGAAGGTGTTTACCTTTTTTTTCTTCCTTATTTGTATTGTTTCCCAAGAATATTGGGGTACCCTATTTTTTATAGGTTGGCTACAGTTTCTTTAGCATTTATGCCTGCGGTTAGGGCACGTGTTAGAACAATGTGACTACCGGGTGTTTTGTAGTCAAAATTACTCTTACAGTTAATTTTTTGCAGCACCACCCATTAGCACATTTTCCGTAATCTTGTGGCATAGGGTTATTCTTTGGTCACTTATGTCAAGCATTTTTAAGTCTATGGCCTCATATGTCTAAGCTGGCATTTTACAGGCCTCAGTCTGAAGGCCTTGCATTTCAGTCTATCTTAATACATACATATTCCTTTTAACTACTAATCAATCTTATACTTCTACAACTTAAATCTATTTAGCATACAATGATATGACATGTTAGTTAATCATAACATCACAGAATGAATGAATGATAAAATGAAGTAATTGGCTACAGCTCCCTCCCCACCTTGACAGGGTGAGTATTATAAAAAAGATAAGAATCCTGTCATATGTTATGACAGTACACAGCAATTATTAGTATAGTAATACACCGCAAACTTAATTGATATAATACTTAAAATGTTCTATGCAACTTAAATTTATGCTTAAAACTTTTATGTAATAACTTTGTTATTATATTATATTTGGAATTGGGGTATTTTTAGGGATTACTGTAAGTGGTGGATTTATTGTTTTTCTAGACTGTGGAACATCACACAGCAAATGAACAATAAAATCAAGTAATTGGCTACAATACTTTTTGTCAAGTCTAAGTTAAAACTTTTTCTTTAGATATTTTTTAATACGGGCAGATCTAGTTGTTTCAAGACAAACTAGTACTGACAGTGTATATACAGCTATTAGAGTGTAAAATGCATTGAGATAGTTTGTCTGAAACCGTGTACAAAAGGTAGTGTTTTTATATTACTGTAATTGTCATATTTTCCGATATTACTTACTTGTCTGTGCTACCTATTTACTTAAGGAAAATGAGTAACTACAATCAGTGCAAGTCTAGTTAAACATCATACTCCCGCCATTACACTATTTCCTGTTCTGGTATTCAGTTGCAAGCACAGGCGCCAGTTGTCCCAAGGGGTGTTCAACCCCTGCTCTGCTTTGGCTTTGCCCCCACTCCACCCCTTCCCTCCAGCCCCCACCTATCCCCTGCCTCTTCCCTCTCCTGAGCATGCCCTGTCCCTGCTCCTCCCCCTCCTCCCAGTCCCTCCTGCATGCCGCTGAATAGCTGATCTGCAGCAGGTGGAAGGCGCTGGGAGGGAGGGGGAGGAGTTGATCGGCGAGGCTGCCAGCGGGCAAGAGGCGCTGATGCAGGAGATGGCTGCTGGTGGGTGATAGACACCCACTAATTTTTTTCCAGCCCTGGAGCCACCCACAGAGTCAGTGCCTATGATTGCAACTATCTGTTCCTCTTAGTGGGCATCATATGCAGATAGAAATTTGCCCTCTTTCTACTCCCCTCTTTCCTTCTCCCACCCCCAGTGTAGAGAAGGCTAATTTACTTCAACTGTAGGCCAGATCCTGTAGAATTAAATGGGAGCAGCAGTAGGTTGTCTGTTTTGTGTTTGATAGTGTTAACAAATGACCTCCATTAAAGATTCTGAAACTTAGTTGCATGTAGACTCAGGTACGCAGCATTAATTTTGGGGCCTTCCTTGAAAGTTGGAGACATGCCTATGTTCTAATGACTACTGGGAACAGATTTCTGAAGGGGGCAGTACACTGTACTATGTAATGGTGCTCGAGGAAGGCATGGGATTTTAGGTGATTTAATTAGTACACAAATGCTATCTGTTGTCTTTTTATTATATGGCACTTTTTTTTGCAAGGGCAACGTTAAGCTGCCAAGTGAACTAGTGCCAGATTAATATTGCATTTTCTGGCACTTTAAACAAAGGTACATTCTTTTTTTAACATTCTTTGGACCTGCCATTTTGCATGTTACAATGGAGAAGGTGACAAAATGCTTTGTCTGCTGGATTTCTTTTTTTTTTTTTTTTTTTACAGCTCGGACTGACCAGCCTCAACCAATACTATGGCTATGGCAATGATGTATGCAAACATAATTTCTTTTTTTTTTTTTTTTAAGCGGCATAACAGATAACAGTTTTAGGTTAAAGGCGTAATGTTCTAATACTTACAAAGCCCTGGCCTTCACACAGCATATCAGCAGCTTGACTTCTTATGTAGTTCTATGTTGTTCTTAAATATATTCATACTCTATCTATTATATTAGTATATTTTGATATGTATTTGAATTGTAATTGAAACTGGGTTTTATAATAGAAAATAAGATGTAGGAGACACTGAGTCTCAAGAGCAGCAATGTCCAGCCTTTAAAATTTGGAGTGCCACTTCATCTGTGGAGTCATGTTATTGAATCCAGTCTGTTTGATGCTGCATTGTCATGATTCTGTCGTCCTGCAGCAATGGAGCATCCTGATGAGACGCTACTGAATTTTCGTTTTCACTTCCTACTCTTTGGCTACTGAAAGGAAAGATGTGTATCCCATCCTTTCTTTTTGGTGGAGGTGCTGATAAGCCAACGGTGAGGGAAGTTCCACGCCATCAGGCTCATTTTCAGCACTCTCCTTTCTGTTCTTTATCAGGAAGATCAGGCATCATTTCATTCTCCCTACCAGACAGTAGGGACAGTGGAGTGTTGATTAGAGCCTACAAAAGCCATATGTGGAGCCTTGAGCAGGCATGCATGTCTTGGTTCTCTGCTTTCCCTGAGATGTCTGACTCCCATAGGTTTGGGAGGCCATTTATAGAGGAGAGGGCTTCTCAGCTGAGGGAGGTGTGGAATAGCTTTAAAAAAAAAAAAGGAACTAAAAATATTAACAAAGGGAGCCCAGCTCTTACCAAGGAAACAGTATTTTATTAGGGTTGGTTAGGTCCCTGTTCCCTAAGCCTGCTTTTCTCTTTTCCTTTTCTTTTCCTTCCAAGTTGAAATTCATGTCTTTTTTTAAAGGAATTTTCAGTGTATAATGATTAGAGTAATTACCTTAACTTTATTTAAAGACTGTTAAGTTCCAAAATATACTTGATAAGAAAGTCATTGACAATTATTGAAACTGAATGGGCAAACCCAAGTTCTTTTTGTTCCCCCCGCCTCACATTTTAAAGTAATGTACTTTACCACGTTTTGTAGTGCAGCCAGCCTTTTGAAGCAGTGATCTTGCAGCTGTCATAATACAGCAATTTAATTTAAACTTCTTTTTCTAAGTCAGCTTAGGAACAAAAAAAATTCTTGATATTAGGGAGTTATTAAACTATAGGAAGCAAAACCAAATTAGCTATTAATACCGTAGACTTCTGGACAGATAAGTCAAGGAAGTTATGGAATGTGTAGGTGGCTTGTTTTTGACTCTGAGACGCAACTGAGGGCTTGTCTACACTTAAAATGCCACAGCAGCGCATCCGCACCACTGTAGTACTTGCTTCAGTGAAGATACTACTTCTGCCAATGGGAGGGCTTCTCTTGTTGGCGTAGAACTCCACCTCTCCAAAAGGTGGTAGCTAGGCTGATGGGAGAATTTTCCTGTCAACGTAATGCTCTCTACGCCGGGGGTTAGGTAGGTTTAACTGCATCGTTCAGGGGTGTGAATTTTTCACACCTGTGTGGTGTAGTTAGACTGACCTAATTTTCTAGTGTAGACCAGGCCTGATGCATTAAAAAATACTAGTGAGATTTTATTTGAAAAAGTGCTGACAAGTTAGAAGAAATTCAGTTAGCTTCCTCCTAAATACATGAAATTTTTTATGTAATTTCTTTGTAATTGAAAAAATAGCTGTTTTCTAGCTATCTATAACCAAATTTCCCCACCAATTTTTTTAATGTTAAACTAAAATACTACAAAAACAGTTGTTCAATCTGTGATTAATTCTCTTATTTCTGTATATTCACTTTTTATGCTTAACATAATTAGTAACTAATTGCTGTATTCAGTGTCTTCAGTGTCAGATTCGGAAGAAAAGCATAAATGATCATTAAGAGGTTAATAGATCAAGTGCCAGTATATGGTGCTTGAGAATATGTAGCATATCTTCTGGGTTTTGTAGGACCAAAAAACTTGTGCACTACAGATGGCTTCCTTTGTGTAACTCTTTGATCATCTCTTAACAATAGTCTCAAATTGCATGTTGGTGTCTAAATTTAAAAATACAGAAGTATTTTCAGTTTTGAAGAGAAGCTAAGATTTAGTAGATCTGACTCACTTCAAAAAATGCAACACTCAGTAATTTCAGCTGCGCTTTAGGTAGATGAAAATCTTAACAACTTTCCATTGGAATTGCTTTGGCCTCTGATCTAATAAAGCATAATGTCTCAGATCTTGGAGGATATGGAGGGAGTGGAAATATTTGATCTTCTGATATGCAGTGAAAATGATCAACACAATGAGATACTATATAATGTTCTACAGCATTCCAAATAAAAGAATCTAAAAAGGAATAGGAACAAATGTCACTGTCACAAGAATCAGAGAGCCATAGTCTCTTATTACAGTCTTCCTTCCTTCCTTCCCTTGGAGTTTTCAGCTAGTGCCACAGACAGAAATAATGAAATAATGTAATGCTCAAGATACTGTGGTAATGGCAGCCATTGTAAAACACAAAATTCAGAAAAGGCCTTTGTATGGCAACTTTGACAGCTTTTGTGGCTAGGCGCGCACACACTGAAACTAGTGACTAGAAACTACTAGTGTGTCAATACACAGGCTTTGTTATTTTACATGGTTGGTGTTGGAAGAGATTGGTGTACGTTTTCATCATTCTGTTAAAACCAACCAATAATGCAAGACCGTATCAAACTGAAACAAAATTCCTCAGCATCGTCTGATCAGGATTTGTGTCTTGGTGAGACAAAAGATCTTATTAGTTGGAACTATAGTTTGAGCAGAAAATGGCTGTCATGTCTGAGTGGGATGTTAGCATTTTCGTATTCATTGGGGAATCAAAGAGGGAGTAGCAGACTTATTAAAGTCACTTCTTGAACAGGTAATGCCTAAACTTAATGCTGAACAAGCTTTGCTATACAAAGTCGTTCATCTGACCTGTATTCTGATATGGAGGATTCACATTAATAACCAACATCCTGCTAGATGTCATCAAACTCTTTGTCTTTGTGGGCTAAAATGTGATGTTTTACCCAATGAAACAGTGGAGGGACATTTAAAGGTCAGCCAGTTGTGAAAGTTAGGAAATATGAGGAACCTGATGCTTCTGCCAGTCCAAGCAAAGCGTGATGCAATCAGGGTGACAAGGAGAGTTGTGTTGGGTGTGACTAAAGAAGGTAGGATAACTTTTTTTTAATAAGGGCTATAAAACCTTATGCTTCCCCAGCCACAAACGAGCAAAAACCTTCCTTTATGGGTAGTTCATTCCATATTTATCCACTATTGAGGTTTCTTGCAATCTCCTCTGAAGTATCTGGAACTGCACGTAGTCAGGATACTGGACAAGGTAATCTGAGTATGGCAGGTGCTAATGATGGTAGCTCGTGTTGGAGGCAGAAGTTCTTCATCTAGCAGTTTTGGCCTAATTGAATAATTTAGCAGGGCAATATGAACTGTGGTCTCTCCATTTCCTTGAGCGCAGAGACACCAGTTTAAATTATTCCCGTGCATAATGGCGTGGCCAGAGACATGGGCAATGTTTGTCACATTTCTGTTAGTCCATAGCTAATATTTGCTTCTATGTGAGGAAAGATGTCTACAAACATTTTATATGTGTGTGGGGGGTCTCTTTATTCTAAGCCATTGGCTACTTCATTGTGAATTATATTTATGTCGGTGACGTGGCGATGAGAGGGAAATGTAATAAACAGGCTACTTAAGGTTTACAGGTTTACCAGGGCACATTGCAATTAGCAAAACAACATTTTGCGTATTTTACGTTAGTATCCTTGGAAGAGAAAAATGGATGTCTTTCTAAAGTAAAATATTTGAGTTGGTATAATAAACCTTGTCTATTGAACAATCTCTTTAAGCTATTGTAAGAAATAGAAATTTGAATGGAAAATTATATTCTCTTTTAGTTGCTCTCAAGAGAACAGTGAACTGTTCAGATGTATGTGCTAACCATCCTAGCCATTTAAATTTTATATTTTCACATTTTCTCTTTCCCACCAACATTTTAATTAAAAACAAGATTTACACCAAAGAAAGAGGAAAGAGCAGCCATTGTTTCTCTGAACTGAACCTTCTCTATTCAGATGTTTAACTATTTTGACACCATAGAAAATTCTTCAGTTTTATCACAGCTAATTCCTGGATTTTCATCACTGCAAAATACTGAAAATGAATAGTGAAGAATAAGTAACTCATTTGAAAACCTTTTAAAAATACATTGGAGTTCTTTATATCCCCTTTTACTACTAAATGGAATAGGAAATGTAATGTAATTTTAATTTTTTGTTTAAAAAAATAAACCAGGTCATGTGTTATGGGTTTTTATAGTTTAACTCTTTGAATGGTAAGGAGGGATAATGAGAAAAAAAAATTACTTGTCTCAAACTGGTAGGCACTATATCTAGGCTAGCTCTATTTTAGTGCAGCTGAAATTCAAACATGAGAAAATTGCAGAAATTTACAATTCAATGTGTGTTTCATCAGGGAGAAATCCACAGATTGTTTTGACACTCAGTTAGAAATTCAGCATGAAGATGGACGTCTCATGAAATTTGCAGCTGCTGATTGAATTTATATTTCCATAAAGGCCATCAACAGTAGCAGCCTGCAGGGGAAGGGGAAGGAGGGGTGGGGGAGAAATGACAAAAATTGTGAGGCTAGCATTTTTCCTCAGCCTTATAGTAGCAAATTACTTGTAATAAGGTCCTATGCTGACCAAGATTAAAGAAAAATATAGGGAGCCAGAAGGGAATAATTCTCAGTTTAATTGATTTGAACTAAAAATGTCTAAATTTGATATCTAAATATATGTTTAGTCATTTGTAAAATAAGTAAAATGCAGTCACAAATCAGAAATGAAGTTAAACTGAAAAATAAGACACTCGTAATTACAGAAGGTTCGTCATACAGGTAATTTGATTTTCTAATAATTTCCCAAGATAGAAGACAAATGTTACAAAAACACAAAAAAGTAGGTCGTCTTTATTGGAGAGAGCGGGGAGAATCTTACTTCACTATCTCTATTAAAAAGCCCTGGATTTATTTTTCTGTGTAGCAACAATCTTATATATATTTTAAACAGTAGAAAAGAAAAACAAATACAAAATCAGAGCTATGATATTTAAATACTAACAAAACAATTAGTAAGGATTGCTATTTATATATCTGAGGTAAGAATAATTGAACAGATTTATTCTCTTTTCAGAAGGTTAAATGTTATTTTTATGCTATGTTTCCATAGAGAGGGGGAGAAAAGTTAAATGTTTTATTAAATGTTGGCTTTTATGGTAGATATATATTCTCTCAGGGATGATAATAAATGACAATAATTCCCTTAACAGCCAAGTTTCAAAATACTCACATATCTCAAGACTACTAAAAGTTAAACATTCAGAGGTTTAGTTTTATCTCATTGCATAGGGATTTGTGATTATAACTTAAAGAAAAGGAGTACTTGTGGCACCTTAGAGACTAACCAATTTATTTGAGCATGAGCTTTCGTGAGCTACAGCTCACTTCGTCGGATGCATACCGTGGAAACTGCAGCAGACTTTATATACACACAGAGAATATGAAACAATACCTCCTCCCACCCCACTGTCCTGCTGGTAATAGCTTATCTAAAGTGATCATCAAGTTGGGCCATTTCCAGCACAAATCCAGGTTTTCTCGCCCTCCACCCCCCCACACAAATTCACTCTCCTGCTGGTGATAGCCCATCCAAAGTGACAACTCTCCACACAATGTGCATGACAATCAAGTTGGGCCATTTCCTGCACAAATCCAGGTTCTCTCACCCCCCCCCCACCCCCCTCCCAAAAACCACACACACAAACTCACTATCCCGCTGGCAATAGCTCATCCAAAGTGACCACTCTCCCCACAATGCGCATGATAATCAAGGTGGGCCACCCCCAGCACAAATCCAGGCCTTCTCACCAAATAATTGGTTAGTCTCTAAGGTGCCGCAAGTACTCCTTTTCTTTTTGCGAATACAGACTAACACGGCTGTTACTCTGAAACCTGATTATAACTTGTAAGTTGTATATTGAGGGCTTTACTCTGAAAAATACAGTAAAGGCCTACAGTCATACCTCTTTGTGCTGTACTCCTGTTAGATCTTGCAAGGGTTAGGATGAGCAATGTTTGGATACGAGCCTTTCAGTAGGCACCTAGATGTTTCAGGAAGTGAGGATGATTCTCATTAGTCAGTGCTCTTTCTTCAGCATCTGTATGTAAACAGTACTCAAGCATGGCCTTAGAAGTATTGTGCAACTGAAGGGTGTCCCCTTTTAAATAAGGCAGGTCATTGGAAAGCTTAAAAGTCTAATAATTATAGTAACTCTAAGCACTTTTTATAAGAGTAGCCATTTTAATCCTAGTGTCCTGGCCAAATTCCATTTCTGGTAACTACATTTTGCCTGCCTCAGTTCCCCCCTACAAAGTGTTAGGAATTGTCTTCTTTACTTGCTGTCCTAAACTGTAGTTGAGGAGTAGTTTTCCCATGTTTCATAGCAGTGTTTTGTTTCAGTGTGTTGAGATATGATTCATGTATGGTTGTGTATCTCAGTATAGCTTTTTAGCATTTTGAGATACTTAAGAACAAATGGACCTGTATAAATATTAAAATGCAAACACATACATTACCCTAACATTAATATTATGAATCTAAACGCTCAAATCAGGAAAAGAAGATATAAAGAATTCAGGTTAACTCATCAGTATTGCTAAATTAATAGAAACTCAAAACTCAAAAGTTAGGAAAGTTTACTGTAATGTTAACATTGTGAGTGTAAAGTTTATATTTTCTGTATTTTACAAATAAAATAGGAACATCTAGAGCTGTTACATTAGAAGATTGTATACATTTTTAAAGTATCCTTCACCTGAAATTATTGGATTGCAGAGTTAAAGAATTCATAACTTGTTCTCTAATTGCTCATAAGCTCTACATAAAAAAGGATGGAACAAAATCATTTGAAAGTGGTGGGTTTCCCTTCTGTGGAGGTCAGAAGATATTCAGGAACAGAAAAATTGCAATATAAAATCTCTTTGTACACTGAAGTCTATATAAAGAGAGGTTTTTACATAGAAACATTTCTACAGAGCTATTGGCTACAGTATGTAGTGCTGTAGTTGGTACTCAGATCCCAACATTAGAAAAGGTCGCTACTACTACACGTGCATGAAAATTGGGTTGAAAACACTTAAACCTTCCTTAGTTTTTCTTTATATATTATGCAAGGGCCTAGTCCTCAGAGAACTGCTTAGCCTAAAAATTTCAAGATGTTTAGTTCAACTGCTTTTGAGCTGTGTAAGCAAAAAAAGGGAAAGTGGATATATTTTTTTCATCTTTGCATAACGACAAAATGTCCTAAGATAGTTCAAACCTGAAAAGAAAAAATCAATCCCCAGGCTGAATCAAGTGCAGAAAGTTTCAGTTCCCAAGCACTGTTTAGTTGGCTCTCCACTGTCCCCTTTCCCTGGGCTTGGCAGCTTCAAGACCAGCAGAGACATCACTCCAGTGGTCTTGACTCTGTGCAGTTTCTCCATTTTCCTTCCACTTTGATCTCAACAGGGCCAAGAGCTGCTAAGGACCTGTCTGCATTCAGGTTTTAATCCAAAGCTTTTAGATGCACATCAGGTAACTTGCAGTGTACTAGTCTCACCAATAGCATGCAAACAAAATGCCTGTTTTATTTTCAATTCACATTGTGTCAACGCATGGCGGCAGTTTGCTGCAAACTGAGAGGTAGCGTTCTTGAGGGTTATTCATGTTCCTCTGTTTCACTGCTGAGCAGTGTGCATCCTGGGATTGTTTCCCTGTAAATTGTGGGAAGCGGGGTGCATTCTTATTTTTTAAATCCCATGTTTCCACTGTCTGCCCCACACTTCCTTTCTCGGTGAGTTCATACCTTTTTCAAATTGCTGTCTGCCAGCATGGACCCAGCAAAACTCTACACCACTATAGCGACAAGGGCAAATACATAGAGGCTGCTTGGGCTGTAATACAGTAGTCAGTGCTGAATGAATTTGGCATTGCACTTTGCCTGTCGCACCACCAAGCAGATAATGAGGGAGCGGGACAATATTCTATGGTAGCAGGAGCAGTTTGTTTGGCGGTAGCAGGAGCAGTTTGTTTGGCGGTAGCAGGAGCAGTTTGTTTGGCGGTAGCAGGAGCAGTTTGTTTGGCGGCAGGGAAATATTCCGAAGTGGTGGCAGCAGGGTGAGGACGAAGGGGATGATGCTGAGCTGATGGAACTAAAGGACCAGATCATGGATCAACAACACAACCTTCGGTGCTGTTCCTGGGTCCAGGAAACCAACGTGGATTGGGAGAGGATCATTCTGTAGACCGTGGATAACCAGCAATGGTGGAAGACCTTCAGGATGGGGAGTGCTTCATCTTTTGAGATCTGTGCAGAACTGACCCTGGAGCTGCAATGGCAGCATACTAACATGTGGTGCTTCACGCTCATAGAGAAGCGCGTTGTCTTTGCCCTCTGCAAGCTTGTCACCACAGAATGTTAGTGGTCTGTAGCCAATCAATTTGGTGTGGGAAGTTGAATGGTTGGGACTATTCCCATGCTGGTCTGCTTTGCTGTGGATAAGGTACTGTCTAACTGGGTCACAGAGCTGTGTAGTACTCGGGAGATAATTGATTCCATTGCACGCATGGGGTTCCCAGACTCTACTGGGGCAGTTGCTGGAACCCATGTGACTATCATTTCCTCTTCCTCCTCCTTCCCCTCCCCCACCCCTGCCAGGGTGCAGATTTTTATGAACACAAAGGGTTACTCCATGGTGTTGCAAGGACTGGTAGACCACCACAGCAGGTTTATAGATATAACCGCAGGATGGTCTGGGAGGGTCCACGATGCTAGGATCTTTTGGTACTTAGTTCTGTTTAAATTTAATGAAGAAAGGACTGTTTGCTCCCAGGACCATTGTTAATGTTAATGGTGCAGTGGTTAGACTGGTTATTATGGGAGAACCGTCTTATCCCCTAAAGTCCTGGTTAATGAAGCCGTATGCAGGCTGCTTGGACAGAAGGCAGGAACATTTTAACTGTCACCTGAGCAGTTGCAGAATGGCAGTCAATTGAGCATTTGGATGTTTGAAAGGCAAGTGTTCCTGTTTATGAAATAGATTGGAAACAGCAGAAAAAAACATTCCGACCACTATAATTGCATGCTGTGTTCTGCATGGTGTTTTGCAAGCAAGGGAGAAAGCCTTAATGGGTGGGAGGCTAAGGTGCAGAGACTTGCTCAGCATTTCAGCAGCCAGCAAGGTGTCCCACAGAAAAAACCTGACACCCAGGGGAATATTGTGAGGGATGCCACGTATTTTGAACCCGTGGAGGGGGATAGGTACGTTGTAAGCACTGAAGTGTTGTGTAAGGGTGGTGGAAATGGAACATTCCTATGTACTTTTGTAAAATGCTATGAATATGTTTAAAGCATTATTTAAAGGATTTTGTGAGTTAAATGCAACAATGACTCATAATGAATGGATTTTAATTTTTTATTATGAAACATCACAAGAACATAAGAATGGCCATTACTGGATCAGACCAAAGGTCCATCCAGCCCAGTATCCTGCCTACCATCAGTGGCTAATGCCAGGTGCCCCAGAGGGAGTGAACCTAACCAGTAATGATGTAGTGATCTCTCCCCTGCCATCCATCTCCACCCTCTGACAAACAGAGGCTAGGGACACCATTCCTTACCCATCCTGGCTAATAGCCATTAATGGACTTAACCTCCATGAATTTATCCAGTTCTCTTTTAAACCCTGTTATAGTCCTAGCCTTCACAACCTCCTCAGGCAAGGAGTTCCACAGGTTGACTGTGCGCTGAGTGAAGAAGAACTTCCTTTTATTTGTTTTAAACCTGCTACCCATTAATTTCATTTGGTGGTCCCTAGTTCTTATATTATGGGAACAAGTAACTAACTTTTCCTTATTCACTTTCTCCACACCACTCATGATTTTATATACCTCTATCATATCCTCCCTTAGTCTCCTCTTTTCCAAGCTGAAAAGTCCTAGCCTCTTTAATCTCTCCTCATAGGGGACCCCTTCCAAACCCCTAATAATTTTAGTTGCCTTTTTCTGAACCTTTTCTAATGCCAGTATATCTTTTTTGAGATGAGGGAATCACATGTGTACGCAGTATTCAAGATGTGGGCATACCATGGATTTATATAAGGGCAATAAGTATTCTCTGTTTTATTCTCTATCCCTTTTTTAACATTCCTAACATCCCATTTGCTTTTGTGAGTGCTGCTGCACACTGTGTGGACGTCTTCAGAGAACTATCTACAATGACTCCAAGATCTTTCTCCTGATGGGGGAGGGATAGCTCAGTGGTTTGAGCATTGGCCTGCGAAACCCAGGGTTGTGAGCTCAATCCTTGAGGGGGCCATTTAGGTATCTGGGGCAAAAATTGGAGATTGGCCCTGCTTTGAGCAGGGGTTGGACTAGATGACCTCCTGAGGTCCCCTCCAACCTGATATTCTATGATTCTATTAGTTGTAGCTAAATTAGCCCCCATCATATCGTATGTATAATTGGAGTTATTTTTTCCAGTGTGCATTACTTTACCTTTATCCACATTAAATTTCCTAGGACTGACCCTTGGGGAACACCACTAGTTACCCCTCTCCATTCTGAAAATTTACCATTTATTCCTACCCTTTGTTCCCTGTCTTTTAACCAGTTCTCAGTCCATGAAAGGATCTTCCCTTTTATCCCATGACAACTTAATTTGCATAAGAGCCTTTGGTGAGGGACCTTGTCAAAGGCTTTCTGGAAATCTAAGTACACTATGTCCACTGGATCCCCCTTGTCCACATGTATGTTGACCTCAAAGAACTCTAATAGATTAGTAAGACATGATTTCCCTTTACAGAAACCATGTTGACTTTTGCATGACAATTTATGTTCTTCCATGTGTCTGACAATTTTATTCTTTACTATTGTTTCAACTAATTTGCCTGGTACTGACGTTAGACATACCAGTCTGTAATTGCCAGGATCACCTCTAGAGCCCTTCTTAAATATTGGCGTTACATTAGGTATCTTCCAGTCATTGGGTACAGTAGCTGATTTAAAGGGCAGGTTACAAACCATAGTTAATAGTGCCGCAATTTCACATTTGAGTTCTTTCAAAACTCTTGGGTGAATGCCATCTGGTCCCGGTGACTTGTTACTGTTAAGTTTCTCAATTAATTCCAAAACCTTCTCCAGTGACACTTCAATCTGTGACAATTCCTCAGATTTGTCACCTACAAAAGATGGCTCAGGTTTGGGAATCTCCCTCACATCCTCAGCCTTGAAGACTGAAGCAAAGAATTCATTTAGTTTTCTCCATGATGACTTTATTGTCTTTGAGTGCTCCTTTTGTATCTCGATCGTCCAGGGCCCCACTGGTTGTTTAGCAGGCTTCCTGCTTCTGATGTACTTAAAAAACATTTTGTTATTACCTTCTGAGTTTTTGGCTAGCTGTCCTTCAAACTCCTTTTTCGCTTTTCTTGTTACATTTAAGTTGGCAGTGTTTATGCTCCTTTCTGTTTACTTCACTAGGATTTGGCTTCCACTTTTTAAAGGATGCCTTTTTATCTCCCACTGCTTCTTTTACATGGTTGTTAAGCCACGGTGGCTCTTTTTTAGTTCTTTTACTGTGTTTTTTTAATTTGGGGTATACATTTAAGTTGAGCCTCTATTATGGTGTCTTTGAAAAGTGTCCATGCAGCTTTCAGGGATTTCACTCTAGTCACTGTACCTTTTAATTTCTGTTTAACCTCCTCATTTTTGCATAGTTCCCCTTTCTGAAATTAAATGCCATAGTGTTGGGCTGTTGAGGTGATGTTCCCACTACAGGAATGTTAAATGTTGTAATATTATGGTCACTATTTCCAAGCGGTCCTGTTATAGTTACCTCTTGGACCAGATCCTGCCCTCCACTCAGGACTAGATCGAGAATTGCCTCTCCCCTTGTGGGTTCCCGTACCAGCTGCGCCAAGAAGCAGTCATTTAAAGTATCAAGAAATTTTGTCTCTGCATTTCATCCTGAGGTGACATGTACCCAGTCAATGTGGGGATAATTGAAATTCCCCCACTATTATTGAGTTCTCTATTTTGATAGCCTCTATAATCTCCCTTAGCATTTCATCGTCACTATCACTGTCCTGGTCAGGTGGTCAATAATAGATACCTACTGTTATATTCCTATTAGAGCATGGAATTACTATCCATAGAGATTCAATGGAACATATGGATTCATTTTAAGATTTTATTTCATTGCTTCTGCGTTTTCTTTCACATATAGTGCCACCCTCTTCTCCCTTCCCGCCCCCCCCCCCCCCCAACAACCTGTTCTGTCCTTCCAATATATTTTGTACTCCGGATTGTGTCCCATTGATTGACCTCACTCCACCAGGTTTCTGTGATGCCTATTGTATCAATTTTACAATCTCTTTTAACACAAGGCACTCTAGTTCACCCATATTATTTAGACTTCTAGCATTTGTGTACAAGCACTTGAAAAACTTGTCACTGTTTATTTGTCTGCCCTTTTGTGATGTGTCAGATTCCTTATGTGAATGTTTCTCATCTGATCTGGCCCATACTTTGTCCTTTCATCCCCTCCTCCTGACTAAAACCTAGAGAGTCTCGATCAATAGACTCTCCTCAAGGAGAAGTCTCTGTCTGATCCACATGCACCTCTGCAGCAATCGGCTTTCCCCCATCTCTTAGTTTAAAAACTGCTCTGTAACCTTTTTAATGTTAAGTGCCAGCAGTCTGGATCCACTTTGGTTTAGGTGGAGCCCATCCTTCCTGTATAGGCTCCCCCATCCCAAAAGTTTCCCCAGTTCCTAATAAATCTAAACCCCTCCTCTCTACACCATCGTCTCATGCATGCATTGAGACTCTGAAGCTCTGCCCGCCTACCTGGCCCTGCACATGGAACTGGTAGCATTTCTGAGAATGCCACCATAAAGGTCCTGGATTTCAGTCTCTTTCCTAGCAGCCTAAATTTGGCCTCCAAGAAGTCTCTCCTACCCTTCCCTATGTCATTGGTACCTACATGTACCACGACCACTGGCTCCTCCCCAGCACTACACATAAGTCTATCTAGATGCCTCGAGAGATCTGCGACCTTCGCACCAGGCAGGCAAGTCACCATATAGTTCTCCCGGTCATCACAAACCCAGCTATGTATGTTCCTAATGATCGAATCTCCCATTACTAACACCTGCCTTTTCCTAATGACTGGAGTTCCCTCCCCCGGAGAGGTAACCTCAGTGCGAGAGGATATCCCAACATCATCTGGAAGGAGGGTCCTGACTATAGGAAGGTTTCCCTCTGTTCCTGTTGGCTGCTCTCCTTCTCTGGGCCTTTCATCCTCCTTAACAGTGCAGGGGCTGTCTGACCGGAGGTGGAACAAATCTACAGTGTCCTGGAAAGCCTCATCAACATACCTCTGTGACAAAACCAAAACCAAAAATAAAGCTTTAATCAAACCAATGGAAAAATAACAGTATTTCTGTAATGCAAACCTTTAATTAAAGCAACAGCACGAAAACCCCCCGCACACCCAAACAGAAAGTGAAACCATACAAAAAAGAACAAGATGTGTGTATGTGGGCGGGGAGGGGCTTAAAGTCACAGGTGAGTATCCATCTTCCCTCTGCTGCCTCTTGTCAGAATTGTTGGGCGTGCTGCAAGAGCCAGTGTTCCTGGTGCCAAGAGGTTGATTCTGAGAGGGGAAGTGCCATTGGTAGCACTGCGGTGGGGGTACAGGAGAGAGGAGTTCCTGCTGGTCCAGGA
This sequence comes from Lepidochelys olivacea, assembly GCF_965140295.1. Taxonomy (NCBI): domain Eukaryota; kingdom Metazoa; phylum Chordata; order Testudines; family Cheloniidae; genus Lepidochelys; species Lepidochelys olivacea. The sequence continues at coordinate 39,343,076 of NC_140415.1, forward strand.
GCCAGTGTTGTCCAGGGGCTGAAGGAAGTGGCTGGGAACCAAAGCAGGGGACTTCTGGCATAACAGGAGCATGTTTTGAAGGAGAGCATTCTGGTTCAGGAGAGCGTCCATGAGTTGCCTCGGCTATAGCGATGCTGTTCCTGACCACTGCAATGCTATCCTTGGCCAAAGTCATGATGTCCTGGGAGATGTGCATTTCTTTCTCCCTCTGCATCCTCATGTACTTCCTCTGCCTCTCAGCCAGGCTGGTTTTCCTCTGAGACTCTGCCATGAGTTCTGCAAACATTTTGTTCTGAGTGGTCTTTTTTTGCCCTTCAGGTTGGCTAGTTTCCTAGTGGTTGATAGAAGCCATTTCCTTGACAGTCTGGCTGTTGCAGGTGCTATAGCTGTGGGGGATGGAAGAAAAAAAAAACACTTATTGTTCATATTCCAGGCAGGCCATAACATTTTTTATTTATATAAGTGTGTGTGTGACTTTACCTCACTGAGACTCTTCCCAATCTTGGGGGAATCTCAGATAAGTAGTCTGAGTGTGAGGAGGTGCTGGGTATGCTGGGATTTCTGTCTCCTATTGATACCGTTATGCTGTTTGTAAGGTGCGTGGTGGGGGAAGGGTTGAAATTATGTTCCCATTTTGGTTTTCCAATTTTGTGTGGTGAAGGTGCTTCTGTGGTTTATTAGGGGTTAACGAGGATTATGGGGGCACCAGGAGTTGAGCCAGATAGTAATCATCTCTACATTTCCTTTAGGCTGTCCTCACCCTTTGAGATTGCACTGAGACGGGTGACCTAAAAGGCAGAAAATGGTGTTATTCAAAAAGGCAAAAGGCACACCAGCGAGATATACTATAAAACTGTTCCCCAGGATAGTCTCCCTCAGAAGCTCTTCAGAGTGGAAGGAGCTAGCAAGTTGTAACTGTGGGATGGGTGTGCGGCTATTCCCGATGATGATCAAAACAAAATACAGCAGTTTATCAGTCTTAAGTTCTGGTACATCTCCTGCAGAGAGATGGAGAAGTGCAGAGAAAAATAAATCGGCTCCTGCAATGATTGGCTGTTAGAATGTGCAGGGCATTTGTATCTAAGCAGGGAGCAGTATAGTTTGTACCTTTACCAGCATTTATACCTCCTGTAAACTATGAAACTAGCTAAACATTTTTTTTCCTGTAACCACTGTCTCAATAAATGTTCAACTTTGCACAAATGAATGGTTTGTTATTTAAATCTCCTACAGGAGGGGGATGGGGACAAGTGTGGCTGCGCCATGCTGGCATCCTCCATTTTGAGATGTTAGACAAGGGCAGGAGTTGCTAGGCAGGACAGATGAGGGAAGGAGAAGGAAAATAGGCAGATGGGCGGTGGTCCTGAAAACAGTTGATAGTTGCGCCTTCAGTAGGGTTGCCAACTAGCTAATCATACAAAAGTGAACTCCCTTGCCCTGCCCCTTCCTCAGGGCCCCGCCCACCACTCACTACAGTCTCTCTCTCCCCCTCCCTCAGTGGATCACTCTCCCCCACCCTCGTTCACTTTCATTGCACTGGGGGAGGGAGGTGGGCTCCAAGGTGTGGGAGGGTGGCTCTGCAGTGTAGGAGAAATGAGGGGTGTGGGAGGGGGCTCCGGGCTGGGGCATGGAGGTGGGGTGCAGCAGGCGGTGAGGGCTCTGGCTGGGGGTGCAGGCTCTGGGGTGGGGCTGGGGATGAGGGGTTTGGGGTGCAGGAGGGGCTCCGGGCTGGGGCTGAGGGAATCGGAGTGCTGGAGGGGGGCTGTGGGCTGAAGCAGAGGGTTGGGGTGCAGGTGGGGGTGTGGGCTCTGGGCTGGGGATGCAGGTTCTGCAGTAGGGCCGGGGATGAGGGGTTCAGGGTGTGTGTGGGGGCTCTGGGCTGGAGCAAGGGCGTGGGGTGCGCGTGGGGGGTGAGGGTTCTGGCTAGGGATGCAGGCTCTGGGGTGGGGCATGGGATAGGTGATGGGGGGGCTGGGGGTGTAGGAGGGGGCTCTGGGTTGGGGGGGGCTCAGGGCTGGGGCAGAGGGTTGGGGCACAGGCTTACCTCAGGCGGCTCCCATCAGCGGGGCTAAGGCAGGCTCCCTGCTTGTCCTGGCTCACTGTTGCGCCCTGGAAGCGGCCAGTAGCTCCGGCTCCTGAGTGCGGGGGGCCAGGAGGCTCTGTGCGCTGCTCTCGCCCACAGGCGCTGCCCCCCATCTCCCCTTGGCTGCAGTTTCCAGCCAATGGGATCGCGGAGCTGGTGCTTGGGGCGGGGGCAGCATGCAGAGCTCTGTGGCCCCTTCGCCTAGGAGCTGGACCTGCTGGCCACTTCCAGGGCACAGTGGGGAGCCAGAAAGGCAGGGAGCCTGGCTTATTCTCCCCTGCGCCGCTGACTGGACTTTTAACGGCCCGGTCAGCAGTGCTGACTGGAGCCGCCAGAGTACCTTTTCGACTGGGCATTCCAGTCGAAAACCAGACACCTGGCAACCCTAGGCTTTACCATGTCATGTAGGCTAATTGCCTGGATGATGCAGCTGCCATTTTGGAAATGTACAGGGGAGCTGAAAGGAAAGTAGGGGCCAACGGAGGGAGGCAGAGGCTGGATACTCAGAAGGGCTCCTATCTCACATCTGCCTACAATGGCTGCAGCCACAAGGCACTTGGAACCAAAGCCGGAACCACAGTATAACACAATAATAAATAAATTGTAAAGATAGAACATACACGTGGAAGCTGCCTCCAGGAGATCTGCTTCTTTGGACCTAGCCTGGGTTTCTGGCTGGGACTCAGACTCAGCCAGTGCAGGGCAGGAATCAGGGACTGATGCCACAAGGGCTGGCTTTCCAGCTGGCTAGCATCAGGATCCTGAGTCCCCAAAAGATCCTGGCTCTTGGGGGGACAGCTTCTCTCTGGCATCCTGCTCATTGTCCAGTAGGTTTCGTCAGCTGCCCTCTGTGGGGAGATAATGCGCAGGCAGCAAGCTCCACAAGGTGTCTGGAATGGGTTGTACTATAATTGTGTAGACTCGTATCCAATTCATCAGTCATGGACAGGTCACAGGCTCCCTGGCAGACTGGCTCCTTTTATCCCTTGTTTCAATGCATTTTTTCGTAAGCTGCTTGCTGTTTTTCCAGCACTGATTTGTATCCAGGTTGTGACCCCTCATAGACTTTAGGGTCATAATGGGCCATCATGATTATCTAGTCTGACCGCCTGTACATTGCAGGCCACAGAACTTCTCCCATCCACTTCTGTAATAGACCACTAACTTCTGGCTGAGTTACTGAAGTCCTCAAATCATGATTTAAAGACTTCAAGTTACAGAGAATTCACCATTTACACTTGTTTAAACCGGCAAGTGACTCATGTCCCATGCTGCAGAGGAAGGCGAAACCCTCCCCAGGATCTCTGACAATCTGATGTGTGGAAAATTCCTTCCCAGCTCCAAATATGGCAGTCAGTTAGACCTTGAGCACGTGGGCAAGACCCACCAGGCAGATACCTGGGAAAGAATTTTCTGTAGTAACTCAGAGCCCTCCCCATCTAGTGACCCGTCTCCAGTGGTTGAGGATTTTTGCTACTGGCAGTCACCAATGGGTCACATGCCATTATAGGCAGTCCCATCATTCCTGCGCGCCCCCTGCCCCCCCCCCCATAAGCTTATAAAGCTCAGTCCTGAAGCCAATTTGGTTTTTTTGCTCCCGCTGCTCCCCTTGGAAGGCTGTTCCAGAACTTCACTCCTCTGATGCTTAGAAACCTTTGCCTTATTTTGAGCCTAAACTTGTTGATAGCCAGTTTATAGCCATTTATTCTTGTGTCCACATTGGTGCTTAACTTAAATAACTTAACTTAAATAACTGTTAACTGCATCAGGTGGGGCTTCAATGGGGCCAGCCCTCCAGCCAAGTCACACACAGTCAATATGAATGCAACAAACCTCTTCTGGGGTGACAGGTTCAACTGGGTCTGTCCTAGTGCCCTTGCTAAAGTCTTTAGCACTGTCTCTGGGCTGTTTTCAGCCCCTTCTGGACTAGCTTTAAGTCCATGCCTGTCCTGATATAGAGCAATGCCCCCAGGGCTTTCTCCTTGGAGACTTTGCCTTATCAGTTCTTATTGCCACAGCTCTCCAGCCAGGTCACTTCTTCAGGTTCAGTCCTCTTCCAGGGGGTAACAAAATGCAACAAATGGTTGGCCCTCTGCAGGGTCTTCATCCCTGTCCTTGAGCCCTTTAAATTCCAGTCCTGTGCTTGGGCTTCTAACAATGTGTTCCTTTCTCAGGGCTTTGGCCACTTTGCCAGTGGCCGGTGAGGGGACCCGGCCCCACCCACCACTCCGGGTCCCAACCCAGGACCCTGCAAGTAGCAGCCATGTGCTGCTTCCTTTTATAGTTACTGCTACTATTCCCTGGGTCACTTCCTATGTAACCACTTTCTCTTCACCCTTACCTCAGGGCTGAAGTTCTCCACTCCTCTTCTTCCTCCCCAAATGCCAATGCCACCAGAACCCATCTTCTGGTTGTCCCTTGAGCTCCAGCTAGGAGCACTCTTCATTAGTCCTCTGGTCCCAGCCAGGAACTGACCTGCTCAAGCCCTGGATCTCCTTTTAACTGAGCCTGCTGGGCACTGATTGGCTGTTTCCCTGCAGCCTTTCTAGGCAGGCCTGAGGGACTTACCTTCGCTGTTCCTTTTCTGTGGTGTGGTAGGACTGAAAGGCCTCCAGCAGAGGGCCTCAGAGGGCCCAGTACACCCTGCCACACTGGCCTATCAGTCTGACATTGATTCTGGGCAAGATAATGGAGCTGTTGATACAGGACTTGAAAAATAAATAATTAAAGGAGGATAATGTAGTTAATTCCAATCTACATGGGTTTATGGAAGATAGATCCTGTCAAACTTATCATGCTACCTTGTTTTGATCGGATTACAAGTTTGGTTGATAACAGTAATAGCGTTCATGTAGTAGACATCTGTAAGACATTTGACTTGATATCTGTGACACAGTGGTAGTTCGTTACTCTGTCAGAAACTCTTGTCAGACCAACTCGCTGTGGTATAATTTTATATAAAAGGTATAATGTGATATGTCATTGGAAAACTAATAACTCACTGATCACTAATAATCTTCTGTGATGTATGTACAGGATATGTAAAAAGAGTTATGGATATGTGCTACAATTGTTTTGCAAGTGGTGAATAAGCACAGTGTACCCTAGACAAAGGAATGTGTATTTGTTTTTCTGTCCATCCTGGTCATCAGGCAGAGACAATGAAGGTCCATCTGTATATCAGGTAAACAAAGCTAGCAAGCAGAAGAGAAGACAGCATGGGGGTCTATACCCCAGCAAGAAAGAGAAACTTTATCAGGGCTATAAAAATAGGGGGGGTCTGAACCTCATAAGAAAATAAGAATGGCCATAGTAAGTCACACCAATGGTCCATCTAGCCGAGTGTCCTGTCTTTTGACAGTGGCTGGTGCCAGATGCTTCAGAGAAATGAACAGAACAGGGCAATTTATCAAGTGATCCATCCCCAGTTGTCCAGTCCCGGCTTCTGGCAGTCAGAGGTCTAGGACACCCAGAGCATGGGGTTGCATCCCTGACCATCTTGGCTAATAGCCATTGATGGACCTATCCTCCATGAACATATCTAAATTCTTTTTTGAACCCAGTTATACTTTTGCCCTTCACAACATCCCCTGGCAACAAGTTCCACATGTGGATTGTGCACTGTGTGAAGAAGTACTTCTTTTTGTTTGTTTTTATACCTGCCGCTTATTAATTTCATTGGGTTATCCCTGGTTTTGTGTTGTAAAGTGGTAAGCAACACTTCCCTATTCGCTATCTCCACACGATTCATGATTTTATAGACCTCTTTCATATTTCCCGCCCCCCGCTAAGTAGTTGTCTCTTTTTTTCTAAATTGAACAATCCCAGTCTTTTTAATGTTTCCTCGTATGGAAGCTGTTCCATATTCCTCATAGTTTTTCTTACCCTTTTTGGTATTTTTTCCAGTTCTAATATATCCTTTTCTGAGATGGGGCAACCAGAACTGCATGTAATATTCAAGGTGTGGGAGTACCATGGATTTATATAGTGAAATTATGATATTTTTGTTGTTTTATCTATCTTTCCTAATTGTTCCTAACATAGGCTTTTTATACTGCTACTGCATTTTAAGCGGATATTTTCAAAGAACTATCCATGATGACTCCAAGATCTCTTTCTGTACTGGTAACAGCTAATTTATACCCCACCATTTTGTATGTAGAGTTGGGATTATGTTTTCCAATGTGCTTTACTTTGCACTTGTCAACACTGAATTTCAGCTGCCATTTTGTTGCTGGTCTCCGAATTTTGTGAGATCCCTTTGTAACTCTTCGCAGTCAGTTTTGGGCTTAACTATCTTGTGTCATTTGTATCATCTGTAAACTTTGTCACCTCACTGTTTACACATTTTTCCAGATCATTTATTAATATGTTGAACAGCACAGGCCCCAGTACAAATCCTTGGAGGAACTCTCTCCACTGAAAACTGACCATTTATTCCTACCCTTGGTTTCCTACCATTTAACCAGTTACTGATCAATGAGAGAGATCCTTCCCTCTTATCCCATGACTGCCTACTTTGCTTAGAGCCTTTGGTGAGCGTCCTTTTCAAAGGCTTTCTGAAACTAAGTTCACTACATCAACTGGCTCAACCTTGTCCACATGCTTGTTGACCCCCCGTACAAAGAATTCTGATAGATTGGTGAGACATGATTTCTTTTTACAAAAGCCATGTTGACTTTTCCTCAGCATATAGTGTTCATCTGTGTGCTTGATAATTCTGTTCTTTACTATCATTTCAACCAGTTTGCGTGATACTGAAGTTAGGCTGTAATTGCCAGGATCGCCTTTGGAGCCTTCTTTAAAAATCAGTGTCCCATTAGTTATCAGTCAGTCATTTGGTACAGAGGTTGATTTAAGTGATGGGTTACATACTACAGTTCTGCTATTTCAGATTGTCCAGTGGCCCCCCACTCATTGTTTGGCATGCTTCCTGCTTCTGGTATATTTAAAAACTAATAGCCAACTTTTTTGTCTCTTGCCAGTTGCTCTTCAACTGTTCTTCAAGCCTCAAATGATAATTGAATCAGCTGATTGTATACAGTATTACTGAATTATAAAAGTGTATCAAATAAGGTCTTTTTTGAAAACTAATGGCACACTGGGATTAATATTATTGTAAAATGTATATACTAATACTATATGAGGAATTATGAATATTCACTGATACTATGTTTAAAGTCTGTGACCAAAAAAGGAAGAAACAGGTTTTCTCCCAGACAGGAGGAAAGGCAGCTATCTACCTGTCTACAGTGAAATTAAGCAAGGTGTGATCAAAACCCATGGAAACCCCATTTATGTATAAATCCACAGGGGGATGGGACATCTTCAGGAAGGGCAGAACAGCATGAAGTTATCCTGAGTTGTGGACCAAAACAGTGAGTCAGGAAAGAGAGAGAGAAGAAGCCATCTTGGTATCCATCATTAGACAGACACCGGGGGCCAGAGCTTTCTGCAAGATGAGAAAGATGCATCCTTCAGACAAGGAAGCTGCAGTGTCTGGAAACTGAGTCTTTAAGAAACCTGCTTAGGCAAAGCTCCTTCACCCAGGAAGTCAAAGGAGACGAGTGACTTGCATTTCTGTGGAAGTTTCTGAATGGGAGGAAGTCAGCCATGTCTGGAAAGAAAAAGATTGGAAAGAAATCTACCTTGAACTAAGGCTGTAGCTTCAGTTAGATCTTAGCCATTAGAATAGTGGTTCTGAAACTTTTTAACTGGTGTCCACCTGCCCTCCCCGCTCCCCAAACAGGGGGGCAAGGGCCGGCAGTGGGACTGTGTGGCTGGGGGCGGGGCCGGAGTGGAGCCATGTTCAGTAGCAGGGGACAATGCAGGGCTGGATGGTGTTCCCTCCCCAGCTCCCCCCCCCCCCCATAGGGGGTGGCCTGGGACCTGCTGCACCCCCCAAATGTTCCTCCATGCCCTCCTTGGGGTCATGCCCCACAGTTTGGGGACCATTGCATTAGAAAGCGTATTTTTACTTTTATTTGCTTGTAACCACTTTCTTTATTCCTTTTACTTGGTGTCAACTTAATCCATGTTCTTCTGCTAATAAATTTGTTTGAGTTTTAATCTAAAATAACCCAGTGCTGTGTTTGAATTAAAGTGATTAACTCCAGTTAAAGTAATAAATAGAGCTGTTGTCTCTTATGGACCTTTATTACTTCCCTAAATCTTCCAAGAGAGGGCTGGACATTTCCAGGCAGACAGTTTTGGGGAAGTTTGGGACTGGAGATGTGGTGTGGTCATTTGGTAATAGTCCCCGAGGCTGGTGGAAGCCAGAGTGTGGATGTGGTGCAAGAAGCAGGCTGTTTGGTTCAGAGTTGCTGAACCAGGGCAGCTTGACACCCTGACACTCAGGGCAAGCTTGTATGCTGGCTGGGGCACAGAGACAGGGAACTACAAGAACAGAACATACTAAGACTCTTGTGCTTACAGGACAGGTGGTGACACAACCTATCACTGATCTGACCCAAAACATGACCATATCTCTTGGCATTTTTATTAAAACACTAGAACAATATAAACTTAACATGGCACATGTTAAAAGCTGGCCAGCTGAGAGCTCTCAAAATGTAATTGTAAATTGAGGATCATTACTGAGCGGGTATTTTGAGTGGGATCCCTTGGGGATTGGTTCTTGGCCTGGAAGAAAACATAAAATCATCACTGATGACCCAAAAATTGGGGGAGTGCAGAGCATAATAAAGAGCACAGGTCACTGAATCAGAGAGATCTGGATCACTTGATAAGATGAGTGGAAGCAAACAATATGCGTTTTAATATGGCTAAATGTATACACCTAGGAATAAAGAATTTAGGCCATACTTACAGGATGGGGGACTTTATCCTGTGAAGTAGTAACTCTGAAAAAGGTTTGGGGGTTGGGGTGGATAATCAGCTTCACATGAACTCCCAATGCAGCACTGTGGCCAAAAGGGCAAATGCAGTCCTCGGATGCATAAATGGGAATCTTGAGTAGGAGTAGAAAAGTTATTTGGCACTGGTGCAACTGCTGTTGGAATACAGTGTCCACTTCTAGTGTCCAAAATTCGAGAAAGAGATTGATAAATTGAACAGGCTTCAGAGAAGAGCCATGAGAATAATTAAAGGACTGGAAAACATGCCTTACAGCAATAGACTTAAGAAGCCCAAAATATTTAGCTTAACAAAGACAAGGTGAAGGGATGACTTTATCACAGTCCGTAAGAACCTACATGGGGAACAAATATTTGACAATGGGCTCTTCTTGCTAGCAGAGAAAGATGGAACATGATCTAATGTCTGGAAGCTGAAGCTAGACAAATTCAGACTGGAAATAAGGTGAACATTTTTTAACAGTGAGGGTAATTAACCACTGGAATAATTTACCAAGGATAATGGTGAATTTTCCATCACAGGCAATTTTAAAATCAAGATGGGATATATTTCTAAAAGACATGGTCTAGGAATCCTCTGGGGGAAGTTCTGTAGCCTGTGTTGTACAGGAAGTCAGGCCAGATGATCACAGTGGTCTCTTCTAGCCTTGGAATCGATGAATCAGATTTAAAAAAAAAAAAAAAACTTCTAAATCAAGTTTTTGTACATGAGGGAAAAATGTCTGGATAATAGCCAAAAACAAGTTCTCATTTTATATTTAAGACAAAAAGCACCCTGCCATGTCTCCCCAATATTTTGTCTGGTAATTTTTCCAGGAAGTAATTATCCTGGCATTAAATATTTAAGGATTGGAAATTCCAGGTGGATTGGTTGTAGTTATACAGTATATAGAGGTCAAAACTGGTTTTATAATCAAAGGCTAGCTGCCATCTATGGAACAGTCTAGCACAGGGGTCTCCAAGTCCTGGCCCGCGGGCCATCTGCGACCCAAGAACCTCCACGCTGCGTGAGTCTCTCCTCCATGGGCTGCAGACATGCTGCCAGCAATGTCTGCTGCCGGCGCCGCCCTCCGCAGCTCCCATTGGCTGGGGGAGAGGGACAGAGATACCATCACTAGCTGCTGGGCAGAGTCAGCCATGGAGGTAGCGTCACTTTTTTTCCACAATGAATATAAATGAGTCAAAATACCGAACACAACTATCTGATGCACACCTTGCTGCAATCCTGAAGGTTTCAAGGGCTCAGTCACAGAGGCCAAACGTCAACAAACTGGCAGAACTGAAGCGTTGCCTGGTGTTTGGCAAACGTTAACTCTCTGGCAGTCAAAGAATTGTACAAAGTTGTATGACATATTTTTTTTATTTTGAATTTCTTAGAAATAAAAAATACAATATAAACGTTTTCTTTTTTGAACACCATCTTCAGTGACATTATTGGCCCTCTGGGAGGATTTGAGGACTGGCACTGGCCCTAAGGTAAATTGAGTTTGAGATCCCTGGTCTAGCATCTCTACATTGTGGGGAAACTTTCTCCCATCCAGAACTCGGATGTATTGTTTTAAATGAAAAAACCCAAAACCTTTATCTGAGAAGTTCAACCTTAACTACTAATTCATGGCTTTATAACAGTTTGCTTTTAACTTTAATTTTCTTGAAAGTTAATATGTACCCTTAATATGTACTTGCTACTTTTTTTGTTTATCTAGGATTGCACTTTAAGGTGTCATATTAGGACACAATATTTTTAGTTAATTCAACATTTTCAGTTACTAGTATTTTTTTCTGGAAGTGATGTTTGCTTAATGATATGATTGCCTGAAGACCAATGAAAAGGCATGCTATATTTTAGTTTGATAGTGACTACTTTTAAATGGTCAAATTTCACTCCAGACCAACAAAAAAACAAACCCCGTTGTTGGGAAAAGGAAACTTCCAAAATATTTTAGATTTAATCTTATTACAATTATTTTAATTTATATTAAAGAAATTTATATATAAGATTCTTTAGTAACTTCATGGGGAAAAATATTATTTCCCCCCAAAACTGTTCTTTACACTGTATATCTGAAAGAGGTGAACTAAAAATATTTAAATTATGCCCTCAGTTAGTTTATACTAAAATATTGTACATTCGTAGCTGTAAATGTGTAAGATCTGAACACTACTGAATTTCTTTACAAATTTCAAACCAATAAACTACTTTTTATAAAATGGATTTAAACTTTTTATAAAAGCAGAAATAGGTTCAGCTCCTTGAGAATATTTGTACAACCAGCTTTAATAATTGACTTTATTCTGAAAAAGTAAATTGTTAAATGAGTCTTTGCAAATTAATTATAATTGAAATGCAATTCATCATCCAAACCAGACCATAACACTGCTGTGTTGGGTCATATTGCTTAATTGATGTTCTCTCCAGCTGTAACTTCCTTTTCATTTCATTTGCAATTCATACTCTCACTGTCATTTGCCCATTTCTCTTCCTTGCATGATTGCCTTTTTGTTTATCTTCATACATTGTGTCTTTATTTATAGACTACAAGGTATTGTAAACCTCCTCTCTGCTTTCTAAATTCCCTTTATACATGCTAAATCCCCATTTTATGCAGGTTTTTGATAAATTTACAGAAAATATTCAGTAGTTTTGTCTTGGATTTATTCATACTGTGACAGTAATTGGTAGAAAACTGTTTCTTGCAGTGGATAGGCAAGCCAAAAATAAATAAATAAATAAAAAAGGCAGTTAGGATAAAGCTACCACATGCCAGAGTGCTGAGGATCCATCAGGATTTTAAAAAGTGTACTTACATTATTTAAACCTCTGTTGAAAAAGGAATTGCAGTACTGTGTGTTTGTAGTAAGCACATTATGGAATTCATTTACTTAACAGTGATTTTTATGTTAAAAGTGTAGTATCTATTAGGCGCAACATTGTTTTTGCTGAGACGGAATAGTGTCAGAAGCTTTTCAAAGAGCAGAAAATAGCAAACACTGTGACTTACATGTTTGAAAACTGGATTTGAGTAGCTCTCACTGCATTCCAAACAAGAGCATAGTTGAGACTAGAAAGACAAGCAGTCTTAACAAAGAGGTTTTAGATCTCATTGTCCACTGAGGGAATCTGTGTCTCAAAACAAAATACAATAAACAGAATTATTACTTCAGTTTAACACTTCAGTGCCTCTGATGTACAGCAAACTTCCTGAAAAGCACTATTTCTTTGTGCCTACATAAAAGCCAAGGACTTCAGTCCTCACTGCAGTCATTACAGGCATTACATTCACATTCAAATAGCACAAAATATTAAACATATAATTGGTGTGAAAAAAGTTATGGAATGCAATTGGCTAATTCTTTGTTTTGACTAGTTAATGTTTTGTGATATAATTATTTGCAGCATTGTAAATGTATTATAATCACTTAATGTGTTCAGTAGGAAAACAGAAGTACTTGGGCTCTTTTCTGACTCATGTATATGTACTAAAAATGATGACAAACACTATATCTAGAAGCAAAGTGCCAAGCTCAAATCTGTGCTGATAGGGAAAGTAATAACCCTTTCTAAATTGAGAATTGTGTTTAGGTCAGTTGTGTATATTTGCATGGTAATCCTGAATCTCTGCAGTTTCCAAAGGTATGGTGTGTGCAGGACAACTTTCACATCCCACTCATGTAATGGGTGAGATCTGAAATGAGTTTCAAAGCAGATAACATTCTTCTTCGAGTGCTTGCTCATGTCAGTTCCATTCTAGGTGTGTGCATGTCCACATGCGCGGTCATTGGAGATTTTTGCCTTAGCTGTATCCGGAGGGTTGGCTGTGGCGCCCTCTGGACAGCCACACTCATGAGGTGGTATATGAGGCACCACCGGCGCTATGCCCTCTCAGTTCCTTCTTAGCGCCCATGGTGGTTAGTAAGGTGCTTAGCAAGGGCTAGCGTCTTTTCTTGTCTTACTGACTTCGAGCCTTAGGGCCTTTGTAAATAGTTTTGTTCACAGTAATTAGTTAAGTAGTTAAGTATAGTTGATAATTAGAAGTTAGTCCCAGCAGGGACTTCGCCCCGGGCGGGGCATGCCCTGGTCTCACTGATTTAAGCCCTGCATGGACTGCAACAGGCCTTTGCCTGTGAGTGACCCCCATAGCAGCTGCCTTCAGTTCTTGGGGGAATCACACATCAAGGATTGCTGCTAGATCTGTAAGAACCTCCGGCCCAGAACCCAGAGGGAGCATGACGTTCATTTTTGAGGGCTCTCCTTATGGAGTTTGCCCTTTGCCCAGCTTCTGAGCCATCCCACCAGGGCGTGCCACTGGCACCAGGCTCTCCTGGCACTGCTCCCCATTGCCAGTGCCTAAGACGAAAACGAAAAAGCACAGCTCCTCGGCACCGAGCAAGAAGGCCCAAGGGTCATCTAATAAGGGACCTGGGCCAGGCTACTCTGGAGCCACGTGTTCATTCCTCCCCGGCTGGGGCCTCTAGCCCCTTAAAAGGTCCGCCGCCACTAACTCTCAGGAGCAGTATGGGACCCAACCCCCTGCCAGCACCGTCATCCTCCCAGGCTCTCCTGGCACCGAGAGAGCACAGGTTTGATATTGATATCAAAAGTATTTATTGTTCTTACCTCATGCTCAAAAGAAATTGCTATTCAAAATGGAATGTATAACAGTTCTCTGCCTACTCTTCATAGATGCTATATATATTTCAGCCAATGATTCAATCAACACATTGATTGTTGTCTTCTAGGGAAATAAGAATAGGGAATAGTCACACCAAAAATCTTAAAAGCCTTCTCATATATGGATATTACACCAGGTTCAGTTTATTGATGGGTCTGCCTATGTGTCTGCTTGCTACTCATTTTATGAATTAATTTATTGCACCAAACTCTGGATTGGCTTCCCACTGCAATTCTCAACAACTTGCCACCTTAAATGGAGTTACCCAAACAATTTAACTTCATTTCAGTTAAAGAATAAAACAAGTTTAGTTAACTAAAAAGAGGTTTTGAGTGAATACAAGTAATTAGGTATAAAAAGTCAGAAATGGTTACAAGAAAAATAAAGGTAAAATGCTTCCTAGTGCTGAACAAACTAGACTTGATTTAAAGTAAAATCCTTACCATATCCTTCCAACAGCATTACTGACCAAACTTTTCAGGTCAGGAGCCTTCCCCCAAAGTCCAGTAGCTGTTTCCTTTGTCATCTTAGGTGTAAAGGGGGAGATGGACAGGGAGAGAGAGAGAGAGAGGGGTGTCTTGGGGTGTTTTCCCCCTCACTTTTATAGTTCATTTCCCCCCTTTCAAATGCAAGTTCTTCAGTGTGATTTCTAGGTAAAAGTTCTGAGAGCCAGGCAGCATTAAGTCTTCTGGTGAAAAGTCTTGTTGTTTTTTCTCGGCCCTGTTTGCTGAAATGCAGATACCCTTTGTCCCCTGCCTTCCCCTTCCATTGTCTGAGGACTCTGTTTACAATGTATATGTAAATTTGAAGTAAACACACATCCATTTGTTTTAAGACCTGCTTGACCCATTTGGCTTAATTGTTGCTACGTGAGTTTGAACATGCCCTATTAATATTATATTTAGGAGGGATTTCATAATTTTACACACAACATTACTACATACATTTCACCATAATATTATTGACCAGTGAGTTATTAGTTTTCAAATAATAGCTCTGTGACATTCCCCAGGATACCATCTTCACTGTTGAACAGTGGTGCCCCCTTTACTCTCTAACCTGGGATGCCTTTTACACAGTTTTGCAGTCAGAACAGTCACACGTGGCCTACTCACACAGCCTTCAGCATGCAGATTTACTCCCAGCTAAATACATGAGCACTCTGACCAGTTACTCATGAATTACATACAGGACAACATCCACAAATTCTCAGTTCCATCTTTGTTCCCCCAGAAATGTGCATCTTGAACTGTCCATTATGCTACTGAACAATGCACACTTGTAGAAAGTCCATCATTTCATCAATAGACATGATACATGCACCAGTCTTGTTATCCTAAATTGTTTCCTCACACACTTTAATCCAAACACACCAGTTAAGATAAAACAATAAAATAAGTTTATTAACTACAGAAAGATAGATTTTAAGTGATTAGAAGTATTGATGCGTAAAAGTCAGGATTGGTTACAAAAGAAAATAAGAGTAATACACAAGCTAATATCTAACTTAGCTTTAAAAGCAAAGGTTTTGTCTCACCATACGCTGCTGTAAATTTCACAGACTGGGTCTCCTTCCAGCCTGGGACCACTCCCTTTTAGTTCAGCTCTTTGATAGTCGTTAATGTAATGAGCAGAGAGATGGGAGGGGGAGAGGTGAGTTGGAGGTCACGGTCTCTCATATTTATATCCCTCTCCCTTCTTCGAGGATTACCCCCAACTGGGGTGTAGGTAACAAGCCACCTCTTGTAGATGTGAGGTTGAAATATTCATGTGATGCAATGTAAATTTCTTATGCACACCTTCCTTCCTGCCAAGGAATACCCATTGTAACTAGGTGTTTGTCCAGTTAATTATGTTTCTATGTGGCTGGGGGAGCCAGTGTGTCTTTGTCTCTGCAGAACTGGTTTGAGCCTGCCTTTCTAACTCTAGCAATGTTGTATAGTAGAAACTTATAACTTTATTCACAATGTTGATACACACTTTTTTTCCAGAACAATAATGTTCAGCAGATTGAGTTTTCAAATGATAGCTCACACAGGGCATACTTTGTACAAAATTTTATCGGAGTCTTGTAAAAGTCGTGACCATAATAGTATAGACTATCTCAGCTTCACAAGGCATATTTTGTACAAACATTTTTACAATATGTTTAGGATGTGAATACAAGCATACATCCAGTCACAGGCATCCTTTCAGAGGCCTTCAAAGTTACCAAATGTGGCTTTTAGCTTGTTTTGAATTTTAAATGGCTCAGTGGTTTTATAGGCTGAAGACATTTCAAGAGTTGTAAAAATAGGTTTGTTTAAAGATTAGTGAATGCCTCCATAGATCCTGGAATTCAAGCTCCATTTGATCGTAGAATCTGGGCAGAAGTGGAGGGTAAAAAACAAAAAAAAGAATAAAACTTCTTCAGGATTTGTGTTCCTAATTCCCTTTGGTCAGGACCAAGTGTGACTCCCCAGTTCCTCCTCCTTTGCCCTTATATTTAGGTGGAAAGACTGGAAGAACCTTTGGATGCTGAGAATTCTATGGCTTGTCTATCTCCTAGTAGCATATCTAGTAGTTAGACATGACTAGCAACTCAGAAATAATGTAAGTCTCAGAATGAATATCTACATTTAAATTCTTTGATCCCCATGGCCCAAAATAATTTGACAGATTGTTGATGGCATGTGGAACATTTCCTTAGAGAAGAGTCTGTATCTTCCAGATTGTCTCCCAGAAAAATCGCCTGATTTCTATCTCAGTGACAGATGGTCATGGACATCCATCTCTTCAGAAACTATTTTGAGCCCCACCCACCAAAAGGACATAATTTTGGAACTTGTGGTTCTCATAATCAAATTCCTGGAGATGAGCCCACATCCTATACATCTCATTTGTAAATAATTAACAAACTCAACACAGTAGTCAGTCAAGGTCACTAATAGGGCACTTAAGATTAATCAGAACACTTGCTACCCACATGATGTCTGCTGGGCTGTTCTACTCTGAGGCCATGGCTGAGAACAACAGAAGTAACATCTTTGAATATTATAGCTTTTATCTTTTGTCCACATAAAACCCTTGTATTAAGGATAACAGGCAGCTGCCAAGCTACCTCCTCTCCAGACTCTGGCCCTAGCTACTTTTTTTTAACTCTGAGGTCACTATTAAATGATTATGGACTCCATGCACAGCAGACAGCCAGGGAATAGGGAGTTGAGAGCCCCTTAAAAGCCTATAGTACCTGCTGGTGAGTGAATTTACTCTGGTTCAAAATGAGGCGATCAGACGTGCCACAGTGCCAATAAGAAAACCCTAAAAATCCATGAGATTCCTCATACTTGCTGAGGGTATGAGAAAATGGACTGTGGCATTGATATAGATGTGGAATAGCCCCTCTATATTTGGCATTGAAATGCCAAAGGGGATGGGTGATCTGTTCAACAAGACTGATTATACTATTGATATAGTTAACCCAAAGCCAAGGACAAGCATATAGCCAGCCCTATAAGAGCACTTCTTGAGCTACTAGGTAAAACGTGAAGCCCATCAAGCCGGTGTGCACATTCACATTGAAGATTCTTGTTCTTCACACTTTCAAGAACTCCCAACAGCAATGGTGAGATACCAACTCAGAATTCATATGTGAAGTCTACCGTACAGTCCAGGGGTCTCTACATCCACAGAACGATGAAGTTTTTGATCATGCCCCAGAACACAGATGTTCTAATAAACTTGTTTCTATAGCTAGCTTTCTGTCAAATAAGACATTACTTTTCAGGTTTCTAAATGACTGTGTAACATTGCTGGTGCTGTTATAAAGGCTGTTATATTTCACCCAAGAGTTGACTCCATTTCAGTGATGGAAGAAATGTCAATGCATGTTTCTATAGAGTATTCTGAAGCTTGCAAAACTTTGTTTATAACTCAATAAATAATAATCCTAACACTAATCCTTTGCTTAGGAGGCTTCTTGTGCTCCAGATTTCAGGTTGTGGCCTGATCTTGTTTATTTTGATCCCATTTAATTCTGTGGCAAAACTCTCATTGACTTAAATGTTGGGAAGTTTTGACCCTATGCTTTTCTGTAAAAAGGGGAAAATACAGAGTTTTCTCTCTTCCTCTAATCATTCCATAGACCAGGAGATGCTTAGTTTTTGTTGGAATATTTCACTGTAAAATACAGTGAGTTAATTACAGTATTCAAATCTCAAATATATTGTAAATAAATCTGAAGACATGAGTTTTCCATATCTCCCATCTCTAAGCTTGTTTAATTTTAGACAAGATGCTTGTCTGCTTTTAAAAGAACAATTCAGAGACATTAAAACACAACTGTCATAATTCTGACTGAAATTGTTAAATTTTTGGTGATTTCACTTTAGAATACTTGATTGTTCAATCAGTCAGAAATATGTTTTGTAAATTACGGACCAGCAATGGAAAGCGAAGTGGCACACACATTACATTAGCATTTCCAAGTGCTTGACTCTGCATTCATCAATCTAAAATAACTTGCTGGGATTGTAGTTCCTAATAATGGAAACTGGGTTAACTAGCTCAAAGTCAGAGTACTGCTCAACCACTTCATACAGGGCCCAATCCTAAAAAGTGCTGAGCATCACCTGTAAAGCTGAGTGACCTCAGCCCCACTGCCCTTAAGGGTATGCAGTTTTTTACCAGGATCAGATCTTCCCATTAAAGTCAATGGCAAACTCCATTGCTGGAGCAGAGGCCTAAAGAATTGACCCTGAAGTGCTGAGCACCCACAGCTACTATTGATTTCAGTTGGAGTTGCAGGTGTTTAGCACCTCAGAAGATTAGATAACACATTACTAAACAAATTCATATGTTTTGGTCATCTTTGATTCTTCTCTTCTTAGCTAATTGGTTGCATCAGTATCAGAGCCTGTTACTCTATCACCAGTGTCAGTGATTCTTGCAGTCCAAATTAGTGCAATGGCTCTGTTCAATGACAGTACTTACATAAATCATGCATATAGAGTTTTACATGCATCACCCATATTCTGAGTGCTTAGTGGAAATGTAAGAAGACAGGTCCCTGTGCAAAGAGCTAGTGATCTAAAGAGACAACATGCACAAGCAGGCAAAAGGAAGCAGCTCGATTAAAATAATAAATAAATTTACTATTTTCTTTTTTAACTCACTATTTGTATTGAATTATGGTAAATAGTTTATTTAATATTTTCCCCCTCTCTTCTGGTTTAGTCCTTAATTATTATGTTCCCCCAATCCCTCACCGATTCACATCAATTCTTAACTACCCAACCCTTAAGAGCAGGGGTGGGCAAACTTTTTGGCCTGAGGGCCACATCGGGGTTGCAAAAAAGGCTCTGCCTCCCGCAAACAGCCTGGATCCCACCCTCTGCTCCCCCACCCCTTATCTAACCCCCTGCTCCCCATACCCTGATTGCCGCCCCCCCCCGAACCTCCGCCCCATCCAACCGTCCCCCGCTCCCTCTCCCCTGACTGCCCCCTTGGACCCCCTGCCCCTTATCCATCCCTTCCTGGCCCCCTTACCATGCTGCTCAGAGTGGCAGGAGCTCACAGGCACACCGCCGCTGTGCCTGGCAGGAGTGGCAGGCTAGAGCGCCGGCAGCGCAGTGTACTGAGGCTGCAGGGGATGGGGGACAGCAGGGGAGGAGCTGGGGGTTAGCCTCCCTGGCTGGGAGCGCAGGCTTATTTATTATGAAACATTGCAGTAAGGGGTACTGTGTATGTGCCAGAAGCTTGATTAAATAGTAGGATTTGATATATTAAACATAAAGGCTTAAATAATTTAATAGATAAATAAAAGGGAATATCTAAGGCACCTGAACTACAGCCCTGCATAAACAACACTCCCCTAAATCATAAATTCTGTGGAGTTTGTGGCAAGCTAGAAAACTTTATTACAGATATGAATGGCTGATTTTATAAGCAAAGAAAAGGGAGTAAAATACACTGTATGGGCTCTGCAATGTATGTTATGTCTTCAAACTACTTCTGTTACAGGTAGTTTTACACATTTGTTTAATTGAAAGTAAAGGCAGTTCAATCATTGGGAGGGAATATAGCTGTTAGTTATGGTACAGGCATTACAGGTTTTTTTTTTTTTAAGGAAGCTGAGTAAATCACTAAGGAACAGTTACTTACAGTAATTGTGGTTCTTCAAGACCTGATGCAAACATGTATTCCACTTAGGAGTGTGTGCACCCAGCACGCTGAACCTGAAGAATTTTACCTGGCAGTACCCGTTGAGGGGCAGCACTCACATCTCGCAGCCCTAGCCCCTCCTCGCTATATGAGGCAGCACCATGACCCCCCTCAGTTCTTTCTCACCCAACTCCCAGAGACTAGACTACGAAGCAGAGGGGATGGAGGGTGGGTCATAGAATGAATGTCTGCATCATATCTTGAAGTAAAACAGCGACAGTAAGTAACTGTTTCTTCTTCTTTGAGTAGATGCAGCCGTGTATTCAGCTCAGGTCACTCACAAGCAGTATCCTTTTGAATGAGCTCGCACCCATAGAGAGGCTGAAGCTGTTTCTTATGCAGTCTTGATGCAGGAAGTTATCCAGTTAAAGATTGTGAGGAGACTGCCTGTCCCTTCATATGGTCTGCATAGAACACAAACAGGCAGGGCCGTCCTTACCCATTTGCAAAGTACGCAGCTGCGTAGGGCGCCAGGAGCTGCGTGCTGCTCCAGTCCCCCTGCTTTCCCCCCACAGAGGCCTGGGGCCGGCCAGCCCCCCTGCTCCCTCCCTTTGGAGGCCTGGGGCCTGTTCCTCCCCCGCTACCCTCCGCAGAGGCCTGGGGCCCCACACGCCACCCCTGGGGCCTGCGTAGGGCACCAGAATAGCTAGGGACGGCCCTGCAAACAGATGCGGCAAAGCCTGAAAGGGTTTAGTGCTGTCCATGTAGAAGTTCAGACACTGACATCTAATGTGTGAAGGCACTGTTCCTCCAAGGATGAATTCAGCATAGGAAAAAACCCAGAGAAATATCCCGCCTGATTCAAATGAAACTGAGACCCCACTTTAAACATGAATTTTAGGTGTGGCTGCAATGTCTCTTTGTCTTTGGAGAACTGCAGGTAAGGAGGCTGTGCCATCAAAGCCTGCAACTCTCTCTCTCTCCTTGCATATGTTATTACAAGCAATGCAGTTTTTTGACATGAGAGGAAAGAGACAGAATGCCAGAGGCTCGAATGGAGGTCCCATCAGAACCGCCAAGACTGTTCTAAAGTTCCACAAGGGAAACAGGTCCCGCACCAGGAGATAGAGGTGAAGAATTCCTTTTAAGACTCCCTAAATCATCACGTTGGAAAACACCAATCTTTTATGAATGGACAGATGGAAGTTTGAGAGAACCTCCGGATGAGTTAAGCATAAGGTCTGATGACTGAAGATGCAGCAAATACTCCAAGATGTCCTGGATACAAGCCAACATTGGCTGACCTCTGCAGGCCAATGACCATGTTGAAAACCACGTCCATTTTGCCAAATAGGCCATTCTGGTAGAGGTTTTTCTGCTGCTAAGTAGCGTCTCTTGAACAGCCACCAAACATTGCTCTTCCTCCGCATTTAACCACAGAGCAGCCATGCCATAAAATGCTGGGAGCTGAGTGGCCAATACAAAGTGCAACCATGATTCTGCATGAGCAGGTCGGGTGGAGAGGAAAGGATATAGGAAGAGGCTGAATCAAAGCATACAGGAGAGTCAATTGCCAGCTCAGGTGGAAGGCGTCAATCAGGGAGCCTGGACTGAGACCCCCTTGAAACCGGAACAGATATTTCCTGTTGTGCCTTGTAGCGAGCCAGTCAATCATTGAGATGCCTCAAGATGTGAAGATGATTCATAGAACAGTGGACTGCAGGGACCACTCGTGACTCATGGAAAAATTCCGGCTGAGATTGTCCATGAAAAGATTCTTGAACCCCGGACAAGTGATGAGCTATCTGAGTGAAACTCTTCAATACAGAACTGCCACAGCCCGATTGCCTCTTGGCTGAGCACCCTGGAGTGTGTGCCCCTTGCGTGTTGACATAATACATTGTGGTGGTATTGTTGATAAGTGTGTGAACAACTGAACCCTTGATATGATCTAGGAAAGCATGACAGGCATTGTAGATAACCTCGAGCTCCAGCACAATGAGATTCAATGAAGCTTCCTGCTTTGACCACAAACCCTGAACCTTCAGCAACCCCAGATGTGCTCCCCAACCTATCAGGATGGCAGTGGTGACAACAGTCCTGGTTGATAAGAGCCACACAAAGTGAATACCCTGACATACATTCTCCTGAACCATCCACCAGTGTGAGAAGTCCAGGATCAATGGAAGGAGGCGGACCAACCTGTTTAAAAGGGGCATAGGGTAGGACAGACAACTGTCATAAGCCACATTTGAAAATGGTGAAGGCACAACCTGGTAAATTGAACCACCTTTTTGCATTCAGACATGTGGCCCAAAAGCCTCAGGCACATCTGAACTGTTGTGGAAGATTTAGACTGGAGACCAAGATAAAGGTGGCAAATTGTCTGGAAACGGTCAGTTGGCAAAACCGCTCTGAAACTTGTAGAGTCTATTAAGGCATCAGTGACCTCGATTTTCTGAGTGGGGACCAACATTGACTTCTTAGTGCAGTAAACTAGTCATTCTAAGTCCATGCGGGGACAATAGCTGGTAAGGTGACCATACGGAACCTCAGGTACCTAGCACATTTGTTAAGGTTGCAGAGGTCGAGAATAGGCCTTACTCCTCCTTTGAATTTGGGAACCAGAAAGTACCGGGAATAAAAACTTTGACCCCGGTGCTCCACAGGAACCTTCTCCACCACTCCAAAGTCAATGAAGAGTGGACCTGCTCTAAAAGCAATATCTCATGAGGAGGGACATGAGGGAAGGTGAGGAGGAGGTATCTGCACAGTAATAGGGGGCGGTTGAAAGGGCCTGTTACATCCCACGTGGCAGCAGCAGCCATGCTCCTGGAGGAAGAAGAGTCTCCACGAGGCCTAGAGTGGTCCCAGTTGGTTATATGAGACTTTTTTTTTTTTTTTTGGCACACTCGAAGGAGAGTGATTTCTGCACCTCTTTGGAGAGGCTGCAGAGTGTGAGCCAGCACCACTCACCGAAGTCGAGGGCAGCCTCTGATATGAGGCAGGCCTCAGGGCCTGCTTGAGCAGGTGCTGCTTCAGGTGAAGGTCTTTAGCCACCTGAGTCGGTTTTGTGAATGATTTATAGATTGAAACTGTTCTTTGACATGAGCCACACCTAAGCAGAGCAAGCATCTTGTGTGAGTGTCATTGGGGATAGCCCCCCTACACGCAATGGCCATTTTCAACCCTGGTGAGGGCATCACCAGGGAAGAACACTTAACTAAGCTAACTAACACTAATACTAGGGTACTACTAACTATATACAACTAGAACCACAAAGTCCAAGGATTTTGAAGAACTGTGAGGTTAAGAACTGCACAGCTCTCTTTCTCTCTCTCTCTCTCTCTCTCCAGCTATGGGTGGTAAGAAGGAACTGTTGAAAGTTGTGATGCACTAGTTATGATTTTAACAACCTCTGATGATATAATTTATTAGTGAATATAGCTGACTTTCTGACTTCCTTTCAGATAACATAACATCCAGTTAATTGGAACACTTTTTTAAGATTTCTGCTTGAACTTTATTCCAGTGTTTTCTGAAATATTGGATAGGTTAATAGCCACTAAATACAGTCTAACTTCTCTTTTCTTATCTGTTAGAAAGGTCAAGATGATTTTGTTTTTTCCAGGCTACTTTTTCCAAAAAATAAAATTAATAAAGTATTAGCAGGGCTCATTAACTTCCCTATAATAACAAACAAGAGGTCTGATCTGAGATCAGATGAGCACTTCAGTTCCCTTTCGTGTGGATGGCAGTTGCAGAGACTCAATGTAATGAATTGGCCTAATGTTTGATTTGTCTCCCTCTAGTGGCTGGTTTCAGTGACTACATAACCTGCTGATATTTCACAGCCACTGAAAGCTCAAGTAGCAGAAGCTTGTGATTTTGATGGTGACTGCTGAAGGGTCCCAGATTTCTGCTCTCACTCCTTGTGTCACTTTATATAGCCAAGGTTCAGTGCACCTTTCATGATTAAGTCTAGTATATGTACTTAGAAGCTTGGCACCAAAATCTCTTTTTCAAATGATTACTTTATAAACAGTGAGTAAAAATGTATTGGAAAAATTAAAACACTATCTTGAGTAGTCAATAAAACCTTAAGAACAAGGTGATACTGACTTCTTAAAACCATATGCAAAGAGGATTTTTATTGGCTCCCAGAAGAATAAACCAGTAGCATGAGTTTTTTTGCAATAGTTGAGCCATTCTGTTTTGAGCTACGTCATACAAGTACTATAGTGCAATTTCTTTATTGTGAAATTGCAACTTACAAATGCATAATTATTTTTTACATAACCATGCTCAAAAACAAAACAATGTAAAACTTTAGAACTACAAGACGAAGCATGAAGGGGCATATGAATGTTTAGCATATCTGGCACGTAAATACCTTGCTACGCTGGCTACAATAGTGCCATGCCAATGCTTGTTCTAACTTTCAGGTGTCATAAATAAGAAGCAGGGGCAACATTATCTCACATAAATGTAAACAAACTTGTTTTGTCTTAGTGATTGGCTGAACAAGAAGTAAGACTGAGTGGACTCATATGGGGTGAATTGATAAATACTGTCTCTTGTTTACCTTTTTTACAGTGCAAATCTTTGTAATAAACATAGTATAAAGTGAGCACTGTACACTTTGTATGTTCTGTTGTAATTGAAATCAATATATTTGAATATGTGAAAAAATCCAAATTTATTTATGATAAATTTAAATTGGTATTCCATTATTGTTTAACAGTGCAATTAAAACTGTGATTAATCGTGACTTTTTATCTAGTTAATTTGTTTTGTGTAAATTAATCGCAGTTAATGCATGCGATTAGCAGCCCATGTCATTTGTGTTTAAGATCTATTATTGTCACATGAAGATTGGGTTCGTTTTGAAATTTAAACTATAGGATATTAAACTGTGACACTTGAATAGGTACTTGTGTTTGCTTCACATATGTACCCTTGCAAGGGAAGTTTCTTGTACTACTGTAATGATGTCCTCATCACAAAATTTATGTGAAAGCACTTTACAATAAATGCACAGTTTCATGCACAGCAAAGCGGATATAGTTATTACTGAAAGGTTATTTCTGATTCATTTAAAAAAATAACTACAAATTTGTGCAAGCAGGCTTTATATTAGGAAATGGAATAGCTTAAAGGCAATTTCTGCCCCAAAAAATCAGTATCTGATTATGAAGAAGTGCCTCTGTAACCTATAAAAGGCCTTAATTTTAAATCCCAAAAGCCTTCTGTATGATCTTTCTTCAGTAGATAAATATGTGAATTACTTGTAAGCAAAAGTCCGCTGAAAGAAAACCAAGAGACAAAGCAAACTAGACAGTTTTTGTCGTTGAGTAGCATCCTATCCACATCACAGATGCAGAAAAGATGTAAAAGCCACCAACCCAATGGCATGGTGATTCCTCAAAACAATGACTTTGAGAAGTGTCATAACCATACAGCTAAGGGTAACCTAGAATTCCTCCCTTACCTGTAAGGGGTTAAGAAGCTCAAATAACCTGGTTGGCACCTGACCAAAAGGACCAATGGGGAAAGAAGATACTTTCAAATCTTTGGGGCGGGGAGAAGGCTTTGCTTTGTGTGTTCTCTTGGGAAGCAGAGAAACATCAGGTCAGGAAACTCCTTCTGCTATTAACCATCCTAAAAGTCTCTCATATTACAAAAATTGTAAGTAAAAGCCAGGCAAGGTGTGTTAGTTTATCTTTTGTTCTGCTTGTGAATTTTTCCTTTGCTGGAGGGAGGTTTATTCCTGTTTTTTGTAACTTTGAAACTAAGCCTAGGGTAAGTTATGCTGTGTTTTTGAATCTTTTGTTACCCTGTAAAGTTATTTTCCATCCTGACTTTACAGAGGTGATTTTTACCTTTTTTTAAAATAAAATCCTTCTTTTAAGAACCTGACTGATTTCTCTATTGTCCTAAGACCCAGGGGTTTGGGTCTGTGGTCACTTTGTAACCAATTGGTTAGGATAGTATTTTCAAGCCTCCCCAGGAAAGGAGGGTGTAAGAGCTTGGGGGAATATTTTGGGGGAATAAGAACTCCAAGTGGTCCTTTCCCTGATTCTTTGTTAAATCACTTGGTGGTGGCAGTGTACCCTCCAAGGGCAAAGAATTTGTGCCTTGGGGAAGTTTTAACCTAAGTTGGTAGAAATAAGCTTAGGAGGTCTTTCATGCGGGTCCCCACATCTGTACCCTAGAGTTCAGAGTGGGGAGGGAACCCTGACAAGAAGTAATTTTCAGAGTTTGGCACCAGGATCTGATTCTTACAAGACTAGCCTGTATTGTACAAAGGATGAATATTGGAGGAAGGAACCTCAGTATTGCGTTACTTTTGTTTTATGAAAGCATGGATCAGGATTATCTAATAGAAGAAACATGTTTAGTTCAAAATGTATAATTTGTCATGTATGTAAACTTTATATAGCTATGTAATATACGTGGATCACATATGGGCTGGTGATAGCCATGTGCTGAATTACATTCAGTATGCACCTTTGATTATGTCCTCTACACGCAGCCCACTATTCTATCTCTGCCAAGACTGCAACATGTCTGAGCAGCTGTTCTTTAAAAAGCTGTCCTTTTAACTACAACACCAAATCACCACCACCTTCAAGGAAGTGGAGAAAAATATCTTCAATACTCAGAGATATACTGACTCAAGGCTAATATCTTTTC
Organism: Lepidochelys olivacea; assembly: GCF_965140295.1. NCBI lineage: Eukaryota > Metazoa > Chordata > Testudines > Cheloniidae > Lepidochelys > Lepidochelys olivacea. The sequence goes on from NC_140415.1 coordinate 39,369,544, forward strand.
AAGATGAAACAAAAAGACACCCTGTGCTTTATATCCGTGAAGGTTGCTCTACTCATAATATATCTACCACAAAAACAAGGAAATTAATACTCGCCTCCACCCAATGGCCTGTATCACTACATAGAACAACCACCAAACACTAGACAACATGTTAAAACCTTAGCTCTGTCTCCATGCAGATGCTGTATTTTCAGAACTCCTTTCACAATCTTGCTTCTTCCCACAGATCCCATATTAGTCAAACTAATTGCATTTGTCATTATATGTGGAATTCCTGCGTATACTCAACCTTTAGAGGCTCATGATGGCTTTCCTCCTCTCTCATTTCCCCACAATTGGACTTACTGCTCCATTTATTTTATATGGGGAAATATACTTAGCAAAGTGCTTTTTCTGCAGCTGATGAAAGGAACATGGAAGTTACCTCTTGTACAACATGCTATGGCCTGCCTTCTAGGCAAATCTGACTAATCAGAGCACATCACACTCTACGCTGGCTTCCCATCTGATTATGGAACCACTTCAAGATTCTGGTCCTTGGCCATTAAGGGCCTTAATGATATTTGAGTGTGGCAGATACAGTTTATGGGAAAGCCTCAGCAGACAGTCCTCCATGTGACATTCTTAATGGAAAAAACTGCACAATGAACTGATATTGAAATACTTTGTTTTCAGATTAGTTGTTGCATAATCTGTGAATGACTTGGGATCTTAAACTTTTAAAAATACGTATAAAAAGTTTAGCAGTTTGAATTGTAACGTCTAAATGGCCATCTTTTCCCTCTACACGATGATCCTTTATTTTAGTCTGTGGGGCTGATTTATATTTGTGAACATAAAAAGTAACATTCGTTCAAATGAAAGCAAATGTGATTGAATGCTTACCCCACATATGCTGTGAAAGGGTTAATATGGGCCTGAGAAGCCAATTAACCTTGCACCTGGAGGGTGGGCCAGGCCTGATTAGAAAGAAAGCCCAGGGAGTACAGGGCTTGTTTCCATAAAGAGCTGGGTGAGCCCACTTGGAGAGAGGAAAACTCCAGAGAAGAGGAGTTTGGGAACTTTCCTTTGTCTGAGAAGCAGCCTGATGGAAGGCCATGAAGGAAAAAGGGGGAAAATCAGTCAGGCTTTGCAAGGATAGAGCTAGAGACCTAACTGGAGCTTGTCCAATGTCCTGGATAAGGGGAGGAGAGTGCCAGCTCCTGGATTATGCCATGGATTGAGGCACAGAAGGACCATGTAAAGCAGCAGAGGCACACCTATGATGAGGTAGCTGCCAGTTGAGCCCGGGGGGGATGAAGGTTTGTGGTTTGTATACATTGCAGTCCTTTATCAAAACCCTGAAGTGTGGCCCCAGAAATGGCACAGGACTCTAAAGTGGTCTGGACAGAGAAGGCAAAAGAATAATAGAGGGAAACTGAACCAAGGGCGCTGCAACGCCACAGCTAGTCAAGAAGGGGGTGTGTTGGGGCAGCAACTTTGTCATAGCATAATCTGCTTGGCTGTTAATGTTACCTGGCTGTATACTTTAAATGTAATCTTTATTTGTGTTAATAGGACAGACCATTCCAGAGAAAAGAATAATAGAAGCTGTAAATCAAGAGGAGTATAAGTATGAAGTGGGCGACTTGCCAACAGAATGGGAAGGTAAATGTTTGGGGTTTTGTTTTTATTTTCATGTAACCTGGAAAGTACAAAATGCTGAAAATTGAATTCAGTGGAATACCTGACTCTACAACTTTATTTGTTCTTTCCTGAGATCTTTTCATTTTGAGGCATGAAGACTAAAGTAAGCCTATCCAGCTATTGCGAATTCTGAAAGTATCCACTTTTAAGCACAAGTAAAATGATGTGCTTACCTTTAAGAAATGGGTCAGTACATGAAAATGTGTGTATAGTTTGCATGACCATGATTTTGATTTCCTCTAACCAATTGTGAAAATATTTGAGAGTGAGGGAGCGATCTGACCAAATGACCCTGAAAGGAATATATGTGGGCTAAACCTTTTCAGGGCATGTCCTCACTGCAGGTGTTTGGTGCCCATGTCTGAGTGGCCACACTCAAATTCCTGGGTCTGCACTCGCTCAGGTATGCGGCTAGGACTTCTGGGGACATGTCCCTATTGCTTAGTGCTGCAGTAAGTTGATGCTCTATGATTCTTTCCCAGTTAATTGTGGGACCACTTGTCTGTGCTTCTGTGCACACAGTGGGAATTGTGGGAGGGCATTGGAGGACTACCAGCTTTCGAGTTGCTTAGCCTGCACCTCACAGCAAAGGAGGCAGGTTACCTGCTGGAATGAAAGCAGCACTTGGGCTTTTGCCTGTACCCAAGATTGGCCTGCTAGTTTGCATTGAAAGCACTATCTAAACTTGGGTCAGAGGTTTTTGTGTGGGGAGAAGCCAGGTGAGGGACAACACTTGAATGGGAGCCTGAGTTAACTCTGCGGTGAAGATATATAATAGAGAGAACTTCCAACATTGTCAAACCAAGGGTGTGTGTTTAGCTTTCCGCCTCCAAGAAAAAAAGTGTGGCCAACCACATTTTTATTACTTGCATTTGCACTTTTAACACCACACTTGTTCATCCTTGTAATTACCATAAAAAATTCTTTGTGACTATGGCAGCACTGAATTGGAAGGATGCATGAAGGTCAGGGAAATGGGGAAAAATAAATAGGTAATAGTTATTTTCTTTTTAAATGCAGAGCCTTTCAGGGAATAGGAAGACCAGATTCCAACTGCGTTGTTTCCCATCCATTATTTGAACAGAAGAGGTGTGCAGTGTACCTTGTTTGTTTATGACAGAAAAAGTGCAAAATAATTCAAAGAGCCGAAAATATTAACAATGATGCTAAGTGGATTTTTCAGTGCTGTGTCAGTTGAAATGTTAACAGCTGAAATGTTGTGTTATGGAACTATGGATGACTGAAATAAATGGAAAGGGCCAAATCCTGGCTCCTCTAGTATAGGTTCAGAGGGCCCCGTACACAGCAGGATCAGTGTGGTTTTGCTGCATTGGAGAGGCCAGATTTGGGAAGCCCCTTCAGGAAGCCATGGAGTTCAGTTCCTCGGTGACTTCATGTGTATCTGTGCATAGCAAGGATTGGGTGTAGCGTGAACAGGGGTACAGGCTGATGGATCAGCCCTATATGGATTCTGGTTAGTCTTTCTACATTAAGTGGCCTAATGGAAGCTAGTGAATTCCCGAAGTGAAGCAGAGCTTGATTTTGGTGGCATCCTAAATCCTATTACCCCATTTAAATGTATTCTTCCACCTTGGGGTGATAATAACAGGGGACCTGCACACAGCAGCTGGTTTGGTGGGGGATCTATCACTCCTTTGTGTAGTCTGGGCTCTCCCCTCAGTTCCATGGCCCACTGCTCCCTATCTTCAGAAGGGTGGGGGTCTATTTCAGAGAAGGGAGATCTCAGTCCCTACCCACCCAAGCAGAGTGCCCCAGTTGACACCATTCCATCAGAGCCATGATGAAGAGCGACAGTAAGAGTCATATCAGAGAGATCTGTGCTAAGGTGGTGTTGGTAAGGGATTCCCAGAGCAGCAAGCTTAAGAGTTAAAATGAGGGGGCATGTCGCATGGTTTGAACTGTCATTTCAAGCCATCTGCATGCTTGGCGTGAGGAAGCCTCATTTTTGTGCCTGCTGTGGTCAGCACCCCAATTCCACCTGCCACATGCAGCATGACCACTCCTCTCTGGGCCCACGCAGGCCCAGCTATCTCTCTACAGATGAGCTATAGGCAGGCTCCAGCTTCCGAGCATCTCCCTGGAGTGTCCAGCCTCTGTTCCACTGAATGTTTTGCAGATTTCAGATTCACTGCTTCCAAAGAAGCAGAACACTGCAGCTTACCCTTTTCACCTCAGATCACCACTCCTCTTCACACACCGCACTCAGATGTGTTTATAGTGAAAACAAGTAAAAGTTTATTTAATGAAGTATATAGATTCAAGTGATAGCAAGTAGAATTATTGGAAACAAATGATTACATGTAAAACAAAATCATAACATATATTCTAGAGCCTAGACTTATGTAACTACAGTAGAACCTCAGAGTTATGAACATCTTGGGAATGGAGGTTGTTCGTAACTCTGAAATGTTTATAATTGAACAAAACATTATGGTGGTTCTTTCAAAAGTTTACAGCTGAATGTTGACTTAATACAGCTTTGAAACTTTACTGTGCAGAAAAAAATGTTGCTTTCCCTTTATTTTTTTTAGTAGTTTACGTTTAACACAGTACTGTACTGTATTTGCTTTTCTTTTTCTTTCTTTCTCTGCTCTGCTGCCTGATTGCGTACTTACCATTCCAAATTAGGTGTGTGGTTGACTGGTCAGTCTGTAACTCTGCTGTTTATAACTCTGAGGTTCTACTGTAGATAGTTTCATGTCTTATAGAGCAATGCTGACCCAAAGTCCTTCCAGTGTTTTTGTAATCAGGCTTGGTTGTGGTCGTCCATTCATGAGACAATCATTCTGTCAGCTTGCTTTCTCAGTGAAAGTATCCATGGGATACCTCTGCAATCCCCAATTTTGCCCCAAAAATCCTTTGTCTTTACTCATAAACTGGATACCCTCCTGCTGTTTATTTCTTCCTGTAAACTTCATCTCTTGAAGATTCCACAATCTTCTGGCTATCATTTAGTTCAGTGTGCTATTGTGAGACATACAGTGCCCGACACACACATGACCAGACACAGGGATAAGTGTCTGTTTCTTCCTGCTTGAAAGGAACCTGAGACTTGTCACGTACTTTTTAGTATACACATAACTCCTTAAACATTAACCATACATGCATTGTGCAGTGATTATAATGACCTGTGGGCTACTGACTTTTGGTAGAGACCTCACATGCCACCCTTTAATGAATTATTATGCAAATATCTGACTCGGGGTCCCTGTAAAACCATGTGTATCCCCTGTGCCTTCTGCCAGTTGGCACCAAGAGATCCCTGGGTTACAATGCTCAGGCAGGCATTTGTTCATCTTTTCAAAATTTTCTTCACTACCACCAGAACTAACAATATTGTATTTATTTGTCATGGACCAAGACCCCATTATGCTAAATTGTAACTGGGCCAGCTGCCTCCCATGCACCCCCTCTTGGCTTAGGGTCATGCTCAGAGATGAGCTGCCAAAATCTTAACAACGGGTTCCCTCCTCACCCTATGAGGGGGTCGTTGCCCACCACCACCCCCCGGGACTCCTGCCTCATCCACCCCCCCTGCGTTCCTTGACGCCCACCCACAGGACCCCTGCCCCATCCACCCCCCTCCCCTGTCTCTGACTGCCCCCAGAACCGGGCAGGAGGGCTACTGTAGTGGGTGCCCACCCCGCCCCTAAGAGACAGAGGCACCTGCCGGAGGGCGAGGTGGGGAGTCCTGGAGGTGCTTACCTGGGGCAGCTCCCAGGAAGCATCCGGCAGGTCCCTATGGCTCCTAGGGGTGGGGGAGCGTAGCTGGGGGGGAGCAGGGGGAGTGGCCGCTCCCCCACTGATCACATCAAAAGTGGCGCCTTAGGTGCCGACTCTGGGGGTGCTCTGGGGCTGGAGCACCCACGGGGAAAATTTGGTGGGTGCAGAGCACCCACCAGCAGCTCCCCACCCCGCGCCCGGCCCCAGATCACCTCACCTCTGCTCCACCTCCTCCTTTGCTCTGCTTCTCCGCGCCCCCGCTTCCCATGAATCAGCTGTTCGGCGGGAAGCCTTGGGGGGAGGCGGAGAAGCAGGCGGCAGCTTCACACTCAGGCCAAGAGGTAACCTGGGGTTACCTGCTGCGGCGTGGGTGGCCCTCCTTGCTCCCCTCCCCCACCTCCCCAAGCTCACCTCCGCTTCCCTGGGCCTGAGCGGGAAGCCACAGCCTGCTTCTCAGCCTGCCCCTGGTTACCTGCTGTGGTGGGGTGGCCCTCCTCGCGCATCCCCGTCCCCCCCCCTCCAGCTCTCCTCCGCCTCCCTGGGTCTGAGCAGGAAGCCGCGGCCTGCTTCTCAGCCTGCCCCAGCTTCCCGCGCGAACAGCTGATTCACTGGATCCCTCGTGGAACAACTGGTTCTAAAAGAGCTTCTAAATTTAACAGCCGGTTCTAGTGAACCAGTGCGAACTGGCTCCAGCTCACCACTGGTCACGCTACTGGCAGCCTGCCTCCCTTTCTCCTCCTTGGACTGTTCAAATAAATCATCCCTTCAGGTTTTTTCTTGATCAAAACCAACCCCTCCCTAGGGACTTGGTTTATTGATATAAAATAAACTGAAAATAAAACAAAGTCCATTCCTAAGTCCACACAAGACAAGGGTTCTCTTCCTCTTCCCAGGCCTTCCTGCCTGGAGCCGTTGCAGTCTCTCCCCTGTTTGGTGTAGGTCTTTCCCAGCTCTTCCTTGCTGGGGAAAATCCCCTGGTCTCAGGATACTCCGGGCAGGAGCCTTTCCTCACTTAATGCAGACTTGCCACAGCTTCCCCCTTCACTGCAGCCAGCTGCTGAACTTTATAGGGAAATACCTGATTCAACCCAGATGTGCTTCATTCTGTAACCAGGGCTGGGTAGGCCACAGAGCTGACGGAGCAAGCCACATAAGTTACATAAGTTCTGTACAAACACAGAACAAAAACAGTCCCTGCCCCAAAGAGCTTTTAAAATAAAAGCTGAGATGCTGATGTAATTATGTGACTTATGGAGCTGGGCCTTAAGCACCACCCTTTGGTGACTAAACCTTAATTTGGTCCCAAGATGGAAGATTTCTGTCCCCTCACCCTTGTCCCAGGGGTTTCCACATTGCAGAGCCTGCTGGCTTGGGCTGTGTATTGATAGAGGATCTAAAAGAACAGGGCATGTGATGAAAAAACGTTATGCTTAGAATGATGTGTAAACAGTTTTAAGGATTCATTCTGCTATTACTATGGCCACATCTGAACCATGCAGCACACAACCACTGCCACAGTGTGGCCTGTAGTTCAAATGCAGCCAAGAGCCATCTTTTATGTGAACATGCGATCCACAGAGGCCGTTGGTGCCAGCATGAAATGCTTTCTCTCTCTATCTGAGCAACCAAGCTGTATTCCATGCTGGGACCTGTAATCTCTGTGAATTCCATCTCTGTGTTAAAGATGAAGGCAACTGCAATGTATTGCAGTTACGAACCAGGCGCAAGTCGTAGTCTTCTGGTAAGCAGCCAATATAGCCATCAGTTAAGCAAAGTTTGGGCCTAGAGCTGTGTGAAGAAAGATAATTTTGTTTCATGGAGGATTTTGCTATTTTGAAAATTCTTTTAATTCCAATTTGGAACAAACCCCCAAAATGTCAGCCTTCTGCAAAAGGGAGTGGAGCCCTGGCCCAGTCCGCAGATCCTGGAAGCTCTGAGGTCCCTGTCTCCAAGGCAGTCCAATAGGCTGGCTGACAATAAGCCAGGTGGGCGAGTTGGCATATCAAAATCTGCCTGACAAGCAAAGTTCCATCAGATCTTTGTCAAAATAGAGCAGTCTCCATGAAACATTTTGCTTTACACAAATCATCACATTTTGACAAAAAAATGTTCGATTGGCGTTTTTCCGACCAGCTCTATTTGGGAACCCAGTAGACTTAAGTGCTTGAACTCCTGTACAGTTTTAAGGGGGAAAATTTGGTAACGTTCTTTCAGTTTGATTACATTCTTGTTTAGGAAATATTTAGTCATTTAGTGGTTAACAACTGTGTCTGAAAACACACTTGAAATATTTGAGGATGCAAATATAGAAATGAGTCTAAAACGAATATTTTCAGATACAGTTTTTATCTCAGCTCTGGTCAAACTCCCCTTGTTGGACATTCACCAGACTGGTATGTTTGGGCCCCACACACTGGGCACTTGTGCTTTTTAGCTCTCCTTTGTCACTTGGCGGGCTCCAGCCACCATCTCTGGTTCTGACCTTTCTGGCACACTTCCTGGGCACTGACTCTCTGTGTGGTTCCCTTTCTGAAAATGGGATCCCACAGGCCACAAGACCAGTGCTGAAACCTGTCCCTCCCCCCAACCTCTCCCAAAGACTTTCCAGTAGTAGCTTAAGAACATGCTCTCTCCCTTGTGGGCACTCTGGTTTATACGTTACCCCTTCAGGACCCTGTGATAGTTAAAGCAAATAAACATTGATACTGCAGAAGGATTTCTAAGAACAATTGCTCTTTATTTTAGACGTCATTAGAGACGTACAGATCTAGCCAAAACAGTAAACACCGAAGCACAATTCCCTGCCCTAGTTTCCTCATAAGTGGTCTTTGGGAACTGGGTTGTTCTTTCAGGGTTTTGGGTCCCCTCTGCTGAACCTAACTCATCCAACTTATGACTTCTCCTCCATATCATGGAGTGTTCTTTCTGCCCATTTCCTTCAGCTTTGATTGCTCTGGTAACCAGAGTTTTCCCCTCACTAAGGAAGCCTGCGCTTTTGTTCCAATTGCCAAACTTCTCACCTCTGTGGTTTTAAAGGGCCGTACCAACACCTCAGTCTCTCTTATCCTCTTTTGGGGATTTTCTACATTTTCTTCTCTGGAAATCTGGAGAGAGCTGGCTTCATCTAGGTTGTAGCTCTCCCTTTGTTCTGCCAGGACCACTGTTCCCTCTAAGCTCTGCGCGTGTGCACGCGCATACAGATCCTAAACCCCGTGCACACGGCAAAACATTGCGCGCACAAAAATTTGCACAGAAGTCATTTTTTGCGCACATGGCCTGTCAAAAATTAGAGGGAACACTGGCCAGGACCCAACCTTTTCACTTGTTGTTAATTCTTAAGGATGGTCTCCTTTGAAGACACACATTCAAGCATTCCTCCCCCTCTGCTTAGCACAAGGAAGGTCTCTGGAAAAAAGTTACCAAGTGGGTAGCAGTACAATAGTGAGTGGGTAAACTGAGTCACATAATTTTCATAAAAATTTCCCATATTCTCCATAGTTATCAATATACTTCTAAATGTACAGTGCAAATCACTTTTTCACATTCTGGAGTGGGGCTTTATGTTCCAGTCCTGAGGGGTTACGTAACTCTGCAAGGCTGAAGCTTTACTCCTGCTGAGTTCCTCTGCAATTCTCTCTTCCTGTGGTTCTTAGTTTAATTTAAAAGCTCCCCAGGACTAAATCTCCCAACTGCTCAAAGCCATGATTTTTACAAAGGTTTTGAATGTCCTTCGAGCTCTATGTAAAACTGAGACTTGCTTGATATTACAAAAGTAAAATCATAATCCCTCCATTCTCCTGAGTCCAGTATTAGTTGACTCTAATTTGTGTGTATAGATAAGTTTTGTTACAAAATGAAGCCTTTATTGTATATTTTTCTTTGTATTATTGTTTTGAATTCATTTAATGTTGTTATTAAAAGAATCCATGTTGACAGTATAAACATAGATAACTTTGTGATTAGATAAAGCCCTCCTGTTATACTACACTTTCCCCTTTAAATAAGAAAATAAAATAAATGATACATTTTTTTCTATGGCAGTGTCTCGTGGATGCAGACAACTGATAACCTTTCTGTAATTGTAATTTTGGATGGTCACCTACACTATCTAGTGATAGAATACCTCAGTTACCTCCTCAGCTCATGTCAACAGTGCTCCTGAAAGGATATCAGTCATTTTCAGTGCCTGTAGAGATTCAAGGAATTGCATGCTTCAGGCAGCATTTTACTGCCTGCCTGTTCTTGTGGTTTTTTTCTTTTTTTTTTTTTTTTGGATTGGTAACATTTAGTGATTAATGGGAGTCTTAATTTGCATGCTCACTTTTACGCTTGTTACAGTGCATTATGTGCCAGTAGGAGTTACTAACGTTCAATAAAAATCTCATGCATACTAATGAGAATGCAAATGAGCGCTGATGAAAGAATGCCTGGGTCTCAAGGTATGAAAAGTCCAGTTATCTTGCAAATTTGCACACGGACAAAGATAGCAGAATAATAAGCACAGAATGCAGAAAGTACCATATAGATATAAATAGCAACAGCAACATAATTAGACAATTTGAAATGCAGGCAATCTATTCATTTTCAAAAGCTTTGCAGAAAAACCCTCCTGTTTTGGTCACAGACCTGTATCACCACCTTCTTTGCTTTGCTAAGCCTAATGGGTCTTGGCTGTGTGAAGGTATTTTGCTTTTTTGGGATCGGGGAAGGGGAGTGTTCGAGTGGAAGTATTTCCAGACATAGCCTTCACTGGATGCATTTTTTTAATTAAAAAAGTAAAGGAGCACCATTCAAATAACACACATTAAAGCATCTATCTTATTGTTCCCTTCAACAATAATATTTAACTATGCTAGAAATCTCATTTCTTCAGTCGTTTAAAACTGGATTGGACAAAACACTAGAGGAGTATATTGCAGGCACAAAGGGGATGGACTAGAGATCAGTGGTTTTCAACATGGGGTCTGCAGACTATGTCTAAGATTTCCATAAGGGTCCAGATCTGCATCTGAAATTTTTTAGGGGTCCGCAAATGAAAAAAATTTGAAAACCACTGGTCTCCATGATCTTTTCTATCTCTAAATTTTGGTGTATAAGTGTATTCAGATAGAGAATATAAAATACTACATCTCTTCTATCTCAGTTACATGATTTAGTCAGTTGGTTTTTCTTAAATTAGATAATTGCTAGTCATTTTTTTTTTTTTGCACTTTAGCTGCTGCTGGTTTTTCTCATCATAGTCCATCATTATGGCTCTGACCCTGCAAACACTTACGTACCTGCCTAATTGTACTCATGTGAGGAAAGTTTCCCACATGCATAAGCATTTGTTCACAGGCAGTGTCATGTCAGATACACAAAATTTTACTTGTACTGCCTGAACTCATGAAGACTTCATAATTTTGCATTTGAAATAAAATGTCCTGAAGCTTAATGGGGGAAAATATATGAGAATCTCCTCATCCTTCTCCCCAAAGATAGAAGAATGATCTGGGTTTTAGAAAATCTGTGAGTAGTTTTTGAAAGACTGATAAAGCTATATTAAAGACTGTCGGTTCAGAGGATGGCTTTGTTTTTGGGGGGCGGGTAGGGGAATGTTCACCTTACAAAACATTCAAGGTGTGCTTTGCTGCACAGGAGACACTTGTATCAGGCAGTAAAGGAACACTTGTGTCACAAATTCATTATTTTCTCCTGTAGCTTATTACAAATACTAAACTTAATTCAGCTGTAACTGTTCGGAAAAGTAGTATGTAGTGCTGTGTTTGGATCAACAAGTTATTTTTAAGGTTCAGCTATGAGATTTTGTGATTCTGGCGTTTAGTCCAAGGAAAGCAGGGTGGAACCATCTATAAAACTATAAATTCAAAGATTTGGGGTGTTTTTTGTAGATGGAGAGCGAAAAAAAGCATACCATCATAAATGCATTATCTATGTGTGTAGACGGGAGTAATATGATGATGGAAGGTTTGATATGAGAAATAACTTCATAAATGAGGGATGACATTTTATCACTCCATGAGTGCAGCAAAGTGAGGGTCATCTCTAAAGCGTAAAAATATTTTGAATAACATATTTCTCACTTCATATATTTTGCTCATAAAATTTATTTAACTTTTAAAGATAAAGTTAAAATACTTGCAATGTCCTGTGTGTGGAGTGTTGAGCTGAGGCAATTAAATAAGTATCACTTCATACAAACACTCCATTCAACTGCAAATCTCTAATCAAATCATTGGTTAAGAATCCAAGATGGCAGTGGGGGGTGGCAGGAAGGGGAAGGCAACCACTGAAATGCTTCAGAGTCCTGTGGCACCTTATAGACTAACATATTAGTTGGTGAATTCACCCACGAAAGCTTATGCTCCAATACGTCTGTTAGTCTATAAGGTGCCACAGGACTCTTAGTCTGGATCTGTAAAAGCGGCCAACACGGCTACCGCTCTGATAATTGAAATGCTTGTATTTCTGCAATCACTTGCAGCTGCAGCTTAAACTTGGTATGATTTCAAAGATCCGTTTGTACAGAACTGTGAATTGGTGGTAAGCTGAAGGTGAAATACAGCTGTGAAGATACTAGCATTTTAAGAAAATAATAGCAGTTTTCCCAAAATGGAAAGCAAGTTATAGATGTTGAGAATTGAGGAATCAAACTGACTGTGCTGTAATAAAACCATTCATAGAGAGACCGTAGAAAATAATCACCTACATGATGTGAGTTTAAAAACTGCCCTCTTTATTAAACATTAAAACTGCCTTCTGCTTTCCTGCTGCCTGCCTGCCTGTTTTGTGTCCATTGCACACCTTTCATGCATCCGATGAAGTGAGCTGTAGCTCACGAAAGCTTATGCTCAAATAAATTGGTTAGTCTCTAAGGTGCCACAAGTACTCCTTTTCTTTTTACACCTTTCATTATGCTTCTAACATGTCCGCTGCTTTACCCCTTTTTTAGGGGTTCCAACTTTCTATTTGCAGGAAACTGAACACCTTTGTCCTGCCCCCCCACTCATTCTATTCCCCCCCCGGTCCGGTCGCTCACTCTTCCCTCTCTCTCTCATTTTCACTGGGCTGGGGCAGGGAGTTGGGGTGTGGGAGGGGGTATAGGCTCTGGGCTGGGGGTGCAGGCTCTGGAGTGGAGCCAGAAATATGTGGGAGGGGGCTCTGGGCTGGAGCAGGGGAGTTGGGTACAGGGAGTGGGGGTGAAGGCTGGGAGTGCAGGCTCTGGAGTAGGGCTGGAGATGAGGGGTTTGGGGTGCAGGAGGGGGTCCAGGGCTGGGGTAGGGGGTGGGGACTCCTGGCAGTGCTGATCTCAGGCAGAAGTGGCCTGGATGTCCCTCCGGGTCCTAGGTGCAGGGGCGGCCAGGAGGCTCCGGGCACCACCCCTGCAGCTCCCATTGGCTGCGTTTGGGCGCAGCTTGTGGAGCCTCCCTGGCTGCCCCTGTGCCTACGAGCCGAACGTGCTGGCCATTTCCAGGAATTGCTTGGAGCCGGGCAGGCAGCCTGCCTGCCCCGCTGCTCTGCTGACTGGACTTTTTTATGATCCAGTCAGAGCCACCAGGGTCTCTTTTTGACAGGGTGTTCCAGTCGACAATCAGACACCTGGCAACCCTGCTGTTTTCCCTAGAGCACCAGAACTGCTGCTGGTGATGGTCTGAAGAGATAGACCATCTGATAGAAGAGAAGATTTGTGTACCACAAGGCTCACACTTGCTCCCTTATTAACAATCATGAGTCACTTCCTTCTTTAGTCTTTCTGGTGTTTTTACAGTTGTACAATACAACTTTAATCTCTACCACATTCAGTGCCATCAGCTGAAAAGTTTACAGTTTGGCCATCAGCTGAAAAGTGTGACAGTTTAATACCCATACTAATTTAGGCTGTGATCTTGCCAGATATTGCAATGGGAAAATCCTATAAAATGTAAGCATTGAAACAAATAGAGTTCTGTAGAATTTAATAGAAAATCACTTTATCTACTTAACCAACCTATAGAATGGAATACCATTTTCTTATTGTTTTCTGATTGATGGTGCGAAAACTCTGTAGACAGGTTAGTGTTGCCTATTCAGTTCTGAAAGACTTCTCCATAAAGGTAAGGTTTGGCCTCTTGAGTATCAGGATTGAAGGACCTCCAAGGAAACCCAGACACATCAGGAAATTTATATGTTTCATGGCATATAAACCAAGAAGTTACATAAAAACATAAATACTCTCGCTGAAAGGTTGCCATGTAAACACAATGTTATTTCTTAGAATTCAGAACGCCCCAGAACCCAAACAGAAAGAGAAACAGGCTGATCCCTGTAGCCTGAAAGCAAGACCCAAAAGCCCCATCTGCCCCTAAAGCGATAACTTGCAATTCCAACACAGTCCTCGGTACACCACAGGAGTAGTGTTGGTAAGTGAATTGGTGTTCTCTGTCATGGAAGAAATGCAGCAGTATGGTGTAAAGAAGAAATACTGCTTTGAGGGTGCCATCTTGTAGACTAGAGGCAAAAATTGAGGCCCTGTCATTAAAGGAGGGTTGCCAGCTTGGTAATATTTTAAAAACCTCCCCTGCCCCGCCTATTTCCCCCCAAAGCCCCACCCCGTCCCACCTATTCCCTGAGGCCCCACCCCATCTGCTCCTCTTACCCCCTCCCCATGTCACTCAGTGCTTTTTCCCTCCCACCCCCAACCCCCCACCTGAGTCAGGAGGGACTTGCCTGTGGAGCCAGGGCTGGGAGCTGCAGCTACCTGACAAAGGTAGGAGGCAGCCCCAGCTGAGTAGGGGCTGGAGCGAGTGATGGCCCAGTGCCTCCCCATCTCTCCCGCTCACAGTGACCGGACACTGTCAGGTCCCCTTTTCAACCAGACTTTCAGGTTGAAAACTGGGCACCTGGCCACTCTACATTAAAGATACCTTAGTATTATCCTTGAGTTAAGACTGTTAACTTTGGAGTCCTGGCTAAATTCCAGATAGGCAAAATGAAATTGCCCAGTCTTCATAATAAGAAAAGGAGTACTTGTGGCACCGTAGAGACTAACCAATTTATAGCTCACGAAAGCTCATGCTCAAATAAATTGGTTAGTCTCTAAGGTGCCACAAGTACTCCTTTTCTTTTTGCGAATACAGACTAACACGGCTGTTACTCTGAATCTTCATAATACTGCTCTCATTTTAATTGGAGACTAGTTCCTCCTACCAGCTATTTCATGGTGTTGCTGGAGCAGATTGGCTGCCATGTTTCCTTTCAGTGGTGAAGTGAAACAATCTCTATCTATGCAGTTTGCAGAGTGCTCTTCGTTTTTCTATGGAAGTGCTGTGCGAATGTAAAATAGTACTGTATTAGAAATGGTAAAGATTGTCATGAAGTGCTCCACAAACCACCCTGGAATTTTTATAGATGCCCACAACTCATACTATGAATTCAAACATATTTCATTGAATGTCACTTTTTCTCTATTTTCAAACACAGTAGCAAGTGTCTTAATTCTACAGACACATAGGAGAACATTTTGCTATATATGTGTATGTGGAACTGGTTGTCCTTACATCTGTCCTGATGCTCACTACTGGCCGCTTGTGTCTCTCTTGCTTATTCATTTGAAAAATTATAGTGGGGGGGAGAGAATATTTGCAGTCATACATGCCTCATTTCTATATGTTGAAAGCTCAAATAAGCTAAATGCTAGTGCACTGGTGCTTCTAAATGCTGACATATATTGATGTATATATGGACAGTACCAGAGATATATATTTGTATGGTATCTGTGGTGGATTTCAAGTGGTCTTTTTAATAGTTCATTAGCCAAGTGAAGTGAGGTCTAACATGGAACTTGGCATTTGTCTGTAATGCAGTAACTTTGGAACAGCCCATCTGATCAATACCAACATTTCTGGGAGTGTTCTAGACATCCGTGAGCCAAAACCTGTTGAGATTGGTGCAAATGGGAATACTGGGAATGCCTGATTGACAGGAACATCAGGGCCCCCAGATTTTCTGGTGCTGCAGGCGGAGAAATCTCAACTACTGCCCCCTGCTGCTGTGCACACATATTAGAAGCAGCAGTTTAACTTGAGTGGACATTGTATCCTGCACACTAACAAAAATAAGAGAGCCTTACAGGAAGTGTGTGCCTGTGCATGTGGAGCAAGGAACGGGGTAGGAGAGACGGGGAAGCAGCAGGCACTGGAGGGATGCAGCACTGTTGGTAGGGAGTGGAGGTAGAAGAAGAAGGAAGCAGGGACCTGGAGAGGACTGAGGGACGGTGGTTGGGCGGGGCTGGGGGGGGAGGGGAGGAAAGGACCTGGTGGAAAAGGACCTGGTGGGAGGTATAGTATTTTCATGACAATCAGAGTTGTCAAGATAAACCATTTATTATGAACAGAAACTAAGTACAGAATAAGATAACACTTCCTACTATCCTGTATAGCTGCAGCTTGCAACAGCCCTGTCCTGGTCTTATAGGACCTGTGTGGCTCCCCTGGTATGTTATGATCACTGAATCTGAACACCACCTCAGGCGCTCTGAGTCTGAATCCCATCTGGGGCAGAAATTTGAAAAAAACAACAGGGTCTGCCTGTCCTGAGCTGCTTTTGTTTCTGCCCCAGCTGGAACTGTGTCTTAGGAAACCAATGACAGTATCTAGAAGCGTGACATCTCTTCACTTCCAGGAGGAATTACCATAACACTATGAAATTTACAAACTGTAATAAATACAATACCTGACTTCACAACCCTTCAGGTTCCTTTAACACGACCTTAACATGTTTCAATCAGTCTCATTCAGCATTTCAGCAATGTGCCCAATTTTCTGTTTTGTAAACCCTCTTAAGGCAAATCCTTATCTGTAAAAGACCATTCAGTCTCATAGTTAATTACAGGGTCAGTTTTGTGTATTGTTTTCAAAAAGTGTCTGCTCTCACTTCACTTGTCACAGCCATATTTTCAGGTATCTTGAGCAGATGCTTAGGATTCCTTCATAAGATTTTTGCCTTCATCTTTGATTGCTATAGTTTTGACTGGCCAGTGCCCATCTTGCCAAATTCTCAGTCTTTTTTGTTTTTTAACTGTGGAAAATGTCTTGTTCCTTTATGTAATATTTTGTCTCGTTGTACTTTCCTAGTCTTTTCCTCACTATTGCGGACCCCTTGGTCATCCTTTATTTTTTCCCCATATCGGGTAATTGAGTCTTTATACATTTCATAGACTTTAAGGCCAGAAGGGACCATCATGATCATCTAGTCCGACCTGCACATCACAGGCCACAGAACCTCACCCATCCACTCCTGTGATAGACCCATGACCTCTGCTGAGTTACTGAAGTCCTCAGATCTTGATTTAAAGACTTCAAGGTTACAGAAAATCCATCATTTACTCTAGTTCAAAGTAGCAAGTGACCCATCCCCCATGCTGCAGAGGAAGTAGACAACCCCCCAGGATGTCTGCCAATGTGACCTGGAGGAAAATTCTTTCCCAATTCCAAATATGACAATCAATTAGACCCTGAACATGTGGGAGAGACCCATCAGCAAGACACCTGGGAAAGAATTGTCTGTAGTAACTCAGGGCCCTCCCCATCTAGTGTCCCATTTCCAGCCATTGGAAATATTTGCTAATAGCAGTCACAGATGGGCCATATGACATAGGCAACCTCATCATACCATCCCCTCCAGAATCTTCCAATCTCAGTCTTCAGACCAGTTAGGTTTTTGCCACCACTACTCCTCTTGGGAAATTGTTCCAGAACTTCACTCCTATAATAGTTAGAAAGCTTTGTCTCATTTTAAGTCTAAACTTATTGATGGCCAGTTTATATCCATTTGTTCTTGTAGAGGAGTTCAACAGGTGATGTTTTTCACATTGTAGCTCTATAGCTGAGTAGTGCTAAATATAAATCTTTTTTTATATATATAGATAGATTTTAGCAAGTTCTTCACTGTACATATTCCACATACAGCATTGGCTTTGAGGATATCTAGGACTAGCTGTCTTGTGATGAAAGTTTGTACATTTTAGCAAAATCCAGGAATGCCCTATTCTTGAACTGTTCTCTGTTTGTCAGTTATTATTGTTCTTGGTATTTCATGATGTACAAATACAAACTTAATGTGCCTGACAAACTTAATGTGCCTGTTGCTGCAGTGGGATCTTCAGATATGACTACTTCTGGGAAATTAGTAAAGTAGTCGATTTTAACCAGGTGGTCATGTCTTCTCAAACTGAACATATCCATTCGAACTTTGTTCCATGGAACTGAGCATTTTTTCATATGATACCATTGCTTCTTTCTGCTGGGAATTTCTGTACTTCTGACATATTCCTCACCTGTTCCCCATTTCTTCAATATCACTAGTGACCAGAATACAATTTCTCTAGCTCTCCTTTTTGATTTGGTCATTCCCAACTGCCCTTTGTGTATTCTTTCCAATGTTTTCTTTCTCATTGTGAGAACCACAATATGTGTCCCCTTTAAGAGCACTCCTGAGATCACTAAAAGCTAACTTTTATTGAGGGAATAGGCAGGTAGGAAGTGTTGCATTTTTTCCCTCCTATACTTATAGCTTATCACTGCTTGCAGGATTTCACTTTTAGCTGTTTATCTCCTGTTCATCCCATAAGCTTGGAGAGACAGCATGTGATGATTTTATAACATTCACATGTATGATTATTGCTTGTTTCAGATTATTAGGCTATATGTACTGTCTAATGGAGCATAACCTCTTGAGACTGTGTCTGCTATTACTAAATAGGATACAGGTTGGAACTCCAGGGTTTCAACTTTGAACAGAGGCAACAACCAGGGGAGTTTTGGAGGGAGTACCTGCAGACTCTGTGCTTTGAGGTAGCAGGACTTAGTGAGTGGTGTGTCTGGTCCATCTGTTGGCGGTTTGGTTGACTGTTCTCTGTAAAAGGACTGTAGATGGGCCCTGGGCTCCTGAGTAAGCAGGGTGCCCTGTAAAGCCCATGAGGCGCTAGCCCTTGGAGCTTTCATCAGCCCACATGTTTGAAGTCTCTGATTGGTTAATTGCTCAGTAATGGTGAGGAGCAGAGCTGAGTTAAGCAGGGAAGACTTGGTATAAAAAGTCACTTGCTAGGCAAATCCAAGAGCTGCAAACAGGCAGCTAACAAGGGAGTTTCCAAGGAAGTTTAGAGGGGCAGGGTGAGAGGCTTTGCTTTCAGGTTCCTCACTACATGTGATATCAAGATGGCCAGCAATAGAACAGTGGGGATGACCTGCAGCAGATGTGCCATCTTCTCTTTCCTACCTGAGGACAGAAGGGATTTTATGTGCATGAAGTAGAAGTTGGTTTCTGTGCTGGAGAAAAAGATTATTGGATGGAGAGGCAAGTTGAGATGCTACTGAGAATCGGAGAAGCTGAGGAGTTCCTAGACTATCAGGTTGGGAAAACATCACCTAGTACCCCAGGTTCCTGGAAGAAAGGAGCTGGCTACCAAGGAATTGGAGAGTGAGGAAGTCAGAGAGGAGGCCTGGCAGTTCATAACCACCAGAGGCAAGAGGTCATTGTGGCATTCTACACAGCTGGAGATAGATGAGGATGGTCAGGCTGTTGCCACCAGAGGGAAGAAGACAGGAGGGATTCCATATAACTAGAAGTTTCAAATCCATACCCAGTCCTGAACATGGAAACTTTGCAAGGTACTTCTCACAATCCAGCAGGTTGAAGGGAACAAAGAGATCTATGGGGGGACACATGTGGATGGCAGCTAAGCTCAACCTGTAAGAAAATCACGCTTGCCCACAAAGAGTTCTCTAGTCATCCAAGGAAGACAGACTATGCTTGTTGAAGATTCAATACTCAGAAGACTAGAAAGAACATTCTGCAAGAGGCAGATGGACAACAGAACAGTATGCTGCTTTCCGGAGCCACGACACCAGAAGTCTATCCAATCTTAAAGTAACTTCTCAAGTCATTGGGCAAGGATCCAGTGGTGATGGTTCATATTGGCACTAATGATACTGCAGCGTGGGATATCTTGCAGATAGCAGATGACTTCAGGGAACTCAGAAGTGTGCTGAAGAAGAATGTCCAGATGATCTTCTGAGACCCTTCCTCTCACATGAGCAAAGGAAGACAGAAGGTAAAAGATTATAGAAATGAACCACTGGTTAAAATTGGTGTAGGGTAAGGGGTTTTGGTTTTGTGGAACATTGGTCCACTTTGCTGTGGGGAGAGGGGACTGTGTAGTTTGGATAGCCTCCACCTAATTATAAGAGGGACCAATCTCCTTGGGGACAGACTGGCTAGAGTAGTCAGGTGGTAGTAAAAGTAATAACAAAATGGAAGGGTAAAAAGAGGGATGATATGAGCATTCAGCACAAAATTGAGATGTTGAGAACAGAAGTAATCAAGGAACCAAAGGACATGAAGAGAAGAAATTCTTGACTATCCTATACGCCAACACTAGGAGCCTGTGTAACAAATGAGGAATTGGAATTGCTCATTTATGAACATAAATTTGGTCTAATTGGTATTTCTCAAACCTGGTAGGATGATTTGCACAATTATAAAGTTAAAATCAATGGTTATAACCTATTTAGGAAGGATCAAGTAGGCAAAAGGGGAAGGGTAATGACACAGTATGTAGAACATCACAATACTTGTTTCTGAGTCACTGATAGCTCAAAAGAAAATGCTATTGAATGTTTATGGTTCAATGTCTTAACAGATAAAGCACAAGAGGAGTATTAGTTAGTGTCTGTTACAAACCATCACTGATAAAGTTTGCAGATGACACAAAAATTGGGGAGTGATAAATAATTTAAAAGGATTGGTCACTGATTCAGAGTGATCTGGATTGTTTGGTAAACTGGGCTTGAGCAAAATATGCATTTTAATAGGCTAAATATAAATGTGTACATCTAGGAACAAAGAATGTAGGGCATACTTACAAGATGAGGGATTCTCTCCTGAGAGCAGTGACTCTGAAAAAGATTTGGGGGTCGTGATGGCTAGTCAGCTGATTGTGAGCTCCCAGTGTGATGCTGTGGCTAAAAAAGTTAATGCAATCTTGAGATTCATGAGCAAGGGAATCCTGAGTAGGACTAGAGAGGCTATTTTTCCTCTATGAATTTGGCACTGGTGTGACTGCTGCTGGAATACTGTGTCTAGTTCTGGTGCCCGCAATTCAAGAAGGATGTTAATACATTGGAAAGAGTTCAGAGAAGAGCCACAAGAACGATTAAAGGATTCCTTATAGTGATTGATCTCCTTGAGTCTATCTATTTTGCTTAACACTCCAGTGGCAGGAATCAGAGTAGCAGCCGTATTAGTCTGTATTTGCAAAAAGAAAAGGAGTACTAGTGGCACCTTAGAGACTAACCAATTTATTTGAGCATAAGCTTTCGTGAGCTACATGAAAGCTTATGCTCAAATAAATTGGTTAGTCTCTAAGGTGCCACTAGTACTCCTTTTCTTTTTGCAGTGGCAGGAAGTTGAAGCTAGACCACTTCAAACTGGAAATAAGGCATACATTTTTAACAGTGAGGGTAATTAATCCTTGGAACAGTTTACCAAGGGTCATGGTGAATTCTTCATCACAGACAATTTTTAGAAAAACATCCATTCTTGATTTAAAAATATGCTCTAGGAATTATTTTGGGGAAGCTTTGTGACCTATGTTCTACAGGAAGTCAGACTAAGCGATCACTAAGGTTCCTTCTGGCCTTGGAATCTATGAATTCATACTTCTGTATTTTCAAAAGTAGTCACTGTATTCTTGGTGATGTTTCTTCAAGTCCCCTTTTGTGTAGTGCAATCAGTGGTTTGTGATCAGTTTCTGCTTTGAAGCTTCTACCATAGAAGGAGTTGACATTTTGTACACCATACCGAGCGTTTCTTTTTCAGTTTGCGCATACATCTCTGTTGCTGTCATAGCCCTAAATGCATATGAGACTTGCAACCAATCAGTTTGATGACATGGTAATAGTACAACTTCAAGCCCTTCTTTCAATGCATCTGTAGAGAATTTGATGCCCTACAGTGGGTCAAAAAATTGCAGCACTGGAGCTGATGTCAGAGTGTGTTTTAAATCATTGAACTCTTTCATGCCCTGGTATCCATACCCATTTGGTGACTGAGACATGGTATATCGGACCCGTTGAGGCCCCCTGCTGGAGGCCTTGTGGTCCTACCACACCTAACCCCAGTGAAGTTGAGTCCTCCTGCCTACAGAGACTGAAGGGAAGCAGCCAATCAGAGCGCAGCAGGCTCAGATAAAAGGTGGTGTAGGGCCTGAGCAGGTTAATTCCTGTCTCGGACCAGAGGAGTAAGAAAGTGTGATCCTTGTTGGAGCTCAAGGGAGAACCAGAAGATGGGTTCTGGTGGCATTGGCATTTGGGGAGGAAGAAGAGTTGAGAACTTCAGCCCTGAAGTAAGGGTGAAGAGGAGAGGGCTGCATAGGAAGCGGCCCAGGGAATGTAGCAGGAGCAATTCATTAATGGAATCAGTACATAGCTGCTGTTTATAAGGTCCCTGGGTTGGGACCCAGAATAGTGGGCGAGCCTGGGTGCCCCCCCACCAATCACTGGCATATTGGCCAAAGCCCCAAGAAGGGGACAAGTTTCGTTTAGAAGCCCAAGCACAGGGCTGGTATTTAAAGGGCTCAGGGATGGGGCTGAAGACCATGCAGAGAGCCAACCATTTGTTGGACTTTGTCACTCCAGAAGGAGGATGAACTTGAAGGAGAGCAAAGGCAAAGAGTCTCCTGGGAGAAAGCCCTGGGGGCACTGCTCTATACCAGGGCAGGCCAGACTTGCAGCTAGCCCAGTGGGGGGCCACAGATACCAACAAGGGCACAGTGATAGTCCTTTTTGGACCTTTGTTTTCCCAGAAGGGGTTCATCCATTTTAGACATTGTGTGACTTAGTTGGAGGGCTGAGCCATTGAAGACGCATCTGACTCAGGCAACAGCCAACAGGAGCATCACGAGCAGAGAGAGAAGGCAGGTTCATACCTAGCCGACAGGAAGTGCTCGTGAGAGGCGAGTGCGCCCCGTCACAATGATCTTGTGAGGGAGATATCTTAGATGAGTTGTGCAAGCTGTATAATAAAGTATGTATTTGCTGACATAATTCAACATGCCTAGGAACATTTGAATCCCCTTTTTATCTTCAGATCTCAACATGTTCAGTACTGCCTTAATCTTTGATTCATCAGACAAAATTCTTTTTGAGGTGAGTCTCTCTTCCAAATATATTATTACCATTGTTTGAAATTGACATTTGGTCACATTAAGGTTATTAGCTCTTGCAATTTTCAGAACTGTTTGGTATTTCCTGATGTTCAGTGGAAGTGCTTCTCTAAATTATGTCATCAATGTACCCTTTCATGCTTGCTAGGCCCTCTAGCATCTGGCTTGTTGCATGGCGAAATACTTTTGGAGTTGAACATATTCTGAAAAGCAGTCTTAGGAAGCAGTATCTGCCAAATGGTGTGTTGAAAGTGCAGATATTTGAGCTCTCAGTGTCCAAGAGATCTGCCAACATCCAGCTGATGCATCTAATTTGCTGAAGAATTTGGCTCCTGCCATCTGGGACAACAGTTCACTTCTTGTGAGTAAGTGGAAGTGTACCCTTATATTTTAGTTTAACGCCTGAGGGTTGGTCCATATACAGTCGTAGTACCCCTCCTTTTTTCTGTACAGTTACTAAAGTGTGAACTCGGGCTGTACGTTGTTCTATTCTCCAGATGATACCATTTGGTTTGCGGCTCCTAGTCTAGCCTCTTTCTTAAAGCTTGAAGAACATTTTGTGTAGCGTGTACTACAGGTTCTGCATCTTCTCTTTACTATATCTTATATATTAGTGGAAAGCATTCATCTCCTGTGAATAAATCTTCATATGAAATGATTAATACATTCATAGCTGGTTCTATGTTGTCTTTCTGGCATACATCCTCATAACAAGACCAAGCACCTTACATGTGGGAAGGCCCAAAACACTTCGTTTGCTTCCCTCTGCGTACGACCACAAATTCTTGTTTTATCATTTTCCCATTACATTTAAGTGTCAGTGTGCACTCACCCACCATTAGAATTGTTTGTTCAGAATAGTCTTTCACAGACACTTTTGACTTTTCCACTTTCATGTGCTCCTTACATTTCTCTATTTCACTTCCTGTTGTTCCATTTACATGTGCCCCAATGTCTGTTTTGGACGTCACATATGTGCCAGCCATTTGTACACAATTTAATTACCCCGTCTTTTGAGTTCTCTGATGCCTTTATTATTGTCTTAAGAAAAGCTCTTCCTCTTCACTTGAGGAATCCCGTGCGCTTTCCTGCTTTCTCTGCACATTTTAGCATAATGGTTGGGTTCACTGCAGTTTCTACATACTTGCCTGATGCTGGGCATTTCCTATACTCATGGTTGCTACATCGCTGGATTTGTTTTCTGCTTTCCATGTTTCTGTCCTTGGCCAATTTCTGTGAGCTTTTCCTTTTCTGGTTTAGCTATAGTATTTTGCCATCAGCTCTGTGCCTATCTGTAAGCTTTTTATTTGTGTTTCTGTTTGTTTTGCTGCTTGGTATGTACATATTGCCCTTTCTAGCGTCAGATCCATTGCCTAGTAACTGTTACATCACAGGACAATCTGATCTTTAATGGGAGTTTTTTAATATTACAACACTGACTTTTTTGTTTTAAGCCCAACAAACTACTTTATTGTTTCACCTTCATTCTGTGTTCTCATCCTGAACATATCTCTCTCATAAGTAACTTTTTTTTTTTTTCCTAGGGACACAATGATCCTCAAACACTTTTGTTATTTCTTCAAACCTTCTTCTCTTCCACCACCACCACCATCTGTTTAGAATGCATTGTGTACATTTAGGGCTTCTGTACCTGCTACCGTTAAGAGCAGAACAATCTTTTGCTTATTCTCTGGTTTATTTGCCCCTGTAGCTTTCATATACCATTCAAATTGCTGTCTGAACCTTTTCCAAGCATAAGCAGAACTTCCCCAGATTCTTAAGGCTGGTGGGGAATTACTTGCAGTTGCATGGGCTCTGCAGTAGCCTTTGCAATGTGAACTCTCACTGGGTCTTCCAGCATGGTGTGCCTTCCACACCTGGTACTATGTAGTATCTGCCTGATGAGCAGAGTGGTGTCCAGATAGACCCTTTATTAGGAACAAGAACAACATATAGAAAAGAGGTAACAAAAACTTCCCACTGCTCTGTGTAGCTGCAGCCTGTGGCTGCCTTGCCCTGGGATTCTTGTTTCTGCCCCATGGGAAGTGTGTCGTTGGGGAAACCAGAGACTGTGTTTAGTGTGTAGAGCAGGGGTCTCAAGCACGGGGCCCTCGCGTGTGGGGTTATTTCCTGTGGCCCGCCAAGCTCCCCGCACCCCCCGGAGTTATTTCCTGCGGCCCGCCAAGCTCCTCTCCCCCCGCTCCCCATCCCCCCAGCACACCATGTCTCTGCTCCTCTGCCTACCTCCAAGCGCTTCCTGCTGCCAAACAGCTGTTTCCAGGAGGGAGGGGGGAGAAGCGGGGAGCCGCACACTCAGGGGAGGAGGCGGAGAAGAGGCAGGGCAGGGGCAGGGATTTGGGGAAGGGGTTGGAATAGGGGCGGGGAGGGGGCAGAGTTGGGGTGGGGACTTTGGGGAATGGGTTGGAATGGGGGCAGGGAAGGGGTGGGAAGGGGCAGGGCAGGGGCGGGGCCTCATGGAAGGGGTGGAGTAGAGGGCGGGGCTGGGGGCAGCGGGCGGGGGTGGTGTCAGAGATGCGGCCCTCGGGCCAATGTACTAGTCCTCATGTGGCCCTCCTGGTGATTCAAGTTTGACATCCCCAGTGTAGAGGAAGCATTACATCTATATATTTTCTAGGGGACTTACTGTATGGAACAAGGAGGAACTGGGTGGCTGGGGTGGGTGTGGAAGAGAGACTTTCGTTGGTGGAATGAAGATACGGAGTCGAAAGCAGGGACTTTGGGGTGGCAGGGACCTGGTGAGGAGGAATGGGAGTGGAGGGAACCCAGACCCTGCCATGGTGTGAGGGGCACACAGCAACCTTTGCAAGGGGGTTGCAGGAGCCTGGTATGAGGGGGCCTTACAGAAACTTCAGCATGGGTAGAGGGAAGAATGGGACACGCACAGGGTTCCTGCCAGGGGTGGAAGAGAGGATAAGGTTGCCACACAGCCCTTGCCATGGAAGGGAATGGGGCACAATGGTATGGGGAGAGGGAAACACCACAAACCACTGGCATGTGGCAGAGGGGGGAATGAGGAGGAGAGACAGAGCTCTAGGCATGGGATGGGCAGGGAGACTGTGAAACAGAGAAGGATGGGAGGGTGGCATACAGGGAGCTTGTGGGAGGGACTGGATTGATGCAAGGAGCTCCTGTTGGGTGCAATGCACTTGGCCTACAGAAGCTATGAATTGTGCAACCCCCTACTGAATACTGTATTTGACCTGGTTATTGGAATATTTACTGAATGACTACATTGGATTAAATCAATAGAACTATTGGGAAACAAACATGACTCAAAATAAGACGCCCCTCAACAAACTCTTGGGAATTGTTACAAAACACCTGAGACAATGCACGGGCCTTTTCTTTGATGCTCTAGGTTGGCCCCTGTAGAGCACACCAAACTGGTTTTGGACATCAGGTCCAAGCATGTGAGCTGAGAGAACAAAGAGCTTTGTCTGCCTTTAAAGACAGTTCTTACCACATCCTTGAGGGACTTAAGGTATGTCTACGCTGCAGTGAAACACCCGCAGACCATGTCAGCTGAGTTGGACTCGAGGCACTCAGACTACGGGGCTGTTTAATTGCAGTGTAGCTGTTTGGGGACCCTCTCCCAAGTGAGAGGCCTGGGCTCCAGCCTGAGCCTGGATGTCTACACTACAATTAAACAGTCCCGAATCCTGAGCCCCATGAGCCCAAGTCAGCTGATCCAGGCCAGCCATGGGTGTTTAATTGTAGAATAGACATACCCTAAGATTCCAGAGGTTGGGGTGTCTGTGAAATTAGACATACTAGGTCTTCATGTTAAGGATGGTAGGACTTCAGGTATGATAGACTTGCACTCAGTCCTTGCATTGTTTTTTAAAAAAAACCTTTTGATCTTATGTTATGCTTTGTTCCAGTGGTTAAGAATAAACAATATTTGGTTTTAAGAAGGCTATTTTGAGTCACTAATCCACTGGTCACAAGTTTCTTCAGGGAAGAACTGTAGGTAGCGAACACAGGCATACCGGTTTGGATAAGCATGGTTGATGTGCAGGGTACTGCATCCCAGGGAGAATCGTGGTTTCACCCCAGGAGGGTTGAAGGCACAAAGCCTCATACCCCGGGGGGGACGGGTGGAGGTGTGCTCAGAGAGACCAGATGGGGTTTGGAAGTGCAGCTAGCCCTGTAATTGTCATATCTACCACAGAATGGGCCAGACTCTGCTACTTGTACTCAGCCAGTGGGATTATTTGTAGAGCAAGGGTACTACCTCAGCATGAGTAAGGGTTTCAGAATCCCACCATACATCCTATTTGTCACGTTTTCATGAGTAACTTCTACATTTTTGGACTTTAACGCTTTAGCTATATCCAGGAATCCTCTCTCCAAAGTGGTGTAAAGCCATTGATCATGCCCTTTGCTGGAGAGTCATTTTGTTGTTTTCTCTGTGTGAAATTCACTGTTGTGCAGAGAGCTTCACAAAAGGCTTGAGCCCTTCTTTGAAGATTTAAGTAATGCATAGGTCTTGTTCATGCTCTCTAAACTGAAGGGGTGAATATTACCGACTAAGGTTTTGGGCAAGGGCAAATAACTGCTTAAAAATTAAATACTATATTTTTGGGGAATTTGCTATTATAGTCTCCTGCAAATTGTTGCTTTGTGGCTGTGCCTTTTGTGAATTCATAATATCTCTGAGTTGTCAGAAATGTGTGCCTTCTTTGAAATATTTTAATATGTTTTGCAGCTTGGATTAGAAAAAGAAGAAAGGATCCACCCACAATGGAGGTAAGAGCTGAAGTACCTTGTCAATTGTAAATCCAGTTTAACTAGACCTATTAGTTTTCTTGGACTGATCCGTCCAACCATTTTAGAGAGAGAATGTAAATAGTGCTGCCTGCCTATTTTTTGTTATGTAAATTATATTCAGTAGCGATATAAGCTTCTTTTAGAATTTTATAGTACAGTGTTAATGTCAGGGTGTGGAAGTAGAAATGAAATTCCTCCATTGTTTATATATCTGTTTCTTACAAAGAATTTATCGGAATTAAGTTACATTGTGATGTTGGGGTAAGTAATTGTGGTCATTCAGAAACTTCTAAATAAGTGAATTCTAAAATGGCTATTATTATTTCTTTAAAAAATCAGACCCGCTATATCCTAGTATGATTTTTTCATGCCAATTGACATTAAAATGCATGCTTCAAAGGCAGTTTCCAGCATATTCATCAGAACAGAAAAAGATACTGCATTAACATTTTACAATGCTAATGAGATGGGCTTTTTGCAGTCCTGACTTTTTTTCAAAAGTGCTTTCTAATGGAATAAAGCTGTGAAATATTGCTTACTCTTTCATGCTGACAAATGTGCAAAGAATGGAACAATTCTGACTGTTTTGATCAGATAAAACAAACCTGAATTTGACACAGTTTTATTAAAACCTGGCATTTAGCAATGAAGCTATAGACTAAAAAAGTGAGTTACCATAAAGGCTCAATCTAACAGACTGTGTCAGGAAGTAGAGCTCTATTGACTTCAGGGGCACTACATTGATGTACATCAGCTGAGGATCTGGCCCTCTATCTGTGACCACCTGACCTGCACAAGCTAGCAGGTTACCCACTTTGGCTGCACATTAAGATAACCTATTCAGGATACTACTCAGCCTGTCATTTTTACACACCAGTATTTTTTCAAGAGGTGTAGAATTGTAGAAATGAGCTCTCACCTGCTATGCAGCTCTTTCTATTGCTGTTTCTTCTGCTTTCCCTTCCCCACTCCTCACTGGAGTTACCCAGGCAGTGGGGGCTGTAGAAAACCCATAAGTGGAACTAAAATGGAGTTAAGCCTGTGTCCTAGAGGTTGTTGAGGACCTTAAAACAAAAATGCTTGTGCAAAGGGTACATCTTTGCTTATACCCCTCCTTCTCTAGTCACTGAAGAAATGGGAGTGCTACTCTCTCCATTCTTTCTGCTGGGGGGCTCCATAGATCAAAGTGCTTTTGGGGACAGAGAGGGAGTATTCAGCCCACTGGGCTCTCTCTCTTCTCCCTGGCTGAGCTTAGGCCATCAGCTAAATGTCAACTTGGATCATGATGTCCTGTCAGTATTTCTTTCCTTGCTGAGAATATACGTCCTGTGGTACTGGTACTTCAAAGATGTTGAGTGTCCCCCATCCCCAATATCGCTTCCATAAGTCAGATTGCCATGCTTGTTGGGCTGGGTAGAGTCTGAGACTATGCCCCCGAGAAGCAGGATTAGTTTGTTCAGCCATTTTCTTTTGGAACTGATGTTAAGGGTGCTTCTGGATGGGGAGGTTTGGGGGGTTGGGGCAGTGGTCAGTACCCCTTCAGAACAGGGAGCAAGCATCTCCTGCAGATGAGCAACTATAGAGGCACATTTGGATCATTAGACCCCTAAATATGTCACATTGTAGATGAAGTGAGCTGAGGAGGATGAAAGATTATTGGAAGTAATGGTGCATTTAGAGTCATAGAACTACTCATGCCTTCAACTTCATGAGGTTTATTAGGGTCTAAAAATTATTTAGCAGCTAAGAACTGTACCTGCAGGGCTGTGCATTGACCTTATCAGAGAAGAAATGATAAACTGGGAATCTGAGTAGTAGTTATTTTTTGTTGGAACTAATCCCTAAAGTAGTTTTTTTTCATTTATGTAATATAAGTGAAACTAATACACATTGGTGTGGGATAATGTTTTTCAGCATTCAGGTGGGATGATGTACATAATCCACTTGCCATGATAGTCTTTATATCACAACACACCATCTCTCTCTCTCTCTGCCTCCTCTCCCCCCCCCCCCCCCCAGAGACATAGTTTGGAAATTTTCCTGTTTTCCCACAATGTACTGATAGCTTTAGTGTTTTATCTACAGTAATCCCTAGATATCTCTGCTGGTTTGTATTCTGTATTATACTCCCTTTTTTACAATAATGTTGATATGGTAACTGCTCTTTGACAGCTATGGAACTGGGGAATATTTGTGACCATATTTCATACTGAAACTGTTGTGTAACAAATCTCCTTGTTTTTCTCACATCTTTCTCCTGGGGTGAGAGTATCTCCTCAAAAGGCTGTGGAGTGCACAGATTTTGAGTTTCATGTCTTGACATTGCACTGTTATGTCACTTTGTGACGCTGCATCACGACACAGCGCAAACACTGCACTTCCTGAAGCTTAAGGAACTGGAGCTCTACCTCAGCTGTTTTGGTAGGAAACAGCTGTACCCTGGCGAATTCCTGCATTTTTTAACCATTGCCCTTCTCTTTAGCCCTTTACCCATCCTTGCCCCTTTTTCCCCCTGCCCCAACTCTAACATATATTGTTCTTTCTCTTCATTTCCCCTCCTCCATTCTGCCCTGTTGGCCTCCTGTCTCCCTTTCTCTTTTCACCGTAGACCTTATCTACCCAGCAAAACTTTACTTGAGGTGGTTGTGAACAACAGAGGTAGGTGACTGATACTGACCATGATACTGACTTCATGGTCAGCATAGACCAGCAAAAATAGCATTCAGCATCACATCAATGTTTAATCGGTTACTGACGTGCTGCTAAACATGATTTGTTCAGCTCTACACTGATCATGAAGCCATGGTCAGCATCAAGTCACCTAACTGTATTGTTCAGAACCATGTTCAAACATGATGCACATTTTATAGCACAAACAAGGCCATTCTTCAGCCCCCCTTTACTTTTGTCACCATGCACTCAACAGATCTTCATCATAATGCTTTAACTCAGCCCCTTATGGGCTGTAACACACAAGGAATTTAATTGATATTCATCTGTTGGTGTTGTCACTAGATTTAGTTTTTCTTATAGTGGAATCCTGCGATAATAATTTCTATTGGACAACTACTTGTTCAGCTTTAAGGTACTTCACATACTTTGAGTTCCTTTTATTTCCCTTTTCCCCCTTTTTTGGAGGACAATTACTTAGAACAACACCCCGTTTGCTTGGCAAGTCAAAACCAGGAATATTTTTCTTCTGTCAATTATGTCTAATTTGGGCAGTAATGGAAAGAATGTCAGTGGTTCAGAGCCTGGGGTTTTACAAAGTAACCCTCTGGGATGCTGAGCCACAGTTGGTTGCCTTTTGATTTTATTCCAACTTGAAATATACCAGATCTCCTCCTTAACTCATTTATAAGATTGGTGATAAAACACAGCTTGGTCTGCATTCATTTGCAAAGTAATCTGCTGTTAAGAATACTGTGTTCCTATGGTAATGAGACTCCATTTAGATAGAGACTTTGGGCCATATCCTCAGCTGCTGTAAATCAACATATACATCAATTTATACCACCTAAGGATCTGGCCTCAATAGCTGTATCATTGCATCCTAAAGGCAGTAACACATTGTGTATGTATGGACATATATAGTCTGTTCAGAGAAAGTTACACTGATATGTTCCTGAACTACTATAAAAGACATAAAAAATTAAACCTTTACAAATAGAACAAGAGATGAATGAATAAATATCTTGGAACATTCTAAGATTAGGCAGTGCCCATCTCTTAACTTTGTATACAGGCACCAGAAGTGAGCATGGACCTTTCCAGACAAATAAAAGACATGTCCCTGTCCTGAGGAATTTATAGTCCAAATTAATCAGAATATTTTAAAGTCTACAGAAGTTGCAACTTTAAATCAAGTGCTATTCTGTCAAAAGAGATCTGGTAAATTATAACATTAAATGCAAATTAGCTTATCTGATAAGTGTTTGGGATGCCCTAAATTACTGATGGGTTACCAAAAGTTGTCTTTGGATATACTGGTGGTGTACTGTTATACTGTTGGGCCTACAGATTTACCCTGATTGTGAGCTCAACTATAAAAAGTGAGTGTAAGTTCATAAGATGTCACAATGACCCATGATAACAAATGTAAATAGGAACAGACGCAAAAAACCAGACAGAAAACCTAAATTAGTCTTTTTTTAAAAAAAGAAGCCTATTGCTATAACTCCTGGACGGTGTTGGGATTATGCTTGGTAAATAAGAAAATGTGAGTCGAAAAATTAATGAACCAAAATTAGTGTGTCAAATACTAGGCTTAATTGGTGGACTGAATAGTGAGGGAATGGGCCATTCAACCCACTCCACTCCATTTTTGGGTCCTTACAGAAAGATGATTTGGTTGGGGAGGTGGGAAATCAGAAGAACAGATGGGGACTACTGGCTCAGTCTTCACCATCATAGCTGCCACCCCTGCCACCTTCCTGGACCCTGAGCCTGAGAGAGATCCTGACTAGACCAGGCCAGAGAGGGGGACCCAGATGACATTGCCACGTCTACTGGTGCTGGCTAAATCCCAAACACCACCTGAAATAAAAAGGGATTGTACTTTAACAGCTCCAGTCCAGCTCAACTAACTTCTTCTCTCTTTCCCCAAAGGACAGTTATTAACATCTTTAATATCCTCTAGCAGACTGTCAGAGAAGGAGATTTTCCTTCTAAAGACTCTCTTTCCAGCTAACAGGAAAGGGAACAAAGATTCTTGTTTTTTTTAATAAAAGCCTATTTAATATTGTATATTTAAAATTTTTAACTGTTTTTCCTCCTTTTCTTTATCGTTAATAAAAAGTTTAAAGGATGTTTAATGTGTTTTGCCATGGTACTAAGCAGACTAAGATCTCTGTATACCAGGGATTGGCAAACTTTGGCACGCAGCCCGCCAGGGTAAGCCAAAGGTGTTAACATTAATGTTGGACAGTGACTGAGTAAACAGTGTTAAACAAGGCCCAGGGTTTAGTATACAGCAGGGATCTGCAATCTCTGGCATGCCAGGGTAAGCCCCCTGGTGGGCGGAGCCAGTTTGTTTACCTGCCGCATCCACAGATTCGGCCAATCACAGCCTCCCACTGGCCGCGGTTCGCCGCTCCAGGCCAATAGGGGCTGCGGGAAGCGACGGCCAGCACATCCCTCAGCCTGCGCCGCTTCCCACAGCCCCCATTGGCCTGGAGCAGCAGACCGCAGCCAGTGGGAGCTGCAATCGGCTGAACCTGGAGACACGGCAGGTAAACAAACTGGCCCCGCCCACCAGGGGGCTTACTCTGGCAGGCCACAGGCCAAAGGTTGCAGATCCCTGCTGTATACTAAACCCTGGGCCTTGTTTAACACTGTTTACTCAGTCACTGTCCAACATTAATGTTAACACCTTTGGCCATACATTCCATCTAAATTAATAGGCACCCATAGGCCTAAAGGGTTAATACGTATTCAGAAGCTAGCACACTGGCAAACAAGAAATTGTTTTCAAGATTTAAAACAAAAAATTGTTTCTAAAATTCTTTGATGTGTTAAGCTTGTTTAAAATGAGTATGCAAAAAAGTTAATATTTTTGATTTTAAAAGAGGGGTTTACAATTGTTATAAAGTTATTAAATTTTTATTTTAGCAAAGGTTTGCTTCATTTTTTCTTTTATTTTAAAGTTTGTACTTTCTGTAATTAGTAATTTTAAGTTCAATACAAATATTTTTTAAAAAGCAAAAAATTATAAAAATGAAGTGTTAAATTATGAAAGGTTAAGTTGCTAAACAATTTTTTATAAATGACATCTTAAATAACCCTCTTATTAACCAAATGACATCTTAATTTGGGGATGCAACTGCATTAACTGTAAATTAAATCTCAAACCACCAAAACCAAGGGCTTTTGCAACACCAAACTTTTTGGTAATTTTTCTAATTGTTTTATTTTTGCAATCTTTTTTTCCCTCTCCCATGTCATTTTTACCACCTCTGGGTGTTGCAAATGTGGTTGCAAAGTAACTTTTTGATGACTTTTGTAAAAATGCCGTCAGGGCTGAAGTGTTGTTTGTTTTTTCCTCCAAGTGAGCAAGCATAACCACTGCTGCATAATATTTTCATGGTTTGTGTAAATGTACAACTTTAACTGTGCAAGCAGAAAAGGAGGGGGAAGTTTTTGCCATCTTTACCCATTCAGGATGTAGAACCAAAAAAGTACTAAAAGCTAGTTTGTTCTTAAATATTTTACAAACATATAACAGTAGCAAAGTTTTTTGTTTTTATCAACAAATGAAGTAAGTTCTTAAGCTTTGTTAACATCACCACCTCTCCCAGCTCCATCTAAATCCCAAATGCCATGTAAAACACAATCAGACTTTAACAGCTTCAGCCCACCTCAACGAGCTTGTTCTCTTCCCTCCAGAAACCAGTTATTAACCTCTTTAATATCTTAAAACCTGTCAAACAAGGGAGATTTTTTCTAAAAACTCAAAAATAATTGTTAAATTAAGCCTTGTTTAATACTATACATTTCAAATATTTTAAATGTTTTTTCTTTTTCTTTATATTTAATAAAAAAATTTTTAAAACATTTGCCAAAATACTAAACAAACTATCTCTGTACACCAAACTTTGTATAACACTGTTTAATGTTAAACAATAACTAAGTTATATTAACACCGTTAGCCCATATATTTCATCTAAATTAATACAACAATACTATGGGGGTAAGGTTGTATTCATGATAAAAGATTTCTCTTCAGTTGTTCTCCATGTCCACCAAGAGTAGGGAAAAGAAGTAATGGGCCTAATTTGTAGCAAGGGAGATTTAGATACTAGGAAAATTTTCCTCACTATAAGGATAGTTAAGGAACAGGTTACCTAGGAAAGTTGTAGAATCCCCATTACCAGAGCCGTCCCTAGGGTACTGCAATTGGGGGCGATCGCCCTGGGCCCTGCGCTTTGGGGGGCCCCGCGCTTCGTGAGGAGGCGGATGGGGAGGTGAGGCGTGGGGTGGGCAGGGGGGGTGAGGAGGAGCCCCCTACCAACTTCCCCCTCCCTCCCAGGGCCTACCACCGATCAGCTGTTTCACAGCATCTGGAGGCGCTTTTGGGGGAGGGGAGAGGAGCTAGGGCGCAGTGCACTTGGGGGAGGGGGTGGAACTGGGCAGGAAAAAGGCGAGCTGGGGCCTTGGGGGAAGGGGTGGAGTGGGGCTGGGGCCTGGGCGGAGCTAGGGGAAGCACCTCTGGCAGAAAGAAACTCGGCACCTGTGTCCCGGGTCCCGCACCCTCGTAGGGATGGGCCTGTCCATCACTGAAGAATTTTAAGAACAGGTTAGACAAATATCTGTCAGCAACAGTCTGTTTACTTAATCCTGCCTCAGCATGGGAGGGATGGACCAGATGACCTCTTGAAGTTCCTTATAGTCCTCCATTCCTGATTTTTGTGGTCTTTCCCTTCAGTATTTCAAGGCATTATCTGACTTAACTTTTAAATAGTGCTGCTCGTAAACAACATTGTAATTAATGCTATGCAGGTTGTTATCAGTTATAGACCCCTATTCTTACAGTTTCCCTTCTGGCTGTAAAAACTACTCCAGGCTGAAAGCTGGCACTCTTCATGTCTCAACTCCCATAAGTTATCTATTGGATTTTTAAGACTTAATTATAAAGGGACAAAAAAAGATGATATTTTCAAAAAATCCTTCAGGGTCTATCTCATGGGCTTATGTTTCCATTACATCGCCAGGCATGCAAAATTTAAAGCTCTTAGACACTGAGGCATCCATAAGAGTCTTATGGGCATCTCGCAGTTAGTGTTTTAGGCTGCTTCCTGCATCCTAAATTCATTTTCTTTTTGACTACAGGTGGCAAGTAACGCCTAAGACTTCACAGTGCTTTCGTGATCACTCAGGCTTGCATGTTTTTCTCAAGCTTCACAGCATTCTACATCCTCTCTATCCTTTCTGGGTCAGTTTTCTGGTTTTGCGTGTTTTGTTTGTTTGGGGTTTTTTTTGTTGTTGGTTTTTTTTTGCTTTTAAAGCAGTCTTTCTTTTTTGTTGGTGTACTTCCTACTTCATCCAGTTTCCAGTTGCATCAAATGGGTACTTCAATGAGGAACTGGAACTCTTCTATCCTCATCTCCATCATGCAAGTTTTCCAGGGATAACTTTAATCACAGATATACTGGACCTTCAGCTTCTAGACTCCTCAGTCTGCAGCTTCTTAGGAAGTAAGGGCCTGACTGAATCCAGCCTACGATTTATCTAGTTCAGTACCCTGTTACCTGGATAGTGGTCAGTACCAGTGCTTGGTTTATGTCCTGGCGATGCCTGGGTTACTGTAAGCCATACTCCCCAGATAAGCAGTGCATCATCCGTTCTGAAATGCTGCACCTGGCCTTGGTTGAGAATATCTCCCTACTGCAATTCCATCCAGTGCAATGGAGGCTGCTGTCCTGATCTGGATTTTGAAAAAAGCACAGGGAAACAAATATTGCAGGGAAGCTAAGAACCGAATCTATGTGAGGGTGTGAGCCTCCATGAAGGGGAATGGGGCAAAAGTGTTCGTCCACTAACCAATACTGACTAATCCTTCCTTCACTATACTGCCAGAATAGACTATCAACCTTGTCCCTTTCTGGTCCATCTTGGAGAATAGGAAAGATAAGCAAGCTGAACAACCTTCAGATCATTATGACCTATTTACTAGGGTGAAGTCTAATGGCAATGAAAGTCTTTCATAAAGCAGCCTAGAATAGTATTCTGACTCAAGTGTGCCAACTTGCTTATGAACCTCCTCAGTTAGGCATACTGTCTGGAAGAAAGAGGATACCATCTGGCTTTCCTCATAGAGCATGGATGTTTAATAGGTAATACAGTTTCAGCTCTTAATTCACTGCTTAAATCAGGCTTGTACACCCACCACTAATTCTCTGTAATGCAACTTTGCACCGGGTGGATTGTATGCCCATTCCTCCAGGCAGGGACCTGAATCACAGGCTATTCATCCCTTCTTCTTACTCCCGCTGCAATCGCACCATGTTACCACGACGTCTTGAAGAAGACCTTGTAGCTCCAGATGTCACCCTCTGACACCTTGCAATCCCAATTGCCCTTTTATTACACGTCAAGCTACTGGGTCAGAGAGGAATGGGGCTTCGTCTCTGTGCCTGGCTTTCTGATACTTCTGCAGCAGCCAGAGAGCTATCAGTAGTGGAGCTACTTTGTGCCAGTTCCCGTCTTATACCAGCTGTCACAATGAGCCAGGTGCCACCTAGACAATCCATCATTACTGGGGTTCAATCAACAGAGCATCCTGCTGGATGGTTGGAAATGGGTTTAGCTCAAAATGTCCTCAGTTTTCTCAGTTTGTTACACTTTTACTGTTACTCTGACATTTTTTTGTGTGTGTTAATATTTTGTGAGAGATTAAGTAGGTTTGTGTGTTTCTTTAGCTAGTGTGAAAAGCCTGAAAATGGCTTGGAATAGAAAACTCTATGCTGTAGTAAATGGCTGCTTTTCATTTCTAATGCATTATGTGCTTGATATGCAGTAATAAAACTAAATGGCTTCTGAATTGCACAGTTGGATACAAGGTGAAATGTTAAAAAGAAAAAAAAATTGACAGCTCCTGTCTTCTTTCAAACTATTTCTAGCATTTCCATAATTATCTGTTTTGACAGCCTCCTTGTCAAGGGAGGAAAAAATGTATTTCCGTGAGTAGTAATAAGCATAAGGTTTCAATGATTGTTTTGCCCCCAAAAGAGAATAATTACACTGAAAATTACATTCTGTTTAGTTACCACAATGCATACCTGTTTTTTCCTTTTATTTGATCATAAATATTTATTTCTGAGGTTGTATGATGAAAACTAACTTCAATCAGAAGGATTAGTTTACACAGAATTCAAATTCTCTCACCAGAATGATATGCAATTTAGAAATATTCTTTATTTGACACTGTTTGAATCACACGCTTTATTTTTGCTTCTGTCTCTTTTCATATTCTTCAATTGAGAAGTTTTAAAATGGAAACTACTCTATGGAGATTCTAGTACATTTCTCTCTGAAAAACCATTGCACTTGCACATAGAATAGGATTTTAGCAAATTAGGTTTTTTATTACTGACACCACAAAAAGCTGAAAAATAGGATTTACAAGTGTTGGGAAATGGTGTGATAAAAGACAGAGGACAAAGAGATCTTTGGAACAATATACTTTTCACCCATGTTGCTCAACATCACTAATAAGACTGGAAACCCTGGCCAGATTCAGATGCCCTTACTCGCATTGTATTGCACCTTACTGCAGGAGTCAGCATGATTTCAATGACACTAATTGTATACATGTGCTACTCAGCGTTGGTATTGGAATCTGTTCCTACCGTAGTATTGAGGCTGGAAAGCACTAGTCAAAAGGCAGTGGCCTCTTTCTCTAATAGTCACCTCCGGAGGAGGGGAAGAACATATAGAATCCATCCTTTTACATATTCTTCGCTCCTTGATTCCCTTTGTTTCCTTAGTTTGATCATAAGTTGGCCTATGAGCTGCACAGAGGAGAACTGAGAGAACAAGGTGCGCCTCTTTACCTCTGTGCTGGCTACCTATATATCGGTTCACAAGACAGTAGTCTGCTACTCCCACTCCTGCACATGTAGGTTGGAAGTGGGTGGAACCTTGGCTGTATCCTCTAGCATAGGCGCCGACTCTGTGGGTGCTCTGCGGCTGGAGCACTCAAGGGGAAAAATTAGTGGGTGCTCTGCACCCACTGGCACACAAGCTCCCCCTCCTTGAGCGTGCCGTGTCTCCGCTCCTCTGCCCACCTCCCAGCGCTTCCTGCTCGGTGGCCGCCAAACAGCTGTTTGCACGTTCTGGGGGAGGGGAGAGGAGAAGGGACATGGCGTGCTCAGGAGAGGAGGCGGGGCTGGGGCGGGGATTTGGGGAATTTGGGGATTTGGGGAAGGGGTTGGAATAGGGGCAGGGAGGGGGCGGAGTTGGGGTGGGGACTTTGGGGAAGGGATTGGAATGGGGGTGGGGAAGGGGCGGGGCCTCATGGAAGGGGTGGAGTGGGGGCAGGGCTGGGGAAGGGGGGAGTCGAGCACCCCCTGAAAAGAGGGGAAGTTGGTGCCTATGTCCTCTAGTGCACCAGTCAATGCAGCTGAGACAGTGGAGGGGGATGTAAACTGTGCCAGGAAAAGAGTTGGTACAGATTACATCATACACGAAGCAAGCAAGGACAGGAGCAGGGACCAAACTGTGACTCAGAGTCATAGTTTAGTCGCTGCTGTGTTCTTGGAGCACCTTAGCTATGCACTGTTCTTTATTCAGGACAGAATGCTAGGTGCCAGTGCAGCCCTGAATGATTTCAGTGTTCTTATTCCAACAACTTTCTCTTTTGTACATGAACACATATTTGGTTCTCTAAAATTCTACTTACTTTTCTTCTCCTGCCATATGTAAAAATCCAACTTAGTTCCCCTCTCCCCGTATTTCAATGATACCACTATGGTGCTGATAGTTATTTCACTTTCTAATTTCGATACATTTCCCCTTTCTTTTCACCCTCCTCAGAAAATATTTTTGCCAAGTCCACTGGATAATAACTTCAACTGATTCCGTTAAATTCTTTTAACTTAGAAATAGCAATGCAGTAGCTCAGTAAAATTTTCAATCACTTTGGTCTAAACTGTATCTAAACTAGTGTTCCTGCAAGTTATAGAATTAGTACCTATTCTACTTAGCCCTGAAGTGCACCAACACTCCATTTAAAACTCTGTACAAGGCTGTTATATATGCATGAGCCTATTAGAAGCCTGCTAATGTACTTAGTGGCTTAGTACTTCCATGTTAAACTTATAATGCCCCCAGACATGATTAATTGCAGTTTTCATGCTGTTATCAGTTCATATCAGGGTATTAGCACACCTCTCATTAAAGGGTCACAAAAATGACATAAGCACCACTTTCACAGAGTATAACCAAATGCTGACCTTAACAGAATATCCTGAAAGACATCTGTTCAGTTGTGTTTCCATTGTAGGAGAATTACCTTCAATTTTACCTTTTTAAGAACATGTGCTGTTAGTATAATTAAAGGTCTAGTTCTTTTCCTGCATATGTTTAGAGGTTGGGTTAAGTTGTAAATGAAAGTACCACTTCTAAAACAATTACTATTTTAGCTTAATAATTACTTAATTTGGGGGATTTAAAAATTACTTTGTCTTGTGTTCAAAGAACAAAAAAAGCTTACCACCAAAATTCTCTAGCCAGTGAAGAAGACAAACTATGTAATTGTCCCCAAATAAAGAAGATTGTTCAGATCAATTTGTTGCTGGAATATGCAGGACACACAAGCTCAAAAAAGCATGTCAAAGTAAAAAGCAGTCCACATTTTAATAATTGTAATTAATCAAAGGGTGTTTTCAGTGAAACTGAATCTGAATAAATTACATTTGACATTGATTTGGCAAATGTTTACTGTTAGTTGGCAGGAATACTTAGAAAGCACATCTTATGCAAAATCATTACTTGACTAGCCACTGTTTGGTTTAAATAGATTTTTTAGCAAATCCAGATTTATCTTTCTAACTTCAACTGCTCTTCTGTGTTCACACTGCAATGACACTGCCCTTCATTTACCTTTTTGGTTACCACTTCCAGATAAGAATGGTTGGATTAATGTTCATTTGCTGAGCTGGAAGGAATTGTTTGGGTCAGAACATTTGGTGCTGGCTGGTGACCAGAGAGCCCTTTTCTCCTTCCCAGATTTGAAACATAATAACATAATAGCCTATTATTTCGTCTTGACTGTTTAACTTGTAAAACCAGAAAATGCATTTAATTAACCAATTTGTCAATAGTATAAAAGTGTACACATCAGTTTAGCTTTCATCACATTACTAGATTTTAATTATGTCTCCTCAGGTAAAAACTTTGATGTTGTGACATAAATACTAAACTTTATTAATAACATTTCAAAATAGCTTCTCTGTGTCCTTTCTGTTCACCAAATGTTATAGAAATATGTT
The DNA here is from genome assembly GCF_965140295.1 of Lepidochelys olivacea. Taxonomy (NCBI): domain Eukaryota; kingdom Metazoa; phylum Chordata; order Testudines; family Cheloniidae; genus Lepidochelys; species Lepidochelys olivacea. The sequence goes on from NC_140415.1 coordinate 39,409,954, forward strand.
TCTGCTCAGATGTGCACAAGCATTCTTAACAGAGTTTAAAGTTCAAGTTTCATGGATTCCAAAGCCAGAAGGGACCGTTCTGATCGCCTAGTCTTACCTCTCATATAATGTAGGCCATAAACTTCCCCAAAATAATTTCTAGAACATAGCTTTTAGAAAAACATCCAATCTTGATTTAAAATTTGTTAGTGATAGAGAATCCATCATGACCCTTGGTAAATTGTTCTATTGGTTAATTACTTTCATCATTAAAAATGGATGCCTTATTTCCCATCTGAATTTGTCGAGCTTCAACTTCCAGCCATTGGATTGTGTTATACATCTCTCTGCTAGACTGAAGATCCTGTTTATTAAATATTTGTTTCCTATGTAGATATTTATAAATTCTGATCAAGTCCCCCCTTAATCTTCTCTTTATTAAGCTAAATAGACTCAAGGAGTTCAATGTATCACTATAAGGCATGTTGTCTAATTCTTTAGTCATTCTCATGGCTCTTCTCCCAACCCTGTCCAATTTATCAACCTCCTTGAATTGGGGACATCAGAACTGGACACCATATTTCAGCAGTGGTCAAAACAGTGCTAAATACAGAGATAAAATAACCTCTACTCCTACCTGAGGTTCCTATTTATGCATCCATATATTGTATTAGCCCTCTTAGTCACTGCATTGCACTGGAAAGTTATGTTCAGCTGATTATCCACCCATGACCCCCAAATCTTTTTCAGAGTCACTGCTTCCAGAATAGAGAACCCCATTCTGTATGTATGGCTTACATGCTTAGTTCCTAGATGTATACATTTACATTTAGCTATATTAAAATCCATATTGTTTCCTTGTGCCCGGTTACCAAGTGACCCAGATTGCTCTGTATTAGTGACCAGTCTTCTTTATTATTTACCACTTCTCCAATTTTTGTGTCCTCTGCAAATTTTATCAGTGATGATTTTATGCTTTCTTACAGGTCATTGATACAAATATTAAATAGCATAGGGTCAAGAATCAATCCCTGTGGGACCGTTGCTCAATGTTTCCCTGTATACAATTACATTTTGAGACCTATCAGTCAGCAAGTTTTTAATCTATTTTATGTGTGCCATGTTAATTTTACATTATTCTAGTTTTTTAATCAGTGGCATGTGGTACCAAGTCAAATGCCTTACAGAAGTCCAAGTCCATAATATCACCACTACTACCTTTATTAAACTGAACTTCAAACCTCATAAAAAAAATCAAGTTAGTTTGAGAGTTTCTATTTTCCATAAATCCATGTTATTAGCATTAATTATATTACCATTTTTAATGCTCTAGGAATCAAGTCCGATATTAGCTATTCCATTATCTTGTCTGGGATTGATGTCAAACTGACAGACCTATAATTACCCAGGTTGTCCCCTTTGCCATTTTAAAATATTGGCACAACATTGGCTTTCTTTCAATTTTCTGGAACATCACGGTTTTCTAAGATTTATTGAAAATCAAAATAAGTGATCCCACAAGGTCCCCTAAGCCAGCTCTTTTAAAACTCTTGGATACAAACTATCCAGTCCTCCTGACATTTTAAAATGTCTAACTTTAGTCACTGCTGTTTATCATCTTTCTGAGATACTAGTGGAATAGGAGAGTGTTATCAGATGATCAGTATTTGGGAAAAATAGATGATAATGGTCTGAACAGAATATTTCACAGAATCATAGAATATCAGGGTTGGAAGGGACCTTAGGAGGTCATCTTGTCCAACCCCCTGCTCAAAGCAGGACCAATCCCCAACTAAATCATCCCAGCCAGGGCTTTGTCAAGCCTGACTTTAAAAACCTCTAACGAAGGAGATTCCACCACCTCCCTAGGTAACGCATTCCAGTGCTTCACCACCCTCCTAGTGAAAAAGTTTTTCCTAATATCCAACCTAAACCTCCCCCACTACAACTTGAGACCATTACTCCTTGTTCTGTCATCAGCTACCACTGAGAACAGTCTAGATCCATCCTCTTTGGAACCCCCTTTCAGGTAGTTGAAAGCAGCTATCAAATCCCCCCTCATTCTTCTCTTCCGCAGACTAAACAATCCCAGTTCCCTCAGACTCTCCTCATAAGTCATGTGTTCCAGTCCTCTAATCATTTTTGTTGCCCTTCGCTGGACTCTTTCCAATTTTTCCACATCCTTCTTGTAGTGTGGGGCCCAAAACTGGACACAGTACTCCAGATGAGGCCTCACCATGTCGAATAGAGGGGAACGATCACGTCCCTCGATCTGCTGGCAATGCCCCTACTTATACATCCCAAAATGTCATTGGCCTTCTTGGCAACAAGAGCACACTGTTGACTCATATCCAGCTTCTCGTCCACTGTAACCCCTAGGTCCTTTTCTGCAGAACTGCTGCCGAGCCATTCGGTCCCTAGTCTGTAGCGGTGCATGGGATTCTTCCGTCCTAAGTGCAGGTCTCTACACTTGTCCTTGTTGAACCTCATCAGATTTCTTTTGGCCCAATCCTCGAATTTGTCTAGGGCCCTCTGTATCCTATCCATACCCTCCAGCATATCTGCCTCTCCGCCCAGTTTAGTGTCATCTGCAAACTTGCTGAGGGTGCAATCCACCCCATCCTCCAGATCATTTATGAAGATATTGAACAAAACTGGCCCCAGGACCGACCCTTGGGGCACTCCACTTTATACCGGCTGCCAACTAGACATGGAGCCATTGATCACTACCCGTTGAGCCTGACAATCTAGCCAACTTTCTATCCACCTTATAGTCCATTCATCCAGCCCATACTTCTTTAACTTGCTGGCAAGAATACTGTGGGAGACTATGTCAAAAGCTTTGCGAAAGTCGAGGAACAACAGGCCAACCGCTTTCCCTTCATCCACAGAGCCAGTTATCTCGTCATAGAAGGCAATTAGATTTGTCAGGCATGACTTGCCCATTGGTGAATCTGTGCTGACTGTTTCTGATCACTTTCCTTTCCTCTAAGTGCTTCAGAATTGATTCCTTGAGAATCTGCTCCATGATTTTTCCAGGGACTGAGGTGAGGCTGACTGGCCTGTAGTTCCCAGGATCCTCCTCCTTCCCTTTTTTAACGATGGGCACTACATTAGCCTTTTTTCAGTTGTCCGGGACTTTCCCGGATCGCCATGAGTTTTCAAAGATAATGGCCAATGGCTCTACAATCACATCCGCCAACTCCTTTAGCATTCTCGGATGCAGCGCATCCGGCCCCATGGACTTGTGCTCGTCCAACTTTTCTAAATAGTCCCGAACCACTTCCTTCTCCACAGAGCGCTGGTCACCTCCTCCCCATGCTGTGCTGCCCAGTGCAGTAGTCTGGGAGCTATTTATTGAACACATCAGCGTTTTCTGCCTCATTATTGTTAATTCTATCATTTCCATCAAGTAATGGACAAACACCATTGTCAAGATTCTTTTTTTGTTCCGAATTTACTTAAAAACCCTCCATCCTATTGTTCTTAATACTGCTGGTCATAGATTTCTCCTTATGTCCAGGTGCATCCTTTATCAATTTTCTACAGTTCTTAGCTTCTGATATATATTTGTTACTGTAAAATTTGCATTTCTTAAGTTTGTTTATATAATTCTTTTATATATATAAAAATGCCTTCACTTCCCCCTCTAAACCAGGTTGCTGTTTTAACCAATACAGCCTTCTTCCTTGATTGTGGGATTCGGGCTTTTTGGGCATCAAGTGAAGTGTTCTTAAACAATTCCCAACGATCATTCAAATTTTTCTGATTAAATTCAATCAGAATTAAAAAACAAACAAAAAAAAAACACACTTTAAATGCCAGAGACTAAAACACAAATCTTCCATGAATATGAAGTATTTGAGTAATTCAGACAAAGGGGGGTGTTGCTGTGTTCAGATCTTTCTCACTTTTGGCACCCAACAATTGTGCAGCTAATCCTGTATCATAAGCCAAATCAAGAAGCGTGTGAATTTGTCAAAATATATAAAGTATTTACAATAATTTTGGATAATCTAGACAGCTCGCATTTTTTAGATCACCATAAAGTGTCCATTTATTTTTAAGCAGCATTTAAAACCAACCCCATGTAAAATCCTAACTGGGATTATTTTCAGAAATTAATAAAGTAATCTAAATGTTAGTGTTTCTGCATTTATATTATTTGGTACAGTGTCTTCAACAAAATTGAAACAATAAAACAGATATTGGATTGTCAAATTACTTCTTTAAAACTCCACTCCTGCCTGCTAGTCCACATGTACAATATATCTCATTTTCTACATCCTCAGAACAAGGATGGCTTGCACTTTTCCTTCAGGTTTCAGAGTAACAGCCATGTTAGTCTGTATTCGCAAAAAGAAAAGGAGTACTTGTGGCACCTTAGAGACTAACTTATTTATTTGAGCATAAGCTTTCATGAGCTACAGCTCACTTCATTGGATGCATACTGTGGAAAATACAGAAGATGTTTTTATACACACAAACCATGAAAAAATGGATGTTTATCACTATAAAAGGTTTTCTCTCCCCCCACCCCACTCTCCTGCTGGTAATAGCTTATCTAAAGTGATCACTCTCCTTACAATGTGTATGATAATCAAGGTGGGCCATTTCCAGCACAAATCCAGGTTTTTCTCCCCACCCTCCCCAACAAACCCACTCTCCATTGGTAATAGCTTATCTAAAGTGATCACTCTCCTTACAATGTGTATGATAATCAAGGTGGGCCATTTCCAGCACAAATCCAGGTTTTTCTCCCCACTCTCCATTGCTAATACCTTATCTAAAGTGATCACTCTCCTTACAATGTGTGTGATTATCAAGGTGGGCCATTTCCAGCACAAATCCAGGTTTTTCTCCCCACACTCCCCAACAAACCCACTCTCCATTGGTAATAGCTTATCTAAAGTGATCACTCTCCTTACAATGTGTGTGATCATCAAGGTGGGCCATTTCCAGCACAAATCCAGGGTTTAACAAGAACGCAGATGTCTTACGCACATTGTAAGGAGAGTGATCACTTTAGATAAGCTATTACCAGCAGGAGAGTGGGGTGGGGGGAGAGAAAACCTTTTGTAGTGATAAACACCCATTTTTTCATGGTTTGTGTGTATAAAAACATCTTCTGTATTTTCCACAGTATGCATCCGATGAAGTGAGCTGTAGCTCACGAAAGCTTATGATCAAATAAATTAGTTAGTCTCTAAGGTGCCACAAGTACTCCTTTACTTTTCCTTCAGGAGACTTTGACAGCCACAACAGGGGAAAACTGGGCTTTGACGATCTAGACCAAGGCCTTGTACTGGCTATGGATATGTATGGGGAGCCAATGAAGGGACTGGAATACAGGCATGATGTATTTATGGGGTACAACTAAAAACCCACAGTGGTCTGTGCCAGCTGACTCAGGCTTGCAGTGCTTGGGCTAAGGGTCTATTTAATTTCAGTATAAATGTTTGGGCTTGGGCTGCCGCCTGATCTCTGGGACCCTTCCACCTTGGAGCCCAGACTCTAGCCCAAGCTCGAACGTCTACACTGAAATTAAACAGCCCTTTAACCCGAAGCCCACCGAGTCCGCTGGCATGGGCCAACCCGGGTGTCAACTTGCAGTGTAGACATACCCATAGAGGCCTGTGACATTGAGGAGATGGGAGAGTTTCTCCTGTCAACCCAGTGCAGTGTATACACTGTAGTAAGTGGACCTGAGCTATGTTGACTCCAGCTACGTTATTCATGTAGCTGGGGCAGTGTAATTTAGGTCAACATACAGCAGTAGTGTACATATAGCCTAAGTTTTCAATTCTCTCTAGAAAACCAAGCTACTCAACAGCAGGCCAAGGTGCCAGTGGTTTGTACAGCAGTCTACTTATTGTCCACTGTATTGACCCCTTAACTCTGTGCTCCCCACTCATACGCCCCGCCTGAGAAAATCACCATAGTTTACAGAGACAAACTCTATCAGATTAAGCACACAAATTAAAATTTAGAATGCCTGTGACAAGAAGAAACCATCTAAATTCATGGGCCAACACTGCAGGTTTTTTCCATTGCAAAGGAGGCAAAACCAGCTTTCTACTCCATAACCATTACTTCAGTAGAATCACAAGCAGCAGAACTTTCCACATGACGAATTGGTTAATCAATCAATTGTCAGTTTTCAGCATATAACCCAGACACTGAACCCAAGCTGTAAAATGCATCCATCAAACTTCACTGAAAAGATCAACCGTCTATGAATGGAACTAAATAAGAAAACTCCATTCCTGACCAGCCTGTATTCCCTAATCCCACCACCCTTCTCAAACTTTGGCCCTGTCATGCTTACCAGAGACCAAGAAGCCCTTAAAAAAATTAGAGCCACACCTGCAACACAGAGCCATGGCTGGCTGGCAACAACCAGCAAAGAATAACTATGCCTACTGCTAATGACAGACATCAATGACACCTTCAGAGGAGGTCTGCCCCATCCTCAAGAATCCAAATGTTGACTCAGAAAAATCTCTCCAACTACTGTCTGTCTTCTAACATCCCATTCTTAGTCACAATGGAGAAATTCCATCATGAGCCATCTGCTATCATCCTGGATGGCTTGCCTTTGGGCTTCAGACCAGAGCACAACTGAGAGACAGCCCTGGTATCACTAAAATACAATCTCTTTATGGCCATGGTCATTATACTGGACCTCTCTGCAGTTTTTGGCACATTGGACTGTAAGGTATTGCTAAATACATTAACACACAACAGAGCTGGAGTATATGGCACAGCACTACATTGCCTCCAATCATTCCTTTCCAGCAGAACACCAAGAGTGGTGATAGATAACTGCTCCTTCTCCCTGAAGAACTTCACTTGTGGAGTCCTAGAGGGATCCAAACGATCCCCTCTTCTCTTCAATATCTCTATAAAGGCAGTTGGAAGAGAGTGAGATGTCATGGGCTCTGCTGCCAATACTGCATTAATGACACCTAGATGTGTATATCATTCTTCACTGATGCAACAACCATCATGTAGGATAGGTCCATCAATGGCTATTAGCCAGGATGGCCAAGGATGCAACACCATACTCAGGGTGTCCCTAAACCTCTGATTGCCAGAAGCTGGGACTGGACACCAGGGGATAGATCACTTGATAAATTGATCTGTTCTGTTCATTCCCTCTGAAGCATCTGGCACAGGAAGACAGGATAGATTCATAGATACTAAGGTCAGAAGGGACCATTATGATCATCTAGTCTGACCTCCTGCACAATGCAGGCCACAGAATCTCACCCACCCACTCCTGCGAAAAACCTCACCTATGCCTGAGGTATTGAAGTCCTCAAATCATGGTTTAAAGATCTCAAGGAGCAGAGAATCCTCCAGCAGTGACCCGTGCCCCATGCTACAGAGGAAGGCGAAAAACCTCCAGGGCCTCTTCCAATCTGCCCTGAAGGAAAATTCCTTCCCGACCCCAAATATGGCGATCAGCTAAACCCTGAGCATATGGGCAAGATTCAGCAGCCAGATACTACAGAAATTTCTTTCCTGGGTAACTCAGATCCCACCCCATCTAACATCCCATCACAGGCCATTAGGCTATTTACCATGAATATTTAAAGATCAATTAATTACCAAAATCATGTTATCCCATCATACCATCTCTTCCATAAACTTATCGAGTTTAATCTTAAAGCCAGATAGATCTTTTGCCGCCACTACTTCCCTTGGAAGGCTATTCCAAAACTTCACTCCTCTGATGGTTAGAAACCTTTGTCTAATTTCAAGTCTAAACTTCCTGGTGGCCAGTTTATATCCATTTGTTCTTGTGTCCACATTGGTAGTGAGCTTAAATAATTCCTCTCCCTCTCCGGTATTTATCCCTCTGATATATTTATAGAGAGCAATCGTATCTCCCCTCAGCCTTCTTTTAGTTAGGCTAAACAAGCCAAGTTCCTTGAGTCTCCTTTCATAAGACAAGTTTTCCATTCCTCGGATCATCCTAGTAGCCCTTCTCTGTACCTGTTCCAGTTTGAATTCATCCTTCTTAAACATGGGAGACCAGAACTGCACACAGTATTCCAGGTGAGCTCTCACCAGTGCATTGTATAATGGTACTAAAACCTCCTTATCCCTACTGGAAATACTTCTCCTGATGCATCCCAAGACCGCATTAGCTTTTTTCACAGCCATATCACATTGGCGACTCATAGTCATCCTGTGATCAACCAATACTCCGAGGTCCTTCTCCTCCTTCGTTACTTCTAATTGATGTGTCCCTAGCTTATAACTAAAATTCTTGTTATTAATCCCTAAATGCATGACCGTACACTTCTCACTATTAAATTTCATCCTATTACTATTATTCCAGTTTACAAGGTCATCCAGATCCTCCTGTATGATATCCCGGTCCTTCTCTAAATTGGCAGTACCTCCCAGCTTTGTATCATCCGCAAACTTTATTAGCACATTCCCACTTTTTGTGCCAAGGTCAGTAATAAAAAGATTAACTAAGATTGGTCCCAAAACTGATCCTTGAGGAACTCCACTGGTAACCTCCCTCCAGCCTGACAGTTCACCTTTCAGTCGGACCCGTTGTAGTCTCCCCTTTAACCAATTCCTTATCCACCTTTTAATGTTTATATTGATCCCCATCTTTTCCAATTTAACTAATAATTCCCCATGTGGCACGGTATCAAATGCCTTACTGAAATCTAGGTAAATTAGATCCACTGCGTTTCCTTTGTCTAAAAAAATCTGTTACTTTCTCAAAGAAGGAGATCAGGTTGGTTTGGCACGATCTACCTTTTGTAAAACCATGTTGTATTTTGTCCCATTTACCATTGACTTCAATGTTCTTAACTACTTTCTCCTTCAAAATTTTTTTCCAAGACCTTGCATACTACAGATGTCAAACTAACAGGCCTGTAGTTACCCGGATCACTTTTTTCCCCTTTCTTAAAAATAGGAACTATGTTAGCAATTCTCCAATCATACAGTACAACTCCTGAGTTTACAGATTCATTAAAAATTCTTGCTAATGGACTTGCAATTTCGGATGCCAATTCCTTTAATATTCTTGGATGAAGATTATTTGCCCCCCCCAATTTAGTCCCATTAAGCTGTTTGAGTTTCGCTTCTACCTCAAATATGGTAATATCTACCTCCATATTCTCATTCTGTCATGCTACCATTATCCCTAAGATCCTCTTTAGCCTTATTAAAGACTGAGGCAAAGTATTTGTTTAGATATTGTGCCATGCCTAGATTATCCTTAACCTCCACTCCATCCTCAGTGTTAAGCAGTCCCACTTCTTCTTTCTTTGTTTTCTTCTTATTTATATGGCTACAGAACCTTTTACTATTGCTTTTAATTCCCTTTGCAAGGTCCAACTCTACTTGACTTTTAGCCTTTCTCACTTTATCCCTACATGTTCTGACCTCAATAAGGTAGCTTTCCTTGTTGATCCCTCCCATCTTCCACTCCCTGTATGCTTTCTGCTTTTTCTTAATCACCTCTCTGAGATGCTTGCTCATCCAGCTTGGTCTACAACTCCTGCCTATGAATTTTTTCCCCTTTCTTGGGATGCAGGCTTCTGATAGCTTCTGCAGCTTTGATTTAAAGTAATCCCAGGCCTCCTCTACCTTTAGATCCATAAATTCTTCAGTCCAATCCACTTCCCTAACTAATTTCCTTAATTTTTGAAAGTCAGACCTTTTGAAATCAAAACCCCTAGTTGCAGATTTATTTTTGTTAATTCTTCCATTCAGTTTGAACTGAATTAGCTCATGATCACTTGAACCAAGATTATCCCCTACAACCATTTCTTCTATGAGGTCCTCACTACTCACCAAAACCAAATCTAAAATGGCATCCCCTCTAGTCGGTTCAGCAACTACTTGATGAAGAAATCCATCAGCTATTGCGTCTACGAAAATCTGAGCCCTATTATTATTACTAGCACTCGTCCTCCAGTCTATGTCTGGGAAGTTAAAGTCTCCCATGATCACACAGTTTCCATTAGTATTTACTTTATTGAAAACATTAAAAAGGGCTCTATCCATATCCAAATTAGATTCCGGTGGTCTATAGCACACCCCAAGCACTATCCTAGGGGAGGCTCTAGTAGTTTTCTTCCGCAATGTAATTTTTGCACAGACGGACTGTGTCTTATCCATTCCATCGCTTCTTATTTCTTTACATTCTACCTCATCATTGATATACAATGCTCCTCCACCACCTTTACCTTTATTTCGGTCTTTCCTAAACAGCACATACCCTTCAATACTTGTAGTCCAGTCATGACTACTATTCCACCATGTTTCTGTTATCCCTATAATATCTGGTTTCACTTCTTGCACCAGTAGCTCTAGTTCCTCCATTTTGTTACCTAGGCTCCTCGCATTGGTGTACAAACATCTTAATTTTTGCTGTTTGGCCTCGCTCACATTCTGTACCCTATTAGGCACGGTCATTCTACAGCCAGTATAACCTGTTAGACTGGTATCCACATTGCCCTTCCTCCTTGTATACGTTCTCCCACCCACGGCTGTATCCCTTCTTACTTTGTTTTCTTCCCTCTCAATGCTAAAATCCGGCGTGGAGATTACCTGGACATCTCCCAACCATCTCCCCCGAATTCCTAGTTTAAAGCTCTCTTAATCAGTTGTGCCAGCCTCCATCCTAGAAGTCTATTTCCTTCCCTACTCAGATGAAGTCCATCCCGAGAGAACTGTCCTTTGTCCAGAATGCCTCCCAATAGCCTTACATCCCAAAGCCCTCCTTATAGCACCACTGCCTAAGCCATCTGTTGATAGTCATAATCTTGTCACACCTTTGTTGCCCTTCTCTAGGAACAGGCAGACTCCCACTAAAGAGTACCTGAGCCTCCATTTCCTTAAGCGTCTTCCCCAGCCTAGCATAGTCTCCCTTAATACTTTCCAGCAAGAATCTAGCCATATCATTTGTTCCCACATGAAGGATAATTAGGGGATTCTTTCCTGCTCCCTTTAGGATCCTTTTCAACCTCAGGTCTATATCCTGTATCTTAGCACGTGGAAGACAGCACACCCTTCTGTTCTCTGGATCAGCTCTGGTTACAGGCCTGTCTATTCTTCTCAGTAAAGAGTCCCCGATCACATAGACCTGCCTTTTCCTGGTGACGGTGCTATTCTCCAGTCTATCTCCTGTTCCTTCTGGCTGTAAGTTCTTTCCATTCCTATTCTCCCTTGTAATCCTCTTCAACCCATCCTGTATCCTCCTGGGGCTCATATTTGGTGTAGTCTCCATTGAGTCTTCCCCTTTTCCTATAGGACTAGCTGCTCTTCTCTTTTTCCTTGCCCTTCCACCTTCAGTGACTACCTGGTGAGCCCCTTCTTCATTTTCCAACTCTGCAAACTGTTCTTGAGCTCTATTTCTCCTTCACTAGCCCATCTTTTCCTCTGCCTGGTTCTTATAGTCACATGCTTCCACTGACCACTTTCCTCACCCAGTCTCCCCTCAGAATTCCCCAGCCCTGCTTCCATCTGCAGGTCTAAGCTTTTCCCTTCAGATACCTCATGTCTTTGGTCCATAATCTGCTCAAACCCCTTCCTAAACTCAACCAGACTTTCCACCTGCATCTCCAAACCTCGGATCTTTTCCTCCATCTGCTCTATCAGACGGCGTTTCCTGCAGACAAAACTCTTACCAGGTACCCCCTCCAGGATCATGTACATGCCGCAGCTTCCACATCCAGTCATCCTCATTGTGTCTCCAACTACATGGGTCACTCCCACTGCTGCCTCTGTATCTGTCATAGCCTTCCCAGCTAAATGCTGTTAATCTGGGAAACACAAACCACACCAAAGCACCACCACCCACAGCAAAACCAAATCCCAAACAAGTGAAAGGGGAGTTTGTATCGTGCTAAACTCCCACTCAAACTCCCCTGTTTACAGCTTTGTGTGCTGGCTCCTGTGCCATGGAGCTGTCTGTGCCGCTGCCTGACTGGCTGGCTAACTTTTAGGACCCCTAGTTATGCTAGATGGACCATTGGTCTAACCCAGTATGGCCATACTTGTGGCCATCATCCCGCAGATGTCCAGAATGGTTACAAGAGATCATCTTCTGGATGAGACGCAGCTGGCTCAAACTCAAGCCAGGCAAGTAATGCTGGTTGATGGGAACTGCTTTTAAGAACCATTTTGAACACTTCCCCTGAACCCTTGCATTCCATAGCAGGGATACAGTCCCCAATGCAGTAAAGTTGTGTTAAGCCTCTGGGTCCTGTTTTGTTCCTCAACAAACCTGGACAACTAGGTAGCCTCAGTGACCAAAAATGCCTTTTTTCACATCCATCTTACTAGCAAACTTTGCCCCTTCCTCACAGATGAGGACCTTGCCACAATAATTCTGACATTTGTCATCTCCAAACTGGATTATTGTAATTCACTGTATCTGAAGGTGAATGTCTAAACAATGTAAAGATTCCAGCTACTGCAAAATGCGGCTGCCTCTCTCCTTCATGGTTAGTCTTTTTATTTCAGTTAATGGATCTTTTCTCCTGAGTTCTGCTCTACTCTGAATAATAAAGAGCACTTTCAGCATTCTTCAGATATCATGTGATAAAATCTACCCATTGAGAATTCCAACTTCAAAATCCTGACATCCTTAGTTTATATTTCCTGGGAAGGTCATGAGAATTGAGTCAGGACTTCCACAAGTACAGCTGGCTAATGGATTTAGTGCTGTATCTCTGAGACTTATTGGACAGACTGAAGCTTGTCTGTCCCCTAAAGATCAGAGCACATTATGCTTTAATATTCTTTTATTGAGCTCTCTGCTGAAATGCCCTCTAGCCATGTTTATTTGGGCAACAGTAATCAGATTTGGGCAATCGGTAACAAAGTTAGGCCATTTTATAAAATATTTCAGTTCAATTTAGTGACAAACTTCCTAAGTGAGAAGCTAAGTCACTCTTCTAATCCTGGAGCAACTTAAAAATACTAGTTAAAAATACTTCTCCATACTTGTCACTTCCATACAATATATAGCACCGTGAATGTTTATATATAAAACTTTTCCAGTCACAGTGTAAATGCAATCTCTTAATTCCTTAAAGAAGCAAATCCTGCTCTCTTCTCCTGAGGCACAGAGGGTACTGCATGGTACTGCTGTGCAAAATGGGAGGTGGGCAGGGGCAGTTCCATAGGCGTTCCCTGCGTATTAGCCTGCATTGAGGAAGTATCTAAGGTGCCACAAGTACTCCTGGTCTTTTTGCGGATACAGACTAACACGGCTGCTACTCTGAAACCTGAGGAAGTAAGTGTGAGTGTGTGTTGTAGGGAGGTGGAAGAGGGAGGCAAGGAGGTTTCATGGCTGCTACTCTGATCTATAATCTACTCCTCATGGGGAAAGGGGTGAAATCAGCAAGGCTGCAAAGGACAGATTCCTAATGCAACTCCTTGGGCTGGATACTATAGACAGGATTTGAAGCTGAATTGGTAAAAAGCCTGATATCTAAGGAGCAGTATATTTTTAGTGAGTTTTAATGATATTTCTCCCATAAATGAACTATATATATTAATCATAATTAGTCTTGGAAGGAATTGCTTCTTGTTTTTATAAATTTTAAATTTTTACTTTTTGACTTACTTTTGCACTAATAGGAAATCTTAAACTTGGTAACTAAAACTGTAATACTTTTAGTATTTGAGATCTTCAGCATTTAGGAATACAATCATATTACTGTACTTAATATACCAGGGTATATTTGATTTAAATCAAATTGATTTAGATCATGATTTAAATCACTAGTCAGGAAGACTCGATTTAATCATGGATTTCTACATAAAAGTGCATTCTTGTTGGTTGTTATGTATTAAGATTATATTCCCCCATATCCTCCTCACCCAGGCACCCAAGAATGCGGGGGCGAGGCTCCAGGTACCCAGCTACTCCACTCCAGAGGATGGCCCAAGCAATGGAAGACTGTCATTCAAACAGTTTTGATTTGTAGTATGGCTACAATAAGCAATGTGGCCTTGTCTTCCCTCCTCCCCCACCCCACCCAGGCTAACTTGTCAGTTATCTCACTTTTTTTTAATTAATAAAGAACGAACGCATGGTTTCAAAACAGCAATGACTTTATTTCCTTTGCCAGCTGTGATCGAAGGGGAGAGGGTGGCTGGCTTACAGGGAATTAAAATAAACAAAGGGGGCAGGTTTGCATCAAGGTGACACACACACAACTGTCACAATGTAGCCTGGCCAGTCATGAAACTGGTTTTCAAAGCCTCCGTGATGCGCAGTGGGCCTGGCTGTGCTCTTCTAATCGCTCTGGTGTCTGGCTGCTCAAAATTGGCCGTGAGGCGGTTTGCCTCAACCTCCCACCCCGTCATAAACGTCTCCCCCTTACTCTCACAGATATTATGGAGCACACAGCAAGCAGCAATAACAGTGGAAATATTGGTTGCGCTGAGGTCTAACCTAGTCAGCAAATAGCGCCAGCGAGCTTTTAAATGTCCAAAGGCACATTCTACCAGCATTCTGCGCTTGCTCAGCCTATAGTTGAACCACTCCTTACTACTGTCCAGGCTGGCTGTTTATGGCTTCATGAGCCATGGGAGCAAGGCGTAGGCTGGGTCCCCAAGGATAACTATTGGCATTTCAACATCCCCAACGGTAACTTTCTGGTCTGGGAAGTAAGTCCCTTCTTGCAGCTGCTCGAACAGCCCAGAATTCCTAAAGATGCAAGCGTCATGCACCTTTCCCGGCCATCCCACGTTGATGTCGATGAAATGTCCTTTGTGATCCACCAGCGCTTGAAGCCCATTGAGAAGTACTCCTTGCTGTTTATGTACTGGTTGGCAAGGTGGTCTGGTGCCAAGCTAGGGATATGTGTTCCATCTGTTGCCCTGCCACAGATTGGGAAACCCATTGCCGCAAAGCCATCCAGTATGACCTGCACATTTCCCAGAGTCACTACCCTTGATAGCAGAATGTCAGCGATTGCACTGGCTACTTGGATCACAGCAGTCCCCACAGTAGACCTGTCCACTCCAAATTGATTCCTGACTGACCAGTAGCAGTCAAGCGTTGCAGGCTTCCACAGGGCTATCGCCACTTGCTTCTCAACTGTTGGGGCAGCTCTTATCTTGGTATTCGTGCGCTTCAGGGCAGGGGAAAGCAACTCACAAAGTTCCAGGAAAGTGGCCTTACGCATTCAAAAGTTTCACAGCCATTGGGAATCATCCCAAACCTGCAACGCTATGTGGTCCCACCAGTCTGTGCTTGTTTGCCGGGCCCAGAATCGGCCCCACTGCCACCATGATGTCCCAATTGCCATATCCCGTGCTTTCAGGAATGTCTGTGTCCATGTCCTCAACATAGTTGTCCTCGTGCTGGCGGCTCCTAGCCAGGTTCTGCACATACTGCAGGATAATACGCGAGGAATTTACAATGCTCAGAACAGCAGCGGTGAGCTGAGCGGGCTCCATGCTATGGCGTCTACACGGATAGTCCAGGAAAAAATTCGCGAAACGATTGTCTGCTGTTGCTTTCACGGAGGGAGTGAGGGAGGGGAGACTGACGACATGTACCCAAAACCACCCGTGACAATGTTTTTGCTCCATCAGGCTTTGGAAGCTTAACCCATAATTCCAATGGGCAGCGGGGACTGTGGGATAGCTATCCACAGTGCACTGCTCTGTGAGTTGATACCAGCCGACTTAATGCGCTTAGTGGGGACATACACAATCGATTGTATAAAATTGCTTTCTGAAAATTGACTTCTATAAAATCGACCAAATTTCGTAGTGTAGACATTTAGACTTTGCAGTGTTGATTAATACCAATTAAGAAAAATACAAGGGGTTATTTCTTTTCTGTTTTCTGTGGCGAAATCATGGTGCCAGGCAAAATCAAAACTCCAATTTCACAACAGCCAGGGATAGTGTAGATACTACATCAGAGATTTTTTTTATTTTATTTTCCATGTGCCTCTTAGCCAGTAAAAGCTGATGAAAAAATTAACATTAGTGCATCCTTTCAAACCAAACTACAGTTACAAATAAGTGAATAAAATGGACCTTAAAACATATTGGATTTAGTTAAAACTATTTTTATCTGATCCGGTAAGGCCCATTTCATTAGATACCCCTTGCAAAGATTTGGGATTAGAAAATAGCTGCCTCAAAAGCAAAATGGACTGACTCCCTATATTTTTAGTACAAATTTTAATATCCATTTAACAGACTATAAACACTTCCCAGATACTAAAAGCATATGTTTTGATTATTTAAGGGTGCAACACATACACAAGTCAAATCTGGAATAAGTCCTTGGAAATCAGTGAAGTTATTCTAGATTTATACTAGTATATGGTAAATGAGGGCAGACTTGGGGGACAATGTAAATTCATTATTACATCTTGATAATGATGAAGAATCATTACTTTGCTGTTCTAGATATTTTTTATTCCCGTTCTAGATAGTGGAGATAATACCACTGTGACAGAAAGTGCCCCTGTATTCACACCCTGAATAATAATCTTCGAGAAAAATATGCCTTGTAAATATCAGCTTTGAAAAGTGCAGTTCAGCTCTGTTTTGATAAGTTAATCAAAATATTGGAGCATTTTTTTAAACTATGACTACAGTTGCAGTAATCCAAAGCAATGCATTTTGACTGTCTTTATTTTGCAAATGCATATGAAGAGAGAATGTGTAAAATTAAGTTTAGGAAAAAAGATACCTGTGGGTTTTCGTTTGCTATTTCAGTAGTGTAAATTACATTGATGTCTGCTTTAACCATTTTCCTTCTTGCCTGGTGGCTTTTTGCAGGAAATTCTTAAGAATGAAATGTATAGAGAAGAAATAAAACTGAAAATCACAGATGCTTCTGAAAAGGACAGCCTCCTTCAAACCAAAGAATATGAGGGACTTGTTGCTGAACCAATTCAAACTCAAATTAAAGGCCATGCATCATCCCCTTACTATGGAAAGAATGAGCCTTCACCAGACCCATCCAGCACTGCAAAAACCTTTCAGCCAGGTTCCTGGATCCCACCAGCTAGCAGTAGCCGTAATAAATAAACAGTTGTAATGTGAAAAATCTTGCCAGTGAATTGTGTAGAAAATTGCTCTAACAAGCAACATGACTGAAGAAAACTCTTTTTCACTTACCAACTGTGTGTGAGAAATAAACTGATATATTAAAGTTAATTTTCATTTGTTTTTACAAGCTAGATCTTAGAAATCATTGAATTCTTAGTTATTACTGTGACTAATTAGTAAATCTTAGTATAAAACTATTGATACTTAATTTTTTTTAAAGTAATTGTTAATCTGTTATTCTTGAGCTCATTCTATTTAGTTAATTGAGATAGGAAAATGTCACAATACACTTTCTTTTGAGGGGCATTTTCCTTAAAGGTAACAATTATTTTTTAAAAAAATTATAATTATAATCTGGTCATCAACATAATGGATTTCACATAGCTTATTTGTAGACATGAGGCTTATAAATGACCTTTTGCATTATCAAATCTAGATTTTTTTTGCTTAATCATCATGTATTTCTATGGAATCCCAAAGAGTTCCCTGCCTATTGTTGCCTTTTAATGTGGTCAATGCTGTTGGCTCCCTTAGGTGATTGTAGGGTTTGTTTGACCTCATTAACATAAAGCACTTCAAAAATATAGAGAGACTACATTCTTTGTTAATTTTAGGGGACTATATCTTGTAACTGTATTAATAGATGGTAAAATCAACAGTTAAAGTGTGTCTTGCTGGCCATCTGTAAGTAGTCTAAAGTGCTATAGGGAATCAGTCTGAGTCAAATAAGAGCAGAGGGTGGAAGCACTTCCTCATTTTCCAGGAATTTAAGACCTCCTAGGTCAGGGGTTCTCAAACTGGGGGTCAGGACCCCTCAGGGGGTTGCAAGGTTATTACATGGAGATCGCAAGCTGTCAGCCTCCACCCAAAACCCACTTTGCCTCCAGCATTTATAATGGTGTTAAATATACAAAAAAAGTGTTTTTAATTCATAAGGGGCATCGCACTCAGAGGCTTGCTGTGTGAAAGGGGTCACCAGTACAAAAGTTTGAGAACCACTGTCCTAGGCAGTGTCTACACCAATAACATTCTTATCAGGATTACAGGAAGGGCCAGTAATGGTGCAGCTGCATCAGTGATAAGAAAAGTGTAAACTAGTGTGGAGAGGGCACAGACTTTGTCCTCTTCCCCCCCCCCATGCTATTAAAACCTGCTCTGTACAAGTTTTCATGACTTAATGATAAAAGCACCTGAGCTCTAGGTTAGTGACTTAACACATCTGATTCATAGCAATGGAGAGTGCTATGGCTAGGTCTCCCTAAAAGCTGTGACCCCCAGGCCCTAAATTCTGAGCTGAAGGTGTCAGACTTGTAACAGCTTCAGTAACAAAAAAGAAACATGACTATTAAAATATAAAAAGTATCAGACAATACTCCTTGTTTTGATATTCAACTGTGGACATCTCAGTGTTGGAATGTCTTTCAAATGTGCATTACCCCCAAACTGTTTAATTTGCAATAGGATTTGATTTGGATAATACACAACTTCTTTACAGAAGTTGTCAGACAGGAAGAGCTGGAGGCTTTGGCTCCTGTGCAAGGGTCAGTTAAGGTTTCAGGCCTTTGAGAGGCAGCTGAAGCTTTTACCAGCTGAAGAAAAGAGTCATCTCTTTTTTTTCTTGTTTCCTATCCATATACATGATTTGACATTTTGATCTCTTGTTAACACTTACTGTCACTAGTTTTCAGAGTTACCCCTACCCTTGCAAGGAATGGACTACACGTTTGTATCCTAAGAACTTCACTGGTTTATGTTAGTTTAGAAGATTGTAACTATAGATTATGAAGGCAAACATGATTTTTAATGAAGTTTAGATTCTTTTGTTAAATCAATTTTATGGCTATGGAATTGGAAAGAAATTTAAAGGGCCAGAGATATATTACCACCCCACCACATTCCCAAACAATTTTAGGAATAGTACTGAATGGAATCTGAGATGGAGACTGACCACTATAAAAATTTTATATGATAAAGGGAAAAGCTGTGCGTGGTTATTACTGCCTGCAAAAGGGAAATAGTATTCTACTTAGAAAAAAATATAATTTTGATGGGTTATGCCATGGTGTGAGAATGAGCAGAGTGAGTTTGGATCTAGCATCTGCCCTACAGCTGCCAAAAGAAAAGGCTTAACTCAGAATATTGTTCAGTAATCAAGGTAGACTATCTTACCCAACCTGATACCAACCCCCAGCCACTGCCTATATTTCCCCTTTCTTCACTTTTATTTTCAAGTTTATCTTCAAGGCCAGAGTTGCCTGATCTGTTTTTGTACCACCTTTATGTCCATCCCCCCATCTACCAAAGGTGTTGGTTTTGATGTTTCTGTTACACTTAGCCCTGCCTCTGGCCCACCCATCTTGAGCTGCTCTAAGACACTACCCTCTTTTAAGAGAACCCTTTAACTTCCTTCTGCAGTGTCTACAAGAAGCCTGTCACATTTTAAAGTTACTTGCTCCATCATGCTGTTATTCCTAACAAATCTTATTTGCTCCTTTCATCCTTCCCCAGGCTGAACCAGGTCTGAAACTAGTGTGTAGCCTCATCTGGGATTTTCAGTGTTTCAGGGGATTCAGAAATCGACGTGTTTACTAGCACATGTTTTCACTGTAGTGGGAGGCACCCAGCACATGCTGGGGTATTAAAATAAACTAAAGTGGTGGAAACACATCATGTGGGATTTAAAGTGACTGAACAAAAAATTAATATAGGAAACAATCTTTCAATAATAGACTAAACAAATAACAGGTATTTTCCATGTCTACCTTCTGATTCTATAAATTAACTAGGCTACATCTGGCTTTAACTGGTGCGCATGATGAGATCCTATGTTCCACCTCCAACACAAAGCAAATGTTCCCAGTCAGGATTCACCAGCTGATTAACAAATGCTTCATTTGGAGACTTTAAGAGTATGAGTCCTTTACATCAGCCACACGGAGTGAGCTGTGCCTACTATAAAAAACATTGTGTAAGTCACACCACTTTTGAGAGGATTATGCCAAAGAATTAGTTAATTTGGATCATTTTCACTTATCAATGTATGTTGAATCCATTCTCTTTAGAACCCTATATTTAAATTAAATATATACTCAAGTACTGTATAGATGGCACATTCTTTTTCTCTACAGCTGATACACATTTTTACAAGTCAGAATAAAGAACGAACACATTTTTAAAAAAGTATCAAATTTATTTAGGTAATGTAGTTAGTTTTGTGTCTGTTCCATTTTAAAACAATATCAAAACTGTATAAATACCAAGGTGTAACCACATTCAAGACAAACAGTGAAGACTTAATCCAGATCATAAAAAGGTTAAAACATGCTTTCTGTTCTAACAATACTTGTCTTGAGCAACACTCGGAGAAGAAAGCTAACTGTTACGCCTGAATGTTTCACATCCAACTCTTAACTAAGGGCTAGTCTACACTGGCAACAGTTAACATGCCTTGTGTGGTCACAGCTCTCAAAAAAACAAAAAAAACCTACCCCCCACCTCCATGAGGGGTGTAGCTCCCAGCCCTGATGCACTGTCTACACTGGTGCTTTACAGTACTGAAACTTGCTGCGCTCAGGGGGGTGTTTTTTCACACCCCTGAGCGAGAAAGTTGCAGTGCTGTAAATTGCCAATGTAGACAAGCCCTAATATTGATTTAGCAAAACTTCCTGTTTGTTAGCATTGGTATTTATCATCTCTTATTCACTTCCTCCTTTCAATAATATAGAGCATCTGCTTTCATAGGTGTTTATCCTTTACATACTAAGTGAAGAGCTAGGCACGAGAATCCTATTTGCTCTGATTAAGAGACATGTTATTGGAACAGGGCCTAAAACTTGATAGCTACTACAGGATCAGACCCATTGGAACTAAAGTACTAATAAAAATTAAGATTTGCTAAAGCATGATATTAATCTACACATTTTTCACTTTTACTATTATTCTTTGGACAGAATAATCTGAATAAATTAAATAGGTTAGTCTTCGCTCCAATTTACTTTGCAACTTTTACAAAATTAGAACCACATGTGACTTTTGTTTCCTTTCATTAAGCCATCCTTTCAAAGCTGGTAATATCCAAGGCAGTTCCTCTGCTGCTCCAGAGTTACTGTTGTCCTTACCTAAACCTAGAATGGTATTTAGTTTGCCAAATGGAGCTCCACATTCATTTTGTGAAGCACATTGTAGGCAAGAGCTGTTCACATTGGGATATTGTGAAAATGAAGTCATTTGCCTACTGCTTTGTTGTAAAAACTTTCCTTCTGTGAACTATCCAAAAAAGGCTCAGTGGACTACTGACCGTCCAGGAAGCAGATTTTGAGAGCCACTCATGAAGAATTTAGTCAAGTGAATGTGAAATGCTAACACTGTTCATATAGTAAGAAACTCCTGAGAATACAAAGCTGACAACTGCTGCAGAAACAAGGACTGCTATTCCAGGACCAAGTTGAAACCAGGTTAAAAAAAAAAGTACTATAATGAAGACAAACTAACAGTAGAAAAAGGGCTGTATTAAAACAAAGTTCCTAAGTGTCTAGAAAACCAATGACTGCAACATTTTTAGAAAGTCAGACATTTTAATTTTTTCTTCCATAATTTAATATTGACATGTTTGAACAACTGCTAAAGCAGTTCCAATTTAAAAAACCAAACCCCACCCCCCAAGTGCATTAATTTTAATGTATGGCATGTAAACATACAAAAGTAAACTCATTGGAAAGTGGTATCTGGTTGAATTATACACATCAAATGCCACTGTAGATTAGACAGAGACAGCAACACAAATTGTGTAAGCAGAACATGAATAATTTCAGGGGTTGAATTGTTGTAGTTCAAGAAGACTGTTGGAGGAAGACAACAACACACAAAGATACAAGTGCACAAGAATGCATCAACGAAAAAGCACATTTTTTGCACAAGGAAGGCATTTTGTCTCACTTAATCCCTCTTTGTTCGTTTGGCCTTTGCAATATTTTCCTGGCGTTTCTGTTTCTTCTTTTGCTCCCGCTCCCTGGCCTCAATCATTTTTGCCAGTTTCCATGATAGCACTGCACTTGCTAGGAACAATGGTGTAAGGGCCAAGATCACAGTGGTAAGAAAGCCATATGGATCCTTTGCAGCCCATTCCACAATATATTCAGCCCAGGCTTTGATATCAAACATCTTTTCTAGCATCCAATTGGGGGAATCCTACATAAAAATTGAATGATAAAATCTTTTCATTACATAGTCATAAAAGTACTGCAAAAGTTACCGTGCCTATGCAGTGCAGTAGCAATATCTGCCCCCGCTACCTAGTTAATCAGAGTGCTTCACGTTTCTGTAGATAGAGGGAGCGAAGCCGCTATTTCAGTCAGCTGTTACGATCGTTCTCCAACACGTACTTTCCACCCCCGTCTCGCCTGTACTTTCTGAACTTTCCTAGTCAGACGAGTAAACCGGTGGGTTGTTTATGCCGCCAAACTCGTTTTCTTTCAAACTCTTGTTCCACCCCCCGGAGCTGGCGGGACCCCCGATGGTTACGGTTTCTCCGCACCCCCGAGTTAAAAACCCCGCGGCCCTAGCGCACCTGCGGGCCACACAGGAGGGAGCGCGGCGCGGCGCGGGGGCAGCGCGGCCGCTCCAGCTCCCCGCACCTGGAGCGGGGCCCGGCCGGGAGCGAGCGGCTCACTTCACTTCCCGAGCCGGCGGCGGCGGGGGCGACCCCCGCAGCGGGCCGAGGAGCCCACAGGGTCGTCCCAGCCCCACCCTTATCCGACGGCTCGCGGCCGGGTCACGCTCCCTTCCCCGGCCCCAGCGCGGCAGCGGCACCCGAGGGGCGGGGCCGAATGAGTCGCTGCCCCGCGGCGGGCTCCTGCGCGGGATCGCGGGGCCCAGGCGGAGGCTCTCTGGGAGCCCTCGCCCTAGAGCCAGCCCAAGCCCCAGGGAAGAACTGACCCCTCCTGGCGGTGCCACGGCGGCTCCACGACCAGAAGCCGCGAGGACAGGAGACTCACTGGCCAACCGGAAACAGGAAAAGGAGACCGCGCAGCCCCCGCCGTTACGCCTCCGTGGCCATAGAGTCACTCTCTGGCACCGGCTAGCGCGTCCCTTCAGCCGCTGCTCTCGGGGCCTCCAGTCACGTGATTGCGGCCGGCGGTGGCGATGTCTCTGCCTCCGCCGTTGCTCTGGGGGGGCAGCGCAGCGCGTCCGGACGGCGCGGGGCACTTCCGGGGCAGGCGGTAGGTAAACCGCGTGCGCCTGGCCGCCCGCCCGCGCGGGAGCGGGCTGGAGCAGTCCGTCCCTCAGTTCGTGCCGGCGGGGAGCTGGCTGCGGACCGATGGGAGGGAATGCAGAGACCCCCTGAGGGGGGAGGGGAGACAAGGCTCCCTCAGGGGGACAGAGTCCCCCCCTTTCCCCCACCCCCCCGTAGCATAGTCTGGCAGATAATGAGCGGGGAGGGGGCTGCAGAAGCCCCTTGGAAAAGCAGAGTCTACGCTGCTCCCTCGGGCCGATGTTCCTGGTGCTCCTTGAAACTGAGCCCGTCAGTGATAAACGCCCCGGTGTCGTAGGCGGCGGTGGTGTAACCCTGGGAGACGGACGGGTCCATCGTCAACACCCCAAAGTCGGCGTCCCGTGCCGTGGGCAGCTCACCCCCCCGCCCCGACTTCGAGCAGGAAAGGAAATAAATTTGTTCTCCCAAAGCGCCCTGATCCCCTCATTTTATATACCGACGTGCAGTGTGGTGGGACCTGTCTGCTCATTTTAGAGGGGGGTGTGTGCAAATATCTTGTTTGTAATTGAACAACTGCTGGTATTCGGCTCTAGGTCGCGTTTAGACCAAGCTCATCATTGTAGCCTTCCCATAGCTCATTAAGCCACGTGACGAATCTGTGATGTGTTTGTTCTCTCATCTTCTCCCCTGGGGAAGGAGTACATGTAGTAAAGTCTGGTTTTGGAAATGTTTTAAATCTATATATACACATGTTACCATAAATCCAAGAGGTTTCTGTCTCCATTAAAAAAAACCCCAACAACACAACAGGCCAACTACTGGACCTCCAAGTTAAATTAGGTTTCAGAGAAGCAGCCCTGTTAGTCTGTATTCGCAAAAAGAAAAGGAGCATTTATGGCACCTTAGAGACTAACCAATTTATTTGAGCATAAGCTTTCGTGAGCTACAGCTCACTTCATCGGATGTAGCTCACAAAAGCTCATGCTCAAATAAATTGATTAGTCTCTAAGGTGCCACAAGTACTCCTTTTCTTTTTGCAAGTTAAATTAGTTGAACTTCCTTGTCTTGATGTGGTTCAGAATCCTAAAACTAATAGTGCATTGTTAAATGCATGTAAAATGGATGCAAAAATTCAACAAGTGGGGAAGGTAAAGTACATTTGCCTGGAAAATTTTTGATATAGTAAAAGCCTACAGTATGGGTAGATAGAACAACATGTTAGGCCCCACTCTTGCATACAGTTACACATGCTTAATTTTACCACTGTGAGTAATCCCATTGATTGCCATGGGGCTGTTCATGGTAGTAAAGGACATGCTTTAGTGTTTGCAGGATTGGGGCTTTAGCGTGGTGGATTCAGAGATCTTGCAGTTACTTGAACTAGGTTGAGCTGTTCAGTAATTTCCATTCCCAGCTTTTGTATGCTTGTTTCTCATATATATTTGTATTACTTAAAGGGCACCACATGAGTAACAAGTAGTGACTGTGCTTTACCAAAGGACATAATAATTGGCAAGAAATCTGATCTAAAATTCTTTCCATTGGGTATGTGTTATACATACATTTTTGCTACATGCAGATCCTTATCATAGGATAATTTATGCATTCTTAATACAAATTTAAAATTTTCTAAGGCTGTACTGTCCAGGCTATGCCTATAATATGCACTGAAAAGCACAGTCTCACTTCCTGTACTGTATTGCCAAGCCCTTATACAAGCACTGGAATCTCTTAACTTTTCTGTCTCTTTGTATAATAACTTCTTCTACAAATGTCAGGAAAATGCAGAGCTCATCTAAATCAATGATGTGGTTATTATTTCTAAGATATTGTATTAGCATTATTGTTAGATGGCTTTACAAACTGTGTTATCTAAGTTAATAGTTCATATAGCAGGGGAACTACCTGGTTTTAGAAACTTGGGATACCTTAAAATGAACAAAAAGAAAAGGAGTACTTGTGGCACCTTAGAGACTAACCAATTTATTAGAGCATGAGCTTTCGTGAGCTACAGCTCACTTCATCAGATGCATATCGTGGAAACTGCAGCAGACTTTATATATACACAGAGAATATGAAACAATACCTCCTCCCACCCCACTGTCCTGCTGGTAATAGCTTATCTAAAGTGATCATCAAGTTGGGCCATTTCCAGCACAAATCCAGGTTTTCTCACCCTCCACCCCCCCACACAAATTCACTCTCCTAAGTGACAACTCTTTACACAATGTGCATGACAATCAAGTTGGGCTATTTCCTGCACAAATCCAGGTTTTCTCACATCCCCCCACCCCCATACACACACAAACTCACTCTCCTGCTGGTAATAGCTCATCCAAACTGACCACTCTTCAAGTTTAAATCCAAGTTAAACCAGAACATCTGGGGGGGGGGGTAGGAAAAAACAAGAGGAAACAGGCTACCTTGTATAATGACTTAGCCACTCCCAGTCTCTATTTAAGCCTAAATTAATAGTATCCAATTTGCAAATGAATTCCAATTCAGCAGTTTCTCGCTGGAGTCTGGATTTGAAGTTTTTTTGTTTTAAGATATCACATAAACACCACCCTATACCGGAAACCTACTGACCGCTATTCCTACCTGCATGCCTCCAGCTTTCACCCTGACCACACCACACGATCCATCGTCTACAGCCAATCTCTGCGATACAACCGCATTTGCTCCAACCCCTCAGACAGAGACAAACACCTACAAGATCTCTGTCAAGCTTTCTTACAACTACAGTACCCACCTGCAGAAGTAAAGAAACAGATTGATAGAGCCCGAAGAGTTCCCAGAAGTTACCTACTACAGGACAGGCCTAACAAAGAAAATAACAGAACGCCACTAGCCGTCACCTTCAGCCCCCAACTAAAACCCCTCCAACGCATTATTAAGGATCTACAACCTATCCTAAAGGATGACCCAACACTCTCACAAATCTTGGGAGACAGGCCAGTCCTTGCCTACAGACAGCCCCGAAACCTGAAGCAAATACTCACCAACAATCACATACCACACAACAGAACTACTAACCCAGGAACTTATCCTTGCAACAAAGCCCGTTGCCAATTGTGCCCACATATCTATTCAGGGGACACCATCACAGGGCCTAATAACATCAGCCACACTATCAGAGGCTCGTTCACCTGCACATCCACCAATGTGATATATGCCATCATGTGCCAGCAATGCCCCTCTGCCATGTACATTGGTCAAACTGGACAGTCTCTACGTAAAAGAATAAATGGACACAAATCAGATGTCAAGAATTATAACATTCATAAACCAGTCGGAGAACACTTCAATCTCTCTGGTCACACAATCACAGACATGAAGGTCGCTATCTTAAAACAAAAAAACTTCAAATCCAGACTCCAGCAAGAAACTGCTGAATTGGAATTCATTTGCAAATTGGATACTATTAATTTAGGCTTAAATAGAGACTGGGAGTGGCTAAGTCATTATGCAAGGTAGCCTGTTTCCTCTTGTTTTTTCCTACCCCCCCCCCACCCCCAGATGTTCTGGTTTAACTTGGATTTAAACTTGAAGAGTGGTCAGTTTGGATGAGCTATTACCAGCAGGAGAGTGAGTTTGTGTGTGTATGGGGGTGGGGGGGATGTGAGAAAACCTGGATTTGTGCAGGAAATAGCCCAACTTGATTGTCATGCACATTGTGTAAAGAGTTGTCACTTAGGAGAGTGAATTTGTGTGGGGGGGTGGAGGGTGAGAAAACCTGGATTTGTGCTGGAAATGGCCCACCTGATGATCACTTTAGATAAGCTATTACCAGCAGGACAGTGGGGTGGGAGGAGGTATTGTTTCATATTCTCTGTGTATATATAAAGTCTGCTGCAGTTTCCACGATATGCATCTGATGAAGTGAGCTGTAGCTCACGAAAGCTTATGCTCTAATAAATTGGTTAGTCTCTAAGGTGCCACAAGTACTCCTTTTCTTTTTGCGAATACAGACTAACACGGCTGTTACTCTGAAACTTAAAATGAACAGGCCATCCAGTGGCTAAATGATATGTTTATCATCATATTTCCTGGAAAGCAACATAACACTATCTCCTTTGGTGACATTCCTGGATGCACTTATTGGAGATAAATTAAAGGAAGTCGTAGCCTAAGAGTACTGCATAATCATGCAGGCAAGTCAGGCATTTTGGATACCCCAGGTAATCTGGCAGATTGAATATCTATGACCCTTTTCTGGTTTTTGTTCAGTTCATTTATTTTTCTCCATTTTAGTGATGCTACACTGTCAAATTAAAGTACACTGCAAAACAAGCACTAGCCCAGTGAACATCACAACTTTGTACAGAATGGAGGCCACTTAGGCTCACCACATTCAGAGCTAAATGCAAAACCCACTTCTAGGCCCAAGCTCTCCCAAAGAACTACCCTTATTCATATCAATAGTCATGCTCTTCTTTTTAAATCATTACAGCAAATAGAAGAATGTCTGTCTCTTGGAGGTGGTGGAATCACAGTGCAGTGTGGGCTTGCACCTCTGCAATGTAAATATTGTGGGAGCTGATCTGTGTTTTCACCAGTGTGCACCATTCCCTGAAAACTGCAGACATTTGCAGGGGCAGGCAGAAGAGAGAATGAGACCCAGAGGGGCTGGTACAGCTGCCATGGCACCTGGAATCAGGCCAAGGAGCGGGTAGGAACTGCTCCACCTCTTCTCCCTGGCACCCCAACTCCCCATACAGAGCACCCACCTTGACTCCCCTTCCTATCTCTGACACCTGACCTTCCCCTGCTGCCCCCACTCCCCTTGTTCTACTGCCCATGCAGAGGACCTTTGCCCTCCCATTCAGAGCAAGCTTCTACTGCCTCTGCTCTTTCTGTCAGAAAAGGAAGAGAGAGGGGGATCATTGTTGATATTATTTTTTACTACTGGGAGATGCTCAGTTGCAATCATGATGGATACCATTGTAAGTACCCAGATAAGTAGGCTAGATTCTGCAAAGTCCAGCATCAGATCAGATAAAACAGGATAAAGCCACACTACACACCATAATAAATCATTTCAGACTTGAACCATAAGCATACTTTTGTGTTCAGTCAGACTGGTAAATTGGGAATTGCTTTACAAAACTCTTTCAATGTGCCGCTGCCCTTTTTCTGACATCCCTGTCTAGAATTCCTTTACAGGGCACTGACTGAGTCATTGTTCATATTTTTTAAATGAGTTATGAGAGAATGGAGGAGCCTAGGATGGAACAATGAGGGACACCTTGATGAAATCTTGTGTCCCCATAAAGAATGGTCTTTGATATGTACTAAGCATTGTAATGGTTTTAC
This sequence comes from Lepidochelys olivacea, assembly GCF_965140295.1. NCBI lineage: Eukaryota > Metazoa > Chordata > Testudines > Cheloniidae > Lepidochelys > Lepidochelys olivacea. Next base: position 39,438,536 of record NC_140415.1, read on the forward strand.
CTACAGATTGCCATGCATAGAGAGCGATGCTGTTAGAGACAAGTGTTAGGGACTCTGGCAAGAGTTGTGAAACAAGCTGTAAGACTTTTTGTGTATCAAAGCAGTATGCAATAACTTTAGGGTCTTAAATCTCTACAACCCACACATCTAGGTCACAGTTGGGATGAAATCCTGGCTCTTTTTAAATCAATGGGACTTAAAACAGCCATTGACTTCAATTGGGCCTGGAGCAGGGTGGTCTGCTCCTTTAAGGAATTACTAGGGCCCTGGGACAGCCAGCCCTGTTCTGAGGCAGAGCCCCTTTAAAATGTTTGGGGAGGATTTGGCGACAATTGGCAACAATTTGGCGAGGATTATCAGACCCAGCTGGGAAGGGGCCAGGGCGATTCCTATAAGGATGGAAAGAGCTCAGTTGAGAATGGTATCAGCTGGTTCCTGTGATAGGCTCCTGTAGGAGGACTGGGGAAGAGTTTTGTTTGGTTTTACTTTGTGAGTTTTGTATTTGAAGAATAAATAAAGGCCTCAAAAAGAGGACCTGATCATGTGTTGGACATGGCATCAGTCCTTACTGAGCTGGAGAAACAGGCCAGCAGCCCTACAGGGCCAAGATTTCACACTTAGTATTTTTGGGAAAGGAAAATATTTGGTTTTTCAGCGATCACCAGCACTCAGTGGTAACAGCTAATGAAACAGTATCAAAATACCACTCAGCAATATTTTATAAACCAATTAACTTCAATAACATTAAATTGCCACCATTTAAAAAAAATCTTTAACATACTTGAGCAGCATTGTAAGTTTTGTTAGGATGGAATCTTGAGTGAACTGATACTGAAGAGGTCTAGCAATCTTGTCCATTGTCAAACTACAAAAAGAATGGGTTGACAAAGTTGTGAAATGAGAGCTACAAGATGCCAAAAACTCCAACCTTAATAGAAATGATTGATAATGCAGAGGAAGGCACAGCAGTGCCGAGATTATAATAGTGACATGGAAAATGGAGGAGTCACTTGCATGAAAGCAAAGCAGTCTCATGTTAGGAATCATTAATGAGGATGAAATTTTGAGTGTATATGTTTAATATATGCTTTCAATAAATTTGTTCATTTTGCTATGATGTGGTGACATGTTATTGGTGTAGAATCATGTAGAAAACCAGTGCTAAATGTTGTGATCATAATTTACATGCCTCTCTAGTCGACTTTGAATTTGCTCCACAAAGTAGCATGATACAACCCTGGTGTAACTCCATTAATATGTCCCATTGTGTACATAAAAATGTAAGTTGATAGTCCCACACACAGAATGGTTTCTACAAAGTTCATGTATTATTTAATTTCATAATTTTCTTGACCTTGTATATTCCACCTGCTGAGTAATATCACTCTTGTTTCTGGATGATGTGTATGAAACTCCCTTACATTGCATATTGGTGAATATTTTTTTGAAGAACTGTAGAAATTAAGTTTATCTAGTGTCTCCCCCCCACCCCCACCCCAGCTTGTAAAACTTCTAAACTGTGGATGCTTTATCAGCACTGTCTTGCCCACGCATGACACATCTGTAGTGTATGCAGACCAGTAGGCTTTCTGTTTCTTATAGCTGTACTTGAGCCAACAAAACTCCATTGTACCATTGGGGATTACAGCCTCTTTGTGTGCTACAAATCTTTATTTGAAAACTTCGTTGTGTTATGCTGAAGTGGACTAGCAGTACATCTTTATTTCCTAGGCCAGGGGTTCTCAACCTTTTTATTTCGGAGGCCCCTGCAACATGCTATAAAAACTCCACGGCCCACCTGTGTCATTACAACTGGTTTTCTGCATATAAAAGCCAGGGCCGGCATCAAGGGGTAGCAAGCAAGGCAATTGCCCCAGGGCCACACACCACAGGGTCACTGCAAAGCTAAGTTGCTCAGGCTTCAGCCCTGGGTGATGGGGCTTGGCGCCTTGGGCTGCAGTCCTGTGTGGTGGGGCTTTGGCTTTCTGCTCTGGGCCCTAATGAGTCTAATGCCAGCCATGCTTGGTTGACCCCCTGAAACTTGCTCACGGCCCCCCAGGAGGCCCCAGACCCCTGGTTGAGAATCACTGCCCTAGGTTGCATGAAGAGAAGAATGAGGGGGGATTTGATAGCTGCTTTCAACTACCTGAAAGGGGGTTCCAAAGAGGATGGCTCTAGACTGTTCTCAATGGTAGCAGATGACAGAACGAGGAGTAATGGTCTCAAGTTGCAGTGGGGGAGGTTTAGATTGGATATTAGGAAAAACTTTTTCACTAAGAGGGTGGTGAAACACTGGAATGCGTTACCTAGGGAGGTGGTAGAATCTCCTTCCTTAGAGGTTTTTAAGGTCAGGCTTGACAAAGCCCTGGCTGGGATGATTTAACTGGGAATTGGTCCTGCTTTGAGCAGGGGGTTGGACTAGATGACCTTCTGGGGTCCCTTCCAACCCTGATATTCTATGATTCTATGAAGAGCCTCTTCCATTTGTACTATTGCTATCGTTCGTACAGCTGGACCTGAGCATCTCAGAAGAAATCATGAGTAATTCCACTGGTGTGCTCAATCCATTTCCACATCATCTGTGTAAACTCTTCTTAGACTAAGTTGTTTAGGGAAGGGACTGTATGTGGATGATGTCTAGCACATTCTGGGTACTACTGGAAGGCAAAAAATAATAAGACTATTAAATTTTTCAATTTGTTTTCATAATAGTGGGTTTTGTATCTGGCTTTTAAAATGTTGATGGGACAAAAAAAGTATGCATGACCAGCGTCAGATTAAAGTACCTTCATCCTTTAAAAGTGACCCACAATTATTTTTATAGTAGCATTGTTTTTCTTCTCCTTAAAATGTTTTGGTACCCTGTGTTTTTGATCAGACATGAACCATATTTAGCCTTAATCTGCTTCTAGTTATATCACAACTTGTAACTTCCTTTTTCTGAGTAATCAATTTTAGAGTTCAAAACAGGAAGTCAATTGCCCATAAAGACAGTAAGGGAAACTGGATTGCTTGACAGGTTTCAGAGTAGCAGCCATGTTAGTCTGTATTCGCAAAAAGAAAAAGAGTACTTGTGGCACCTTAGAGACTAACAGATTTATTTGAACATAAGCTTTCGTGAGCTACAGCTCACATCTGAGGAATTGAGCTGTAGCTCACAAAAGCTTATGCTCAAATAAATTGGTTAGTCTCTAAGGTGCCACAAGTACTCCTTTTGGATTGCTTGTGAGATTGATAATTGGATATGAACCCATCCATCTCCTACCTCGGTCACTAGTTCAAATCCACCCTGGTATGGTAATGACTGAAATGGCTGTTTATTGGTTTGTTTGTTTTTTTAAAAAATGCTGAAAAAAGAACCTCAGCACTGCTAAAGCTTTTTCTAGTAGTTAGAATAAGTGTCCGGAAGTCAGGAGACACGGAGATTATTTTTCCAGGTGGGCCACTAACACACAGCATGTCTCTAGGAAAATCACCTCAATCTCCTCATCTGTAAATGAGGATAACATTTATCCTTGGGTAATACTCATCTTTGCAAAGTGTTTTTCTTTTCTTTGTTTCCCAGTTATAAATGTATAAATTTGTTCATCTTATCTGGATGAATGAAAATGTACATATGATTATAAGTGTGGCCAGGATGGTGCTGTCACGGCCTGCTGGAGCCTTTGTTCCATTTGCTTTACCTGCTTGCACCTTGGCTCTGTTGTTTTCCTACTATATAATACTTATCCTGATTCACATTAACTCAGCTACGCTAGTGTGTGTTGTTTCCATCAAGGTGTGTCATAACAGCAGCTCAGCCTTTATGTGGGATGGGCATTGAACTTTTCATAGAGTCATAGAAATGTAGGGCTGGAAAGGACCTTGAGAAGTCATCTATGCCACTCCCCTGCACTAGTATACCTAGACTATCCCTGACAGGTATTTGTCTAGCCACTTCTCTAAAGCCTCCAATGACGGGGATTCGGCAACCTCCCTTGGAAGCCTGTTCCAGTGCTTAACTATTCTGATCATTAGAAATATTTTCCCTAATGTCTAACCTAAGTCTCCCTTGCTGCAGATTAAGCTCATTACTTCTTGTCCTACCTTCAGTGGACACAGAGAACAATTGATCACCATCCTCAATGACAGCCCTCACATATTTGAAGACTGTTATCAGATCCCCCTTCAGTCTTGTTTTCTGAAGGTTAAATATGCCCAGTTTTTGTAACCTTTACTCATAGATCAGGTTTTTAAACCTTTTATTATTTTTGTTGCTCTCCTCTGGATCCTCTCCAATTTATGCACATCTTTCTTAAAGTCAGGTTTCAGAGTAACAGCCATGTTAGTCTGTATTCGCAAAAAGAAAAGGAGTACTTTTGGCACCTTAGAGACTTATGCTCAAATAAATTGGTTAGTCTCTAAGGTGCCACAAGTACTCCTTTTCTTTCTTAAAGTGTGGCACCAACAACTAGACACAGTACTTCAGCTGGGACCTCACCAGCACCAAGTAGAGCAGAACAGTTACCTCCTGTGTCTTACATATGATGCTCCTGTTAATACATCCCACAATATTAGTCTTTTTCTCATATGCATCACATTGTTGGCTCATATTCAATTTCTGATGTAGTATAACCATAGATCCTTTTCAGCAGTAATACCACCAAGCCAGTTATTCCCCATTTTCTATTTGTGCATTTAAGTTTTCTTTCCTAGATATAGTACTTGGCACTTGCTTTTACCGAATTTCATCTTGTTGATTTCAAATCAATTTTTCAAGGTCATTTAGATTTCTAATCCTGTCCTCAACATTTCAATTAAAAATGACCCTTTCAGCCCAATTCACTGTTATGGGGTCCGTGAGTTGCCGGTCTCGGGCTGTGTAACAAAGAGGTACTGCATAAATCGGCTACTTTTGCACCCTTTCCCCACAAAGTTCTTCCTCTTTCTATTGCTGAATTTTTATTTCTCCCCCCAAACTTATTTTTTTTAAGGGGGAGCATTTTGCGCCCTTGTCCCCATGTTCCTGTGGAGATCACAGCAATCTGTTTTCTCCAAGGCAAGATTTCAGTGCATCAGAAATATCAAGGAACTGTTCCAAAAGCAGAGGGCACATTGCATGCTTTTTTTCCTTTCTGATTCAAAAACATTCCTTCACATTAGTAACAATGCCTTTCCAGGCAGGGAGAGGCAGAGGCGGGGGTTCGTTTTTCATCAGCAAAACATTTTGAACTAAACAAGTACATTTTTACCCAGTCCCAAAGTTTAAGTAGTATGTGCTTGTTTTGTTTGTTTAATTGGTCAGACATTATCACAAGAAATTCCGCTCTCTCCATTCTGGAGTAGAGCATGGAAAGAGCCATGAGCTTTAGCTTCTGGTTCTCATAAAATGCCCCATTGTTACATTGCCCCTTGTTAGATGAAAGATTTTCATGACCCCTGAACTAATTCTGCTGCTGTTAAAGTTGGCGGCGAAGGTTCCATTAACGTCACTGGCAGTAGAATCAGAACCTTAGAAAAGACATCAAGGAAAAGGATGATATAAATTTATCATTTAAAAATTAAGATCTCTGAGATGAAGCAAGCATTTGAATTGGTTGGTCTTTTTAGAAAAACAAACAAAAACACAACACCAACTGCTTCTTTACTTCTCTCCATTGCAGGAACTAGAAAACAAAAACTAAAAGAAGAGTCAAAGATTCATGTATCTTTAAGTCTTTAGAGAGGTGGTTGTTGTTTTTTTTTAATGCTACATCCAAAAATCCTAATTGCCTTGCAGAACCAATATCTAGTCAGGCTGGCCTCTGCCTCAAGGAGTTATCAAACTAGAATTTAGACATGACATAACTAGTGAGAGGGAGCACGAATTAGGGGACCTCCGGGCTGCTGTAGCTTATAATGTGCTTTCCATGGCCCTAGGAAATAGATAACCGCTATACTGCAAAAAGAAAAGGAGTACTTGTGGCACCTTAGAGACTAACAAATTTATTTGAGCATAAGCTTTCGTGAGCTGCAGCTCACTTCACGAAAGCTTATGCTCCTTTTCTTTTTGCAATACAGACTAAGGGTATGTCTACACTACGGAATAAGGTCGAATGTATAGAAGTCGTTTTTTTAAAAATCGGTTTTATATATTCGAGTGTGTGTCCCCACAGAAAATGCTCTAAGTGCATTAACTCGGCGGAGTGCTTCCACAGTGCCGAGGCAAGCGTCGACTTCCGGAGTGTTGCACTGTGGGTAGCTATCCCACAGTTCCCGCAGTCTCCGCTGCCCGTTGGAATTCTGGGTTGAGATCCCAATGCCTGATGGGGCTAAAACATTGTCGCGGGTGGTTCTGGGTACATATCGTCAGGCCCCCGTTCCCTCCTTCCCTCTGTGAAAGCAAGGGCAGACAATCGTTTTGCGCCTTTTTTCCTGAGTTACCTGTGCAGACGCCATACCACGGCAAGCATGGAGCCCACTCAGGTAACCGTCACCGTATGTCTCCTGGGTGCTGGCAGATGCAGTACTGCATTGCTACACAGTAGCAGCAACCCATTGCCTTCTGGCAGCAGACGGTGCAATATGACTGGTAGCCGTCATCGTCATGTCCGAGGTGCTCCTGGCCGCGTCGGCCAGGAGCACCTGGGCAGACACGGGCGCAGGGACTAAATTTGGAGTGACTTGACCAGGTCATTCTCTTTAGTCCTGCAGTCAGTCCTATTGAACTGTCTTATGGTGAGCAGGCAGGGGATACGGATTGCTAGCAGTCATACTGTACCATCTTCTGCCGGGCAGGCAAGAGATGAGGATGGATAGCAGTCATATTGCACCATCTTCTGCCGAGCAGCCATGAGATGTGGATGGCATGCAGTCCTTCTGCACCGTCTGCTGCCAGCCAAAGATGTAAAAGATAGATGGAGTGGATTAAAACAAGAAATACACCAGATTTGTTTTGTACTCATTTGCTTCCCCCCCTCCTCTGTCTAGGGGACTCATTCCTCTAGGTCACACTGCAGTCACTCACAGAGAAGGTGCAGCGAGGTAAATCTAGCCATGTATCAATCAGAGGCCAGACTAACCTCCTTGTTCCAATAAGAACAATAACTTAGGTGTACCATTTCTTATTGGAACCCTCTGTGAAGTCCTGCCTGAAATACTCCTTGATGTAAAGCCACCCCCTTTGTTGATTTTAGCTCTCTGAAGCCAACCCTGTAAGCCGTGTCATCAGTCGCCCCTCCCTCAGTCAGAGCAACGGCAGACAATCGTTTTGCGCCTTTTTTCTGTGCGGATGCCATACCAAGGCAAGCATGGAGGCCGCTCAGCTCACTTTGGCAATTAGGAGCACATTAAACACCACACGCATTATCCAGCAGTATATGCAGCACCAGAACCTGGCAGAGCGATACCAGGCGAGGAGGCGACGTCAGCGCAGTCACATGAATGATCAGGACATGGACACAGATTTCTGTGAAAGCATGGGCCCTGCCAATGCATGCATCATGGTGCTAATGGGGAAGGTTCATGCTGTGGAACGCCGATTCTGGGCTCGGGAAACAAGCACAGACTGGCGGGACCACATAGTGTTGCAGGTCTGGCATGATTCCCAGTGGCTGCGAAACTTTCGCATGCGTAAAGGCACTTTCATGGAACTTTGTGACTTGCTTTCCCCTGCCCTGAAGCGCATGAATACCAAGATGAGAGCAGCCCTCACAGTTGAGAAGCGAGTGGCAATAGCCCTGTGGAAGCTTGCAACGCCAGACAGCTACCGGTCAGTTGGGAATCAATTTGGAGTGGGCAAATCTACTGTTGGGGCTGCTGTGAAGCAAGTAGCCCACGCAATCAAAGATCTGCTGATATCAAGGGTAGTGACCTTGGGAAATGTGCAGGTCAGAGTGGATGGCTTTGCTGCAATGGGATTCCCTAACTGTGGTGGGGCCATAGACGGAACCCATATCCCTATCTTGGCATCGGAGCACCAAGCTGCCGGGTACATAAACCACAAGGGGTACTTTTCAATAGTGCTGCAAGCTCTGGTGGATCACAAGGGACGTTTCACCAAATCTACGTGGGATGGCCGGGAAAGGTACATGACGCTCGCATCTTCAGGAACTCTGGTCTGTTTCAAAAGCTGCAGGAAGGGACTTTATTCCCAGACCAGAAAATAACTGTTGGGGCTGTTGAAATGCCTATATGTATCCTTGGGGACCCAGCCTACCCCTTAATGCCATGGCTCATGAAGCCGTGCACAGGCAGCCTGGACAGTAGTCAGGAGCTGTTCAACTACAGGCTGAGCAAGTGCAGAATGGTGGTATGTTTTGGTATTTGGATGTTTAAAGGCGCGCTAGCGCAGTTTACTGACTCACTTAGATCTCAGCGAAACCAATATTCCCACTGTTATTACTGCTTGCTGTGTGCTCCACAATATCTGTGAGAGCAAGGAGGAGACGTTTATGGCGGGGTGGGAGGTTGAGGCAAATCGCCTGGCTCCTGGTTATGCGCAGCCAGACACCAGGGCGGTTAGAAGAGCACAGGAGGGCGCGGTACACATCAGAGAAGCTTTGAAAACCAGTTTCATGACTGGCCAGGCTACGGTGTGAAAGTTCTGTTTGTTTCTCCTTGATGAAACCCCCCACCCCTTGGTTCACTCTACTTCCCTGCAAGCTAACCACCCTCCCATCCTCCCGTCAATCACCGCTTGCAGAGGCAATAAAGTCATTGTTGCTTCACATTCATGCATTCTTTATTCATTCATCACACAAATAGGGGGGTGACTAACAAGGTAGCCCAGGAGGGGTGGTAGAGGAGGGAAGGAAAATGCCACACAGCACTTTAAAAGTTTACAACTTTAAAATGTATTGAATGCCAGCCTTCTTTTTTTTGGGCAATCCTCTGTGGTGGAGTAGCTGGTTGGCCGGTGGCCCCCCCACCGCGTTCTTGGGCCTCTGGGTGTGGAGGCTATGGAACTTGGGGAGGAGAGCGGTTGGTTACACAGGGGCTGTAGTGGCAGTCTGTGCTCCAGCTGCCTTGGCTGCAGCTCAACCATACACTGGAGCATACTGGTTTGGTCCTCCAGCAGCATCAGCATTGAATCCTGCCTCTTCTCATCACGCTGCCGCCACATTTGAGCTTCAGCCCTGTCTTCAGCCCGCCACTTACTCTCTTCAGCCCGCCACCTCTCCTCCCGGTCATTTTGTGCTTTCCTGCACTCTGACATTATTTGCTTCCACGCATTCGTCTGTGCTCTGTCAGTGTGGGAGTACAGCATGAGCTCAGAGAACATTTCATCACAAGTGCGTTTTTTTTTCTTTCTAATCTTCACTAGCCTCTGGGAAGGAGAAGATCCTGTGATCATTGAAACACATGCAGCTGGTGGAGGAAAAAAAAAGGGACAGCGGTATTTAAAAAGACACATTTTATAAAACAGTGGCTACAGTCTTTCAGGGTAAACCTTGCTGTTAACATTACATACATAGCACATGTGCTATCATTACAAGGTCGCATTTTGCCTCCCCCCACCACGTGGCTACCCCCTCAACCCTTCCCCCTCCCCGTGGCTAACAGCGGGGAACATTTCTGTTCAGCCGCAGGCAAACAGCTCAGCAGGAACGGGCTCCTCTGAATGTCCCCTGAAGAAAAGCACCCTATTTCAACCAGGAGACCATGAATGATATCTCACTCTCCTGAGGATAACACAGAGAGATAAAGAACGGATGTTGTTTGAACGCCATCAAACATACACTGCAATGCTTTGTTGTACAATGATTCCTGAGTACGTGTTACTGGCCTGGAGTGGTAAAGTGTCCTACCATGAAGGACGCAATAATGCTGCCCTCCCCAGAAACCTTTTACAAAGGCTTTGGGAGTACATCCAGGAGAGCCGCGAATGCCAGGGCAAATTAATCCTTTCACATGCTTGCTTTTAAACCATGTATAGTATTTTAACAGGTACACTGACCGGAGGTCCCTTCTCCGCCTGCCGGATCCAGGAGGTAGCCTTGGGTGGGTTCGGGGGGTACTGGCACCAGGTCCAGGGTGAGAAACAGTTCCTGGCTGTCGGGAAAACCGTTTTCTCCGCTTCCTTGCTGTGAGCTATCTACAACCTCATCATCATCATCGTCATCTTCTTCGTCCCCAAAACCTGCTTCCGTGTTGCCTCCATCTCCATTAAAGGAGTCAAACAACACGGCTGGGGTAGTGGTGGCTGAACCCCCTAAAATGGCATGCAGCTCATCATAGAAGCGGCATGTTTGGGGCTCTGACCTGGAGCGGCCGTTCGCCTCTCTGGTTTTCTGGTAGGCTTGCCTCAGCTCCTTAAGTTTCACGCGGCACTGCTTTGGATCCCTGTTATGGCCTCTGTCCTTCATGCTTGGGAGATTTTGACAAAGGTTTTGGCATTTCGAAAACTGGAACGGAGTTCTGATAGCACGGATTCCTCTCCCCATACAGCGATCAGATCCCGTACCTCCCGTTCAGTCCATGCTGGAGCTCTTTTGCGATTCTGGGACTTCATCATGGTCACCTCTGCTGATGAGCTCTGCATGGTCACCTGCAGCTTGCCACACTGGCCAAACAGGAAATGAGATTCAAAAGTTCGCAGTTCTTTTCCTGTCTACCTGGCCAGTGCATCTGAGTTGAGAGTGCTGTCCAGAGCGGTCACAATGGAGCACTCTGGGGTAGCTCCCGGAGGCCAATACCGTCGAATTGTGTCCACAGTACCCCAAATTTGACCCGGCAAGGCCGATTTAAGCGCTAATCCACTTGTCAGGGGTGGAGTACGGAAATCAATTTTAAGAGTCCTTTAAGTCGAAATAAAGGGCTTCATCATGTGGACGGGTGCAGGTTTACATCGGTTTAACACTGCTAAATTCGACCTAAAGTCCTAGTGTAGACCAGGGCTAACACGGCTGCTACTCTGAAATCTGTCAGCTATAGTGCAGTTCACTTTAGCTATGCCCTCTCTATCAGGTAGTGGGAATAGAGCCACCAACCCCGGCAGTACTCTGGCTACAGGAGTATCTTTGCAGATCGGGGATTCTCAGGAGGCTGTTTCTGCCTACTTTCAGGCCTTTTGTTGTGCCAGACTAGCATAAAATGGCCTTTGTGTAACTGAGAATCAGGGCTCTAGAATTCCAGGCTGGTTGCTTCTCTCTTGTAGTCAATTTTAAACCTGAAGTCAATTTTAAACATTGCCTTTAAAGTACAATTTTATTTTGAAAAAATGAATATATTAAATATTGTTTTCTTCTGCCAAGTGGTGGTAGATGTCATTGCACGTCAGTTTCCCATTGGAGTAGAAATCAGTAATGTCTATGGAGTCTGGATATTTTCTTAGTGTAACTTGTCCATTTACACTCTATACACCAGTCATTGAACAGAGGTGGTCACAAACAACACCACAAACAACCCCCTTCATGAATGTCAACCCAGACCCCAGTCAGTTCCCAGGAAGCAACTCTGTACTAAGGCCTGGTCTACACTAGGAATGTATATCAGTATAGCTATGTCTCTCAGGGTTGTGAAAAATCACACCCATGAGAGATGTAGTTATACTGACCTACTCTGGTGTAGATGGAAGAATTATTCCATCGACCTACCTACCATCTCTCAGGGAGGTTGATTACCTACACTGATGGCATAACCGCTCCCATCGCTCTAGGTATTCTTAACACTGAAGTGCTATAGCAGCACCAGTGTACCGTTTTAAGTGTAGACATAGCCCAAGAGTCTAGACCTGACTCTCTAATTAGAGAGACTCCCCCAAAATCTCCCCCGAAAATATAGCATTTATTCAGAGTATATAGCGATCATATGCAAATAGAAGTAATTTACAAGACTATGTGTGACGGTGACATTTGGTGACTTTTATTATTATTTATTTATTTATTTTATTTTATTTATTATTTGTACTACCATAGTGCCCATGAGCCCCAGTCATGGACCAGTACCACACTGTGCTAGGCACTGTACAAATTTCTGCCATAATAATATCTTGTTTAATAATGATGTCATATAAGAGATCTTGGTCTGAGTCCTGCTCTTGTTGTATTAATTGTAACTTGGGAAATTAGATAAAAAATCACTAGCTTTCAGTCCTACTGCCACAAGCTGGAGCTTGTCTTATATTATAAGATTGGTCCTGAGTGACGACTTGCCTTGTATTTTAAAGGATGTTCCTTATGGGGATCCTATTGCCCTGCATCCCCTAGTAAATCTCAAATGCAGTTTAACCTGTATATAGGCAAAATATCATACCCCAATTGTGTTCAGTTGCATGATCTTGTAATACAAACAAAATTTTGTATGCTATCTCTTGAAAAGAAGCTGTGTCCATGTTTTAAATCATCGATCCATTAGCTCTTTGAAACATTGTTCATCACCCTAGTCTGGTCAATTGACATGGAAGACCTCTGAGAAATATGTCTTGTGTTCCAGAGTGCATCCACTCTTCCATTGCTTATGGAAAGTCTTTGTATTTCCCTCACCTTTTCATTGAATTGGGGCTATATAGAGTGGCTGCACTGACGGCAGTTCAGATCCACACATCCTTTCCTGTCTCTGCCTTGCTCCTGAGGGGGAATATTTTTTCCTACAGCTCTTTATGGTGCACAGCATTTGCTTCTGTTCACTCCAAACCAGCTTGGTTGACCAATGGGTTGCGGGAGAGGAGCTCCACCCAATCTCAACCCATTTGCTTGGCAGGAGGAGTAGCAGCTGTGCTTTAACATAACATAAGAACGGCCATACTGGGTCAGACCAATGGTCCATCTAGCCCAGGTACCTGTCTTCTGACAGTAGCCAATGCCCAGTGCTTCAGAAGGAATGAACAGAACAGGAAATTATCAAGTGATCCATCCCCTGTTGCCCATTCCCAGCTAGGCTAGGACACTTCAGAGCATAGTTTTATACCAAAGATCGCAAAAGATTCAGGTTGCTTCCAGTCCCAAGAGACTAGACTTACCCAGGTCAGTTTGTACCTCAGATCTCATATCAAAGACAATGCTTGTAAGCAATCATATAATAAACTAACTAAGGATTTATTAATTAGGAAAAAGAATTGAGAGAATTATTTGCAGGTTAAAGCGGGGAACATATGTACACAAATGAGTTAGTCTATGGTTCCAAAAGGTGACAGAGCAGTAATTACCTGTCAGCACTGTATGCCTTTTAGGGCTCACCCAGGTTAACACTGGGGATCTCTGCTTTTGTTTCTTAGCTCTAGTCCTATGAGAGTCCAAACAGCAAACAGATGAAGAATTTTTATGTCACTATCTTTATTTCCTTCTTCCAGAATTCAAGCTGATGGGACAAGCTTTCTTGCATATATCACCTTCACAATGTAAGAGGGTCATTAACCCCATCTTTGTAGCATGTTTCACTATGGCCCACTTAGTTTTGATAGTCCTCCTTGATGGGCTGCAGAACCACTCCTCCTGCCTGGGTTTCCAAATTCAGAGCAGGCATTTTTACAGTTATAAAGCAAAACCTACATATTACCTTATAGCATGGGATACAGATGTTACGAGTAAGATTAATGCATGCGGCAATTAACCGGCGTTGTATAGAGTATGAACACCAACACATTTTCACAAGTTCAACACCTATTTTGAACAATACTAACATACAGGTAGGTTAGTCTGGTTTCCATGCACGAGCTTGTCGGTGCTCAGCTGAGGCCTAAAGCCTTGGCAAGAGCTGGCACTTTCACAGGAACCTGGCCTCTGTCCCCTTGGCCTGATACACTATGACAGAGTCTTGAGTTATACAGTATTGTGCAATTATGTAACAGGACACACTATTTGGCAAATAATATGATGTAGGCAGCTGAGCTGTTGTCTGTAGCCGTAGATGTACATGTATACAGTAGTGTTCCATATTTATAGCATAGATTAATGTTATTTGATCATGTAATATAGACATTAAAATAGTGTTCCATCTCAAGTGTTTTTAGAGGCATGTAGCACTGTGGTGTGTTTGATCTAATGCAAATGAAGAAAGAAGAGTTAATGTTAACAGGAAGACTTTAACTCTATTGCACAGACACAAGTGTCATTTACACTAGGGCTGGTCTGCGCTACCAAGTAGATCCCCTTGCTTTGATCTGTTTGTGCATGGCTATACTCAACTTTGTGTCCAGCCAATGTAAATGCCCCATTACATCAACACAGTAAAACCACCTCCACGAACAGCATGGAGCCATCCTTAACCTACCGAGGTTGGTGCAGTGTGAGTGTAGACGCTGCATGACCTGTGTCAACTCAACAGTCCTCCAACAACTGTCCCACAATGCCCCATTCTCTACAACAGTAACACTCTGGTCACAATTGAAAATTTAAGTGCCCAGAAGTCACAGATACTGGAAACTACCCCCACTTTGAAGCCCCCTACATGTTTTTGAAATGCCTTTTCTTGATTGCCTACCTTGGTGAGCACACCTAGCAGCTCTCCTTGTATGCAACTGCCCAGTCGACTGTGCCAGCACAATATCATAGATGCGCTCCTGCCTGGAGTAGACAGAAGTTATAGGATCTTCTGGGCTTGTGGGGAGAAGCAACTGTGTTAAGCACAGCTATGGACCAGTCGTAGAAATGTGGACATCTAAAATAGATTGCATGGGGGATGCTGGCAAAGGGATATGACAGGGATCAGTAGCAGTGCTGCATGAAAGCAAAGGAACTTGGCCAGGAATACAATAGATCTGGTGGTGCCCTGCAGATCTGCTGTTTTTACAATGAGCTGCATGCCATACTTGGCAGAGACCCCATCAGCATCCCACAGACTACTGTGGATACCTCAGAGGAGCCTGAGACAGAGACTTCTGCTGTGAACAGTGAGGAAGAGGAGGAAGCAGAGGGGGTGGGGGAAGAGCTCCAGCTATGCCGTGAGCCAGGGTCTGTTCACAGTCTAGCCAGTCCCACCAAGGGCGCATGGATGAGCCTAATGAAGGAAATAGAGTAAGTGCATTCAAGCATTTTCCTTACAGTGTTTAAATTTAAATATGGCACCTGGCCCATCCCCAAGTTAACAAGATAAAGATATCAACTTTTCGTTCATTTGCTTATCTGAGAAGAAATAAAGGTACAACAAACAGGTAAAGTTTTCATTCCCCTATTGGGTTGGGCGGGGGATGCACAGCACATTATTTTATGTACAGAGGGTTGTCCCTTGTATCCTGAGAGATCTCTATGAAACTTCCATGGAGATACTCTGCAATCCTCTTTTGAAGGTTTCTGGGGATGGCTGCCTTCATTGTTTCTGCAGGAAGACACTTTCCCACACCACTCTGTGATTACTTTGGCTGGCATCATTGCAGTAAATAGGCTAGTGTCACATGGGCCCAGGCAGCTTCAGAATGCCAGTAGGAGTTATGTTCTCTGTGCCTTTGGATAAAAGATATCAACCAAAACCAATACCCCCTCCCCTCCTTTCCACCCCTGCAGACCATGCTAACTATGCCTCTGGCTGGAGAGCAGTGCTGTGCCAAGGTGCTCCAAAGCTGAAGTGTCAATAAGCATTATTTACTAAACATTTATGGGCATAAGGGAAGTGAGTTGTGAAACTTATCTTTTCCATTGGAACTGTAAATGCAGTGGTGCATCTTGTCTTTTTTTTAAATGAGCTGCTTCTGGTGTGGTACTTCCCCATTCCACACCTGCAGAACACCTGACCCTGATGAGGAAGAGAAAGAAGAGGACATATTCAGTGAGATACTGTAAGTCAGTGCTGTATCAGACCATGAACAAAGGGCTTGGAGGGCCAATATGACTGACAGCCTAAAGAAGGAAAGAAAGGACAAGAGAGAGACCCAGGAGTCTCGGCAGGACAAAGAGAGGGAAATACACCAGGACATAATGGGACTTCTCAGGCAGCAAACCCAAATGCTGCAGCACGTGGTTGACCTATAGATCCAAAAACGTTAGACGCTCCAGCCTTTTCAGCTCTTGGAGAACTTCATGATTTCTGCTCTCTACCCCTCCCAACATAGCATCAAGGGGAACATCCTTATCCCTATCATTCCTCGCCAGGGACAGCAAGGAAAACCACGGCTTCACAGAACCATGGTTGGTGTGTGGGTAGCCACAACAGACTACACTTGTGCACGGAAGTGGACAGAAATGTTTGCTTATAAAGTTTCACTCCATTAATTTGTTAGAATTTTGTATTACATTGCCTGTGGGATTTTTTGTATTGTTTTTCTGCACTGTTTTTCCCACTCAGTAAAGTTCTATTTTTGGAGAATAAAATTATCTTTATTAGTTCACAACACACATTGTAGAATGCATATCAGTACTCAAAGCAAACAGTACTTGTTAATTTCCAGCAAGCACAATGTAATTCATAGCCTCAGGAAAACACCTAGTCATATTTATAAATGAACAGCAAGCAGTACACAATTCTTAGCAGCACCCAAAGCTCCAACTCCAAAGACTAATCCAGCACCGAACACTACTGTGGCTGACAGTTAAAGTGCTCTTTCAAAGCCTCCCTCAACTGTATAGCCCCACACGGGGCTCTTGTAATGGCCCTTGTGGCTGGCAGACAGCTGCTCCAGCTCCACCCCGGCGGGAGCTTTTCCCCCTTTGCCTCACAGATATTATGCAGAACACAACAGGCAGCTATAACTGTTGGGATATTTTTCTTGCTGACATCCAGCTAGAAAGTAAACACTGCCAGAGTGTCTTCAGCCTACCAAAAGCACATTCAGCAATCATTCTGCATCTGCTGAGCCAGTAGTTGAATTTCTTCTTAGTGCCGTCAAGGTGACCAATGCATGGTTTCATGAGACGGGGGAGAAAGGAGTAGGGTGGGTCTTTCAGCATCACTATTGGCATTTTAATTGCAGATGGCTAACCAATTTATTTGAGCATCCGATGAAGTGAGCTGTAGCTCACAAAAGCTTATGCTGAAATAAATTGGTTAGTCTCTAAAGTGCCACAAGTACTCCTTTTCTTTTTGCGAATACAGACTAACACGGCTGTTACTCTGAAACCTGTCAGGAAAGAATGTTCATGCTTGCAGTTTTCTGAGGAGTCCTGTGATCTTAAAGATGCAAGTGTTATGCACCTTCCCTGACCCCAGTCCATATTGTTCTTGGTAAAGTGTCCCCGGTGATCCACCAACACTTGCATAACCATAGAATAGTAGCCCTTTCTAATGATGTATTCTGTGGCAAGGTGGGCAGGTGCCAAAATACAGATATACATGCTATTGCCCCACTGCAGTTCAGGAACCACCATTATTGCAAAAATCCATCCGCTGTGTCCTGCACACTGCTGAGAGTCCTCCCTAACAGGAGACGATTAGTGGCCCTATATACTTGCATTATGGCAGCCCCACACTGTGGATTTTCCAACTGCAAAATGATTTTCCATTGACTGGTAGCAATCTGGCATTGCAAACTTCCAGAGAGTGATCTCTACTTGTTTTTCCATTGTCAATGCAGTTCTCATTTTGGTGTCGCTGCACTGGAGAGTTGAGGTGAGCTTGGTACACAGATCCAGGAATGTGGCCTTTGTATCCAAAACTTTTGCAGCCTCTGCTCATTGTCCCAAACCTATATTACAATGAGATCCCTCCAGTCAGTGTTTGTTTCTGGGGCCCAAAAGTACTGCTCCATCGTCTGCAGCTGCTTTGTGAACACCACCCACAACTTGAATTGTTTTTCACTATGTCCCTTAGCAAGCTATGCTCGAAGAAATTGTTATGGCCCCCATTGTTGTGGTACTTCTGTGGGTTTCCAAATAAAAGAGAATTGAGCATCCTATATTTGCAACATTCATGAGAACAGTGCAGAGCTCTGCTGGCTCCATGCTTCTGTGAGAGATGGTGAATCCTAAAAAGTGCTGTACAGGTTTCTGGGGTTTTTTTTTTTTAAAGGCATGAAAATTATGGGATATGGATGGCATTAGGAAATTCAGCACGTTGCATGCTGGGAACTTGACCTTTGCATCCAGAGATCCCTGGGCAAGTCATTTCTATCCACAACATATTCTGAAAATTTTCCAAAAGGCAACGCACCAGATGGCAGCATGTGGCACACTGAGGTGCTTACCTGCAGCGCACTGCACTTTGCATCAACACACTCTTGGTAAGTACCTGCAGTGTCAATGCAAGCCATGTATGCACACTCCCGAGCAATATACAAGTTTTGGTGGCTGTCTGCCAATGTAATTTGCATCAACCAAAGTGTGTAGTATAGCTGTGTCCTAAGGCTCCTTTAAAGTGAGTATAAATGTAATTATGTTTGTCTTGAAGGCCTCTTTATTCTGCCAGAGTGGCATAAAAGGGCCTTAGTGTGTATGAAAATCAAAATCCATCTCTTCGTAGTTAAAATCTCAAGCTAGTGTTATATTAAGGTTTTTATTGTTTTGATTTGGGATTTTTTGCACACAATTATTTCTTGCTTGGGTGTATATTACAATAGGTACCATGCACTTTTGTTCCATAATATCATGAGCTACTACGTACAGTTCAAACCAGGTTTTGTCAAAAACGTTTCAGTTGTGTTTTGTTTTTGTTTTTATGAACTTGTGGTAGTTTTGGATTCATGGTGTTTAGAAATGTTGATGTCTGTTATTCACCAAAATGTCTTTAACCATGATGCTTTACATTTTCTTGTATTTTTTTTTAAGAAAGCACAATAATATGAAATGCTTTTATTTTTACATTCCAAAATTTTTTTTTTTTTGTTTTATTAAAACCTGTAGCACCAAATGTAGTGTATCTGACTAGGTTAGTATCTCTTTAAAGAGTTTGTGAGCCCTCTAGTGGTACCCACTGTTTTCAAAAGCCACCAGAAACCAGTCAGAGCAGAGGTATGGGTGTAGCTATGCTTTGTATGTTTGTGTATATTTAATAAGCACAGTTGTTTGGGATCCTGCTGTGCTGTGTTGTTTCTTCATATTGTTTTTGTTGTGGGGAAAAGCAAAAACCACCGTACTGAACCAGAGCACCAAGAACCTCCCAAAACAGAACTTGCAAAAAGTCTAAAATGTTCAATACAATGTTTTAGTTTATCAGTTTTTCCAATTACAAATGTTCTACTTAACAGACTCTCACACAAAAACTAAAGACACTTTAGGCAGCCAAATTATGAGACCCCACCTAAATTGTTCTTCATTTTACAGCCCCTCCAGCTATCAGCTCCCAACCTTCCTAGATTCCTGTAAGATAAGTTGGGCTTTGCAGCATGCCTGGAATGGTGCAAAATCTAGGCACTAATGGACCAAGGAGGGAAGCAAATTCCTGAGCCAAGGGCCTTGAATGGGGAGTTCCCTTCTTATTCCTGAGCTACCAAAGGTTTTGGAGGGGGTTTACTCATCTCCACTAACACATATGAAAAAATAAAGTATTTAAAGATTTGAAGAAGATAATGAGAAATATATGGTCCATCTGAATAGATATCAAATAGCACTTGTAACTGTGAAAGCTAGAACATTTTTTCTCAAACACATTTAACTCTGCTCCTATTTAATGCATCCGTGTTTTGAGGTTATAAAATATAAGCTAAGTAAACTCAATGAACAGCTATCAAAAGATGCAGATTTTAAATTAACTGTAATATAAATCAGTGTAAAAAGGGAAATGTCTATTTAAGTGCAGCTGTGATTGTTTTCTGTTGTAAAATGCTGAGATTTTACTTTTGATTCTCTGGAGTACACAGTGTGACAGTGAGATCGAAATCTTCTTCCACATTATCTCAATACAGGGCATATGTGCAGGGGAGATGTGGCGTGGGCCTTTTCTGTGGCCACTACTGCTCTGCCTCCGTCCCCTCACAACACCTTTCAGCCAGTGGATTGGCATAGCCTTGAATGCTCCAATCTCATTCCATGTAATGCAGGGAGCCTACACAGAGCTAAGTTCCATTGTGTGTATAGGGTCTGAATCCCCTAAGCAGCACAGGGAATCCTGACCCATCCATGGAATAGAATGACATTCGTTCTGCTCTGTCCAAGGCTTAATGGGAGATGGGGTGGGGGCAGGCAGGATTGGTTTCTAAATTAACAAAGAGCAGTGCACCAGTCACAGCATTCTCAGCACCCCTTTTCTCCAAAAGCAAAATGACCTTGAACTATAGAATCTTCACATCTAGATTAGACTTGCTTCTCATGCTACCAAAAAAGGTTTTCTCCTTGTTTACAGAAATAAACATAGTTTTAAATTCCCTCTCTTATGCTGTGTTTCTGTCTAGTTTTGAAGATTTGCGCTGCATACCTCTTTCCTGAATGACAATGTGCTTATTGGATGGTTCTAAGAACTACTTGGTATTACCCAAACAGCTCTGATAGCAATTCGTAACACCAGAATGTGACATGCAGGAGGGTGCTTGCAAATATACAAGAGGGTCTTTACGTTACATTTAGAAAAGTAAAGTATTTGTATTGAGATTATGTAGCAGAACCCAGACAAGTGACAGAGGAAAAATGTAACATGCACACTTGGTTTGTGTGTTTGCCTCTAGGAAAGAAGTACCAGTAAGTGAAGCAAGAATTTATGATATAAAATTGCAGGGCACAGTTATCCACCAATAAGAGTCAGTTTAATGATAGCACCATTTTGTATGTAAATGTATGTTTGAATTTGAGTTAACCATTTCAGGCCAGGAAGAGTATTCTAGTCTCTTAGGGAAAATTGTGCCCTTCCACACAACAAGGAAATTAGATGGAAAATTCCATAGCTTCACAGCCACAGAATTCTACCTAGTGGGAGAGAGATGGGGTGTGCCCCCTCCTGGTCTTCTAGCGTGGGCAGGTGACATTACCCGTCCAAACTGAAGACATCCCGAGTGCTATAAGATAATTCCAGATGTCAGGGCAGCCACTCCAGGTCAAAACATATGCATAGAAGGCCATTTCCTCCACCATCACTTCCCATGATTCCCTCCGTGGCAGCACAGCTCCCTAGTGAGCGATGCTCCCACTACTTTCCAATCCATGCTTCAGTGAAATCTCTATTCTCTTATGGTCTACATAAGAACGGCTATACTGGGTCAGACCAAAGGTCCATCTAGCCCAGTATCCTGTCTTCCAACAGTGGCCAGTGCCAGGTGTCCCAGAAGGAATGAACAGAACAGGTAATCAAGTGATCCATTCCCTGTCAGTCCTTCCCAGCTTCTAGCAAACAGAAGCTAGGGACACCATTCCTCACCTGTCTAGTCTCACTTTTTATTATTAAATGAATAGTACATTTTGCATTGAAAGAGTGTTAAATTAATTGTGATGTTCTTTGAATCTGCATTAAGCACAATAAAAATAAAAAGAAATAAATTAATAAATACATCAGTGATAGTGCTGAGAGCGGTTTTCCCCATGCCCTGTCTTCTTCCCACCCAGTCACTCCGTCTTCCAAAACCAAGGAAGTGTACCTGTGAAGAGACTGCATGTGTGTGTGTGTGTGTGTGTGATGATGATGATGATGCCCCTTAAATAATATTTCTGAAGATGTTTCAGTCTTCTCCTGCCTTTTATTACTCTCCAGGAGAGTCAGCAGCTCACTTGATAACATCCTTGAGGTAGCCATGGGAGATATTTCCAAAAGTAGTGTATGTTACCAGTATTATAATTCTTGTATAACAAATTTACTTGCCTCTTTCTGTCTTTTTAATTATTTTCCAGTTTTTAACAAATTCCTTTGCTTGGTCCCTCCTCAGATAAGTGTTAGAATATTATAGTTCACTGAATGGGCTGTAAAGGGGGACACTGATTGCATAATGTGGTTATCAGCTTTGCTAAAAACCCTAATGGTAATATTTTTCTTGTCCTAATCACAGAGATGATGGTGTCTCTTTGGTGTTTCTGTGCTATTTATTTAGCTATAATGTGAAAGAGAACCCCACCTTTTCACATGTGTCTCCAAATTAGATTGGAGTTAGCTCTTCAGTAGGTCTGATTATTAAATTTATATGCAATCCTTTTACACAATATAAAAGTAATAGAATTAAGAACAAAGTATATGACTAGTTGACATGCTGTTTCTTCAGTGTTTCAGTTCATGTTGTGCTAATTCATCTTGATATTTCAGATAATTTTAGACTTTGATAATAGTTCCCTTAAAAAGCTCTATAATATAGATTTTCCTTTAACAGTGAATAAAGATAATATATACAAAGTACTATTTTTCTGGTTGCTGTAAGAGTAAAGGAGTGCAAGAAGAAACTTGTAAGAAATATAATCTAGTAATAACAAATTTCTCAACGTGATGAGAGGCCTGATCCAGTACCCACAGAAGTCAGTGGAAGGACTCCCATTAAGTTCCATGGGCATTGGATCAGTCAGGCCTTAAAACAAAAGGAATTTGTGCTATGTCCCTTCTCTGACATGTCTTTTTAGACCTTGACCTGATTTTTGCAGATTTAGGCCTGATTTGCAAAACGGATATAGCTGTCTTTCTGTATTCAAGGGTTGCATTCTTCAACCTTCTAAAGAAAATAAAAATGTGATCTGGCATTTTCTCCTGCATTAAATGAAGCCCTGTTAATATTTACTTTTAATAGGTATTTGCTTAATGCAGTTATTGTGGAACACATTCCAACTTGTCCAAAGAATGATGTTTCCAACTGCTGAGTAAATGACCCTTGAATTATAAAGTTAGTTGTTCAATTTTAGCCAGAGGGATGATGCCACTTTTTATAAAATTGTGGTAAATACATTCCAGGTATTAAATACTCAGTGTACTGTTCCAGCATAACAAAGCCAACTGCAACCTTTGAAATACATTTTTTCTTATCTGTTTTTAAGAGAGATGAAGTGTTGGACTATGTCATATTGCTATAGGTTTGTTTTGAAGTCATATTTGGCAGGAAACTGTTTTTTGTTTTCTTTAATTGCCTCACTGAGACTGTTTATGCTAAGGAGATGTAATACTTTCCACAAAGAATAAACCGCAAATTCAGCACTGAGCACACAAAGAAAACAACATCCTCAGTTTTGCTTTTATTTATTTTTTCCTGTGTTTATTTTATAACTTGCTGCACTTCTTTTATAGGTTACCACTTCACAGTATAGCCGTTCTCTGGTTCTGTGCAGTCTCCTTGCCTATAGAAACTGGCTCCTCTATGCCAGCATCCCCTATTATTGCACTAATTTAATTTCTCAGCTTTCTTTCTTTCTCAGCTAAGCAGTAATCATGGATTTGTATGGCTACTGTGATGTAACTTTGAGAATGCTGTTCTGACATTTTGGCTGCCGTGCAAATGCCATTGTAGCTGCTTTTCTGTTTCTCTGAGCTGCAAATTTCAGGTGCTGCTGCAGACCTGTTTAAAGTAATGAAGGTTTCAGAGTAACAGCCGTGTTAGTCTGTATTTGCAAAAAGAAAAGGAGTACTTGTGGCACCTTAGTAATGAAGGTTATTCTTACTGAATACACTCTACTGGAAAAAATATATATGTGGAAAGTTGTCACAGTTTCAGTTAAGTACAGCACAATAGTATTAATGATGTCCTGATATGCTTGCCCATTGTATTATCAGCTTTCAGAATGATGGTAAGCTATTTTTCTTTTCTTTTAATAATAAACATGGCTCTTTGTCCTAGTGACTATGCATGATCATTTATACCCAAAACATGAATTACTGCATTTTACTGAGTAAAGTATATGTCTATAATATCAGCAGACAGAAATATATCAATACAGTACTTGTTTTAGCACACTTATATCACATCATGTGGAGGAAGAAGGTAGTTTGCTTTATTTATTATTATTACTTCTCATTCTCACTTCTACTTTCAGCCTTCCAGTTGGAAATGTACTGCAGAAACTGTCCACTGATGCCCTTTCAGCAGATGTTACCTCTAAATGTGATATGTTAAACATCTATTCTCTTCTCATTACAGCACTGAATGCAGTGACCATCTCTGAGGGGGACTATCATGGTGAAATATTGTGCAGCATATAACTGCAGTAACGCAGACACAAAGTTAAATCGGAAGCAGGGAATAACTTTTCATAGGTGAGCCTGATGATCATGGGTATCAGTGTATTCTGATTGCAGGTACTGCAGATGTTGGGTGGAATCTTAGGCAAAACTCCCAGTGATTTCAGTAGGGATTTCACCCTCTAAGTATTTTGACCAAGCAAACCTTCTCCCAAGCCTAGTATTCTGGAGTGGCAGCCTGATGCCAGGAGCTATCCCAGTGCAAGCCTTTCCTCCTGGCTGATGAATTGGACGCAGCACTTCCTGTCAGGAATTGGGAAGGAGCACTGATTGAGGAGTGTCATTTCAGCATACAAAAAAGCAGCAGCACAGCTAAGTGAGGTCCTGGCTTTCAGTGCAGGGACCTGATTAAGAGTAATAGCCAATTGGTGAAGTACAAAATGTTGTTTAAATTAAAACAAAAGACATATGTTCAATTATATTAATGAGGAATTGCACAGAAGAAAGAGGCCATGAATGACAGACAAAAAGATGGGAAGGGCCGTGGGAGAGAAGTGAGGGTTAGTACCTGTTAGTCAAGATTTTAATGTATGACAACTTGTGTTTAGTATTTTTCTTAGAGCATCATCTACACTAACATTGTTATTATTTCTCCCTTGGAATCTTTGAAAATTATTATACCATTTTGAAAGCGTAATTGATTTTCTGTACGTGGAGTCTATGCTGCTTCTGAGAACTGAGTGGCATGAAATTAAGTAGAACTGGGTTTGTGAATGTGACATGCATATCACAGAAACTAAGAAAGGGAAATAAGCCTATTAGGTCATCTAGTAAATTTCCTGAAGCTAATGAGCAATTGTTTTCTGCAGTATACTCTTCAGTGCTTTGTCCAGTCCATTTAAAATGACGTGATGAGCATTTCACCATTTACAAAGAACATGTGAGCACTATATGTGTGAAATTGTGTTGTGAGAGTCTTACAGTGTATCTAGTGAACTTAGAAGATGTATGTACGTTACTTCTTCCCCTCTAACTTTTTATCCAACTGGACGTTTTAATAAGGGGATTTGTGTTTCTCCCTGAGTACCTTCTCTTTTCAAACCTAGTGGGTAAGCAGTATGTTCTTTTTAGTTTTTATTTAATTGACCTGCCATCCTCACTAACTAATACTTTGCAATCTTTTAGCTTCTTTTTTCCCCCTGATATTCTTAGTGATTTACAAATGTAGGTGCGCATTATTATCCAGAGTTCTCAGACAGGCAAACTGAGACACAGAGAGATTTAAGTCACTTCCCCAAGGGCACAAGTGTAGTCAGTTGGAAAGTTGGGAATAGAATCTAGGTCCCTAACTCCTAGTCCATGCTCTGTGTACTGGACCATGCTGTTTCTCTCTGGCCCCAACTCAGCAAGGTACTTAAGTAAGTGCAGTTTTAATCATGTGAGTTGTCCCATTGACTGTAATGGACTGTATGGGTAGCATCACCCCTTAAAGTATAATTACTAAACAAAACCCAGCTGACATTCTTTGGTCTGTGAACTTTGTTATTTCTGTTTTAGGTTTCCCAAGGATAATAAGAAAAAACAGCAGTGGGCCCAGGCAGTACATCGGGCTGACCCCGTGAGTGGCAAACTCTGGACACCATCTGAATGGGACATGATTTGTTCTCAGCATTTCAATCCTGACTGCTTCAAAGAAATTAATGGAAAGAAATTTTTAAAGGAAGGGAGTTGTCCTTCTATATTTTCCTTTCCTGACAATTTTCAGGTATAAAATGTGACACACTGTGATTTCATTAAAAATAACTGATTCATTATCAACTGAAGTACATAACCGCCTCGGGTGGCAGGTTATTGGAGTGACATTTCACACAGAGTGCCATACTGTTACTAATATGCTAATAAACCTTTGTTAGGTCAACTAAAAATAGCTGTAGTAAAATCTTGGGGGTCAGGGGTGTTGAGGTGTCAGAGAGAGTGTATGTATATTAGTGGTTAAATTACGCATTCTAGAACTGTAATTTAAAACTGATTGGTTAAGTAAAAGCAAAAGCTGTGTCCTTGTGTCTAGTTCAGATTCTTTCAGCCTATATTATTTCTCTTAACTTAAAGACTGGAATGGTTAAATTTGTCACAGTATGGATCACATCTCAATAGAGAGAATTTCTCATGGACAGGTTTTCCTTCTATGAACAATTGCATAGGCTAGTACCTTTCTCATTCACACTTATGTGGACCAGGTCTCAACAGCTCTCTGGCAGTTTCTACTGTCTGCTGGGCTCTCTTTCCTAACAGTGAGCCTGATCTGGTGCCTGTAGAAGCAGATGTGAAGGAGGTGAAGTCAACACCTAATATAACATTTATAAAACCTGGCTTTGCTGATGAAAACCCCATTGCCACCAACCTTAATTCTGAGAGCTGAAGTTCTCTCTGAACTTTAATTGCGTTCTTTTTTTTTTTTTTTTTTTTTTTTTGAAGAGAATAGATAATTCTCTACGGAGATCAAAACGTGCTGGCATAGTTCTAGAAAATCCTCCTCTCGAGGCAGATCCCAGTGAGGTGCATGTTACGCCAGCCACGGTAACGGTAAGCATCAGAACTGTGACTGAATGCTGAAAGAATAGTGTCATAACGTGAGCCTTTCCTTTTGTATTTCCTGTATTAATGACCAATTCTGTGTCAATTTGAATTGGAGAAATACTTGTTTATTTTAGCATTTAAAAATAATCTGGGATACTGCATGATGCTGTGCTTTATTGGTCTTGGAGCAACAATTAATATTTGTTAGGCTTATTGGAGAACAAAAAATACAAAGATGTAAAAATGTTGTAAAATGTGCATGTGTAGGGTTTACAGTGAGGCAACAGACATGTGCCACGAAGCGATTAAAATACATGGACTGAAATCCTGGCTCCATTGAAGACCATGATAGTTCTGCCACTGATCTCAATAGGGTCAGGATTATACCCATAGTATAAGACCACTGGAGAGAATTTTGAGCAGAACTAGATATCAGAAAACTCATCTCCTTGTCTTTCAGTAACTTGTCTAATGTGCAACAAATTAATGTTCTTCACATTCAGTCATGAAGCACCTGTGTCATGCGACCATATGTGAGTGCATATGAACTAGCCTGAAAGAGGGCATTTGAATTTCCAAGGTTATACAGGACTCCCGTTTCTCATTGCTGTTGGAGTGAGAGAAAGGCAGAAAAGTTTTTTAAAAGTTGAGAAAAAGCTGTATCCCGTTAATTCTTTTTTGGGGGCATAACATCATGTACACACTCCGTTCAAGGTTTCATTTCTCTGTTGTTGTTTTCTACAAAAGGAAACAGCAAACAACCCAAAAAGATTAACAGAAAATTTCAGCTGTTCTCATGAGGTAGACACCAATGGGATGTGTAATACACAGGACACAGTAATGGTGAGCATCAAACTACAATGGGTATACTTCCTCCTTTTACATTCTTTCTGTTTTAGGCTTTTTAAAATGTTCTCTTGTTGACACTGAGTCCAATCTTAAAGCCCTTATACACTCAAAACTCCTACTGACTCCACACTATCCGTGAGAATCTTAGTATATTGGAACATAAGATAAAAGGCTCAATGATTTTGTTTTAAATGTTTTGTTCACAGTTCAAGATAGCATTTGCCTATAGTTACCACACAGTGCTAGAGGAGGTAGTTCTGTTTCCCTGTATATTTAGGGAAAGAAATAAATGAAGCAAAAGCTCTCAGATATTTAGCAGTAGCCACTGTATATGAAATGAGTACATGCTTGCAGTCCAGTTCCAAGTGGACAGGTGTCTGCCTCTCAAAAGCCACTCTCACAATTGAAACTGTTGTTAACCATTGCCATAGAGAAGCTTGAAAGATTGATTGGACATGGAGATAGAACCACCCTCTTGGCTTTACAGGTGGTACCTTCACCAGGTCAAGGTGCACCTAAGGCCTGGTCTACACTGCAGGGGGGGGAATCAATCTACGTTACGCAACTTCAGCTACATGAATAACGTAGCTGAAGTCGACGTACTTATATCTGCTCACCGCAGTGTCTTCACTGTGGTGAGTCGACTGCTGCTGCTCCCCTGTTGACTCCGCCTGCGCCTCACGCCGGTGGAGTACAGGAGTTGATGGGAGAGTGCTCGGCAGTCGATTTATTGGGTCTAGACTAGATGCGATAAATCTACCCTCACTGGATTGATCGCTGCCTGCTGATCCGGCGGGAAGTATAGACATACCTTTAGGCACTAAACTAACTTCGTAAGTGAAAAATAAAAAAAAATTCTGAAAACTGTAGAAGTCGGTTCTACATCCATGTAAGCTAGTTCAGGACAAAATGCCCAGCTGATCAGAGGGAAAAAATTACATTTTATATGTAAATGAGGTATCCAGAAGGTGTAACTCTTACATATGTGAACTTAACTCTTTCCATGGCATGCTATATTAAGGGCTAAATTGCTAACACTTCGACCTCTGAGCCCAGAACTCAAGGGAAGTGCTGCTTCAGTAGTGCAGCTTTAGGGAGAGAAATGTTCTCATCCTTTGGAAAAAGAAAAGGAGGACTTGTGGCACCCAACAAATTTATTTGCGCATAAGCTTTCATGAGCTACAGCTCACTTCATCGGATGCATGCAGTGGAAAATACAGTGGGGAGATTTATATACACAGAGAACATGAAACAATGGGTGTTACCATACACACTGTAACGAGAGTGATCAGGTAAGGTGAGCTATTACCAGCAGGAGTGTGGGGGGGGGGAAACCTTTTGTAGTGATGATCAAGGTGGGCCATTTCCAGCAGTTGACAAGAACGTGTGAGGAACAGTGGCAGAGAGGGGGGAAATAAACATGGGGAAATAGTTTTACTTTGTGTAATGACACATCCACTCCCAGTCTGTATTCAAGCCTAAGTTAATTGTATCCAGTTTACAAATTAATTCCAATTCAGCAGTCTCTCGTTGGAGTCTGTCTGTTTTTGAAGTTTTTTTTGTTGAAGAATTGCCACTTTTTAGGTCTGTAATCGAGTGACCAAAGAGATTGAAGTGTTCTCTGACTGTTTTTTGAATGTTATAATTCTTGATGTCTGATTTGTGTCCATTTATTCTTTTACGTAGAGACCGTCCAGTTTGGCCAATGTACATGGCAGAGGGGCATTGCTGGTACGTATCACATTGGTAGATGTGCAGGTGAACAAGCCTCTGATAGTGTGGCTGATGAGATTAGGCCCTATGATGGTGTCCCCTGAATAGATATGTGGACACAGTTGGCAATGGGCTTTGTTGCAAGGATAGGTTCCTGGGTTAGTGGTTTTGTTGTGTGGTTGCTAGTGAGTATTTGCTTCAGGTTGGGGGGCTGTCTGTAAGCAAGGACCGGCCTGTCTCCCAAGATCTGTGAGAGTGATGGGTCATCCTTCAGGATAGGTTGTAGATCCTTGATGAGGCGTTGGAGAGGTTTTAGTTGGGGGCTGAAGGTGACGGCTAGTGGTGTTCTGTTATTTTCTTTGTTGGGCCTGTCCTGTAGTAGGTAACTTGTGGGTACTCTTCTGGCTCTGTCAATCTGTTTCTTCACTTCAGCAGGCAGGTATTGTAGTTGTACGAACGCTTGATAGAGATCTTGTAGGTATTTGTCTCTGTCTGAGGGGTTGGAGCAAATGCAGTTGTATTGTAGAGCTTGGCTGTAGACAATGGATCATGTGGTGTGGTCTGGATGAAAGCTGGAGGCATGTAGGTAAGCATAGCGGTCAGTAGGTTTCCAGTATAGGGTGGTGTTTATGTGACCATCGCTTATTAGCACCATAGTGTCCAGGAAGTGGATCTCTTGTGTGGACTGGTCCAGGCTGAGGTTGATGGTGGGATGGAAATTGTTGAAATCATGGTGGAATTCCTCAAGGGCTTCTTTTCCATGGGTCCAGATGATGACGATGTCATCAGTGTAGCGCAAGTAGAATAGGGCATTAGGGGATGAGAGCTGAGGAAGCATTGTTCTAAGTCAGCCATAAAAATGTTGGCATACTGTGGGGCCATGCGCGTACCCATAGCAGTGCTGCTGATTTGAAGATATACATTGTCCCCAAATGTGAAATAGTTATGAGTGAGGACAAAGTCACAAAGTTCAGCCACCAGGTTTGCCGTGACATTATCGGGAATACTGTTCCTGACGGCTTGTAGTCCATCTTTGTGTGGAATGTTGGTGTAGAGGGCTTCTACATCCATAGTGGCCAAGATGGTGTTATCAGGAAGATCACTGATGGATTGTAGTTTCCTCAGGAAGTCAGTGGTGTCTCGAAGATAGCTGGGAGTGCTGGTTGCGTAGGGCCTGAGGAGGGAGTCTACATAACCAGACAATCCTGCTATCAGGATGCCAATGCCTGAGATGATGGGGCGTCCAGGATTTCCAGGTTTATGGATCTTGGGTAGCAGATAGAATACCCCTGGTCGGGGTTCTAGGGGTGTGTCTGTGCGGATTTGTTCTTGTGCTTTTTTAGGGAGTTTCTTGAGCTGATGGTGTAAAAAGAAGGATTCTGGGTGGACTCCTCCTGAAACAACAGACTGGACTTCTACATAGAGTGCTTCCGCCGATGTGCACGGGCTGAAATTGTGGAAAAGCAGCATCACTTGCCCCATAACCTCAGCTGTGCGGAACACAATGCCATCCACAGCCTCAGAAACAACTCTGCCATCATAATCAAAAAGGCTGACAAAGGAGGTGCTGTCGTCATCATGAATAGGTCGGAATATGAACAAGAGGTTGCTAGGCAGCTCTCCAACACCACTTTCTACAAACCATTACCCTCTGATCCCACTGAGGGTTACCAAAAGAAACTACACCATCTGCTCAAGAAACTCCCTGTGTATGATAGCACCCATTGTTTCATGTTCTCTGTGTATATAAATCTCCCCACTGTATTTTCCACTGCATGCATCCGATGAAGTGAGCTGTAGCTCACGAAAGCTTATGCTCAGATAAATTGGTTAGTCTCTAAGGTGCCACAAGTACTCCTTTTCTTTTTGCGGATACAGACCAACACAGCTGCTACTCTGAAACTCATCCTATGGATGAGCCATTATTCCAAAGTCCCCTTTGCTAATCTCATGGTGTTTCAGGTGGATTTTAAAGATTGCATGAGAACCTTGATGTTTTGGTCAGCATCCCTTGCCTTTATACACTAGGCTGCAATGTTCAAGGCAGTGGATGAGTTATTGCTGACCCCACCGTGCACTTTTAACAAATCTGAATAAATAATAGCTGCCGCATTAGTCTACACTATCATCACACTATGGCTATACAGCTCATTAAAAAATTCTTAGGTGTTGAGCCAGACCCCTATCTTAACATGTCCTATTTATTTGAGCATTCAGTGGATTCTATATCCTGTGTCCACTTCTTATACCTTTGAGGATTCTCCTGCGGGCAGAGGTTAAACGGGGCCAGTACATGGCAATGCAACATGTCAGCAGGTGATTCTTCCACTACAGACTTTAAATCAACGGAGCTGACGCCTAAGGGTGTATTGTAGTAGGGCCAGAATGAGCTCTGGTACTTATGTCTGGCAGATGAAGTCTAGTACCCCATCTTTTAATCAGATCTGCTAGCTTGTCTTCAGTGGGGCTCTATATAGGCACAAAGACACTCTGCAAATGGATCTGATTGTAGACTTGTATCGTACTTTCTTTCCCCTCTCCACAGCGCTTTGCTCCATGTTGTTATGAGTTCCTCATCCTACTCTCAGTTCCACCATGGAGCTGCAATACGTGGAAGCTTTTTAGTTTTGGTTTGTTTTTTGGTAAATTAAGCCCCAGTTAGCTCTGATACTAACGAATACAGCAAAAATCCAGCATTGTTGCTTTCTTTTATCTTTAAATTAGACAGACCACCATTACCATATCGCAGACAGTCCAAAAACTCTGAAGAGGAAATTGGATGAACTTTTAGCAGAGAATCACAAGCTCAGAAGAAAATTAAGGAATGCTTCTGATCAAGAAGAGAGACTCCATAAAAATGTGGAAATCTTCTTGGACAAGCTGCACTCTAAAGACATGTTGTCGAGGGAAGTAACGTGATTGCTAGATCTGTGCAAAGGGCATGGGCTGAATGACAGATCTTCTCTCCCACTGCACCCAGCTGTTGGATAAGAAATGTTCACTAATGTTTATTGCTATACATGTCATTTTTGAATGTATTTATTAAATAAAAAGACATGTAAACACTACTGAAGTTTTCATATAAAAGCTAGAAACTTCAACGTTAAGATTGGCACTTGTGGTGTTCAGGGAGCGAATGTCAGCCTTTTCTTTTAATCCCTGTCTCCTCTTCATTTGTCCCACACGGGGACAATGAATATATATACCCCATATATTTTAGATATATAGTTTCATGGAGGGTGGATGGGAGTTTTACTGTTTCTTTGTTTGTTTGTTTTTAAAGTCTTCTGTAGACATTTACTAAGTGGACAGTATTTAGCACCTACGTTATTCATTTTTGTCTTTTTCCCCCCTTCTCCATCTTATGTCACCTTTTCAGTGCATTAATTTCTAGAGATGCAATGGTGTCATTGCAACAGCCATCCACAAGTGCACTATAAAGTCAGTTTACATAATGGATTGAAATATATACCCTTTTTTTTTTTTTTTTGGAAAGCTCAGCATTTGCATTAACTATCATGTTAAATCCTGTGATCATGCGTAGTAAAGGGTATGAGGGTGTGGGGGGGGTGCATGGATAGATGCAGACTTATTCTAGTCCATTGTATCAATATATATTTCTGCTGTCTATATAGCGTGCTAAAATTGAACATATTAAAATTCATTACGAAAAATAACTACTGTGTACACTATGTGCAATATTTAGCCTTCACATAGGGTGCCCCCCATGTAGGGACAAGAGGGGAATGGGCAGAGCACAAAGCATTCCAGCTAATCTAGGCTGTGAATCTAGTGCATAGACAGCCATGCAAAGCTGCCATAAATTTTGCAGTCCCAATGGCTGCTCAGGCTCATGCCGGGCCGGGATTGCACTGGTCAGTGGAGTAGTCCAGAATTAGGTAAACGCAAAGATGGTATATTAGCCGCCTTTGCCCTTCCCCTCCTGTGGGCTGCACCTTTTGCACCCTGCCTCCCAAGTGGCGCAGCATGGAATTTGTCCCTATTAGTTTAGATATTGAGGACACTACTAAAAGGCCTTTGACGGTAATGGAAAGGCTTTCTCTGACTTCAGCGGCCTTTGAATCAGGTTCTGCATTATCCAGTGATGATCTTCAAACAATGACCAGGGGGTTGTGCACTGTTTTCAGAATTGTGATATTCCAGATACCCTCCTGCAATTAAAAATATTAATCAATTAAAAACACCAGCTAAAACTGTTCTTTGTACAATAAATGCACATCAGGTTAGGCAATCTGTGTCACACCAGGCTTTTATTATCCCATAAACAATAGTTGTCAGAACATTACACACATACCAAACCTCCATCAAAGTCTTTGGGAGTTTGGGCACAAAAGGAATATTGTCTTCTGACATGTTCAGTACCACATACTTCAGATGTAAACCACTCTCAATGGACAATTTTGCAATAACATGCTCATAAGCTAAAGCAAAAAAGGGCACATGAATTTTTGCATTTAGGCCTCTTGCGGTCTCCTTTGAAAACCAGCCCTGAAAAAGATGTGGGAGTTTATAGCTGTAAGATTCCCATTGAATTTCATGGCCATTGCATGGCTGAAACCCTGCACAATTCTTAGCATCTAGGTTGCAATATACAGCTAGTTATAATTATACTATTAACACATAATTAAACCACAAGTCACAACCTAAACATTTAGGCATGTGTACAGCTGAAATTAAATAGGAGCTCATTTCTTTGTTCTTCACTGCGCTGGTGGAGATGTTCTGGGCAACAGCACAAACCAGTTTGAAATCCTATAAATGTTCCTGCAAGGTATTTTTTATGGGTGCAAGAGGGACTAACCAAGAAATAGGGGCAAAAATGAAACATCAGACGCAGCCCAGAGCTCCAAGACACACACACAAAAACATTCATCTAAAAACTGCAGTCTCCAGGACAACAAAAACTTCTGCATTATTTGCTAGTATATTTTTTCCTTATCTATTCCCTGTGCTTAAATAATCAAACCTTCACAGGCTCAGAGCCTGCAGGCACCTCTGGCTAAGGCTAAATGGCAATACTATGGAGGTGGAGGAAAGCACCTAGTGGAATATCACAGAGATCAGTGTTAGGGGGAAACAAACCACCCTTTTAAACATCTTCCTTAATCATATAGGAAAAGCACTAAGCCTATTAATGAAATGTAGATCATGTGACATTGAGGAAAACTGACCACCAGTGAGAACAGAGATGTAATTCAAAGGAATCTAAAGAGATTAGCAATGTAGACAGAAAATGAGGTTCAATTTGGGAAATTTACATTAAACACAGCCATGGAAAAATACTCTAAAAGACAAGCATACAATGGGAGGACTAGAGCCGGAAGGCGGTAATACTGAAAGAGAGCTAGTGGGGTGATAGATGATCAGTTCCATAAATGTTTGCAATGGAATAGAGCAGCAACAAAGCCAGTCTGCTTTGGGGCTGTAAATGCAGAGGCATCACAGTAATAAGCCTTCTCTTTGTGACGCTGGTGTGATTACATTTAGAAAAGGGAGCCCACTTCTGGACTCCACGTTACTAGAGATCAGAAATGATCAGCGGGCTGGAGGCATAGGTGCTGGAACGAAGAGTGCTGGAGGTGCGGCTGCACCCCTATGAAGTCGGAGTAACCCAAATACATAGTTTCTGCCTTCAGCACCCCACTATAAAAATTGTTCCAATACCACTGGCAGGAGGGACTTGAAAGATTAAAAGAGCTAAATATAGCTTTGCAAAGCGATGACGACGTGTGGGCAGGGGAGGACATGCTCACTACAAATCTTTGAAGAGTGTCAAATTCAAGGCTAGAGAAGAAAAATGTAGGTTAGTACAATAACTAATAACAGGATACAATTAATAACGATGCCAAACAGTGTGATCTTATTGCTGGAACCTTTGCGTCTCCTCACCCAATCGCCTCCCGACTATTTGTTATCCCCAGCTGTCTATATTCTGTAAGCTCTTCAGGGAAGGCACCACATCTTTTCATTGTTCTGTAAAGCACCTAGCACGTTTTTGGGGCACAGTATAAGGAATGTTTCTGTCGGAATAGTATGGAAACTTCCTGACTTTAAGTCCCTAGCCCAGGGGTGGCCAACCTGCGGCTCCGGAGCCACACGCGGCTCTTCAGAAGCGAACATGCGGCTCCTTGTCCAGGCACCGACTCCGGGGCTGGAGCTACAGGCGCCAACTTTCCAACGTGCCGGGGGGTGCTCACTGCTCAGCCCCTGGCTCTGCCACAGCCCTGCCCCCACTCCTCCCCCTCCCCCCCCCCCGAGCCTGCAGTGCCCTCCCTCCTCCCCCAGAGCCTCCTGCACGCCAGCTGATCGGGAGGGAGGGGGAGGCTCTGATCAGCTGCTGGTGTGTGGGAGGCGCTGGGAGCCGGGGGTGGGGTGGAGCTGATGGGGGGGCTGCTGACATATTACCGTGGCTCTTTGGCAATGTACACTGGTAAATTCTGGCTCCTTCTCAGGCTCAGGTTGGCCACCCCAGCCCTAGCCTGTGTAAAAGGGAGGTGGCAGATATCTGGAACAATGCTGTACTGCCAAGGAAATGGTCTTGATAAACTAATCAAGCTTTTCCATCTCTGTCTATGATTAGCTCATGCCCATGCTTCACCTACAACATCTGAACATGTGCACAAGGAGTGTTTTCTCAACCTTCTCTACTTCTGGGTAGGTCTAGGAATAGCCCACAGGTGGAGCCAACCCTCTCACCTTGCCCTCAGTTGAGGCTCAGAAGGGAATCTCCATCAACTGTTCCTTCTTAAGTATAAAGAAAGCTTAGGGACTTGTTTCAGTGGGAGTAACGAACACACAACTGATGCAATAATCAAGTCCCCCCTGTTTGTTAGAAGCATCTCCTTGGTAGAATGTAACAAAACTCATACCCTCAGATATTGAATGGTGCAATTTCAAAAGTTCATGGATTGGCTGAGAGCATGAGCACTTCTGGTGCAGATACTTGTTCATGCACATTTAAAATTTGCTTTTTGCAATTATTTTTGCATGCAGCTTTAAGGTGTGCTTTCCCTAAACATTCATGCCACTAACACTTTAGTCACATGGAGGCTCACCGAAAGTAACCCAAAAAGTTTAAAAGTCTAGCTGGAGTTAATTCATTTTACAACTGGAGCAAATATGTGTGGGACATTTTCATAGTATTCATGCAACTTTAGTTGTGAGCAGCATAATTATTTAAAAAGTGTATTTCCTGCCTCACTGCAGTTTTCTATTTTTCACTTTTCAAAAAACTCCATATCTAATTTTTCCAAATTTTAAAAAATACCCTATTGAAGAAAATAACTAGAAACTGCAACTAAGTGACCAGAATGTGTAGTATTTGCTTACAGGGGAATCACTGACAATCCATACATTGCTGGCTTTCCTTATTTTGATAGAAAGCAAGAACTGACTTTTTCAGAGAGCAGAGAACACCCCATTTTTTCAGAAAGGGCTATGGCTTTCTTTGTTTTCAAGCACTACAGCAAACTTGCTGCTGCCTTTTCTTTTCATTATTGGCAATTTAATTCTCCTCAGTGCATCTGTATTAGGCTAAACTGCATCCCAATCACGTCACTTACACTTTCGCTTTGAAACCACTTGGACTGGGGGAAGGATTCTGTTTGACGCTGAGCATTCTAAATGGGGAGGCTAATATTGCAAGGCAGCAGAAATGGCTGCTAATTTTAAACTACCAGCTTAATCTTTCTCTAGCAGAAACACACATTTTCTTCTACCATATTTTTTTCTCATAATAGAAATGAGACAGTTCCCAGGGGTGCGGTTACCAAAAGATAATCTCACCCCAATCTGTTTAGAGGCATGAGGGTCATGCCTCAAAATGCTCTAGCATATGATTATTTTATGAAAACCATACTGTGTATCATGGCTTATTGATTAACTAATAAAGCTTCAGTATTATTATTCAGAAGAGGGGGTGAGATATCAGAGGAAGATCTGATTCTGGAATGGGAAAGATTCTATCTTGCTAATCAAACCACCTTTCTCTTGCCCTGATTATAACCTCTGTGTGAAATTATAGGGTCAATGGATGCCAGTTTTAGTTTTTCATCAGTGATTAGCTCACTGGTTTATTAAAACTGAAAAACACCCGGAAACATATTTACGTGAAGACAAATTTTCACTAGACTGTTCCCTTTCCATTTATACTACATATAAGGGTTACAGAGCAGAATAGGATTTGGGTTTCTAGCGAGCCTTATTGTAGTCAAGGCACTAGAAGTGTGTCACACGATAGTACGTTAGATACCAGCAGTGCAGTGACTCATAGCCAAGTATGCCCTGCTGTTGCACTTTTAATAATAGCTCTTGCACAGCCTGGAACATTAGAACCTATTTTACTGAGAGAGGCAATGTTAGACTGGGCACTGGGGTAAACATCGTGCTCAGGGATGCTCTAAATGATGCCTGCTGGTAATGGTGCCCATTCCAAAAGACTGTTATGCCGCCAGAAGATCACTTGAGAGCAGTGGACTACTCTACACCAGCTGGAATTCCCCCACATTGGAGGACTCCTGATCTACTCATTTAGTGCAGCTGTTTGGCCCTTATGTATCAAGAGTGGCACAGAAAGGCTGGAATCTAGCCCTTGCCTCCTAGTCCAGTGCTTTAATTGCGAGACCATCTCCCCATAGGTTTCAGAGGAGCAGCCGTGTTAGTCTGTATCTGCAAAAAGAACAGGAGGACTTGTGGCACCTTAGAGACTGTAGCTGTAGCTCACGAACGCTCATGCTCAGATAAATTGGTTAGTCTCTAAGGTGCCACAAGTCCTCCTTTCCTTTCTCCCCATAGAGTTTCAGCCCTGTATAGAAATCCACAACTGGCATGGGACTTGATCCCATAGCCGATCAAGTCCTTGAGCTATAGCAGGCTGGATTCTGAGTCCAGTTACATCAATATAAATCTGGAGTTATTCCACTGACTTGAGTCGAATGAGTCCAGATTTATTGAGGCATAACTGAGATCAGAGTCAGGCACAGCACACTGAAAAAGGACTTAACTCAAAAAGATTATATCTGTTGTGGTATAATATCCAAACTACTGGACACAACTACAAATACCTATTTAATATCACCCTCACTTAAATTTGAACATGTTATTGGAAACAACTGGTCAAGTATTATGTATTTTTATCCTCTCCTAGTACTCACAATAAAAAGAGTCTGATAATAATGTAAAGGAAAGAAAGGTTTGATTAAACCCTTCAAGGTGGTATGTGCAATGAAGGTCTAACAGAAGGATCATTACACAATAATATAACCTACACAAGCCACCAGTGAAATGCCCCTCTAACTGTTCTCACTCTGTGCTACATTGTTAATTATTAATAGTAATGAGGTGCTACGTGATGTACAAGACTCATCATGAAGACGGACCCTGTCTTGAAAAGCTCAGTCCAAAAGGCAGAAATGGAGAAGACAAGATGCCCTGGGAAGTCCAGAAGAAGAATATTTATCTATCACTCCAAACATATGTATCAAGTGATATCATTTGAAGTTTTAAGATATTTTATCACTCCCCTTTGTCTACTTTTGAATACTGGTTACTTTCCTATGAAAATCAGAGCATTCAAACACACTTGTTAATTTTTATTTTTTTCCTTCCAAAAGTACTGTTTGTTCAAATTACCCAGTTGATTGTCCTATAGCATGGTTCTCAACGAGGGGTCCAGGGCCCCTGGGGGGGCTGCAAGCAGATTTCAGGGGGTCCACCAAGCAGGACCAGTGTTAGACTTGCTGGGGCCCAGGGCAGAAAGCCGAAGTCCCACTGCAGGGGGCTGAAGCCTGGGGCCCTGAGCAACTTAGCTTCACGGTGCCCCTGTGGCATAGGGTTCTGGGCATAGAATCATAGAATCATAGAATATCAGGGTTGGAAGGGACCCCAGAAGGTCATCTAGTCCAACCCCCTGCTCGAAGCAGGACCAATTCCCAGTTAAATCATCCCAGCCAGGGCTTTGTTCTATCAAATCCCCCCTCATTCTTCTCTTCTGCAGGCTAAACAATCCCAGCTCCCTCAGCCTCTCCTCATGAGTCATGTGTTCCAGACCCCTAATCATTTTTGTTGCCCTTCGCTGGACTCTCTCCAAGTTATCCACATCCTTCTTGTAGTGTGGGGCCCAAAACTGGACACAGTACTCCAGATGAGGCCTCACCAATGTCAAATAGAGGGGGACGATCACGTCCCTCGATCTGCTCGCTATGCCCCTACTTATACATCCCAAAGCCCTGGCTGGGATGATTTAACAGGAATTGGTCCTG
Source organism: Lepidochelys olivacea (assembly GCF_965140295.1). NCBI lineage: Eukaryota > Metazoa > Chordata > Testudines > Cheloniidae > Lepidochelys > Lepidochelys olivacea. The sequence goes on from NC_140415.1 coordinate 39,477,787, forward strand.
CTTTGAGCAGGGGGTTGGACTAGATGACCTTCTGGGGTCCCTTCCAACCCTGATATTCTATGATTCTATGATTTGTCAAGCCTGACCTTAAAAACCTCTAAGGAAGGAGATTCTACCACCTCCCTAGGTAACGCATTCCAGTGTTTCACCACCCTCTTAGTGAAAAAGTTTTTCCTAATATCCAATCTAAACCTCCCCCACTGCAACTTGAGACCATTACTCCTCGTTCTGTCCTCTGCTACCATTGAGAACAGTCTAGAGCCATCCTCTTTGGAACCCCCTTTCAGGTAGTTGAAAGCAGCTATCAAATCCCCCCTCATTCTCAGCTCCCTCAGCCTCTCCTCATGAGTCATGTGTTCCAGACCCCTAATCATTTTTGTTGCCCTTCGCTGGACTCTCTCCAATTTATCCATATCCTTCTTGTAGTGTGGGGCCCAAAACTGGACACAGTACTCCAGATGAGGCCTCACCAATGTCGAATAGAGGGGAACGATCACGTCCCTCGATCTGCTCGCTATGCCCCTACTTATACATCCCAAAATGCCATTGGCCTTCTTGGCAACAAGGGCACACTGCTGACTCATATCCAGCTTCTCGTCCACTGTCACCCCTAGGTCCTTTTCCGCAGAACTGCTGCCTAGCCATTCGGTCCCTAGTCTGTAGCTATGCATTGGGTTCTTCCGTCCTAAGTGCAGGACCCTGCACTTATCCTTATTGAACCTCATCAGATTTCTTTTGGCCCAATCCTCCAATTTGTCTAGGTCCTTCTGTATCCTATCCCTCCCCTCCAGCGTATCTATCACTCCTCCCATTAAGGGGTAGCAAGCAATTGCCCTGCTTGCTACCCCTTAATGCCGGCCCTGGCTTTTATATGCAGAAAACCAGTTGTTGTGGCACAGGTGGGCCGTGGAGTTTTTATAGCATGTTTGGGGGGGTCTCAGTAAGAAAAAGGTTGAGAACTCCCGCCCTATAGTATTCCTTACACTAAGCATTATGGGCTTGATCTTGGCCTCAGTTTAATCAATAGGAGTTTTGCAAGGAGACAGAGAATTAGCAGTCACTCTGTGTAAAGCAATGCAATGACTTTTCCATTAGTCATGACACTCCCTAATGAACAAAACATAAGAACCTCCAGAAGAGGAGAGAAAGCTGACGCCTTCCAAAAACAACAGACAGGTAACCAGTTTCCCCTTGTATATATATCACACCTCTTACCCCATGCTAAGAAAGAAATCCCTTCTTAAAAAAAAATATGTATTTGACTTTAAACATATGAACAGTCCCATTTAATTCCTTATGAAATCCAGGCTGTAGTGGGGCAGATACCCTGCGCATGTGAAGGGCTGGGCTGATTGGGGAAGCAACCACAGCTGGGGCCACACCCCAATCAGGCCACAGCTGGCCCTATAAAAGGGCTGTGAGCCAGGCACTGAGTGAGTCTCTCTTTAACTCTGGAGAGAGAAGGATCTGGCTGCCTGGGAGAGAAGGGTACTTGAGGTAGAGTAGTGCTGGGGAGCTCCAGCTTCTAGGCCTTGTGTAAGGCCTAAAGCAGGGACTGAGGTTGCAGAGGTACAGTCTGGACTGAAGAAGCAGTAGCAGCTGGTCTAAACCCCTTTGCCAGTGATGAGTAGTTTATAGACTGCAGTCTGCCCCAGTGGGTGGGGGTCTAGATGAGGACTGGCAGTAGCCACTGAGGCAAGGTGGGGATAGAGGGTTGGAGGGTTCCCCTGGGTGGGGAGATCCTGAGTGTGGGGTTACTACTGGGGGCAGAACCCCAAGGTAAAGGGGCACTGGGGTCTGAGAGGGACATGGGGGTCTGAGGTAGGTGAGCCACTGGCAGAAGGAGGCCCTCCATATGCTGGAGAGCTAATTCCCAGGATGACCAGCAGGAGATGCCACACAAGTGAATTGTTGCTTTGCTACAGAAGCCTATATTCTTTATACAAGTTATTTTTCAGAACTGTGCTGATTTTGCTGCAGAGATGTACAAGACTAGGCAAGAAACCCAGAAAACGTTTCTTTTCCTGTACATCTTTAAATGTGGCTTCTTTCCTTCCACCTCTGACACTGTACTATCCATTCCCTGCCATTTGTCCCTGTCTCCTGTCCCCCAGAGTGAGGCCATCAACATTTGAGTCAGGAGGAATTGAGAACTCTGTGGAGACCCATCGTACACTTCTAGTAGGTAAATAATTTCACCAATAGTCTTCCCCTCAACATCACCAACCAAAACAATTGAATGGCTGAAATGTTCTATGAAACTTCCACCCCAGCATAAGATAATGTCTTTAAAATTCCATATAGGTTTCTCCATGGCAAAATTGAGCATTTCTCCATAGCACAGTATACAAGAACATTTTCATTGTCTTTTACCCAGTGTATAACACTCAAGCATATAAATGAAGCATATAAATCTAGTATTTTGTTAAATATGTTTTAGCTGTGTGTAAAAGAAAGAAGTAAAGAAAGTCATGAATAGATGAACATAAGAATTCCTGGTCTGCTGCTCATTTAAATGTAAGGTATAAAACTAAAATTAATCATGAGGGTTTTTGTTTTTCACTGGGATTATTTTAGATAACATATGTTATGTGGTTAGAGGGGAATTCTTGTTACTGAGGTTCAGATTTCAATATCGTTACCAATATTGACCAGTATTTTACTCTATAAGTAGGGTCATTGATTCCAAGGGGATTAATCACATAGTAAAGTACTACTCAATGCGAATAAGGAATCTGAACATGGCCCTATGTTGATTGGAATCTGCTTTTGTCTATTTAATGTTGGAGAGTACTTTGTTTTAAAAATATATTCTTTTCCTCTATGCAATAGAAAATGCAGCTTCATAAAGCAATATAAAAATATAACCCAGGACTAAGACTTAATGAGAAAAGGGAAAATACATTGACACTTTCAACCCTGTGTGGCATATTCTTTATGAAGTTGGGTGTTTGGGGTAGATTTTAATATTTTTTAAAGATGACAAAAGTGTTGTAATTGTTGGATAAAAATAAAGGGCTTCTAGGACTTTGAAATTCTTTCTGAGATGACAAAGAACAAAGGAAAGTCTCTGCCTCAGGATCCATTCCAGCCAAATTCTGCTCTCAGCTCAGCAGGCAGGGCTCCCATTGAAGTCATAATGTTTTCATGCCATATTGCATATCCAAGTGTAGAATGTGGCCCTGAGTGACTGATGTCCAAGGCTTAGGACCAACAGCCACTGGATGAATTATCCTTCCATCCAAACCCATCAATACATATGGTTAGTACTAGTGGGGGACTCATCCGTAAGAGAACTACTGTAGCAGTTGTATCAAGGCTCACACAAGGTCAAGGATTTAATTGGGGATTGGTCCTGCTCTGAGCAGGGGGTTGGACTAGATGACCTCCTGAGGTCCCTTCCAACCCTGATATTCTATGATTCTATGATTACAGTCCTGGACATTACATTTCATCGGTTAACTCAGAAGGGTTGGTCAATGGCTTTGGACACCAGTCTTTGTGCTCAATCTGTTCTAGCTGTTGAATAACAGAATGGGGAGGCGGAGATGTGTAACAATAGCTAACTCTCTCTCTCAAGAGAAAAGCCATGCTGCTCTATTCCTGTTGGAAGGTGACGGGAAACCAAAGGAAAGTACACTATAACAACTGTGTTTGTAGAACACAAGGAGGTTCTGTAGCTCAGAACTCCTGATGACCCTGTTGTGGTGGAGTGAGTGTGTGTAAACCCTTTATTTATTACAGGACACTAATAAGTATCCTGAAGGCAATATGCTAGTGCAGACAGTAAGCCCAGAGGACTTGTACTCAAATACCTTTACCTTTGCTATACAAAGATAACTAGAGGAATGGAAAGTGCCTGAGTTCTGCAGAACTGTTATTAGTGTGATGGGTGTAAAATCATATATTAACAAGGGATCAGAAAATGAATGATATTTCTAAGGATCAGTGAAGTATTTTGTTTCCACCAAAATAAAACTCCGGGTCAGAGAGCCTTTGCGTACATGAGAATGAGGTGCAGAATATTGATTCTGCAGGGACTGGACAAAGTGGAGTCAGACAATTCCTGAGTAAGTTAACACACAAATTCCAGTAGGGATGCTGATCATGCAGACTGTCATTTCTATTGACCCTTAGTTTTTGAAATGTCATTTATTGTTTCTATGATGTCTCTGAAAGCCCTGCATGTGCCCATTCCTGATGCCAGTGGAGCCAATTGCAAAACACCCTTTTACTGCACTGGGTGCACAGCTGAACTCTAGGGTTCAAATTCACTCCAGTGCAGAGGGCCAGTGCAAAGTCTATGTACCACTTACATGCTACTTGTGCCCTCAAAGTAAGGCCTTTAATGGGACCTAAAGTGGTGCATGGGATTGTGGGCCCACTGTGTACGGGTGAATTTCACCATAGGTGAGTAGAAGCACATTTCAGGAGCACATTGGCATCTCTTCTGCCTTAAAACATTAATGGATGTAAGGAGTATGGTATATGTCTGGCACAGATCTCCCTCCATACAATGCTGTACAAACTTCTGATGCTATATAAATAGCAAATAAAGTTTGAAAGAGCTTTTGATGAAGATTAGCTGCATATGTTTGTAGTTTTGGTTAGCACTACAGCCAGTCAGCTGTCCCTCAACATCCCTTTTCCAGTACAAGCATGTAAAGTCTAGCTTCTGCAAAGGAATAGTTCTGTTGAAATGATGTTTTCTATATTTAGAAGCTGATAATATAATTTAATTTGCCTCCTGTTATTGCGGACACACTATGATTTGCATGGTTCAAAGGCTTTTCTCCACCCCAGAATGAAGGAGGAACTGAATAGTTTCATGTTGGACATTCTCCCACTCTGTAAGTAACTTTTAAGTTATATTTTAAGCACAACCATATGTTTTCTTGGGTAAGCCTTTGGCTGGGTGATGTGGACTCTTATTTATTTGGTTTTACATTTTATAAAGCCATAAAAATAAATCACACAGCCAGATACTAGAACTAAGCAAACAGTGTGTATGTGAGAGAGCGAGAGAGAGGATTTGTACAAATATTTGTTTGAATTTGAAAGCAAATTTGGATTTGACCTTGTTTGTGACACTTTGTGAAACTATTTGAGCACTCAGTAATTACAAAAAGGGAATGTTAAGGTTGAGAATTCACCAAGAGCAATTTCTGAATTTTACACTGGATTGTAGTTGTCACAATTCTAACGGTGTTTGTAAAAAGGGTGCATGAACCTCTTGAGGCATGTGGAGGAGGAGAGCCCTTTGTGAGCCAGAAGCACTGTGCTCCTGTTTTTCAAACCAAAACACCAAAAGAAAAAGAGGCCACTTGATAGCATTAACAGGGCACAGATGTTTCCTTCCCACTCTTCTAAAGCAGCTGTGCTCTTACCAGACTCATCAACCTCCTTCCAGTCAAAGAGATCAGGTGGATACTGTTATTTCAATAGTGGTCTCTTCTCAGAAGGAGGGAAGAGATTAGGGAGAAAGGTTTCCCTGGATGGTTCACAACTAAAGGTATGAGTTCAGTGTAATTTTGCCCTAATCCTTGCAACTGGATCTTCCCATGTGAATCCAATTGCAGAATTGGGGCCTCTGCTTGTCATTTGGAAATGGGCTGCTTCAAAATCAAAAACTTTTGTTTAACTGGAACTAACTATAGACTGAACCAAACCCAAAAAAAGGACTTTCTATTAGAATCTAAAATGGATGTGAACTAGCTCCCTTTCCCACACCCTCCTTTCAGCTGTGAACCTTGGACCTACTATTGTGGGTCACTTTCATAAATCATCCAATCAGGAAATAGAAACAATACTACTTGACTTATGTAGCTAACCAACAGCATGTCAATTAAGAATATTTACAGCTAACTGTTTGCAAATAGTCTATAGGTCAAGAATTACTTGTTGAAGAAATCCACAGATAACATCAAACATGGTATACACGCAAGCTTTTCACAATCTGTTTATGGACAATTTGAAAACAAAAATAAATCTGAGGAATAAATTGGTGACAAAACTCTCCAGCTCCTATAAGGCAGACGGAAGGGGCCAGGCTTGATTTTCCCTTCCTTTCCAAGGCCCAGACTTGGCCGCGATGGCCCAACCACTTCCCTTTTTCTGAGGCTACGTGGGTGAGGCCAGACAGAGACTCTAATTATTTATATGGGCCCTGTCACTTTAGTATGTGAGCAGTTTTTCAGCTGCTGCCAGAAGAGCAGCAGTTGGTAGTGAGAGGGGGAGACCTTCTCATGGGAGTCTCACCCTTTGATGTTATGAGCATGACACCAAGGGCTTTCATCTGTGATGTCATCAGTACTGACAGGAGAGTGTATGAAGGACCCTCAAAGAGAAATTTGGGTTTGCCACCTCATTGGATGTTAGGTGGATTTTGATTAAAAGGCTGCTCTGGCACAAGGTGGGAATTTTGTATTACTAATCTAAAATAATATATAAATTAATTAAGTAATAAATATTAATCATTTGAAAACCGAACTGTTATTAACTAACTGGCAGATGTGTAATAGCTGAGCAACCAGTTGAATTACTAAACAGATATTTGGCTAGGGATAAGAATCAACAAAAATGAACGAACAATAAGTTGATGGAGGGGCAGCTGGAGGATAATATAAAAAGAGAACTAACCTAACATGTGCCTGTCATCAGTGGGATCTCTTTCTTCATGTGCTTCCCCCATGCCTCCATCTGACTTTATTTCATTTAAGACCAAAAGCTCTTTGACACAGGGATTGTCTCATGTGTCGTATAGAACCTGCCATGATGGGACTCCATTCTTCTCAGGGCATCATCATCATTTCAATTTACTGCCAGCTTCCTGTATCTGCAAAGAAGTGCTCCCTGGTGTCTTCCAGCACAAGGAAGTGTTGAGTATTTCCTACAAGGTGCCGAGAGACCTCCCCTCCTATTGAATCAATAGGAAATGAGGGTGCACCTTGCAGAAAATGTTCAGTGCCTCCATAGCATTGGAACCAAGGGGAATACCTCTCCCTCTCTACTACATGCACCATGGAAAGAGGCACTTGTGTTTGACTAGGAAGGGCGCCCTGCAGACAGTGCTAGCTTTATATGATACTCGCTCTCAAGTGCTCTGCAGGATGGGGGAGCGAAGGACAGTTTTGGCATGAGGGATGTGACGTGGAATGGATTTTGGTTGGATTGGGTTTGTAGAAGGAAAGAGGAAGTGATGTAGTATGAAAAGGATTGAATTAGAGAGCTTACATCTGAGAGTTTGAGGTAGCTGCTAATGGCCCCCTTCTTTAGTCTCCTAGGCCCAAAAAACAATGGGAGTTAGGCCTCTAAATACTTTAGAGTATCTGACCCTTGCTTCCCAGCAATTTCACTTTCAGTGCCCTCATAACCTTGGTGTCCATCCTGTGAGGGTGAGTGCCACCTGAGATTGCGTTCAGCACATCTTGTGGAATTGGGTTCATGATGATTAACATAAAGCCAGCAGTGCCTGGTGTGGGCCCAGACCCACAGGATGGGATTCACAAAGGAATTTAGGTGCCTAAGTCCCACTGACTTCACTGAGTTAGGTGCCTAAATACCTTTGTGAATTCCACTACCCGCAGTAACTCACGCTTTCCACTACAATGTATTTACGTGCTGAGATACTTCCCATTTGAAGCACCCAAGGCTGTCTGACTTGGGGGACAGATGGCTGTAAGGTTGGTACTGCATGCAGACAGCTAGATAGAAGGAAGTTGTGATGGAATCTTCTCATTCTCAGCCTTCACCCTGCTCTGGAAGTCAAGAACGCACTCAGCCACATAGAGTAGTATCTGTTCATCAGCATCCCCTCCTGTTCCTGACAGGCAGGAGCGCTGTGTCCCTGTTGCCTAGGAGGATGGCTTTTAAGGAGGGAGCCTGCTGTTTCTGCCATCTATCCCAGTTCCACTATCCAAGTCATCTGCCTGATGACCCTCTAGAGCTAGCTCTGCAGGTAAAAGAAACTACTGTGCTTTATGTCTCTGAAGGCAAAACGACAGAGTCATGAATGTCTCTTGTGCTCTACGCAATAATTATCCGTTGTGGACAAACTGATTTCAGGTTTTAGCAGAAATTGATTTAAGTAAATTTTCCTGCCAAGCTCACCTGAGCCAGCCAGCCAGCTCAGTCTAGTGCCAAATCTCTCCTGATGTTCCCTCATTTGATAAAAAAAACAGATACATACTATTAGATACAGCTTCACCCGAGCTAGCCATACTGCAAACTTGTTTCTCTCTAGTTGCCTGCCACTCAGCTATCTAGACAGGTTGTCATTATCAGCTTCCCACTGCCCCAGCTTTGCCCCAATTTTTTTTAAGCCCTACAGCATTGTCATTTGATGTGGCTGGTGAGGGAATTAAAGTAGATGAAGATTGAGGATACCACTCCCTTAGGTAATGATATATTCTGATTCCCTCCAGCTATCTTGCTAACAACCCAATCCTCCTCCATCCTGTCCTTACTCCCCTATATTAAGAACTAAAGAATAATTAAAACCCTTCTTCATAAGGTGTGGCTAAATTCAATATTCAGTTTACATTATGTTAAAAAATGCTTGTGACAGATGGGGTATGTTATGTGCTATGGCAATAAGTTAGTTGGCATGTAATAGCCAGCAGGAAAAGCAGACAAAGATACCTGGGTATGCAATAGCCAGCAGGAAAAGCAGACAAAAATACCTGGTGCTTTATACTTTTGAATCACAGCCTTCAGTAAGCCCTCATGGATTAAAACAACAATTATTAGGTTTTAATAGTAGTATTAATCTAATATGGGTATTACCTGTTCATACAGCAAAGATAAAATGAGTAAATGTTACAAATATATGTTATGATCCATCAGGTACACAAAACACCACAAGAAGACTGTGCATAAGGCTGTATAGACATGTCAGGATCCCAATAATATCACAAGACATGGGAGCTTTTCTTCTAAGGTTAGCATGATCTTGTCAGAATTGCCCACCCTGGACCCTTTTAGGCAAAGAAGCTTTGATTTTAAAAGAATTGCTAATTTCTATATGCATATACAAACTTGGGCCTTGATCCTGTAAACACTTTTTACTAGGAGTAGGCCCAGTGGCTTACATACAATTAATCACAGACATACATCCAGCAGTAAACATTTGCAGGATTAGAGCTTAGGTTAGATAGTTATCTAAAGATATTAGGAGTATTTTTTCCCCTATATCAAAGATCATAGGCTAGGGGAGTCAAAGCTGCTGTAAGATACTGCTCCAAAAACCACCTTCTCTTAGTCCACACCCAGCAATTTCTGATGAGATCATACTAACCTCAAAAGCAAAAGCTCCCATGACTTGTGATATTATCAGAACCTTGACATGCGCATACAGCCTTATTCTTGTTTTATTTTATATACATGATGGATCACATAATACCGTAACAAGAAAAACAGGTTTGATGAAAATCAAATAAAACTAAACATGACAGTGAACAGTGGTCATAAGCTTTAAATTATATGAGGGGTGGCAGGGAAGACAACTTTTTCTGTCAGAACAGTGCTAGCTACAGGAATCTGCTATGGTTTCCTTTACATGTGGACAGAGATTTGTGTTCCTGAGAACCAGTTTGGAATTATGTAAAAAAAACAAAACTTGCTACAGATTTCAAAAAAAACTATTCTATAGCACAGTTTTACTGTCCTGGTTCTTGGGTGAGGGGCTACATCACTGTCTATTTAAATTAGGGATCTCCAGAGCAGAAACCATTGTGGTATCTAAGCACCAATGCTGAGGAAATGCTGATTGTGACCATTCGGGGAATTTATTTAAACCTATGAATTCCATTCAACTTTCTGAATTCTATTTCTGATCATAAGAAATCAGTTTGGAATAAATCTTTGCCTTTCTGGCAGAAAACAGAAAATGTCTGAGAAACTGAAACAGGACCATTAGGAACTGAATAGCCTTGTCATGGCAGAACAATGGAGACTGTCTGCTCAAGCCATTGACTGTTAGTGATCCTCTGCCTGCAATAGGGCAGAGAATGGAAAAACCCTAGTGGAAGGACAGAAGGAGCACAAGGTATTAAAAATTGGTCTTAAAAAGAGAGAGACTTTGTAGTAAAGGTGGGCACTCCATCACCAGAATGGGAAGGCAGAGCAAGCAGAAAGGGGGGAGCAGGAAGGAACTAGACTCTCTGAAGGACACTGACCAAAACTCAGAGGACTCTCATGAGTGCCGAGTACCCTGGAGGAGGTTGCACTCAGGTTTTTGTTATTTTTCCATAGATCTTAAATCTCTTATGATTTTCAATGAGTAAAATGTGTGTGTTGGAGAAGTTCCTTTGCCAAACCTGTCTGTGTTCTTTACCTTAACTGTCACTTAGTCCACAAACAGCTAAATGGTAAGCCACAGAGCCCATGCAGGTGGGACCTCAGGGAGAGCATGCATAAACTACTGGGGAGACTTGAGGATGGTTCAGCCCTAGTTTAGGGGTGGCCAGGGTTTCTGGTCTATGACACTCCACATCCCACAAGGCATATCAGGCAGGGAGTCTGCCCATTAGGAGTCTGCCTGAGAGGTCAGATTTACTGATATTGTCTGGATGCTGTTCAGACCCAACTGGGTTGAAAGCACAGGGGATCCAAAGATGGAGTCCAATACAGCAGCTTGGTAACCATCCACAAGAAAGAACAGTGAGTGCCCCTAGTATATAAACACGGTTGTAGCTAACATGTTCTGATCCTGTTGGAGACAAGTCCTTAATGTTTTATAGTCCTATTGTTTGATTTCAAGAACTTTATGAACAGCTGATTATTGGATGATTAGGCTTATGAGATCAAAGATTAACTCAGTCAATCATTATAAACTCTGTCTGTTTGCATATGCAATGCTATTAGATAAAATGCTGTAAAAGTAGGCTGGCTCAGTGATATAGCCACCCGAACCTTGTCTCCCTAGCTTGCAGGCATTGACAGTCACAATATCCAGCTAACTTACAGAAGAGGAGAGATGAACTCCAGAGAGATGGTAGCTCCAGAGAGATGGGGTGGATTGCCACTGAGCGAATGTGATGTTCACACTCCACACCCAGTTATGCCAGGAAAGACTTGGCTAGCCACAGAAGAAAAAGAGCTCAGCTGCTAAGTTTTGAGTCCTCCAGCTCTGCTCATTAAGAGGAAGATATTGTCCCTCTTATTAGGAAAAAATGGTATGTAAGAGAGGTGTTCCAGGAATTGGGGCCTGGTCAGGATTGCTGGGAAAGAAGTCCTGAATTAATTGCATTGCTGCTTAGGGATAGCAATACTGTACTGGCTGAAATTGGAGACTGTTATCTTACATTTGCACTTGGCTTTGACATTTGCCTGGCCAACAGCCTACATGCCCATTTGGGACTCAGCAGAATGATGCTGGAGCTGTTTTACAGTCTAGGGCTGTGGAAAGCTCTGTCAGGGATGTGGGCAGAATCTTGGTTTTCTTAGTTGTGTTTGTCCATAATAAAGACCAGGAAAGCACTTTACACTTTATTTGGCTGCTGCCTATTTCATAATGCCTGGGAAACATGATGAGGCACTGAGTGGGCCAGAGTCTGGCCATCTGGCAAAGTGTGCACCACAGCGGGGAAATGAGAGAACTACTCCACCCTTCAAAGTTGTACAAGTGTCTTTATTTTACACACAGGGGCCCAACACATCTTAGGAAAATATTCTACAGTGATGTATCCTTCCAACTGAACAACCAGCAGCTACAATTATCACTAATTGCGGCCAGTGACTGACCACCAAACCAGAGAAGACAAATCAGAGAGGTTTTTAAAAGAAAAATCTTAACATTGTACTTAGGCTGACTTTCTAGATTTTTTTTTCCCTCCCCTTAGTTTGGTAAGACTGGATTGACCTGAGACTTGCCATTTCAAGAGCAATGTTTTTTAAAATATGTTAAAACTTAAATTTAATAATAATTCCAATTTTCCTCAAGTCTGGAGGGTTCAGCACAGCACTTTCAAGATAGCCTCAAGAGAAGTCTCTTTTCAGCAACTAGCCGTAAAGAATGTGGCTATAGCTTTTCTAAAAGTGTATCTGGATATGTCTATTTAAATGTAAAATTAATGTTAGTATTGAGAAATCAAGTACTCCAAAATGAAAATTCCTCCTGCAGTATTAATTTGGTAAAGCACATCCTTACATTTTATGGTATATTGTTGACAAGAAACTAATAGGCTATGTTTATGTCTTAATAAAACAAAGAGAAAGTGCTAAATACAGGCAACAGGGCCATCAATAACTAAGGCATCCTTAACACTATATGACCAACATTCTAAACTATTCTAGTTACTTTAGTTGCACATCACAAGCCATCTAAAGCCAGATGGTGTGTAGATTTGCCTACCTGCCACTTCCTCCCCTCCCACCTCACTGGCTATATTTTCCCTGCTTGATTCTTCCACATTATTCCTGCTCCTCCCCCACCTCTTCCCCAGGACTGTACAACCAACCTCACATCTCCAGTTATCTGTCTCCTCCTCCTAACTGCTGCTGACTTCCTCCTCTTCCCACTCCTGAATTCAAAAAGTAAATGCAAGAGTTATGGGGTTAAAAGCTCTTCCAAAAGTGAAATAAGAACATAAGAATGGCCCTACTGAGTCAGACCAAAGGTCCATCTAGCCCAGTATCTTGTCTTCTGACAGTGGCCAGTGCCAGGTGCCCCAGAGGGAATGAGCAGAACAGGTAATCATCAAGTGATCCATCCCCTGTCGCTCATTCCCAGCTTCTGGCAAAGAGAGGCTAGGGACACCATTCCTTCCCATCCTGGATAATAGCTATTGATGGACCTGTCCTCCATGAATTTATCTAGTTCTTTTTAGAACCCTGTTATGGTCTTGGCCTTCACAACATCCTCTGGCAAGGAGTTCCACAGGTTGACTGTGTGTTGTGTGAAGAAATACTTCCTTTTATCTGTTTTAAACCTTCTGCCTATTAATTTCATTTGATGACCCCTAGTTCTTGTCTTCCTTATCTACTTTCTCTACATGATTTTATAGACCTCAATCATATCTCCCCTTAGTCATCTCTTTTCCAAGATGAAAAGTCCCAGTCTTATTAATCTCTCCTCATATGGAAGTCGTTCCGTACCCCGAATAATTTTTGTTGCCCTTTTCTGAACCTTTTCCAAATTACAATACATCTTTTTTTGAGATGAGGCAACCACATCTGCACACAGTATTCAAGATGTGGATGTACCATGGATTTATATAGAAGCAACATGATATTTTCTGTCCTATTATCTATCCCTTTCTTAATTATTCCCAGCATTCTGTTTGCTTTTTTGACTGCCGCTGCATGTTGAGTGGATGTTTTCAGAAAACTATGCACGACTCCAAGATCTCTTTCTTGAATGGTAACAGCTAATTTATACCCCTTCATTTTGTGTAGTTGGGATTATGCTTTCCAATGTGCATTACTTTGCATTTATCAACATTAAATTTCATCTGCCATTTTGTTGCCCAGTCACCCAATTTTGAGGGATCCTTTTGTAGTTCTTCGCAGTCTGCATGGGTCTTAACTATCTTTAGTAATTTTGTATCATCTGCAAATTTTGCCACCTCACTGTTTAACATGTTCTAGGGATTGATCATGAGCACTTTGGCCCCGATCCTGCAAAGCACTTAAGCAGCATGATCACACGTGCACATCAGCTATTTTAAAAATTGGGAGCAATCCGGAAATAAAAAGCCTCTGACTCCGCTTGTATGTAGGGCCTTGCTTGGTCTGCTTTAGTGAAGTGTTATGCCTCTTCTCAGTTTCTTATGTATCTATCCCTCCATGGTGAAAAAAACTTTAAGCCTTTTAACAGAAGAGTGACAAGAAAGTAAAGGAGTTTAATGCAAGTTGGAGTGAAAGTGAACAAATGACAAGAGTGCACTGAAAGGTCACTATTTGTGATGTATTTTATATTTTCTTAATATTTGAGAGGCGTCTGGAGAAGCAGAGCCATTACTGATGCACCTCCAGAGCCATGGTAAAACAGTGAGCTTGAATGGATAAAATACTACTGAAAATAATTTTGAAAACATTGTAAGGAGAAATATTGATTAATCATTCAGTACCTCTTTTCTTCTGATTTGGACCTAGATGCTGTCATCCATGCCTCTTAAGACTTTTGCAATGTGCTTTACAGAAGAATACACCTAAGGGATCACCATTTGTTCTAAAGTCTCTTTGGAATTGCCCTCAAAGCTGTAATTATTTTCATGTAGTGTCATTTTTCTTCTCTCCCCTCCATGTCCCCAAACCAGTTACTGGTGCCACAAAATTTATTGAAGGGTGGTGAAATAAAACATAGCGTAAGGATTTGCTAATGTAGACCCTGCACACCTGAGTATTTCCCCTTCCCCCACAACTTTCCTCTCCTCCTCCATCTTATTAGAAAGATGGGTTGAGGGCCATGCTTTTTTAACTGGTCAGGACCATGTTTCCATTTCTTTTTAGGAAGTCAGTCTTAGCAGCTTCTGTAACACTGATTTAACACATGTTTGAGGACATAAACCAGCAGCCATGCACCAGCCCTGGAGGCAAATGGCTATACGAATAAAGAGCCCTGACTTTGAGGGAGAGGGCATAGGGAGTTGTAAGAAATGGAGATTAATGGTATTTTTCAGGCATAGAGATAATCAGTTCTCAGCTCAGTCATTCTCCACCTTCCAATGTGATGTAGTAGCTAGTACCATAGAAGCCAACTAAGCTCTCAAAAAAATTTGAAATATTTAGCCATCAATATGTTGCATTACTGGGTCAAAGAGTACTCCCTTTCCTCTTGTACTTGTATCATTTCTTTCCCCCCATTAAAAAAATAAGACAGTTGCTTGTGTGAAAGAGAACTAAGGGCTCGTCTGTATGGTGGGTAATGTGCTCTATGGGGATGGGATTTCTAAAGTGGACTAAAGTGTTCTGGGTAGACCTCACTGGTGCACACAGAAGGTTTCCTAGTGCACTTTAACACAGACCTATTTCAAACAGCACTATGTCAAAGTGCACCAGCAGGGTCTCTGTGGACTAATAATGTTCAACACATTAGTGTAGTTTAGAAATCACACCCCTGTAGAGTGTATTACTCCACTTTATTGACAAGCCTGAAGTAAAATACTCTCCCCTCCCCCCCCGAAAAAAATCCAAACACCAACCCCCCTCCTTCCTAATGATCTCCTTCTGCCTTATCCCCTCTATTTAATATAATCTTCTTAGGCAATCACTATGCAAATATAAAATCAGTGTTACAGCAGGTACTACACCTTACTGTTTGCATTCAAACAATGAAACAGGTCACTGGAAAATTAGAACCATAATAAGTTTACTGTTTATTTTAATAATTGTTTCTGCATCTAGGCCATTAAAGATATGCAACCACATGTTTAAACTACCTGTGTTACACAGAGGAAAGCAGCCCCAACCTTGTTCCACCCCAACTAACTACAATCAATAATTCTGCAATGGTTTACAGTCAGACAAATGCATGAGGACGTGCAGTGCATTCTGGAGAGCTGGAAACTCTGGCAGACCACCAGAGGGAGTGAACTGCACAGCCAAGGGCCCTCATTGAAGACCCCTCCTCTCTGTTTCTCAAGAATGAATATCTAGGGACTCATAGCAAAAGTGCTGATCTGTTCCCTCGTATCTACAGCCTCACTAAGTAACCCGGGGATATGGCTAATGCTTTTCCACTAGGTCTTCTGCTCCATTTACAATAGTGTGAGGAAATGCAGCAAAGTGATAGATCCAAAAAGGTTACACATCTGTTGCAGTGGGGGAGAGTACTCCCCTTCCACATGGATTTTATGTGGGAAGAGGCACATATGGCTCTGAAGTTTAAGTGTGTGAGGTCCTGCTATCTCAACACATGTAATACCCTGCATCTGCTTAGTAACAATATTTTTTGAACACCAGAATACAAACCAGGCCTAATACAAACCAGGCCTGTATTATATATCTTACCCCCACTCCATATAGCAAATAGGAAATCCCTTTAACCCTGCAAGGTCACAGAAAGCAGGCTAAGAGTCATTCTTCCACAGGAAGCAGGCATTTCATCAGCTAGGGTAGGTTTCTGTTTTGTTTGTCTATCTGTCTTTTAAATAGGGTTCCAGTTTCATGACTCATAAACTTGGTGTTGGCTTGAACAGGAAAAAAAACAGTTACACAGGCCTTCCTTCTTAGTGGCTGACAGTAAAACTGGATGCTGCATAAACATGTACTAAAAAGCTAACTCCTGCCCCCAAGAACTCCCAATCTAGATTATAACAAGGTGTAACTGATGCATGAAACAAAGAGTGGTGAGGGTGCGAGCCCAAGGGAAAAGTAAAACAAACGGAGTTTGCATAGCAGGCAGGTGTCTCAGCTCGTCATCTGCCTGTTCTTAGCCAGCAGTGTCTTGTAGGTATCTCTTACAACTTCAATACTTATGATTACAGTTTCAATTATGACTTATTTTCATTACTTGAACTTTCCAAAACTCCCAGTCTCAGCCAAAAGGTGATTTTTTGGCATTATATTTATAGTCAATACTTTTGGAAAGTTTTTCGGGGGCAGAGGAGGACATTCAACCATTTTCAAATTATGCAAGGCTGAAATAAAACAATCACTCCCACTTCATGAAAATCCTAAAAATGGCTGACACACACATCAGGCTTGATCCACCATTCTGTTACAGCTTTATAAGGACATATCTCAATTTAGTGCAATGGAGTTACAGTGAAATAAAGTGGATGGAAGGCAGTGGATGATTTGTATTCATTAGATTGCACTAGTTCAGCTCTGCCCTGACCATACACCATCTCCTGCATTCCTCTTTCCTCAGCATACTCATTTCTCCTTCCTCCCATACATTTACCAGTGCTCACTCTAGTGTAGGCATAGAGGTTTGGTTACATTGGTGAGCATTATACCTAGCCTCTGCATACATGTGTTGACAAACAAAGAGCACACAATACTAGCATTGTAACCCTCCACTCTTCTTTCAGCCTCCACGAGTGATTCTAATGCTAAGCTTTAACTTCTCCAAGTTCTAAAAGAAACAGTAATATCATATTGAAAATGTCTTGCCTGTGTAACTAATAGCATGACTATTCACAATTTATGCTCAGCGTGGACAGTGAAACTGGACTGGTCATTTTCATTTTCAGGTTCTCACTTACAAACACAATATTGTTGCAATGTTGGAAACACAAATGCAGAGAAAAACATTTAAAAAATTCACTTTTTATCATTGTGATGGGGTGTTCACCCACACAGGGCTAGAAGGGGTTAAGTAGGCCTATTAACTCCACAGGCTGCACCTGGAGGGAGAGACAGGGAGCAGGGAATTGACTGCAAGCAGGTTCAGCTGTGCAGGAATAGGTGTGGCCTATAAATCCAGGCAGCTACCAACAGACAAGGGATACTGCTGGGAAAGAACAGTCACTCTCTAGGAAGGGGATTTGGTGCTGATACTCCTAGAAAAAGCAGAGGAACCAGGAGTGGTGGGAAGCAGTTCAGGGAAAGAGTGGTGAGGGCTGAGAGAGTAAAGTCCAAAACTACTGGGTTGAGGGTCTCTGGACTGAAACTCACAGTAGAGAGTGGGTCTGTGTTCCCCTCACAGCCACTGAAGGAGTGGAACCTGAGGGAGTGAATGGGAAAACCACCTAAGGCTGCTGAAGAAAAGACTTTGATATACCCCAAAAGGGTGGTATGCTGACTGGCCTGGCCAGAGTACTGAGCCATGAAGAGGACACTGCAGTTACTGGAGTGAGAGAGGGGCTATAGACCAGAGAAAGAAATGGGAATGGCTGTTGACCTGATAAACTAATCCCCAAAGCAACCAGGAGGAGGCACCAGATTAGCAGTGAGTGGTGCACTGCATCACAAGTGGTGGAGAACACGGGCATTCGGTCGCCCCTGAGGGAACAGTATTGTGTGGAGGACTGTATAACCAGTGAAGGGATGTAGGAGACAGTCACCCTGCTATAAGGGGACTCTGTGTGTGTGTGTGAGAGAGAGAGAGACTGTGCATGGCAGTTGCCCCTGATACAATGGGCCAAGGATAAATTGTGCAGGAGGAGTATCCCAAGGGTGTGTATGAATATGAAGCAGCCTGCAATACAGGCTTTTGTGGCTGAGGAAAGCTATGCTTTATGAGGGTGGATGCTGGAGTTGCTGCTCCCACAGAGGGGAGCTGAGAAGCAACAAGGGCGGCCCATGCCACATGGGGATAGATCCTTGAAAACCAGCAGAGACTGTAGGAAGTGCCGGTATACCAAGGGTAGGTGGCCAATAGCAGCATTTGTACAGGATACTACCGGTGGGAAGTAGAAGGTGGAAAGGCTCTCTGGAACTAGGAGGTCAGAGACCCAACTCTGAAGATGTTAGGGTTGTGGGAGCCAGGGGCACCTGAAGAGGGAGTGTCCCTATATAGATGGAAGAAAAGAGCCTTACCAAGAGGCAAGGGTCCAGGGAGCCCCACACAATAAGTGACTGAGTCAGAGAAGTACTTGCTTTTGGTGTGTGGAATAGGGTCATATAAAGAGACCTGTCCCCTACAGAGAAAAGGACAATTAGGAAAAGGGCAAGGGCTTGAGGAAACAAAGGAAAGAAACAGAAGCCCATGATAAATCTGTACATGTGGTGAAAACTGAGGGCAGGTAAGACTGGGGGGAGGAGAGCTAATCCCCAGAATGGCCAGAGTGAGGCGCTAGACTAGCGGTGAATGGTGTGCCCCATCACAAGCATAACCACCTTTGTTCATATTACATTTGTGAAATCCCCACCCTAAAAATATAAGAGAATCAACAGCCTAAATTGAATCTACACTATCTTGACATTGTCTCATTACATTTTGACAAATGTTCTATCCAGAGTATCAAATGTGAAGAAATAAAATAATTTAATTTGCTCTTCATAAAGTAATGTTCTTACTGAACTCTTTGCTCTATTGGCAGGGTCACTTTAGTATGTTTCCATAGCTTTACATGCATTTTGGTTTGTAAAACAAAATTATTTTTTTTTAATGCTGTGCATTTTGATGAAGTACTATGAACGTGGCCCTAGCATATCCGGTAGAACCAGAAGTGATAAACGATGCTGGTATAAAGATATTCTATAATTTAATGAATTGTTTTGATAACAACTTGTAGCAATCAGCGCGAAAGAATTTCCCATGAAATTTTCCACAAATTATCTTGAGGCAAGTATGTAGTAATTGGGTGTTTGGAAAAAAATGTAATGTATCAACGGCTCAAGACAAGTACAGTCTGTATTACTCAGGACGTTGTAACATGTAAATACTTAAAGTGCATCTTTGTAATGTAATACATAAATTCCTAGCCTAAGCATCATCGGCATAAGAATGTCTATTGGCATGGGTGGAAATAGTTTCGTGATAGAAAACTTTTCTTGTTCTTTTGGACTTGTTAAAATGAAATATAGCAGTGAAAATATAATGGGTAATTGATATCTGAATTGGATAATTCAAGAAAAATAGCCAGTCCTGTAAATAGTCATATACTACTCAGCATAGCATTTACTCCTGTGAATGGACCCATTACTTCAGTGGAACTACTTGTGGTAGCAACCATTTTGCAGGATTCTGGGCCTAACTTTGTATACCATTATTTTCATTATGAAAAATATCAAAGGGTCCAGTTTTGAATTACTTGAGCATCTAAGACTGCCCGGGACTTCAAGATCAGGCCGAAAAACCTTGAGGCTACCACAGACTATTGGGTTGCCAACCAACATTTACTGACCGCTGTTTTTAAAAATCAAAGACCCACCCCCACACTTTTAAAGCTAACAAGACATTAAATATCGTAAATGAACTTTCTGTTGCTTTTAACCAAAAAAGTGGATGTTAAAAAAAAAAAATTGGCATCTTGTCCATAAACATGTTAGAATTGGTGATGACTGTCTGCCAGTTTTACAGGAATATAAAACTTCAAAACAAATGTGTTCAGTTTCTAATAAATAAATAACACCCAGCAAATAAAAATCATAATTACAAAAACTATTGTCTCATTAAAAATGACAAAAGCTGGTGACACCTTGACTGATCTGACTGAAATGTCCCTAGCTATGAGAGAGTGGTAGATACGCTGGAGGGGAGGGATAGGATACAGAAGGACCTAGACCAATTGGAAGATTGGGCCAAAAGGAATCTGATGAGGTTCAATAAGGAGAAGTGCAGGGTCCTGCACTTAGGACGGAAGAACCCAATGCACCGCTACAGACTAGGGACCGAATGGCTAGGCAGCAGTTCTGCGGAAAAGGACCTAGGGGTGACAGTGGACGAGAAGCTGGATATGAGTCAGCAGTGTGCCCTTGTTGCCAAGAAGTCCAATGGCATTTTGGGATGTATAAGTAGGGGCATAGCGAGCAGATCGAGGGACGTGATCGTTCCCCTCTATTCGACATTGGTGAGGCCTCATCTGGAGTACTGTGTCCAGTTTTGGGCCCCACACTCCAATTTATCCACATCCTTCTTGAAGAGAGTCCAGCGAAGGGCAACAAAAATGATTAGGGGACTGGAACACATGAGTTATGAGGAGAGGCTGAGGGAGCTGGGATTGTTTAGCCTGCAGAAGAGAAGAATGAGGGGGGATTTGATAGCTGCTTTCAACTACCTGAAAGGGGGTTCCAAAGAGGATGGCTCTAGACTGTTCTCAATGGTAGCAGATGACAGAACGAGGAGTAATGGTCTCAAGTTGCAGTGGGGGAGGTTTAGATTGGATATTAGGAAAAACTTTTTCACTAAGAGGGTGGTGAAACACTGGAATGCGTTACCTAGGGAGGTGGTAGAATCTCCTTCCTTAGAGGTTTTTAAGGTCAGGCTTGACAAAGCCCTGGCTGGGATGATTTAACTGGGAATTGGTCCTGCTTCGAGCAGGGGGTTGGACTAGATGACCTTCTGGGGTCCCTTCCAACCCTGATATTCTATGATTCTATGATTCTATGACTCTCGAATGAAAAGCAGCACATAAATGTGGCCATAACCATAAGGTATCATCAGCTTGTCAAGATTCTTTTCTCCCACTAGAATAGCACTACCGCTGACTGGAACACAGCTGCTTTCAAAGCACAATAAAAATGATGATTTTTAGCATTCCCTCCCCCTCAACACGCTATATAAAATACAATAATTGTCCACAAAGGTGATACGGTCATTGTAGGTGCCAAACTTCTCATACTTTAGGACACCTGTCATAAGCTTTTTGCTTTACTATTTGATAATTAGTGAAAATTTGTTCTAACTCTCTATTTAAAAAGTTGATTGAGTTTACCAGGAAAACAATTATGGATTTGGTTTGACAATGTTTCAATTGCAAATCAAGCGTTGCAACTAGATATTAATCAAGTCACCCCAATATCAAAATGACAGTCTGATTTGCCACCATCGGACTTTTCTTTTATGGATGGGCAGGGTAGAAAAAAAAGTAAGTTATGTGCTTACTCTCCAAGGGCAGGTGTAGGCCAGTGTATTTTCAAATCACCCCTTGAAGGCCTATTCTCAAAATGATCTGGGTGGAAATCCTGTCAGGAGAGGTTTGCCTATTTCCCAAGCTGAAAGTAAAGTGCTGGGAATTCTCTTGTGTATGGACTTGCTTAAGTGAGACAGAATAACCCGGCATTCTCTTTTCTTTATTTATTCTGTAATTTATTTCCACAGGAAAACTCAATTTAGATGCAACATCTGTTGTTCAGTGATATAGCTCCTGCATTTACCCACTTCTGCAGAGTTGCAAAAACAACACTGGCTAACTATTAATAGAGAGCTCAAATCTCATTGCAAGTAGTGTATACCCCAGAATGGAATCTAGAACCAAAATCCCAGATTCTACTATGAGACCACAAATACTTCCATCGTGCAGAGCTTTTATTGTACTTCTAGTTGTGACAAAGCTCTGTCCTTGCCTCCGTGGGTCCTGCGTTTCCTGGCAGATTTTGCTAGCCTCAGAGGCTCACTGTGACCCTCCACGTAATCCTTCTCTCTCTAGAGACAAGGGTCACAGTCTACTGAGCCATTTTCATCCAGCAAGGGAGGTGAGGAGAAGTTATCCTTCCTTGCACAGTCTCTGTTGTCTCCCAGTCTCAGTGATTAATCAGGGAGCAAAGAGAGGGGGGGAGCCCGGGCCCACCCTCTACTCCAGGCTCCAGCCCAGGGACCCTAATAGTATCAGCTATGGTAGCTGACCTTTTAGAAACATGACATGTACAATTCCCTGGGCTACTTCCCCCACAGCAGCCTTCACTTCCTTAAGCTCCACTTCACCCTTACCTCAGGGCCTCCTTCCTTGTGCCTGATATGGTGTGTACTACTCAGTCTCTCCAACAGCACACCATCCTCCCACAGCTCCTGACACGCACACCCACCTGACTAACTGGGAGGCTTTTAACTAGTTTCAGCCAGCCCCGATTGGCTTCAGGTTTCCCAATCAACCTAGCATTCTCCCTGCCTGCTCACTTTACCTAAGACTAGGGTCAAACTGGTAGGTGCGAAGTGCCCCAGTGAATATATTATGACCAGCTTGCAACTCAGTGACATTCCCAGACCGCCATAATTCTGATCCACTTCATTCCACCTGAACCCAGTGCTCTGCTCCTCTTCCTAAGCCCCAGTGGGCCTCTGAAGAGTGGAGTATATACCATCAAACCTTTACTTTTTTATTCCTGCATTATTTTGGCATCTGTTTTTAAAACAAAATCATAGAATATCAGGGTTGGAAGGGACCTCCTGAAGTCATCTAGTCCAACCCCCTGCTCAAAGCAGGACCAATCCCCAACTAAATCATCCCAGCCAGGGCTTTGGCAAGCCTGACCTTAAAAACTTCTAAGGAAGGAGATTCCACCACCTCCCTAGGTAACGCATTCCAGTGCTTCACCACCCTTCTAGTGAAAAAGTTTTTCCTAATATCCAACCTAAACCTCCCCCACTGCAACTTGAGACCATTACTCCTCATTCTGTCATCTGCTACCACTGAGAACAGTCTAGATTCATTCTCTTTGGAAACCCCTTTCAGGTAGTCAAACGCAGCTATCAGATCCCCCCTCATTCTTCTCTTCCGCAGACTAAACAATCCCAGGTCCCTCAGCCTCTCCTCATAAGTCATGTGTTCCAGGCCCCTACTCATTTTTGTTGCCCTCCGCTGCACACTTTCCAATTTTTCCACATTCTTCTTGTAGTGTGGGGCCCAAAACTGGACACAGTACTCCAGATGAGGCCTCACCATGTCAAATAGAGGGGAACGATCACGTCCCTCGATCTGCTGGCAATGCCCCTACATATACATCTCAAAATGCCATTGGCCTTCTTGGCAACAAGGGCACACTGTTGACTCATATCCAGCTTCTCATCCACTATAACCCCATGGTCTTTTTCTGCAGAACTGCTGACTGGCCATTCGGTTCCTAGTCTGTAGCAGTGCATGGGATTCTTCCGTCCTAAATGCAGGACTCTGCACTCGTCCTTGTTGAACCTCAGGTTTCTTTTGGCCCAATCCTTTAATTTGTCTAGGTCCCTCTGTATCCCTACCTCTATCCCTACCTCTCCAGTGTATCTACCAGCGTATCTACCTCTCCTCCCAGTTTAGTGTCATCTGCAAACTTGCTGAGGGTGCAGTCCACGCCATCCTCCAGATCATTAATGAAGATATTGAACAAAACCGGCCCCAGGACCGACCCGTGGGGCACTCCACTTGATACCAGCTGCCAACTAGACATGGAGCCATTGATCACTACCCGTTGAGCCCGACGATCTAGCCAGCTTTCTATCCACCTTATAGTCCATTCATCCAGCCCATACTTCTTTAATTTGCTGGCAAGAATACTGTGGGAGACCATATCAAAAGCTTTGTTAAAGTCAAGGAATAAAACAGAGCCAGTTATCTCACCATACAAGGTAATTAGATTAGTAAGCCATGACTTGCTCGGACCATGCTGACTGTTCCTGATCACTTTCCTCTCGTCTAAGTGCTTCAGAATTAATTCCTTGAGGACCTGCTCCATGATTTTTCCAGGGACTGAGGTGAGGCTGACTAGCCTGTAGTTCCCGGGATCCTCCTCCTTCCCTTTTTAAAAGATGGGCACTACATTAGCTTTTTCCCAGTCATCTGGGACCTCCGCCGATCTCCATGAGTTTTCAAAGATAATGGCCAATGGCTTTGCAATCATATCCACCAACTCCTTTAGCACTCTTGGATGCAGTGCATCCAGCCCCATGGACTTGTGCTCATCCAGCTTTTCTAAATAGTCCCAAACCACTTCTTTCTCCACAGAGGGCT
This sequence comes from Lepidochelys olivacea, assembly GCF_965140295.1. Lineage (NCBI taxonomy): Eukaryota > Metazoa > Chordata > Testudines > Cheloniidae > Lepidochelys > Lepidochelys olivacea. The sequence goes on from NC_140415.1 coordinate 39,502,050, forward strand.
GGTCACCTCCTCCCCGTGCTGTGCTGCCCAGTGCAGTAGTCTGGGAGCTGACCTTGTTCGTGAAGACAGAGGCAAAAAAGCATTGAGTACGTTAGCTTTTTCCACATCCTCTGTCACTAGGTTGCCTCCCTCATTCAGTAAGGGACCCACACTTTCCTTGACTTTCTTCTTGTTGCTAACATACCTGAAGAAACCCTTCTTGTTACTCTTAACATCTCTTGCTAGCTGCAACTCCAAGTGTTATTTGGCCTTCCTGATTTCACTCCTGCATCCCCAAGCAATATTTTTATACTCCTCCCTGGTCATTTGTCCAATCTTCCACTTCTTCTAAGTTTCTTTTTTGTGTTTAAGATCAGCAAGGATTTCTCTGTTAAGCCAAGCTGGTCGCCTGCCATATTTACTATTCTTTCTATACAACGGGATGGTTTGTTCCTGTAAGCTCAATGAGGATTCTTTAAAATACAGCCAGCTCTCCTGGACTCCTTTTGCCCTCATGTTATTCTCCCAGGTGATCCTGCCCATCATTTCCCCGAGGGAGTCAGAGTCCCTGCTTTTCTGAAGTCCAGGGTCCGTATTTTGCTGCTCTCCTTTCTTTCTTGGGTCAGGATCCTGAACTCGACCATCTCATGGTCACTGCCTCCAAGTCAAGAAGAACTCTGCCCCTAGCTGGTTCCTCCAGCTCCAATATTTGCATTTCCCTCTACAGCTTTTCATCTTTTCCTTTTATGTTCCCTTCCTTCCATTATAAGTCATATCTCTTTTCATTCATCTGTGTTCACTGAATCTATCAACCTGCCTCTACTCCCTCCCTTTCATATCTTGTATTATTCTCTTCCTCCTCGCTACATATACCTTTGCCCATCTTCCTCCTTCCTATGTCTAGGCTCCCTCTCCCCCACACCTATTTCTGTCACTCAGTCTCACATATAATGATTCTCTTTCCCCTAACCCTCACCTGTCGCCTCCACCTACTGAGCCAGCCTGATTCCAGGCCTGAGTCAGAGGTGGCATTCACAGGAAAATCTTTACATGCATTTCTTGCCCTAGCACTTATGGTTCTTCATATCGTCACAATCTAGTCCTAAGAGGGCACTGCCAGAATGATCTTCGCTTCAACTAGGCATTGGGAAATGTGAATGAGTAGGATCTCTGATCTGGCTGCGGCTTGCTGTCCCTACTGTGAGACTAGCAGGAAGTAGTATTGCTAGCCTCGTGCATTCAAAAAAAAAAATAATAAAGACATGTCACTTTCTGACCCCAAAATGACTATCAATAATAAAAAAAAAATAGATTTTGGTCATCTGGTTTTCTTGAGTCTCTAGTTTACAGTTGAGTCACGTTCAAGATTTTCTTCACAACCTTGGGTCCAAGAAACATATTTTACAAAAAAAAGTCTGAAATTCTCCTTTAATCACATGACTCCAGAAGTTGGGGCTTTTTTTGGGGGGGAACCACCAAATATTTCACATCTTACAAGAAAATTGCAGGAGTTGGCAACACAGAAAATCAGTAAGTGGAATAAGGCTCAAACCCTGGACACTATTACAGAGACTAGGTCAAATGCTCTTTTACCCAGAGCCCTCATCGGGGCCTGCTCATCTGAGCAGTCTCACTGACATCCACTTTTAAAATACCAAAAGCAAATTTTTAAAAGCGCCAGCAAAATCATCTTAAAAATCGATACTTTTGTTTCATATTGGACAAGAGCAAGTTACCTGTAGAACTGAAATACTTGATAGCCCAAATAATGAAATTAGGGAGAAATTTTGCAGATTGCTAAGGCTGACCCAAGCCTCCACATGTAGCAAAGCTGGTACAATTCCACAACATGGAACCAAAGAGGGGCTAGCTCTCAGAGAAGGTGAAGAAGTGACAGATATTATAGATACCTTTGAGACTACTGTTTCAACTTTATAAGTGTGTGTATATCTGTATGGTCTAGGGTTTATATTTATCTACAGGGGGAAGTTATGGCAGTCTCCTGCAGGAGCTAAGAGCATGGGGGGAAGGGGAACAACTGATGCTACCTGGCTAGGGATCTGTAAGTCTGGAGGACTTCCTTTGAAGGAAGTTGAATATACTATTTTAACCCTGTTCAGGAGACCCTTGAATGGAACACTGTATAAGGTGACCTCCCTGATACAGGAAGGGAAATCATTCTCACCCTGGCCAAGAACTGACATGAGACTGTGACTAGAAGGGACGGACTCCGTGAAGAGGGCCTGAAAGACTTTGAAATCTGCCAGTGTGTCTCTGTGTAAGATGTGACTGCCTGATAAGCGACAACCTGCATGTAAGCTGTTTATTGCTTTCAGGATAGGTTTACTCTGTAATGCTTTTGTTCTGGATGTGAAAGTGAGAACAAGGGTTCGCATGGCACATATGAAACCAGCGTTGCAATATATTTATGTGCCAGATGTGCTAAAGATTCATATGTCCCTTCACGCTTCGACCTGCATTCCAGCGGCCATGCATCCATGCTGATGATGGGTTCTGCTTCATAATGATCCGAAGTAGTGCTGACTGAGGCATGTTCATTTTCCATCATCTGAGTCAAATGTCACCAGCAGAAGGTCGATTTTCTTTTTTGGTGGTTCAGGTTCTGTAGTTTCTGCATCACAGTGTTGCTCTAATAATTCTGAAAGCAAGCTCCATACCTCATCCCTCTCAGGTTTTGGAAGGCACTGCAGATTCTTAAACCTTGGGTCAAGTGCAGTAGCTATCTTTAGAAATCTCACATTGGTACCCTCTTTGCGTTTTGTTAAATCTGCAGTAAAAGCGTTCTTAAAACAAACATCGTATGCTAGGTCATCATCCGAGACTGCTATAACATGAAATATATGACAGAATGTGGGTTAAACACAGAGCAGGAAACATACAATTCTCTCCCAAGGAATTCAGTCATTAATTTAATGAACACTTTTTTTTAAACAAGCATCATCAACATGGAAGCATGTCCTCTGGAATGGTGGCCAAATCATGAAGGGGCATATTAATGTGTAGCATATCTGGCACATAAATACCTTGTAATGCCGGCTAGAAAAGTGGAATGAAACCTCCTGTTCTCACTTTCAGGTGACATTGTAAACAAGAAGCATCCAGCATTATCTCCCGCAAATGTAAACAAACTTGTTTGTCTGAGCGATTGGCTGTACAAGAAGTAGGACTGAGTGGACTTGTAAGCTCTAAAGTTTTACATAACTGCCCTCAAAAACAAAAATGTAACAAAACCCCTACATTTGTAAGTTGCACTTTCATGATAGAGATTGCACTACAGTACTTGTATTAGGTGAATTTAAAAATACTGTATCATTTTCAGTGCAAATATTTGTAATAAATATGAGTACTGTACACTTTATTCCATTGTAATTGAAATCAATATATCGAAAGCTTAGAAAAAGATCCAAAAATATTTAATACATTTCAATTGGTATTCTATTTTGTTTAATAGTGTAGTTAATCACAATTTTGAGTTAATTGCATGAGTTAACTGAGTAACAGCCCTAAAAAAACAAAAATCCCTTCGCTACCGCAGAAAATTGAATTGATAATTCAATAGATGGTATACTACAGTCAGAGTTGATACTGAATTAATGTTCCAGCACAATGCTAGGGCATGCTTTGCTGGAGGTGCCTCCCTTTAATGACCCTGTCAGGATTAACCAAAGATCCCACAAGCCTATCTACAAGTGCTGGTGAAGTACACTCTGGGTAACTACATTCTACCTACCTCCAGTTAGATATGGTGTCTTTTCACTTCCTATACTGTTGAGTAGCATTATTGTATCTTATTAAACAGTTGCAGTGTTGTAGTCTGGCAACTGTATTTCATGGATTGGTGTGTGTATGTATATATATGTGTATATATATATATATATATATATATATATATATATATATATATGAGAGACAGAGAGAACGAACCCTGGGTTCTTTTAAGCTTCTATATAACTGTAGAATCATGATTAGTTTTTGTGGGACTGATTTGTATTTTAAAAGTATTACACTTGGCTATCCTGTTGCACTTACCTGTGAGGATGCTCCATAATAAAACAAATCAGATTTATAACGGCCTAGGCAGAATATCTGCTGGGGGGAGGGGAAATCTGTGCAATGTGTATTTCTGAAGTGAAATCTAAAGGGACGATTTTATCAGGACAGTAATCTCAGGCAGATGAAAACAATTTATGAAGGGTAGCCACAGCACCCAGAATTAGTCTCCAATAGCTGTAAGAATTCTGCTTTAGTAACATGCTCAAGTGGATCAGAATCCAAAGGAGAAAATTGCACAACTCATGAATCAGAATAAGGCAGTGCCTCCAACAAATTGCCACTTCCTCTTAAACAACAGTTCCTCCTTTCTCTACTTCATATCCCCAGGATCTTCCAAATCTGAATCTCTTGTGTTCCCAAAGCACCTGAGCCTGTTTATTTTCTTTGTCTTCTTACAGAGGCCCTGCTACACCTTAGAAAGTTTTGAGTGCTTCTCCCACTGAAACTTGCAGCCTTGACACAACAGTGCTGCTTCAGGCTCAACTAGATAGGCAGCAGATAGAAAATAAATGGGTTCAGAAGCACAGGGGACATAGTGATGTACCATAGCTGGCAATGACAATAAGAGGGGGAGCATAACAAGGTCCATTGAATTCTTGTTTGTACTGCCTCATGCCTTTCTGGTCAAAGGGTATTTTTTCAAGTTTGAGCAAGAACAGTTCAACTTTCTATATTTCCCCCCACTCCCCGAGTAGGAACACAGGCCCACATTCAGCCTTGGTGAACTATGTTTTTTAATTGAGTTTGGATTAGAATATGTGACCAGTCCAAAGCATGTGACTAAAAAGAATGAATTCATGAGAAAGGATTGTTTGTGTTAAACTTGCAGTGCCCTTGATATATTAGTATGATCTTATTTAAGGTTTGGGCTGAGCTCACATCTATAAAGAAAACAGTTGATTGGGTACCAGGTACAGTAAATTGGGTTCAACTTGTTAAAAAGAAATGCTAACTTCAGTAGTTAGGGAAAAATATAGCAAAGTGAAATAAGAAAAACCTTCACGAGACAGCAGGGTTCTAAACTGCCTCATCTTGCCATTTCTGGCTATTGGACCTTAGCTAAAGCATCATTTGTCTAAGACTGGGTTTTTGTCAGAGCTTTCCTTTACCCCTCTGGAGTTGTGCCATGATGGGAAGGTATCTCCTAGGCTGATCCAGTTGTATTTTGGCCTATACTTGTAACTGCATTGATCGGATATAGATTAAACCTGGATATGCTTATATTTGTATTTTTGGGTATAATCAACACCAAGTGGCCTTTGGACTAGAAGAATGCTTTTGTGGTGGCCTTTGGACTAGAAGAATGCTTTTGTGGAAACTGAATCATGGAAAAAGTTAGTAAAATTACTAGGGAAGTTATTTTCAACACCCCAAGCAAAAATAAAACGGGCCTAGGGCCTAAAGGCTGGGAGGGAGAGATGAAAATGAGCAGGCAAATATCCCTCAGAAGTACCTTTGAGCATCCCTATGAATACTGGTTATGCTTTGATTGAATTAAAGGCTTTGGAAAAAAAATCAGACTTCATGTATTACCAATTATACCAGTTCTCTTAAGCACCTTTATCTTTGCTCTGTTTGTAAATTGGCACTGTGCATGCCTCACTTAATTACACTCATCTCCATAGTGCGCTGAATTACTCCAAACTGGCCAGACCCTACTTCCAAAGATCCCTGTCAAAGAGGGATCATGATAAAAGAGATCATGTTGCTTTCCCTGTATTGATGTTATGTTGTTTCAGTCCACTGAAGAGCCCATGATCTTATTAGTAAGAGTAGGGGTCTACTCTGGTGACTGAATATCAAATTTCCCTTACCTCTACAGTACCACATCTTGAATGCTGATTGGCTGCTGCCATCCACTCAGATGAGCACAGTTCCATGGTGATATCTTTCTATAATACATGAAGTGCTTTTGGGTGAAAGGTGCTGTATAACTATAAAATATTTTAACGGTACATTCCAATTAGATGGGAACCAGTACAGCAATACAATTGCTGAGGCATCACCTTGGAAATTGACTTAGTTAACGATGATGAAAAGTAATAACTGATGCTTTATTGGGGCAGTATTAGTGTTCACTTTACCTAATACCATGCTGTTTAATGGTGATGAATCTAGGGCTAAATAGATGTCAGATCCAAGCTCTGATTTCTCACTATAGATGTTGCCAAATGAAGATTAAAGTGATGGAGGCTAAGAAGGTATTTTCTCTATCGACAAGTGTTTTCTCCTGGTTTTGGGTTTATTTTTCTGCATCTTCCTCTGGTCCTGTCAGAGATGAGATACTGGTCTGATCCACAATAGCAAATCCTTGTCCAGTGTCCATGCCACAACCTTACACAAATCAGCTACATTCTCTACTAGATTCAAGTTCTTAGATTAAAATATGCACATTCAGGTAGTTAAAGGCAACACACACACACTCTACAGCACCTTCAATACTCAAAGTACTCAATTATACCTTTATTATCAGAGATATGTTAGAATTATTCTCTGCAAACTGAATTTACTTCGAGTGTGTAATACTAAATACTAGGCGAACCCAATCTGAATCGTGCTAAAATATCCAGTAGTGCTTAACTTGAATCAGTAATGAGTACAGTTGTGGAACAACCCAATTAATGTTTCCTTGATATGTTGCAGTTAGCCTCAATTAAATATGTACCACCACCAAGGAAATAGCTGTTCAGTTTTCTCCATGAGACATTAGGTTTTTAACCTGTCAATACCTGAATAACTCTGTAATGATTAAAGTAGATGTCATTAAATATCTATCTTACTATGTTTCCACACAGTAGCTTATCTCTTAAACAATTAAAAGATACGTTTCCAGTGGTATCAGAGTATCCTTATTAAAATTTGCTTTAAGCACACAATCTAACACAAAGCCTGAATGACTCTGTGAAACTAACATTGAAGAAATATTATTAATTCATTGTTGAATAGATTATGTGGTAAAATAGCCTGGAATCAAGAGTGAGAGAAATAGAAAATTTTCAAATGCTGTAAGCTCTAAATAAAACACAAGACCACTTTGAGGAGGGGAAACAGTATACAAGTCTGTATTTGATATGTGGCTCATAATTACAGGAAGCTAGTAGAAGGTGCCATGATACCTGTCAATTATCAGCAGGCAGAAAATGCAGAAAACATACATAATTCATCAACATACTGCCCTTTGTTAAACTGACTGATTTAGCTCCATAACAAAACTGCTTATTCAAAAGAAGAAAGTTACATTTTCAAACTAAGCTATTTGAATTTGTTCAGTTATTCAATTGATTCAGAGGTATATGTTTGTGTTGTTAAATGTTAGTAACAATGATTACTGTCATACAGAATTATATGCATGCACACGCATTTGTCGTGTTCTGAGGCAGAAAGACAGTGCTATCAATAATGGAAAAGTTAATCCTTACAATCTTGCACCCTGGAATGATTTCTTTTATGGTAGTTTTTAACGAATTGTAGAGGAATTTAAGTTATTTTAATAAGCAATAAAATGTTCATTTTATTTACTGTTTCATATCTTGCCCATAGCATTTTTAAATTTCATTTTTAAAGTATCAATAATATAAATACACTACACATTTTAAGATTCTGAAAGATTCTAAAGCCTATAAGCAGTTTTCAGTGTATTCATCACTTCAACTTGATTTCTGGTACTATCTTGAATTGTCACAGCTTGGGGACAGATGAGTCTGAACTAGATTCTTGCTTTTCTGTAAAAAGGTAGCAGTGGGGTCTGATCAGAGTATAGAAAGTTTTTAAACTTTGCCTAAAAATGCACTCACCTAGTATTCTGTGCTCAGCAATACTTATCCTATCTTTTTTAAAAGCATAGCTTAGTAGAAATAGAAATTAGGAGTTTGAAGAGACTCTTGTATGAAGAGAAATTAAAAATTCTGAGACTAAGAAGACATGATAGCGGTACACAGAGAATGAGATAAACTCTCCTATTTAATGTTTCATAATCAAAAAATAAGGGGATATTCAATTAAACTGAGAGGCAACACTTAAAACCCATGAAAGGAAATACATGCTGCATTTAAAAAAAAAAAAGGCTGTGGAACTCACGCCTACAAAGGTCACAAAAGCAAAAAGCTGAGTAGGATTTTAATAAAGACTGGACTCAGAGGAGAACATGCAGTTATATTAGCAGGATATAGAAGATATAAAACCTCTATGTTACAGGGCCAAAGCCATCCACTAACTGATGGGAGAACTTTCCTTATGGGCAGGCTCCTTGCACTTTCCTATAATGTAACTGGTACTGGTCACTATCACAGACCAAATACTGGGATAAATGGACAACCAGTTGACTCTAGCATGACAGTTCCTATGTTCCCAGGACAGTTATCTTCCTGTAGTGCCACTTTTTTCAGTAAAGCTCAGTTTCTTATATTGTGGCAATTTTGTAGCGTCCTTGGGGACGCATACTGCTCCATATCCACATTAACAACTTTCATGTGCACGTAGAGGGACATATATGGTCCTTCGTTTACCAATAGAATCAGTCTAGCTTAAGTCTGAAATCTTGGGCATACAGAAAGTCTGTATTTAATATTAAACTTAAAATGAAAAGAAAAAAGGAAAGTCATTTTTTCTCTATGGCAGTATTTCTTCTCTAATACCAGTATACCCTAGAAAGAGAAGGGGATGTGTTTAGGTATTTATATCAAATGCAAGGTGGGCTTGGTGCTTTATAGATTAATTATCATGGTCCCTGACTGAAGAAGTTCCAGTCTAAACAGATACGAGCCAAAACAAGTAGAGGGAGGGAAGGGGAGGACAAGATTACAGCATGCTGTTGTTTAAATTGTTATGCATATCTCTTAATGGGGTAGGTATGGGTTATCTTTTCTTATTGGTTATCTTGCATTGAAATAGGAGTGGGTGAAATGAGACTGGTGGGGAAGAAATTAGTTTTAGGACTAAGTCAGAAGGAAGAAAACCAGAGGGAGAAAGGAGACAGGCTGGACAGGAAAAGGGAGGCTGGGTAGTAAAGAGGTTGGATGGGAAAAAGGAAGAATTGACAACCAACAGCAAAAAAGTCCAGATATCACTTAAAATTTTAGTAAATCAGATGCTATGCAGAGACTGTACTGTGAAGGTGACCTGAGGGAAAGGGGAAAAGGTGAAATGAGGGGGGGAAAAGGTGAAATGACAGGCCTGACACTTATCCTCTCATGGACTTATGCTCTTGGGTCTGCTATTGATGAGCACAGGATGTAGGCTCTTCAAGACGATTCAGAAGCTCTTTCACAGGTGGTGCAAGCTCCTGAGTGGAGTGGAAGCTGCTGGATCTGGTCAGGTGCAAAGGGTGACAGGTCCTCTTGTAGCTGTCTGGAGCTGCTACCGAATTCCACAGGGCACTGCTGTACAACTTAGTTTGCATCCTCCATGACTGTCCCATCAGTAGATTTACTGAGTAACACGCCACTCACTTCTACGGAGTGACTAAAAAAAAAACAAACACGTTTGAGAGGGGAAAAACAAAAAACAAAATCTGATATCTATTTTGTTTTCGAGAGCACTTTATTTAAGTCCCAGTCTTGCAAGCCCTTACTCAGACATGTAGCGCCTACTCACACAACAATCCCATTTACTTCAGTGGAAATACTGTACCCATGTGAGTCAAGACTACTCGCATCAGTTGGGGCTGGTAGAAGTAGATGCACCTCTGGCTTCGTCCCCCAAATTTTGTAAACAGCAGGCTTACCTGGCCATAGGTTGTGGTCAGTCTTAACAATAATTCCTGCAGGGTTTAAAGTAGGAAGTCTTGTTTATCAAGGGTTTATCCCATTCTGATACTTTAGGCCATATAAGTAGAAAATGTAAAAAAATGTGCCTTGTGAAGGTTTTGGCACAGTGGTTACAATTATTTCTTGTTTTGTTATTCCCAGCAGCTATTGATTATATCCCAGATTGTGGGTTTTAAACCATGGGCGATGCTTCAAGTGGTGTTCCCCGTGAGTAACTCTGCCTACCTCAGCCAACCTTTTTCCGAGGCTCTCCCAGGCAGCTCAGGCTGCAGCATCAGCTCTGCCCTTATTTCAAATGGACACAACTTGTGCTTTCCTCCACAACTGCTCATTCATGATCCCATCCTCATCCCACCCCTTTCAGATAGCTAATACACACAGGAAACAGTACCTGTATTTCAGCAGGACTGGCTCTTGAATGGCTGCCAGGTACAATTCCAGTTTACAGGAAAAAGGCACTGTCCTCAAGTTAAGACCAATGTCATTTCGTATCCTTATGCGAGTGGGATACACTAACATTTTTTCCACTTCTTCCTGATTTATTTTGCTATAGATAAAATTAAAAATGCTGTTGCTCTCATTTGGGTTCAACTGTGTGAATTTCAATCATTTTAATTCTCAAAATGGAGAAGTGGCTGAGCAGACCTACACAATTACTCATTTTTGGCTTTGTACTTTCAGTATGGAATCTGGATCCAACTCAGATCTAAATAGTTTAAATATCCTTTTGCTATGTGATGGGAAGTCGAATCTCACTTCAGACCTTGGCCAAATTCACTGCTGTAAGAGGGTGCAATTCTGGTAAGTCAGTGAGAGCTGTTCCTACTAACATCAGCAATGAATTTAACCCTTAAAAATTATTCTCCATAAATCAATATCTGTTTTTAAATCTGGAAGTTGGGTTGGCTGACCTTCAATTAAAATTACATTATTGGCATGCTAAATAATACAAGTGTTCCCATATTTGTACCCAACACAGACACTATTTATCTACCTACAGTAGCAGCAAATATAGTAAGCAGCATAATACAAAGCATGCAGTAGAAATACCTCATTTCTTATATGTAAATGAAACTGTACACAAACAAACATGCTGCATATACAAACAATGAATATGCTGTATACACAAACGTACAAATAACTGCACTTAGTTCCGATTACTCTATTTCTGGGCCGAAATAACATGGCCTCGAGGGGAAGGATGTTGTCAGGACTGATTCAAACACATCTGGGACCCAATGCAAACACAGTCAGTTGGGGTCCCCTTACAATCATTCATGCTTCCCTCTTGGTGAGGGTTGGGAGGCTTTTTTTTTGTGGGTAAAATAAAATATTTCTCTAAACTAGGACAGGATAAGGGTGGCTTTGAGCAGGGGGTTGGACTAGATGACCTCCTGAGGTCCCTTCCAACCCTGATATTCTATGATTCTATTATTCTATGGCCATGGGGAGAGAGGAAGGAGTGCAAGGCCAGGAGAGGGAAGCTGCAGCTGCAGCCTCAAAAAGGGAAAGAAGGAAGTTCTCTCAAGAGAGGGTAGCTGAAAGAAGCCTCTAGTCAGGGGCAGCAGTAAAATACTAACTGGGGTGGGAAAACAGGGTGGAGGAAGAGCTTTTGGGAGTTTAAAGTCCTGCCACCACATTGGAGTTAAATTTGGGATAATTTCCCTGTCTCTGATGGAGTCCCCCTGCCCCCCCCTCCCCCCCCGCTCTCACTTCAGCAAAATCATCCTTGCCAGAGATGTCATCTTACACCAAGGCACCAAAAATACATCTGAAGCACAAATATTTTATCTTTGGAATGGACCAGATTGTGTGATGGGACAGGTATTTTCTAAAGACTTTACACCAGTTTAACACTGCTATGTTATCAAAATACCCTTGCTAATTAAATTATAAGCACTCTTAGCAAAAGTCAGTTTTCTTCAGCTTGCCAGGAGGTGGTGCTTCCCTCTATATTTATGATTGAGAAAATTCCTTTAAAGAAAAAGACACATGAGTAGATTCCCCACACTGTCTCCTCCATTCCTGAGTACCATACCACTGGGACACAGGGTTTATCATAAAAATAGCTATACTTGGTCAGATCAATGGTCCATTTAGTCCAGTATCCTGTCTTCCAATACCACATGCTTGAGAACTGAACACAACAGGGCAATTATCAAGTCCCCCGTTGTCCAGTCCCAGGATCAGGAAGTGAGAGGCTTAGGGACACACAAAGCATGGGGTTGCATCCCTGACCACCTTGGCTAATAGACCTCAATAGACCTATCCTTCATGAACTTATCTAATTCTTTTTGAACGCAGTTATACTTTTGCCTTTCACAACATCACCTGGCAATGAGTTCCACAAGTTGACTGTGCATTGCGTGAAGTACTTCCTTCAGTTTATTTTAAACCTGCTGTCTATTAACCTCAATAGGTGAGGACCGTTCTTGTGTTATGTGAAGGGGTAAGTAACTCCTCCCTATTCACTTTCTCTACACCATTTATTTTATAGACCTTTATCTTATCCCCCACCTTAGTCATCTCTCTTCCAAGCTGATAGTCCCAGTCTTTTTAATCTCTCCTCATATGAAAGCTGTTCTATACCTCTAATCATTTTTGTTCCCCTTCTCTTTACCTTTTCCAATTCTAAGATTGTTTTGGGATGGAGCAACCAGAGCAGCATGCAGTATTCAAGTGTATTTATATACTGGCATTATATGTTCTGTCTTATCTATCCCTTTCCTAATTCTGTTTGCTTTTTCGACTGACACTGCACATTAAGTGGATTTTTCAGAGAACTATCCACAATGACTCCAAGATCCCTTTCTTGAGTGGCAACAGCTAATGTAGACCGCCATCATTTTGTACGTATAGTTGGGATAATGTCTGCCAAAGTGCATTACTTTGCATTTATCAATGTTGAATTTCATCTGCCATTTTGTTGTCTGGTCACCCAATTTGATGAGAGCCCTTTATAACTCTTCAGTCAGCTTTGGACTAACTAACTTCAGTAATTTTGTATCATTTGCAAACTTTGCTACCTCACTGTTTGCCCCCTTTTCCCAGATCATTGCTCTTCAACAGATTCATAATTGGTTGCAGGACAGATCCTTGGGGGCTGGGGGGCCCAACCCTGTTATTTACCGCTTTCCCCTTACCTCTCTCCATTTTAAAAACTGACCACTTATTCCTACCCTTTGTTTCCTATCTTTTAACCAGTTTCTGATCCATGAGGACCTTTCCTCTGTCCCATGACAGCTTATTTTGCTTAAGAGCCATTGATGAGGGACTTTGTCACAGGGTTTCAGAAAGTCCAAGCACACTCTATCCACTGGATCACTGTTGTCCACATAATTGTTGACAACCTCAAAGAATTCTAATAGACTGGCAAGGCAGGATTTTCCTTTACGAAAGCCATGTTGACTCTTCCCCAACAAATCATGTTCATCTGTGTGTCTGTTCTTTAGTACAGTTTCTACCAATTTGCCTGATACTGAAGTTAGCCTTACCAGCCTCTAATTGCCAGAATCACCTCTGAAGTTTTTTTAAAAAATTGGCATTACATTGGCTATCCACCAGTCACCTAGTACAGAGGCTGATTTTAAGCAATAGGTTACATACCAGATTTAGTAGTTCTGAAGGAACTCAAATATGAAATTGTAGAACACTTGAGTGAATACTATATAGTCCTGGTGACTTATTTCTATTTATTTTATCAGTTTGTTCTAAAACCTTTTGCTGGTTGGTCTTCACTCGTTTGGGGCCTGCCTAATTATACTTTTACCCTTGATGTGCCAGAGTTTATGCTCCTTTCTGATTTCCTCAGTAGAATTTGACTTCAAAGTTTTAAAGAATGCCTTTTGCCTCTGCCTCTTACTCATGATCGCTTTTTTTATCCTCTTACTTTTAGTTTAATTTGAGGAGAAAGGAGCAGTAGTCTTAAAATATTCTTAAAAATATTGGCCACCTAATGTTAAGGAAAGGGGGTGGCAGCAGAGGAATCCCTGGTCAAAGATAACATGAAGCTGCCTGGCACAGAGAAAGGCTCAGTGTGGGCAGCAGCTAAGCAGAAAAGGACTGACTCCTTCATAACCAGCCAAATGAAATATTCCCGCATACTAGTGCTTCTTCTCACATCTCACTGGGAAAAGGGGGAGAGATACACTTAGATCCAGGTATAGCAAAAGTCTTGACATTGCAGAGGGGCGGGCAGGCAGGCCTGGGCCCATGAGACTTGGTTCTGTTTTCTACTCTGACTTATTAGTTGGTGCGGGATGAGAAGAGTAGGGAGTATGGTCAGAAACATATGCCTCTATGTGGAGGCTTCTGAGTAGTGGTTCTGGAGCTTGTCTGAACCAGCCTTGAATTAATTAATTTATTTTTACAAAAAGAGTTGTAGAACACTTATTGTTGGGAACTAGTTTAAAGGAGTGAACTATTATGTATGAAATTTAAAATAAGTTGGGAAACCATTTAATCCTCTTCTAGTACATGTAGGTCCTACAGGCAAATTGCATAACACTATTCAACCAAATTACCATTCTTAAATTAGTTCCAGCTTTGTAGAGTTGCATCAAGGACTGTATCTGAAGATTCATTTCCCACAGCGCATGACGACTGGCACCTTGGCATTACACAGCATTCTGGCACTTGATCTACTGCAGTGTGTGTGACAGCAAATAATTTACTATAAAACATTTTCAAAAATATTGCCACAGATTACCTGAATTGTATGGACATCAACCACCAATCTGCCTTTAACACCTGACTTTCCACCTTACAAGTAAAGAATGTTCATCTGGGCTTAAAGATAAACATAGATATCACAAAAAAAAAATTCTTATTGGCAATGCTGATCTCACTCAGATGCTTCCCAACTTCTTACATTTGATACATAGTTTCACATTCCTTCCCATAAGTTCCCAACATTACAATGTTAAACAATTCATTTTGCACAAATCATTCAGGACTGGTTCAGACAGACTTCAGAGCCATCAGGGAGAAGGTACTGCCCTGTTGCCAGTGTGATTCTGGCCCCAACCAGCAAAGAGGCTGGAAAACCCACTGTAATGAATCTGTGGATCTAGGCACAGGAAGGAAATTTTCAGGTAACTACAAAAGGTTTTTTTCCCCTAGTTTTCAATACACAGATGGAGGGAATTGGGATGTTGCACACAGTAGTAAAATATTACTATTAGTTATCTTAGTGCCTTTGATACTGAAGGATTGCAAAACACTTTACAAACAAATCCCAATTCTATGAAGTGCTGAGTGCCCTCTGCTTCTACTGACCTATCAAGGGGAGAACACTGGGCACCTCAAAGGATCAGGGCCTAAAACCATGTTTCCCTCCCACATGAAAAGGTGCAGAAAGGCAACTCTTTCCTTAAGCAATATGCAAATTAGAGAACTGCTCATCTGATACGCTATTCCCTCTTCTGGATGAGGCCAGCAAGCCTATATCCAGCATGGGCCCCAGTACACTGGCATTTATCATTAACCCAGAGGGATTCCTGGTAAGAAACAATCAGGACCTATGCAGAGATGGTGGTAACATCTTACGTAACTGCCTTTCTTTGTGCACCTTCACAGAAGGGTTTTCTGCCATTTTGCTTTCCTGGGAGAGAAGGATAGGGCACTATCTGTGTAAACTAATTACTTTAACTACACTTGAGGTGCAATAGCACAATGGTTTAGCATCCACAGATAGGAGATAAGCAATGCAGTGTAGTAGTGATTGTCATCTCTAGTCCTGACTCATAGGAAGAAGTAATTCTACCAACAGGCTGGTGTGCTGCCCTGAAATGTTGATTGAAAGCAACATGAAACAGTCACTGTATTCAGCATCTGTTCATGAGGCACAACTTGAAATCTAGTCAACTTCTAAAAGTTTTAAGTAGTTCTAAGCTTGCCCAGGTTTCCCTAACAACTTGTGTAGTTTATTTTATACTAACATGTTTCTCTCTTTGTTGCATGCAGGACCCACATAGAAGGGGAAAACTAACTTCAGGGGAAACAGTGAAATTAGACATTAACAAAGTGCTGTATAATTAACAAATACTAATTAGGAAATATTTCTATTCAGTGTTACTTGCTACACCCTGTAAGATTGTCACACAAAAGCATATGTTTAAGTTGACTGTTTTCCTTTAAAAAAAGGGGATTTGTAGATAGCATATTCATTTATGTCTATTACCCATAGCTTTCCAGTAATTCTGTTAGACCGTAACTTCTCATGTCAGGGAGTTACCCTTGTGCTCTCATGTCTGCAGAAAAGAACTAAACCCTTCAGCTTTTTAAATCACTAATTATACATCAATATTTTTGTTGAGAAAATCAATTTTTATTCTGAACGTTTGCATTATAGCTGTGGATGAAGATTAGTAGTATTTTGTTACACCCAAACACTGTATTTGTCATGCTGCCCACCAGTGGTATCTGACTACCTCACAAAATCAGGACACAAATTCTATATAAATATTTACCTTCTTACAACTCTGCTCAGCAAGATGTGAACTGTGTAAACAAAAGACTTGTGGGGTTACTATTGGAAGACTAGGTTGAAGAAAGGCAGTTTTAGTCCCTTCAGAGAAAGCAAAATGGTAAGCTTTATGGCCATCCTGATCTCTCCTTAAAAAAAAGAACTCCATATTCTCTCGCTACTTGCTGTCCCGTACACTTGAGTTTCACTCTTACACTATATATGGAACTGCTAGTGGCACGTCATGATATAAGTGTTGCCATGGTTATAATCCCTCTTTTCTAAATAGTATCAAATAAAACCACATTGGATGGCAGTAACGCAGTTTAGACATATCCCACAGTTCTTCTAAAATGATTCTCCATTTCTTTTAAGCGTTGGTAATAAGTCACCACAGGTTGCAGTTTCAATATTGGTAGTTTGTAAATGAGCACTCCATTCCTTTTAGAAAATGCTCCACCTGAGCAGGCACTAGCTTTCTGTTTCCTACAGAGTTCATCAAAGATAACACGAGAGACTGCAAACCAGTGGGGAGGATCCCCATCTTCCCTTTCAGCAGCTGAGGTGGCTGACACACAGCTATTGCTACAGCATCATTTGTCTGGGGTGGGGTGGGCTGGAGTGTAAGGAAATGACTTCTTTGAGCATAAAACCAGTTCTAGGAGGAGGATTTTCCAGATATTAGAACTAATTTAGGGTGGACCCTCATTCTCTTGTAGTAAGTGCTATGTGCAGTGGAAAAGGATTGGCTTTATGTACCAAACTGTACTTCCACCCTTGCTGGCCTCTTGTCATCCTCTTCCTCTGTTCTTCCACTCCTCCTTTGCCATTCCCTGCTTAAAAATCAAAGGGACAAAAATTTACTCACCTATAGTCAGTAGGAAGGAGAGAGCCAATAAGTGCTGGAGAATAAGGATTTAAAAAAAAATAAAGTGTCTAGCACTTGTTTGCAAAGAACTGTCCAGCTAGGGGCAGGGTACAAGCCCGTGCAGTGTTGTCCTTCAATTTGAACACAGGGAGCTCTAGTTCCAGTACTGATGCTCAGAGCTCTGGTGAAGTACAGCAGAGTGAAAACTGGCCAGTGTCTTCCCAGGTCTCTCTGCTGCTATTCAGAACCACCTGGGCAACACTGAAGCCATAAAGAATCAAGTCACCTTCATGCTACTGTTTGTGGCAAAGCACTGAGGAGAAGTAGATACTGGGGCTATTAACCAGGAAGGAGTTCAACTTAGTGTAGTGGAGTGACACTCTGCTCTCTCTCAGCAGACTGTGAGGAACCACAAAATAGCAAAGACCCTCCACCCTTTAGCAGCCAGCAAGAGTCTGTTAACCCAGCGGACAGTTCCATTTGCTTGGGATAGGATAGACTGGCTTCACTGCACTTCTGTCTTCCTGCCATACAGAGCCCTCTGCTGGGGTTCAAGCAGCTGGACTGGCTGTTGGGTTAAGTACTGGGAAAACCCCTGCTGCAACCCCTACCTCTCCAGTAGGTAAAGGGAACGCCCTCTTACTGCCCCTGATTCCCAGGGGAGGAGGGCCCCTGCTGTTGCCTTTCTGGGATGAGAAGGGAATCTCTTGCCACTATTACTTCCAGGGGGTAATAGAGCAGGGCCACATCATGGTGTGGCTAGAGCCCTAGATTGCCTTTACAAAACTCTGGCAGCCAGGTTTGTGGTGAGCAACAGAACAAGAATACTCCTTTCCACAAGGTCAGACTTCAGATGCTGACTAGTCACAGGCTGGTATGAAAGATAAGAGCCCTGAAGGAAGCTCCAGGGAGAGTGCTATCATAGGAATCCCCACTACTTTCCCAGTAGCTCAGAGAAGGCCAGTTTCTCACACTGGCACTGCTGCTAACTATCTTCCTGTTCCCCAACTTCTGTATATGGTTAGTAGGTTTAGTCTTCTAGCTCTGAAGTATCTGGCAAAGTTTCCAAGGTCCTATTTGGGGGGAGGAAATGGTGGACCTGAGCCACTGATAGGATAAGCTAGAAAAGTACAATGTTGAGAACTGTGCAGAGAAGATGACAGTTTATGGTAGAAAACATTGTACAAGAAGGTCGGGTGGGCGAGAAGAGCAGGAAACACACACTGAAGACTTGCAGTCCAACCAGAACTTAGTTCTGCAGGAAATGTTTGTAAGGCTCTTTGAACATTTGTGAATTAGATCTTAATGAAAGGAAGGGGTTAAAGTTGAAATGGACTTTTAGAAAACCTACCTCCAGCACATGTTCAGACTCATATTCACTGACTTCCTCTGTTTGCAACATAAGGACATCTTTGTGCAAGACCCAGAAAAACTGACCCTTCATTTCTCTCCCCCCTTCGCCTTCCCCCCACCCTCTGTCTCCTAGGTCACAGCCTGTAAAGATGGACCAGTGTCCAAAAACATACCCTGTGACAAACGGCAGGAACACCAGCTGCTTAATTCAAGTTCAGCTTTCCCCTCCCAGTGTACAGATGTTTTGACTGGGTTTGCAGCGGTGTTGGAAAGAGCACAGAACCTGTACATTTTAGGATAAGGGTGAAGTGGGAAGTTTCCCCATTGTTTTCTGGTTAATTAAGCTACTTTCTTGTAAATACTGCCTGCTAAACCTCAATAAGTCTTGAGGCAGAAGCTTGCTGGGGAGCAAGAGCGGGGCTTGTTATGGTGGACCCATTCCACCAGCACACACATTTTCACTGTCAGGAAAAATCTATCTATAAATATTGTATATTTAGAAAGGTTCCAATAGCCTTAATACTTTACTAATGTTATTTATACAGTTGATGTTTCTCCCCACCCCCAAAGCTTCATTTAACTAACATTTTGTCCATGTCAGTTGCTTTCTTCTCCTCCTCCTCTGCCACAGTGGAATAGTTGTGCAGGCAGATGACTTTTGTGGCTGACGTTACTTGTTTAAAGCTTGCATGCCCTTCAGATGCACCAAGTTTCCTGCCAAGAATAAATATGCTGCTTACCACAGCACAACAGCTATAGGGTGGGGTATAATGCAAGGAAGCCTAAAGGGATGATGTAGCTATTTCGGGGGAGGAAGCTGGGGATTATAAAAGTAGTTTCCTTTTGGGGGAAAAGAGTTAATATAGACAGAATATCACAAGAAGCTAGTCAGTTAGTTTTTAGTCAAGTATTGCCATAGACTGCCATTAAGATAAACAGTTTATTTGAATAGACAATATTTGAGCTTCATGTAACAAAATGTCTTCAGAAAAAAGACATTAGATTTTACAGCTTTCTGTACACAGTATATTCTGAAGAGTAAGTTTCTATACTGGTACTCCCTAGAGGCTGGAGGAGGGAGACAGCTCATGAACTGGACTAATAAGATGCAAACTTGCACTGATTACACTGTCACATGTTTCATGGAGAATAGCTGACAGGAATAAGATTAAGCTTTGAGGAAGCTTTTTAGTATTTCACAAGTATACTATCACAACTGAAACTGCTTGAAGCTATTAATATATTTAAAGAGAAAAAATACCTGGGAGGAAAGATAATACACTTAAAAGATATAGAAATTCTTGTAACAAATATCAAACTTTTCCATATTGCTACTAGGAAAGCAAAACGTTTCATCAATTCTTATTTTTAAACAAAAATAAGATTGTTTTGGCTTTAAGTAGGGTGTGTAATATTTTCAAGCACACATCTATTGGAAAAGTCAAAACAAGTTTACAGTTTAAGTTACATCCAGTTTCCTGCCAAGTATAGAACTTCTGCAAATGTTCAGAGAACAAATTAAAAAACTCTAATAGAAGTTAGAATACAGAAATGTGACTAAACCAAGAATTTTAGTTTCTCAAACAGATCTAACAGATTCAGGTGATACTTCCAATATGTACAGCTTCCTGATTTCATTGCACATGTTCATTTTACCTGTATTTAACAATTACTTTTTTTCTTTCCTACAGTAAAAGCAGCAGTAGTGAACTAGGTTACCCCACCAGGGCAACCTAACATGACTAGGCTGCTTATAAGGAATACCTGCTCATGGTCCATTCTCAGTAGTTGTAAACTCAGTGCACTAGTTTACTGTGGGGGAGAATACACAGTATCATGGATTCAAATGACTATGAATCACTGGTATCTTCACTACCATTCAAGAGCCAGTCTTACTCAAAATTACCCCTATGGAGTTATTTAAAGTAGTTAAAAGGCAAAGATGTGGCAATGTCATCAGGAAAACATGACTCAAATTAGAGAAAAATCTCAAAATATTCTGAATGTTTCTGGAAAGCTCTGAAAGATCAAAAAAGTATGTTTAGTATTCTAAGTTTCTATTCCCAATAGTTGTACAGAGTAACTTCTGACTCAGGTTCATTTCTTGTTGGCCTCATCCTATTCAGTGTTGCCTGTTTTTTCACTTTTAAAGAGAAACTTTGAACTTTAGAAACTATTGGTAACACTTATCCAAAAGAATATTTGGTTTAACTTAAGACTAGTAGGAGGCAAAGCTTCTCTATTTTCAACTCTTCAAACGAGTTACAACCATCTACTTTAGAAGATCACATGCAGTATAAAACTTGACAAATATGCACATGCTCATTTTAAAACCCAAGAAAACATATTCAGTTCAATATCAGACCTGAACCCCCTTAGTTTCTAATTTCTTAGAGAAACATTTTCTATTGCCATACAGATACAGTTAAGAGACCACCAACAAGGGATCTTAAGAAAAATACTCATTAGATAAGGTGGATGATATCGTTTATTGGACCAATCACTGTTCTTGAAAGAAACTTTCAAGCTACATAGAGCTCTCTTCAGGTCTATTGGTTTTCCCTGTATGAGAATGGCCACCTCTAAGAAGTTGCAGAGAACTCAGTAATTGTGGACTTAGGTTATATCTACACTACAGCCTATGATGGCCTAACTTATGTTGCTATGGGGTATGAATAAGCCACCCCCCTGAGCGACATAAGTTATGCTGACATAAGCGCTCATGTGCTCTTATGTCGGCAGGAAAGCTGCTCCCGCCAACACAGTTTCTGCCGTTCATGGAAGTAGTTTGATTTTTTTTTTATGCTGAAGGGACAGAGTGTCTTCACCAGATGTGCTGTATGGTGCATCAGTACTGCTGCCGTGCTGTACATGTAGACATGGTCTTAGTCTTGCCACTTGAGATAAGAACAGCAATTCCAGCACTGTTTTTTAGAGCAGAGGTTCTCAAACTTTCATGTTATGGATCACTTCTGAAGACAGATCTTTCCCTGGATACCGCCCCTCCCAATTCCACACCTTCCTTGTATCCAGAATGGTGATTCGGTACATGAAAAATTAAAGGGAGAAGATAAAAATAAACTTGTTTTAATGTTAGATGCAGCTGCTTAGTTATATTTTTGGTTTGAATGTAGGATTTGCATATCAGTCCCAAGTCTCCCCTTTGTTGGTTTAGGTCCTTATTGTTCTAATCTTTCCAGGTCACTTGCAGTTTGGTTCTGGCCTCCTGAGTGTTTTTAACATCCTCCAGTTTTGGTATTCTCAACAATTTTTGGTTAAAAATATACCAAAGACCTTGTCTACACTACAGGGGAAATTCGATCTAAGCTACACAATTGGAGTTACGTGAATAGCGTAACTCAAATTGATGTAGCTTAGATCTACTTACTGTGGGGGTCCACACTATGCAATGTTGCCGGGAGATGGTCTCCCATCAACTCCCCCTACTCTTTTTGATCTGGTGGAGTACAGGAGTTGAAGGGAAAGCGATCTGTGGTCAATTTAGCATGTCTTCACTAGACCCACTAACTCGACCACTGCTGCATCGATAGTCGCTCATCGATCCCCCGGTTAGTGTGGACAAGCCCACAGAAAGCAGTTTTAATGTGCTAGCTTAATTTAAAAAAAAGCCTTGGGAATTTAGTCATGGATTGCGCTACAGCTAGTAGGAAGTGACACTATTTGAAGACTATAAAGATGCTTCAACACTGACAGAACACAGTTTTAATGGTACCTTGAGTTGCTATGAAGATGTAGCCTTTGGCTGAATAATCTTACCAAAAGTTAGTTAAGCTGGACTTAAACTTGCTGCTGCCCTGTATCATGTTTTTCTCCCCATATCTTTTTGGAATATGGGCCTTCTAAAACTTGAACTCAAACAAAAATGCCCCAGGAAATGCTCAGTTAAGGTCTCCCCACATATCCGCAAAAATGTTTGTTAGAAGAAAAAACAAACCTCAAACTTACAAATGCACAGTTAAGGTTCTACAAACAATACAACTGTAATCTCTTGACCCAAAGACAGTAGTTACTTCTAGTGACGGTTAAATGATTTCATGGAGCAATATTACCAAGGCTGAAGAATTGCATGCTTAGGGGGCAGACTGTAGCTGTAAAGCCACCAGCTGCAATGGGAATGGTACACAGATTCACCACCCCAGAGAAAGGAATTGTACCTGCTGCCTCAGGCACAATGTCAGGAGAACAGCTGCTGCTACATCCTTTTAAGAGGTGTGGCATGTGCTCTGTGCGCCTTCCCTCCCCTCCCAGTAAAGAAAAGAAATGCAAGTCTAAGGCAGCAACATATGTAGCTATTTCTGGACATAATGAAAAGTGGCTATTCCTGCTAAGTCTGGATAGACTCAGACTTTCTCCATTTATTCTTATATTTGTAGGATTTCTTAAATGGGCTTAGGAATTTTTCCAGGTTTAGTTTGAAATAACCTTCATATTGCATTGTTTTTGTTTGAAATAAGCGCATTTCTTGCTGGCACCTTTGTCACTCTTCCGGATTTTGAATCTTCATAGTAGAACTTGTTTATTGGACAATTCCCACCCCCACCCCACTGCCATGAAGAGGGTTATGTTGCAACAGGTAGCTATTATAAAGCAAAGTGGGAATCACTATCAAAGTCAGGGTATCTTATTTACATGAGTGGGAGCTAAGGAGAATGATGTATTTGACTCTATGACCAGATCACTTAAAGTTTGTTTCAAAAATTTGCAGCATATTAATATGCCAAGTACCTAATTATATTTCTCACTTTAGCACTGTAATTTCTTATTTTAGTGTTTTTTCTGTTTCATTAAACTAGTCTCGCAAGCAGGTACAAATTCTCTTCTGAATTTTATATTGTATCCCAAGACACACAAGCTGGTTATTTTTCAGCTTTTATCTCTACTAAAAGTGTCAAAGCTTTTTAAAAATTATTTGGCAAAATGCTTGTGCTGTCTCCCATAAGAGTTTCCTAAAGATTTTCCTCTACAGGTACATTAAAAAGCAATCCATGTCTCCCAGATGTATTTCTTGATGCTCTCAAATAATTTAAGTTTGTTTCTCTTGATTTGAAGATTTGCTGGAGACAGTATTGTGGCTAACAAAATAGAGACATATCATGCTGCTGATTATTAGGCAAATTCCCCATTGGTTTAGGGAGTTCTGCTTGCTCAGATTAAACTGTAGATTTATGCAACTTTTAAGTTTTATTTGAATGAAGATTTTTTTCTTAGTCTGTGATTGCATGTGTTAGCTTTTATTGAATTTTGCATACTTTATGTAATCTTATAAAATGACTCCTCTGATTTAGAAGATAAAAATTCTTAGTCATTGACCTATTCGTAAGCCAAGTATACCGTTAATGTATAAAGGCAGAGAGATGGGAAGGGAACAGACTGGACAAAAGAGCAACCATCAGGTAGCAACCAGTTCTGCAAGTGTGGAGTTTATAAAATCTACATGCAGGACTCTGCAGCTGTGGGATCAGCTGCTTCCAGGTAACAGTTAACTCTTCCTGCCTGGGAAATGGGTACCCTATTAGGAGCAGCTTTTGCCCAGCAGAAAGTACAGCACTTAGCACAAGATCATCATAGCATGACAGGTGAAAGCAGATCCTTCCCCAAAGTGGGCCAAAATTACTGGTCTAAAACAGGAGGTATCAAACTTACTCTTTGGACAGGATCAAGTTTCATTTTTGTTGGGCACAAAGTAAACATTTAGGATGACATGCTTTCCTCAAACCTTAGCTGAATGCCCACTGATGTCAAAGGAAAGTTTGCACAAAGATTGAGGGTAGAGTATTATGATCTTTATGGAATAGCTAAGATTTTAGTTCTTTGTTCAATTCCTTGTCACATTCAGCATCACTCAGTGAAAACGGCTTCCTTTTAGGCCCACTGCTATTTTTCTCTTCCTTCCCTATCCCTCTGTTTCTCTACCTCTTCCCTGCCTTTGTTTTTTCTATGCATGTCCCTCTCTATAGTAACTCGCAGTTCACCCAATTTCACTGCTAAAATAAGCAATGAAATAGTTAGTGCTGATACATTTAGATTCCTTAAAATCTCAGCCTACAGTGTTCAGGTTCCCAAATCCCATTAAAATTCTAGGGGGATTGGGCATCTAAATCCCTTAGGTTCCTTTGCTAAAGTGGTGTTAGGCTTCAGCGTTAATATCCAAAAGAGATTAGTGGGAGGCGAGGGGTTCACACCTTTTAGAGTAGTTGATTCATGCTGTCTGCACACTCAAGAAGATCACTTTACACTCAGGTCACATTCAGAATGTATATTCTTCATGCCCCTGAGGGCTAGAAACTTTAAAAAAAAGCTAAGAATTGAAACATGCCATGCAGAACATATACATATATTATGCAGGCCTGATTCAATTCATGGGCTCTGTTTAAGTTTAGTCTAAAATTATTTTCTTGAAGTCTTAATATTACTGCCACTATAATTTGTTCTTGCCATGTTAATTTTTCTATGGCTCTACACAGTATCTAAATAGTTTTTTAAATTAAAGCAAGGCTATTTCAAAAGAAATTGAGAAATTGATAATGTACACAAACATTAAGATGACACTTGCATAACCTGATGTCTTCAGGTTTTCCACTGATTTTTTTTTTTTAAATGTCAAACACAATCAGGAAGAAAAAAAAAATATTTACTAGAGCTGATCAGGAATTTTCAATCAATGTAAAAATGCAGTCTTCAAATGTCCTTCAGGTAAATCAAAAGTTATCAACCCCAAATAAAATATTTTGGTTTGTGGAACCAAACGAATGTTTAATTTTGTTTGCCTGATCTGCCCTGGTATCTTATGCCCCCCCGCCATTCTCCTCTATGTGCAGGACTCTATCACGGCTCTTTGATTTAACTGCTGCAGTGACCCATGGGAGTGGTATTCTGACTGGACAGCCTTGCCCCCTACCGGAGAATAGAGACATGAAGCACCTGACCTACAACTCCACTGAGGCAATCCACAGCAGTTCAGACAAATGCTGTTCAATGATTAACTGAGCCAAAATGAAATGTTCCAAGTCAGAAGTGTCCAAATGTTTTGCTTTGATTGAAGATGTCTAAACAATGAATTTCAAAATTAAACTTTTACAGCATTTTGTTCTGTGAAAGAAAAGTTTCAATATTTCGACCCTTTATCCTGATTTGGATCAAAAAGTTGAAATATCAGAATTTTCCATGAGAAATTCTCATTTTTGATTAGCCCTAGAGTTTACACATCAACATTATGAAAATATTGTACAGTAAACTTCAGATATAGTTCTGCCCTTATTTATACCTGTGCATCCCCAATGAAGTTATCCGAGGCAAGAACAGACTTTGGTCTACTAATTAGATAGCTGATATCTTTCTGCTACTATTTGTGAATAGCAAATTCTGGTTTTTGAGCCTGCTTTTGCACATTCTGGAACAAATGTTATAACAAAGGTTGTTAGACTTGATTAGAAGATACAGTTTTGAACAGTTTATTTTAACTAACAGTGGAAGATATTTCACTTTGTGCGCTATGGGAATTGCAACATTAACATTACACATTAAACCATTTGCTAAAAATTAACCACAGCAGATGGTTAATACCAGTATTTTTATAGTTCCTTTTCAACACAAGGGCAAACAGAATATTTTAACCGCATTCAATTTACTCACTGTGGGTTGTGGCATCAAGCCTATCACACTGGGGGTGCCAGAGCTTGATTCCAGTGTGGGCTGTATGTGAAGGTTTACAGCCTTAACCTAACCTTAATCAGCACCAGAGTGCATCCAGGATTTTGACAGAAAAATGGTTGCTATCTTGACCTCTTAGGCTAAAAGGGTCATGGAACAATATAGATTTCCATAAGAGTCATCAGGGGAAGAAACCAGAGTGCTCTTCCAAAATGAGATTTAAGGCTGCTGTCAAGTCTCTGATTCTAAAATATACACCCGTTCTTCAAAATACGATCTGCCTTTTTTCCCAGGAAACCATTTTTGCTCTCTCTTTAGCGGTTTTGAAATTAAAATATCTTAAGTGAGGTTGCAGGTGTTCTTTTCTCTATGAAAGAGAAGAAAGCCGTAATCAGGCACATCTATCCCCTCCTCACCCCCAAAACCACTCATCCTGCCTAGAATGCTTTAAAGAATTTCTCATGTACTACTTGGCTACATGTAACTGCCTGCCCCCCCACAAAAGCCAACCTACAAGTGAGAATTGCTTTAATATGCAACAGCATGGGGAACAGCTATTTTAGGAGTGACTGATAGGAGGTAGGTCACTTATGTTTGTATTTGCAATATTCATTTCCTGTCCTTATTAGTGGTTTTAAGGAGAACATTCTGTAGGTAACAAATTTTGCTTTGGGAAAAAAGAGAGGCTTTTTCATTCAAGTCTCTTCTATGTTTAGTTTGTGCATTTATACCCACACAACAGTAACACTAGTAAGTGACAGAAGGGACAAATATTAGGCAGCTAGGAGTAGCCTTATGCCCTCTCTCCCCCAAAGAGAAGGGAGGAAGGTCAGGTAAGATTTTACAAGGCACAATACAGGCCTTTTAAAAATTAGGCTTGTTTTCAAAAGTTATTTTCTCTGATTTAGAGCGTTTCCCCTCCCCTTCTTGTACGTGTGCTGCCTCTGTGCTTTGGCCCTCAAGACTGAGGAACACCGCAGGAACTGACCCACAAGCAGCCTGTTACCACAATTTTCCTAATAAATGGGAAACCTTGGAACAGGCCTAAAACTTGGGTTTACAACCAGGCCAGCACGTTCTGGTCCCGTTTGTCTGCTTATGCGTGTAGCTTTTAAACCATAACATAAGGTAGCCCCGGAAGTCTCATAACCTGGCCACCACGCAGAGACCGAATTAAGAGCGGCCCTGCAGTCCCAGCGCAGGCTAGAAGCGGGGAGGGGAGACAAGGCGCTCACAGGGAGTACTGAGTGTCACAACACACGGTTCAGTCTAGTGCTTTCTACAGGAGTAAGAACGCGAGCTGCGGCGAGGAAGCTGGGGCAAAGCACAGCGCCGTCTCAAGCAAGGTAATTAAGTCCAGGACTCTGCCTCAGGCTGGGATTTGCTGCGCATCGCGTAATTAGCACTCGTGCTCCGGCTTCATGCTCCGGCGCTCGGGGAGCGCAGCCAGCAGCCACCCTCAGCCGCGTACAATCGGGATTGTTCAGCCTCCGTGCTGACGGAGCAGCCTGTGCCTAGCGCGACCTGGCTTTGGTTCCAGCTGTATTCCCGTCCCCGTGACTCCACATCGAGTCCCATCCGGTGCGCAGAGTAACCGGCGGACAGGAAGAGTCACTCGGCGGACCTCTTCCCACCAGGGGAGCGGCGCGTCCGCCCGCCGGGGACAGCGCCCCTCAGCCCGCCCTGGCTCTGCCCAGCCGCAACTCGGACGTGGTGCCTGCAGGGCAGCGCTAGCGCCGGGCTCGCTGCCCCACCACCGACCCGAGCTCGGCTGCCGGACAGGGACGCGCTGCTCCGTGCGGGACAAACCCGAGCCAGACTGGGCAGGCGGGCCCAGCGCGGGACGCACCCGCTGCCCTAGCGCCTCCGCCGCCCATACGGCACCTGGCGTCCAGCCCCGGGGCCTCCGGCTGGCGGGTCCGCACGCGCTGCGGGACCCGGGACCCCTGCACTTACCAGCCCTGAGGCTGCCCTTGCTCTGCTGCGGGCGGGCGGAGCTGGCTGCCACGCACCGGGCAGGCGAGTAGGAGCTATGCCGGCGGGCTGCTACCACCGCTGGGAACCGAGCTGGGGTACGCACAGAGAAGCCCAGCGACAGCTTCGTTTTCATTACCGTATTTCTCTGCTGCGCTTAGTGCCACTCCTCCCTCCTTCCCGCTCCCTTCGGCTTTCCCAGCGGTGGTGACCGGGTTGAGGCCGCCACGGCCCCGCCCCCACATTCCATTCCCTAGATGGTGTCACCAAGGCGGTGGCGCCTGCCCCACCCCCTTTTCCCACCACGCGCAGCCCCGAAGGGCGTGCCCAGGCTTGCGAGTATATGACATCTCCAGAGGAGGCTCCGCCCTCTTTCAGAATAACAAGCCCCGCCCCGGCTGCGGTCCCCACCCCCACTGCTAGTTAGACTAGCACACGGCTGCAGCGCCGGGGCCGTTCTATTTATGTTTGTAGGCGCTGATTTGCATAGCCCCGCCCCATGCCGTGGGCGAGGCAGCAGGCACCGCCCCCTTGCCCATACATGGCGGCGATGGGCGGGGCCGCTATTCCGGCTGTCGGTCGCTCTCTTCCTGGTGCCGTTTATAGGGTACAGCCACTTCCGCTGTCTGCTTAGAAGCGGCGCGATCATGGCGGAGCGCGGTCAGCTCCCTCCCCCCGCTAAGCGCCTCTGCTGCAGACCTGGCTACGGCTCGGGGTGCAGGCCGGGCCAGCGGGCGGGCGGCGGCGGCCCCGGCAGCGGGGCGCTCTGTGCCGGACCCTCCTCCGCGGCCGCCGCCGCCGCCGCCCTGGGGCTGCTGCCGCTCGGCAAGACTCAGAGCCCCGAATCCCTGCTGGACATCGCGGCTCGCAAGGTGGCGGAGAAGTGGCCCTTCCAGCGGGTGGAGGAGCGGTTCGAGCGGATCCCGGAGCCGGTGCAGCGCAGGATCGTGTACTGGTCTTTCCCCCGCAGCGAGAGGGAGATCTGCATGTACTCCTCCTTCAACACCGGCGCCGAGGACCCCGCCGCCCCCGGGGGGGCCGCTGCCAGCACCGCGCCCGGCGGGGCCGCGGACGCCGCCGCCGACGAGAACCGCCTGCCCTTCCGTAGGGGCATCGCTTTGCTCGACGGCGGCTGCGTCGATAACGTCCTGCAAGTCGGTGAGTCACTCCCCGGGAGCCGGGCCGGCCATCCGGAGCCTCGCCCCCCCTCCGCCCTGCGGCCCCTCTCCCGCACCGCTGTAATCCTGCCCGGGGGGCTCTCCGGGCCGCTCACCAGCCTGTCACCCACCTGTGATCCCTGCCCAGGCCACAGCGCCGCCCCGACCCTCGCCCAGCTCCCTGACCCCGCGGCCAGCCCCTCACCTCTGCTCTTTCCTCTCACCTCACCTCGGCAGCTGCCGCCTCCACCCCCCAGCGCTACCCTGCCCCGTAGCCCGGGCCCTGCAGCTCTCCGCTCCCTCCGTGCCCCAGCGACCCCCTCCCGACCCCCCCCTTCGCTGCCAGCCAGCCAGCCATCCAGGCCTCGTAATTTCCTCTCTTCGTCCCCTCCCCCTCGCAGCCAGATTATATGGCTCTTTCACGCCTCTCCTCGGCATCCAAGGCCAGGTTACACGCTGCTTCTGTCCGCCTACCAACTGCCCTTCAATCTGCCCTCTCCCCCCCTCACACACCCCACATCACGCCTGTTTGCTCTCCACCCCCGGCTAATCAAACGCTTCCCGTCCCGTCCCTTTAACTCGCTTCACACTCCTCCCCCCGCCAGTCCCCACTCCCCCCGTAATCGCGGCCGTGCAGTCCCACCTCGCTGTGTCCCCTCCCACCCCCGCTAATCCGGGTCATCGTCATACCCTGGGCCACAATAGAGGAGATGCCAAACCCGCCGCCTCTGCCCCGCAGACCGGGGAGGGCGAGGAAATGAATCAGCAGAAGAAGCCCCCGTGGGGGGAGGGAGGGGCAGGGATCGGTTACCTACAAACGCCAGGAGCGAATTTGCGCGGAGCGATTCGGGTCGCTGAACAAAGGCGCTTGCAGGGGATCAGCGGCAGCGACGCTCGGGCGGGTCGGCAGCTGCGGCAGACGCTGCAGCCTAAGCCTGGGGCTGCCTTTGAATCACCCCGCGGTTGGCTTTGCGGGATGGGGGGTGGCTGGAGAGCAAAGCTGCCAGATAGCGGATCCAACTCGGGCTGCCAGGACTGGGGGGGGGGGGGGCGGAACTGAGCGATGGCTGGGAGGAGGGGGAGCTGCTGTGTATGGAGGCAGCGGTACATGGGGTGCTGCCAGTTGCTTTGGGATGTAGCTGTTCCTCGTTTCATGACAACAGCAAAAGAGGGAAGTGCTGTTCTTGCTTCTCCGGGAACAATACTCACCCCCCCCACACACAACCCCCACCCCCGCTGCTGCCGCCTGCTGCTGCTCTTCACCCTCTCCAAGAGATAGATCTTTTTCTATTTAACTCCTCCCTTCCTAGTTAGTTTAAAAGGCTGCGGGGGGGTCCCCTCCTCCCCCTGAAGGGAGGAGGAAGAGGAGCTCTGTGCTGGGAGGGAGGGGTTAGTCCCATCAATAAGAGTGCTGGAGCAGCTACATGGCAGGCTCACATTTTCCTGTGGGTCTTGGACACGACAAGGGAAGGCTGTAGATTTCCCATCTCTCCTGCGCTGCCTGGCTTGCTCTGATGGGGAGAGGATGAACCACCCCCTGGTTTGTGATGGTGGTGGGGGAGGCTTTACAGACCTAGCAATCCAGGCTCCGCTGCTGTGTGACAGAACGGGAAGATGGGTTATAATTTCCCGAATAAAACTTCAGTGCAGGGTGAGGTTCTCTTGTGCTGGAGCTGGAGCTCTCGTTTTGTTGTGTTTAGCTGAGTGTATTTGCCAGTTGCACATCTCGAATCGCCGTGAGGCAATTCCCTGTGGTGGAGAAGGAGGAGGAAGACCTGGCACTTTGTTCTCATTTTCATGTTTATTTGTGTCCTTTTCAGTTTTCTGCCAGCCTCCGAAAAGGGGAAGCCAAACAAAAGAGGCTCTTTATTTCTTTTCACTGCCTGAAAAATAGTGAAGATTTGACAAAGGGAAAGAAGGACTGATGACTTAAAGCTGCACGATTCCATTTTCCCTCAAACAGACTTGCATAATCTTCCCCAATATGCAGTTTAAGTCTGAGCTTTTCTCTTCCCTGTCAAGCTATCAGTTTTTGAGCATGGACATGATGACATTTTTAAATGGACTGAAACCAACAGCAGGATAGTTCACAACTCTCTCTTCTCTCCCCCTCCTTCCAAAGCACTTAAAACAAAAATGGATCAGTTTTTCCTTTTATTTATGCCTTGTTTTTACAGATTTGAGGTGTGAAGTTTCTGGGCCCAAAGGCCTGATACATTTTAAGATCTTTTGCGTAATTTTGGTTCTCATGTAATTTTGCCTCACTGCCATCCTTGGAGAGAATTCAGTTGTTTTAATCCTGTCTGTGGTTCATTTGAATTCAAATACAGTCTACAAATGTGATTTCTGCCTGGTCATGTATTTTCCAAAGGCAGACTCTGTTGCTTTTTCTCTATGCTCGGTGCCCTTCCCCTCTTCCTAGAGAGTGGTTCAGCGTTGAGACATTTTTAATTTAATTTAATTAAGTTTCATCTTCCTTTTGGCTTTCTGTTTCTTTCCAGAGGACTGAAGGACATCTATGGTTCCGTGCTTGTGGCAAAACCAGAATTCAGTTTCATTTTGGTTTGGATGGCAGTGCTGAGAATTTTTTTTCTCTTGCCTGTGCTTGATTCTGCTTGCAGGCGATGAGGAATGACAGGAGTGCACATAGGGAGGGTTTCTTGGCTGATTACATTTAAGCCAGGAATTCACTGTGAAAATAAAGCCAAGGGGCGATAAATAAAAGATGCAATCTTCTCTAGGAGACAGACACCCAGCATGGGCTTTGCTTTACTTGCTTTCAGCAGTAGAAGAGGCTTCAGTGAGTAGTTGTGAAAGGGGGGGGGGGGGGAGTAACTTTTTGTATAGTCTCAAAAGGGGAGGGGCATTGAGCAATGTTGGCAAGGGTCAATGTGAAGAAAGAAAATATACATAAATACAACTTAAGGTTTGACTGCTGCTCCTGGAACACTTAACCACACTTCAAACAAATGCTATACAAACTGTTGAAAATATAACTCTTTTGGGGAAGCCATTTAGAAGTAGCAGTGTATCAAAACCAGTACTTCGAAACACAATGTCAATTGTTCTGACTGCGGTAGAGTTTTTGTTTTGGAGGGCATATACTATAACTTTTAGATGGCAGAGTATCCTCCAAATACTTGTGTAATTTGGGAACATTGTGTCAGAGCTGGTAAGGGTTTTGTATTTGAAATGTTCCTGCCAGAGCAAAAAGGTGTAAGAGCACAAGCAACTCCACTGCAATGATTTATATTGGCTGGAGAATGGAGTTGGCTTCATGTAATGTAGCAGAATATGTATCCTAATACTGAGCTTATATAAATGTGGATTTAGTGACGGTATAACTGTGAACGTACGTTCTGTGCAGTATGAGTAATAGAAACTTTGTACATTTTTACAGTTGTGCTTTCTGAAAGCACAATTATTGGACAAACCACATTTTATTGCATATCAGAACTAATTGTCGTTCTTGCAACACAAGTATTAATACAAACAGGTTGAAGATTTGCTAAGCAAGCCACATAAATTTTACTTCAGTGCTAGTTAAATGAAAATATTTGCTTCTGAATTTTACATTTTTAGTCAATACACTGTAGGAACATTAAGCTGAAGGAAACTTATTAATATATATAGAAGCATTCAGTCTATTAAAACTATTTTTCATTAGGTGCCTTTTTATGAAAAATCCCTACTTTTGCAGCTCCTTGTCTCACATCTGTATTGTAAAGGACTACTTTGCACAAAATTATATATTTTGTAAACGCTATAAGAATTTTTTCAAGCAGAAGTCTTGAGTGTCTATTAGTGTATTTAAAAGCTAACTTAATTTATTCCAATGTAATTCATTTCATTTATAAGCATAATTTGTTTCAAAGGGATTTTCTTGGGGTGGGGGAAGCTGTCAGTTTAAAAATCATACTTCAAGACTGTGGGAAAGGGTCTCAGAGAACATCGATAAGAGCTTGGGGGAGAAGAGGTGGCTTAAAAACAAAACCTAAGAGAAATGAAACATTTTAACTTTAAACCATTTTAAATCGTTAAATATTGTCCAGCAGTGTTTGCAATCCAAACATTACACATTTTCAAAGTATATTAAAATTTGGAAGGCAGATTGACTGACTGCCTAGAAAATAAGTTTTTACTTGGCCAACCTGAAAGACATGCCAACAGTGAGGGGAAAATATAAATGGTGAAATGTAAATTTGATTTCTAAATTTGTTTTAATCTAAAGTCAATTGTATTTCTGCTTGCTCACACTGGTCTCTGTTTAAGATATTACAGTAATTTCCACAGCAACACTTGGGGACATCATAATCACAGAAGTAATACCTTTAGATATGAATGGCAGGGGGATGAGGCGAAGGGAAGAACTTCCTGGAGATGAAAAAATAATGTGAAGCATTAAGTGATTAATGCTTATCACATTTCTAAGATTTGTTTAAAGTTGATCTTGTAAGCCAGCAAACCAGCTTATTTTTCTTTTGAAGAGGGTTACTTCAAGCAGTGTGTCTCTTCACTGCATAACCTTGGGTTTTAGACCGTGAAACATAGTGAGATGCAGTTGGAGAAATGTAACTTTACTTTGGTTTTCTTCAATGTGAAATAACCTTTGGGGCTCTGTGTATATTTATTTAGTTGGATTCTTAAATTAACTTTAAAAGGTCCGCTTTTTTTTTTTTTTCTCTCTTACAGAAATGAAATGTTTTTCTTCTGACTCAGATGTTTCTGTGGTAATTTATTTTATTGCTAAAGCTTAATAAAGAAAACTACAAACCTGAGCCCAAGTTTAGTCACTGCTCTCAAAAACACGAGTTACAATTTTTTCACCTGGAATGGAATGCTTCATGAGACGAGTCACTTTTTTCTGTAAAATTCTGGTTAAATATAATTGTAGCCAACAACTTTCAGATGCTTTTATGGATCTAATGGATCAGAATCTTAGTTAATTTTCTACTTTTGGACAACTTTTCAAAAACACAATCTAAAATTGATAGATTCTAAGGCCAGAAGGGACTACTGTGGCTGTCTAGTTCAACCTCCTGTATAACACCAGCTATAGGACTTCTCTGAATTTATTCCTATTTGAACTAGAGCATATCTTAAAATAAAAAAAAAAAAATCTAGTCTTGATTTAAAAATTGCCTGTGATGGAGAATCCACAACACACTGTGGTAAGTTGTTCCAAGGACTAGTTACCCTCATTGTTTAAAAGGTTGTGTATTTTATTTCCAGTCTAAAATTGTTTAGCTTCAGTTTCCACCTATTGCATCTTGTTATACCTTTGTCTGCTAGATTGAAAATACCATTATTATTTTTTTGTTCCCCATGTATATAGAGCCAATTAAATTATAGAACCAGTTAGGCAAATGTCTTTGCTCTTGTTTGAAACTTTTAATTGTTTGAATTTCAACTATATTGTGTTGAATGTCTTTTTAATTGATGAGAGAGGCCAAATTGAATATATTTTTAAGAAAGTTGCCAAACAAACTTTGTGCTATGAATTGAAATGCATCCGTCTGCAAACATGATGCTCTTCATTTAAACAAAGTTGGCTGAAGCAGTAATATTTTGCTATTTTTTTTTTAAATCTGTAGTTTCTTTAGTTTATCTAAAAGTCTCTTAATTCATTTAGAGTTACTTAAGTTTAACTCAAGTAAGACTGTCCTTAGTATGGAACAAAATGCTTATGTTTCACTAACTCTTTTTGATAAAGTTCTAGCATTGTTCTGGTATATGTAGTGATTTTTTTGTGGCCGGGGACAAAGGGGAAAGGATGAACATGTTAAACTATCTGCTACTGTCTTTAAATGGGAAGTGTTTCTCTGCTGACATGCCAGCAGATACAAGCAAGGTTTCTCTAGCAATCAGCCTGATGATGGAATTTTGGTTAGGAATGTATGAATTTAAGGAGGTAATCTATAACTTGTTTAATGCAGTACTGTGGGGTTTTATTTGTTTTTTGTTGTTGTTGTTGTGTGTGTTGTTTGTTTTTGTTTTAGAGCTAAGATTACAATTAAGTTTGGAAGATTAGATTTTTATCCGTAAATGTCAGTAAACATCAATTTCACTGTACACATTCAAATGAGTGAAAAAAATATTTCCATAGATCGAAACGTACAGATAGGCAAATAAGGAAAAATGCTCCTTGAGAACCTATAGGAGTAAAAATTGAGTGATTTAGGTTTTTGAATTAGGCTTGTTACAAATGGGCTAGCAAACAAATAGTAAAAACAGGTATAATTTGTTGATTTCAAGATATTTACCTTGTATATTTTGACATGTGATGTCAGTTTGTTTTAACAGTTTTTATAGAGCTTTAACTTATTTAATCTCAACATCTACAATCCTTAATTAACTCTCACTGCCCTAATTTCCTGCAAATGTGAAAATTTAAATTGAAAGAACCCAAGTCACCGAGGGTATTAACCCAAGTTAAGTAGTGGTGGCCAATATTTTTGTGTACAAAACCACAAACCAATTAACTAATTTTTAAAGATATCTCTTGCCTCAAGGGGAGAAAAATCTGAATGTATTCCAGTTTCCTTGTTAGATTTGGAATGTAAGTCCTTGATTAGGGAACAAAGAAGCTGTTTTCTCTCTCTCTGTGTACACAGTTTTTAACATGTACTGTTAACCTTGAATTATTTCTTGTGAAAGCATTGGTGTGTAACACTTTGCAACAGTGGAATATTAAATGTGGAAAACCTAGATCTTTCTTTTTTTGATAGGTCAATTATTTGAAAGACTGTCTAAAACCAATTATTTTTCAAGTCATTTTTTAAAGTGCAGAAACTTTGCCCTGAAATAAAGCTTATGCTTTATTTATAATGTAAATATTAATGGTAGTGTGTCGGTCAAAAAGTAGTGACACTGTCCTATTAAAGACAAAGTTCTAATACTTTCTTTTAGACAAAAACACCTTACTCAATTACAATTTGTGTGTAACATATTTCCATTGAACATAATTTAGAAGTGCATAGATCAGTTTTATAGAAATATATTTTATTTGGATTGACCTGATGAAAATATTTAACATTTATTATAGTTTAGCATTCAAAGGTTTACTTATAATTATTCTTTTCTACTTCTTCCCTGGCACTCCTAATATTGAAGAATCATTGCCCTGAAAACAGACTTCGTACTCTGAGATTTGATAAGCAGAAGCTGACACTTGCATTGATAGTAAAATGTTTCCCAAGCTTGAGTTTTTTCTAAGAAAACAATTTTCACTTTAAAAACTTGCCATCTCTTTGAAATTCTGTTTAAGAAAATGATACCAGCTCTGCATATGATCAGATGTTTTGGTATGTAGCAATTCTTGAACTATAGCCAGCTGTCGTGTCAGCAGCTGATGCATTTTTTTTCTCTGCAGTCTGACTTTCAGAAATGAGCAATTAAAAGCTAAACATGTGGCTTTTTTTCTGGGGTGGACGAAAATTAAGAAGCTATTGAAAAGTCCGAGGACTAGATAAACTGAACTTTTTATTTGTTGTTGCCTGTTTTTCCATGTATATAACCTGATAAAGTGAAATATGTATAGAGGTTTTTAATTGTACAGTTCCAAAAAAACCCATCCTAAACAGATAATCAAATATAGCAGTGAAACTGGCTACAGGTGTGAAGGATAATCCATTTTACTAAATGGTTTTACATAGTGGGTTAGTGTTGAAATGTAATCTACCTAACTGATCCAGTTGTTATGCAACAACAATTCTTAATTGTTAAAACTGTGTCTCAAAATACTGGTGAAAATTTAAGATAAATTGGAGAAGTAGCTGGTATTAAAACTTTTTATTTTAGAAGATATGCTTGGGAGAAAAGTTTGACTACCTGAAGAACTGGCAGTAGATGATGATTAATTCAAGTCTTCAGATTATGAATATGCTGTCTCTGTAAAGAACTAGTAAATTTCAAAAAATCTTCCATGCATAACAAAGAGTACAGATTAAATTTGAATTCTGATTGCCTGGAATGCAGTCAGCCAGACAGCATGCAAATCCTTGAGTACTGTGCAATAACTGCTCTCATTGTTCAGGGAAGTCTCTCTGTGAACCTTAAGTTTTTCCTCTTGGTTTGCTGTCTAATATTATCCATGCATTTAAATGTTTTTCTCTTCATTGGATATGTATCTAGCGCTTGACATGGCTTCATAACAGTCATTGACCTGGATCACTGGAGATGTCGTCTGGTGCTGTATAACTCAGGCTTGCATTCTCCTTCTAGCAATATGCCAATTATCATGATTTATGTGATGTCCTCATGATGCATCATCACATCTTTTTTGAGATTATGTAGCCATACTCATATAGGCTTTGGTTTTATTGGTTGAATTGTTAAAGTCCCAGTGTCTGGAAGATTTGTAATAGTAGTCACCAACTTTAAATAATGTTACCCTTATTTAATTTCACAAATTGTATGAACACACCAGATGAATGTAGCTGCTAATAGTAACTAAAGTGTAGAGAATTCCTTTGTGATTGTTCGAACTGATAGAAAAGCCTTTTGCATGCCTTTTAACTTTCCAATTCAATTAAGTTTAGTCTCCCTTAATGTAGGCTTTCTATACACTAACTTAAAAAACACACCTCGTTTTTGAAAATTTGAGACCATAAAGTCTGAAGCACATACTGTGGCAGAGGAGAATCACATTTAACTGCATTTAAAATAGATTTTCAGGAAATAATTGTGAAGTGATCTGCACCATCACACACTTCTAAAAGAAGAGCTTAATTTTTTATATTTTACTAAGGCCCTCTACTTCTTGTTGCAAGTCAGTGCACTTGACAGTCTTTGAAATAGCTGGAAATTTTTGTATTGGAAATGCATGGGCAATGGCTGAGAAGGTCTGACATTAATTGGAAGGATACAGTAGAACCTGTCAGTAAGTTTAAATTTGTAATAGTAGAGCTAGCTGATCAGATAAATCAGAAGCTCATTTACTGAATTAATGTGCTAAAAATTCAGGTGATTTACCTCTTGTCCTGCTTTATTTAACAATAAATTGCCTATTTACATAAGTCATCTTTCATTGTTAATTGGTGTCAGACCTCTAATATGTTCAGGAATTGTATGAAAATATGTTGGCGGGGGGGAAAATGGCATATAGAATGAAATATCACAGAAATAGGTATTAATATATCTTTATTGTGTCTGCTTCCTTTTTGTTGGTAGTGGTGGCGGCCAATAGCTAATTACATTCAAATGATCACTTTGGTGACTGGAAAAATAAAATCTTGCATAGCTTTGTGAATGCTAAGAAACAAGAAATTCATACATATGCCAAATTGAACTGCTAGGTGGTTACTGACAGCACCAGTAATTATGCAAATACAGTGCACAAATTGAATACTGCATATACAGCTGACTACAATGTCTAATTTATATTGACTCATGAAATAGAGAACATATAAGCATTTAAATAGCTGGCAAAACTGTTTTATAAAACCTGAAAAATAATGGGATTATAATCCACTATGTATCAGAATGAATTGGCTTAAATATGTTTTAACTATTTTGAT
Source organism: Lepidochelys olivacea (assembly GCF_965140295.1). Classification (NCBI taxonomy): domain Eukaryota; kingdom Metazoa; phylum Chordata; order Testudines; family Cheloniidae; genus Lepidochelys; species Lepidochelys olivacea. Next base: position 39,540,875 of record NC_140415.1, read on the forward strand.
ATTTCTGTTTGAAACTTGTATTCAGAGCAATTGGTGTTGGTTGTGTCTTTCATATTTTTAAATATTAACTCTGGGTGTCAAGGTTAGAACTTGGGTATTTGGTTCCTGGTGGTGGTTGAAACTGTTAATTACATGTTTCCTATTTCTCTTGAAGTAACTGTTGTATGTTTTTCACTTACATATAAATGATTGGTCATGTACTCTGGGGCATAGTTCATGCTACTGCTATGTTCAGCAAATAGAAGCAGCTCATAGCTTATCCTTGTCAGTAGCAGCTGTGAGTTTTATTAGTATTTAGTTAATCTCTAGATTTAGGCCTGATAGTTTGACCAGTCTACAATTCATATAGCATCAATCCATATTCAGCAATAAGTAACTTGGCTTATATTGCATTTATACCTCATACTAATGTAAATGGTGAGTTTTTTAGCTTATTTTGCAATTTTATGACTTCAGACACCTTTGTCATTAACCTGCAGTTTGGACAGAAATGATGGTGGAAGAAATGACATGCTAACAATTCATTAGAGAACCAATCTTTATTCGACATGTGTCTACAAATATTCTTCCTGGAAATTTTTTTAGAAAAGATGGTGGTCATTGAACGTTTATTACAAGTATTACAGTAAGCTATTGATTACTTATCTCCTTTTGCATATCTAAGGGGCATAATACATCAATCTGGGAGGATGAGAGAGTGGGTTAGTTAAAACATAAATTAATGTTTTTAACAAAATTGGCATAGATTACTAGAAAGAAAAGCTAAATTAAACATAGCTGATCTCCATACTTAAGACACATTCTGCTGAATCCACTGTTCAGACAAGTTCAGAATTAAGGAAACTTGGAGATGCACAATATTTTGTGTAATGCACTACTTAATGAAGTAAAATTTCAATCTTAATATTTTAGAATAAGCGCTGATAGTGTTTTGACCAATAACTAGTGAGCCAGTTGGCTATGCTGTAGTTGCAAAAATTAGTTTAATTTCTTCCATTGATTTGGCTTGTAAACTGAAACCTCACAGACAGACTATAATTAGTGTCTTGGGGATAGAATATCAAGTCCATTATGTTTTGGATCAGTGTCTGGACTTGGTGTAGCTATGCTATTTAGAAGCTTTAAGCATCACTTTCGCTCCTGTGCTTGTTGATACGGAGGGATATGGGAAATACAAAATGTACAGGTTAGCTTTTGTGTATGGCAGGGCATCATATGTCCAGTGATACTGTACTGATCAGTATTAAACTCTGTGTGTTCAGTTGAGGCTACTTTAGCTGAATGTGCCACTTAGACAGAAATGGAGGTCAGTGACTGGAAATGAAAAGCAAGACTTAAGATGGCTTGGTTAGCCTGATCATGTAAGGCAAGCGGAGGGTAATTTGGTTAGTGCTATTTAAAAATTCTGTAAACCGAAAACTATTTTGATCACTGAAACTGGTCAGGTAGAACTGTTACTTTGCAGTATTCACTACCTGTCTTGGCAGTAGTATTGTTTTATGGGCGTAGGAGTAGGAATGGAAGGATTTAGGAGTGAACCAAGGTTGGTTCATTATTAGGATGGGAGTTGGAGAGAAAGGTAGTGAAGTGTTTGAACCTTTCATAAACTACTTGTTTATAAAGTGTGGGGTGAGTGGTGATGTCTGTGGTAAAGGAGTGGTCAGAGAGGAGGAACTTATTAATTTGAAAGATCACAGAAGGAATTGTATTTAGTGAGGAGAAGATTGAGTGAGTGAAAGAGTTGATCTACAGTTGATGGCCAAATGAAAAAGGGACCACAAAGAAGCTAGTGGGTTAGATTCATTGTTACAAAACAGGCTTCTTAACACCAAGAAGGCTGCAAACTGCACAATGGTTAACTCTATAAAAGCCATTTTAAAATATAAACATAAAGTAACATGTCTGTACTCTTTCCTTTCTATTTGTAAAACCACAATTGGATTGAATAAGCCTATTTTCCTGGCCTTCAAAACATACTAATTTTAGTTTCACTTCACTGTGATTTTTATGGCCAAATATACCTCAAGCTTATCAGAAGAAAAACCAAGACTGGTACTGAGTTACAGTAGGGACTCCTTAGTTAAAGTTGTAAAACAAAACCATCAACTCCATTTTTGTCCTCCTGTCTGACACAGAGCTTTTTGTAGTGAAATGGACATTTTATACTATATGGGTCTCTAAAACATCAAGCTTTTTGTTCATCTTCCTTCTCAGCAGGTTGGGATGAATGGGTTAAAATATTTTGAACTTAACCTGTAAAGAGAAAACAGATGAAAATGCTGTTTCCCACCCTCTTTGTTCCACTTATTCTTGTTTGGTTTTAGTAGTAAATATTATGGTGGAGGGAGCTGTTGTACAGTGCCCAGCACAAATTTTGAGAAATCCCTTCCTTGAAGAACTTTATAGACACAAATTGATAGGGGATGGGGGATCTAACATGTGTAAAGGAATACGGGAAGGATTGGCACAGCTTTACTGGTTTCAAGTACTATTTACTATTTTTGGTTGTAGGTAGAGGTGAGGAGTAGGAAAAGTCACAGCTTATTACCTGTTCAGCCACAATCAGCAGGGCAGCTCTTCTTGGGCATTATGACAGAGGACTCTTAAGAGGGACAAAAGTGGCTGTTTGGATTTTTTCAGAGTGTTTTCTGCATGCATAAGAGGTGGCACGGGAGAAAGCATGGAGCCGTTTAAGGGAGAAGTGAACTGAACAGTGAAAGTTGGACCGAAGGCAGGGATTGATCTCTTAATAGCTTATTATATCAGGGAGGTAGGATGATGCTAAGTTATGATGGGCCTTAAAGGTGAAGACTGAAAGCTTGTACTGGATGCAGAGGTGAAGGGCGAGGGACCCGCAGAGGAGGTTGATGTGATCAGAGTGACAAACAAAGACTATCTGGCCAGCAGCATTCAGAATAGACTTGGAGGGAGCAAGGTGGCAGTACTGAAGAACAGAAAACTGGAGGCTAATGTATTCAGGATGTGAAATTAGAGCTTGGACAAGAATTCAGGTTGCATGGACAGAAAGGAGGCTGTATTTTAGAGTTGTTGTGTAAGAAAAAGCATAGATTTAAAAATGGCCTGAATGTGGATCCAGTAAAAGGGCAGAGTCAAAGATGATACCCAGCTGATGGGGCCCAGTAATTCAGAGAATGGCAAGGAGTATCCAGTGGTAAAGTGAGAGAAGAGACCAAGAGTTTAGTTTTGGCCTTAGTCTGTTTAAGATTGATATCCATGAAGAGAGGTCATAAATGAGATCCTAGGTTGGATAAAAGGAGACCACTCATCATGAACATCAGCATAAAAATTGTAGTTTAAAGCCAAGCTTGTAGTGAAGAGCGCTTAGACAAGGAGAAGATTAGTGTAAGAATAGAGCCTTAAGGAAAACCCAAAGAAATGGGGTCAGGGATGAGGATGCCCACCAAAATGAGATGCTGACAGAGTGATTAGGGCAGTGGGAGGAGAATCACAAAAGCCAATGAAGATCAGAATTTCAAGAAGTAGAGTGGTCAACAACTGACAACAGCCATTGAGAGGTCAAGTTGGCCAGGAAGAAGTTGTTGGAGACTTTAGTGAGAGTAGTTTCAGTGGTGTATAGAGTGGATGCCAGATCGAGGGTCAAAAACAGAACTGGAAGAAAGGCATTCCAGACAGTGATGGTAGACAGCATGTTTGAGTTTGGAGATGAAGTTTGGGGGAGCGGTGGGAAAGTCCGTAGGATTTCAGGACTTTGGCCAGAGTTGCTCAGCAGCATGAGAATAAGAGCATAGAAAACAGATAAGTATGTGTGCACCTGTGCCAGGATTAAGGATGGGTGGAGATGGGGGAGAGGCGCACAGGAAGAGAATCTGTGAATACTAAAGGACTGAAAGCTATGAATCAAATAGGTGGCAGGAATGTGAGTAATGTTGGCGATGAGGTGGTCAGAAGGGGGAAGTATGAGCTAGGCATAAGTAGACTAAGCAATTGCTTAGGGCTTCAAGCAGCTCTAGGGGCCCCCTATTAATTATGAGTATGTGGTGTGGAGTGGGGCAAAAATATTCCTGCGTAGGGCCCCCAGTGGGCAAACACCAGCAGTGTCAGGCAAAGAAGCAGGACACCAAGGGATCGGATGGGACTCTGGTATTGAAATTGAAGAAACTGAGGACGACGGTGGGTTTTATGATGGAACAGAGAGCTAGGCGTTGAAGTGGGAGAGGACTGTGGCAGGGTGGATTTGATTTAAATCATTAGTAAGGAAGAATCGATTTAATCATGGTTTTCTACATAAAAGTGCATTCTTGTTGGTTGTTATAACCTTAATACCTCATTTTCACAACTCGGAGATGTAGGTTTCATTTTTAGAAGGTACACACTATAAGTTGTTAAATAATTTATTTTGAAAAGTTTTCAGATTAGTTTTACAGCTATGTCAGAAAATGAATGATTGTTTGGTTATTTCATTTACCAAAGGTAACTGAAGCAGATATTTATGAAGTCATTGGGAGGTGAACTATCTCCAATTGAACAGGTTAATCATTAATATTTGGAGGATTTTCTTGCCATGATGTATTAGGAGGAGAAGATCACCAGACAAACATTTAAATTATTTTATTTAACTAAAACAACAACATTAAGTATTTTGGATTTTTTTTCTTCAACAACAAACGTATTTTAGCAAACAAAAGTATTTTAACAAAAAGCATATGTCCCTCGCTTCTTACATTTATCTCCAGACTTCTTCTTTTCCAGATCTATTCTGTCCCCAGCAATCTTCTATTCATTGAACTTTTTGAAACTTTGACGTTTAGAGAGAGGTACGAAGGGATTGACTCTGCGTACACAAATTTGCAGAGGGAAAATGGAGTTGAGGTCTGTTTCTCATCTCTCTCTATATTTTTATTTATTTAAAAACATTTTTGCTGTTAACAAGCATGTTACCTCTGGAGACACAAATCCAGAGTTTGAGAACTGCAAAACTAAGCATCTCTGGTATCTTCTAGACTGAGCACTGAGTCCATTGGGTAGATGGAAAGATTAACCAAAATAATCTATACAGAAGCCTGGGGAACCCCATAAGATTGGGTCCCAAATCCATCAACCATTGGAACTCGTTTACAAAACTTTTCTTAAACATTACATGTCTCATTTTATAGAATTAGAATTTATAATCCCTATTCCATGATGAGATATCTTTGAGCTATAATATATCTTTATCTTTAAATAAGTCGGGTTTTATTTTTAATTTAAATTGGATTTTTTTATAAAATGCTTTGAAGAAAAAAAATCTTTTTTAAATCATTGACTTTTAACCACACTGGACCCTGGATACTCTGTGTATGTGATGTGATCAGGGACATGAAGAGAAGTGGTGGATGGAATAATGTGGGGTTTTTGTTTTTTGGTTTTTGGTTTTTTTTTTCCCCCCAAAGGAAAAAAATAAATGAGGAAGGAGGATTGACAGCGGCAGGATCATTAGAGAAGCCTGGTATCTCCAACATGATGTTAGGAGGATGATTTCGGGGTAGGGATAGGGGAATGGAGGAGACTGCTGAACAAGAGGGTGGCTGCAGAGACAGAGGAGGGAAATCCAGCACCCTGTGAGAGCCAGGTAGAGAGGGATGGAAGAAATCATGAATGACCAGTTGGTTATTTTTTGTTTTAATAGGGAATGAACTGGCATTCCAGAAGGGTCAAAGGAGGAGAAAAGACTGGAGGCTGGGATCAGGTCTGAGGTTGGAGAGGGACCAGTAGGGATTGAGGCATGACCAATATTGAGGGCTTGTCTACACTTACCAGAGGATTGACGCTGTGGCGATCGATGCATCGGTGGTCGATTTAGTGGGCCTAGTGAACGCCTGTACACCACCTGATCGAGAAGAGTAAGGGGAGTTGACTGGAGAGAGTCTCCCGTTGACATAGCATAAGTATAGACCCTACGGTAAGCAGATCTAAGCAACGTCTATTTGAGTTATGCTATTCACGTAACTCAAATTGCCTAGCTTAGATCGACTTTTCCCTTTAGTGTAGACAAGGCCTCAGACACATCTTATCTGAAATAGAGAGAAGGAGGCAAAAGGGGAAATGAAGGTGGTTTTGGATTTGGGCAGACAAGAGGAGTTGGAGAAAAGAAGGGGAAGGGCAATAGGAGAAGGTAGAGCTGTGGAAGCAGTAAAACAGGAGAAAGGCAGGGAAAGGGGAAAAAAATTAACTTCAACAGTTTGTCTCTTAGCCTGTGTAATGTGCAGTAATGGACAGATACAAGGCATAACTTTAGTGGGATTAGAAACAATTTGTGTGCAGATATTCTGTTCTAGCACAAACCCAGACATTTTAGTTCCTGCAGGTGTTTTTTTTCTTTCAATGTGATACAGGAATTCGGCTTAATAGGTGATTACAAAACAAACCATAACATACCATCCACTTTACAGGACTTCGCATTGAGGATCTTGTAAAGAGTGTTTGATAGCAGATGGGATAAAACATCCATACACACAGTCTTTGACAGTAAAGACCTCACTCTTGGCAGAACTTAAAATAAACCTTGGACACATGGTTGCTATTACCTTCAACTTTAGTAGACAGTTTGAATCATTAAAATGAACTCCTTCTGAGTTCCTTTCTAACTCCTACACCCTTTCATTTGATAATATATGGATACATATTCCCAGAGTTAGGGAGTGAAAAGGAGCAGAATCAAACGTCTGCAGGAGAGTAAAGAGTCCAGGAAACTGCTTCCTCTTGCCCCTGGCAGCTTTCACCAAGTATGAAATCAGCTCACCAACAGTAAATAAGAGTGGATTGTAGTACCCTCACAGATAACATTCTTCCTCTGTTTCCTTCTCCCTGAGGCCTTTGCATGGTAATGTTCTGGGATAGGTCTCCTCTCCCTTCCCTGCATAAAGCTAGTGGATGTGTGGGAGTGTTCTCTCCCTTCACTGTGACTGTTTCATGTGGAGCCAATTTCAGGGTGTCTGCTTCTCCCCCTATGCATGGAGTCAATTTGAGCATGATGATGTTGTTGTTGTTACTCATACATGCATTGAGAGGTGTCTTTGGGTTCACGTCTTGTGCATGTCCCTTCCCCTTTCCCCCCACTTCCCCAGTGCTTGTGCACTTAGAGCTGTTATAACAGAGACACAGTTCTTCTGCAAAGAACTGGTTTGGTCAGGGTTTTCCCTCTTCCATGAGCAGATAGCACCATGCGAGCTGTTGGACAGCTTGTAGTTCCAGTAGACCTAATACAGGGCAGCAGAGAGGCAGTTGTAGAGCTCTGTTATGTGCTTTTGATAATTGTGATACTAATGCTCAAGGTTGTTGACGCACTTGAGTCCCAGGTACTGAGAGCAAGTGCTCTCATGCGTATGGTTGTGGGCTTCCACTACCTCCAACTATACATGTCAGCAGTTCTGAGCCTGTTGTAGTGGCACAAAGGTGGTGTACTGATCAAGGACTGGGACCAATACCTAAGGCAGGGGTGGGCAAACTTTTTGGCCCAAGGGCCACATCGGGGTGTGACACTGTATGGAAAGCTGGGTAAGGAAGGCTGTGCCTCCCCTGACTGCCCCCCTCAGAACCCTCGACCCAGCCAACCACCCCTGCTCCTTGTACCCTGACCGCCCCCTCCCGGGACCCATGCCCCATACCGCCTCCCAGGACTCCACCCCCATCTAAACCTCCTTGTCTCCTCACTCTCACCCCCCCACCCCGAACCTCTGCCCTGTCCAACCGCTCCCTGTGCCCTGACTGCCCCCCGGGACCGGCCCCTTTTCAGGCCGCTCAGAGCAGCATGTCTGGCCACTGTGCTGCCCGGAGCCAGATGTGCTGCCCTGCATGAGCGCACAGCCCCGCCACCCAGAGAGCTGCCTGCGTGGCTGCGGAGGGGAAGGGGGCAAGCCTCCCTGGTGGGGAGATCAGGGGCTGGGCAGGATTGTCCCACAGGCCATAGTTTGCCCACCTCTGACCTAAGGTCTTTGTGTCCCATAAATATATAAGCTAAAATATCAGCCTGATACCTTTTCCTGTTGAGACTTGTAATATCCGTTTATAACCTATTAGGCAGCCTCAGTGTTTGTCTTTGTTTTGAGAGAAGTTGAAACTGCTCCAGTTATTCATATGCCCTCTAATTTCTCTCCGCCTCCCCATTTTTCTGGGGAGGGAACACATTCTTCACAGAACAAGCTCAGTAGTTTAAAGAAATATGCTGATATGGCAACAAAACACGGTCAGAACACTTTCTCTTTTGAACTCAGATCTGTTAGGCCTCAGAAGTCCATTCTAGCAAACTTGCTCCCTGTCATCTATCATTAGGTGAACATTTCACCATAATGACAATGAAACAGGCATCGCAAAATAAATTTATTCCATTTAGAAATATTTTAGCCATGAATATGTTTAAATGAAGTAACTGATTCCATCTATGACCTGTGTTGTGCCTGACTGTAACTTTTGACAGAAGATATTTATTGCTGTGTTATTAAACCTGTATTTTTCAAGAATTTATTTTGTGAGCCTCCTTTTCAAACTTGTGTCCCTAAATATGGATTTAGGTGGCCCAAACTGAAGCCCAAATGGGCACTAATCACTTCAGGGTTCTTCCTCTGTCCTTTCCAGAAGTCCATTCCCAGCTCCTGGGACAAATAGGACTTGTTATTCTCTGCAGCTTCCTCTTCAGAACTAGAGTACTTCAGAAGAGGGTGAAAAGGTGATGCAGACCCAGAGGGTCAGATTGTGAGGCTATATCTACACTACAGCCAGGATTGACGCTCTGAGATCGATCCACTGGCGGTCTATTTAGCAGGTCTAGTGAAGACCCGCCAAATCGACAGCAGATGGCTTTCCAGTCAATCCCCCAACAAGAAGAGTAAAGTAAGTTGATGGGAGAGTTTCTCCCATCAACTCCTCATGGTGTAGACCCCGAGGTAACTCGACCTAAGGTATGTTGACTCCAGCTATGTGAATAACGTAGCTGGAGTTCCATAGCGTAGGTGGACTAACCGTGGTAGTGTAGACATAGCGTTAGAGTGACTGACTTAGGGTATGTCTACACTACGGAATAAGGTCGAATGTGTAGAAGTCGGTTTTTTAGAAATCGGTTTTATATATTCGAGTGTGTGTGTCCCCGCAGAAAATGCTCTAAGTGCATTAACTCGGCGGAGTGCTTCCACAGTACCAAGGCTAGAGTCGACTTCCGGAGCATTGCACTGTGGATAGCTATCCCACAGTTCCCGCAGTCTCCGCTGCCCATAGGAATTCTGGGTTGAGATCCCAATGCCTGATGGGGCTAAAACATTGTCGCGGGTGGTTCTGGGTACAAATCATCAGGCCCCCCTTTCCTCCCTCCCTCCGTGAAAGCAAGGGCAGACAATCGTTTTGCGCCTTTTTTCCTGAGTTACCTGTGCAGACGCCATACCACGGCAAGCATGGAGCCCGCTCAGGTAACCGTCACCGTATGTCTCCTGGGTACTGGCAGACGCGGTACGGCATTGCTACACAGTAGCAGCAACCCATTGCCTTCTGGCAGCAGACGGTGCAGTACGACTGGTAGCCGTTCTCGTCGTGTCCGAGGTGCTCCTGGCCACGTTGGCTGGAACCGTCTGGGCAGACATGGGCGCAGGGACTAAATTTGGAGTGACTTGACCAGGTCATTTTCTTTAGTCCTGCAGTCAGTCCTATTGAACCGTCTTATGGTGAGCAGGCAGGCGATACGGATTGCTAGCAGTCGTATTGTACCATCTTCTGCCGGGCAGCCATGAGATGTGGATGGCATGCAGTCCTTCTGCACCGTCTGCTGCCAGCCAAAGATATAAAAGATAGATGGAGTGGATCAAAACAAGCAATAGACCAGATTTGTTTTGTACTCATTTGCTTCCCCCCCTCCCCTGTCTAGGGGACTCATTCCTCTAGATCACACTGCAGTCACTAACAGAGAAGGTGCAGCGAGGTAAATCTAGCCATGTATCAATCAGAGGCCAGACTAACCTCCTTGTTCCAATAAGAACAATAACTTAGGTGCACCATTTCTTATTGGAACCCTCCGTGAAGTCCTGCCTGAAATACTCCTTGATGTAAAGCCACCCCCTTTGTTGATTTTAGCTCCCTGAAGCCAACCCTGTAAGCCGTGTCGTCAGTCGCCCCTCCCTCAGTCAGAGCAACGGCAGACAATCGTTCCGCGCCTTTTTTCTGTGCGGACGCCATACCAAGGCAAGCATGGAGGCCGCTCAGCTCACTTTGGCAATTAGGAGCACATTAAACACCACACGCATTATCCAGCAGTATATGCAGGACCAGAACCTGGCAAAGTGATACCGGGCGAGGAGGCGACGTCAGCGCGGTCACATGAATGATCAGGACATGGACACAGATTTCTGTGAAAGCATGGGCCCTGCCAATGCATGCATCATGGTGCTAATGGGGCAGGTTTATGCTGTGGAACGCCGATTCTGGGCTCGGTAAACAAGCACAGACTGGTGGGACCGCATCGTGTTGCAGGTCTGGGATGATTCCCAGTGGCTGCAAAAATTTTGCATGCGTAAGGGCGCTTTCATGGAACTTTGACTTGCTTTCCCCTGCCCTGAGGCGCATGAATACCAAGATGAGAGCAGCCCTCACAGTTGAGAAGCGAGTGGCGATAGCCCTGTGGAAGCTTGCAACGCCAGACAGCTACCGGTCAGTTGGGAATCAATTTGGAGTGGGCAAATCTACTGTTGGGGCTGCTGTAATGCAAGTAGCTCACGCAATCAAAGATCTGCTGATATCAAGGGTAGTGACCTTGGGAAATGTGCAGGTCAGAGTGGATGGCTTTGCTGCAATGGGATTCCCTAAGTGTGGTGGGGCCATAGACGGAACCCATATCCCTATCTTGGCACCAGGGCACCAAGCCGCCGAGTACATAAACCACAAGGGGTACTTTTCAATAGTGCTGCAAGCTCTGGTGGATCACAAGGGACATTTCACCAACATCAACGTGGGATGGCCGGGAAAGGTACATGACGCTCGCATCTTCAGGAACTCTGGTCTGTTTCAAAAGCTGCAGGAAGGGACTTTATTCCCAGACCAGAAAATAACTGTTGGGGCTGTTGAAATGCCTATATGTATCCTTGGGGACCCAGCCTACCCCTTAATGCCATGGCTCATGAAGCCGTGCACAGGCAGCCTGGACAGAAGTCAGGAGCTGTTCAACTACAGGCTCAGCAAGTGCAGAATGGTGGTAGAATGTGCATTTGGACGTTTAAAGGTGCGCTGGCGCAGTTTACTGACTCGGTTAGACCTCAGCGAAACCAATATTCCCACTGTTATTACTGCTTGCTGTGTGCTCCACAATATCTGTGAGAGTAAGGAGGAGACGTTTCTGGCGGGGTGGGAGGTTGAGGCAAATTGCCTGGCTGCTGGTTACGCGCAGCCAGACACCAGGGCGGTTAGAAGAGCACAGGAGGGCGCGGTACACATCAGAGAAGCTTTGAAAACCAGTTTCATGACTGGCCAGGCTACGGTGTGAAAGTTCTCTTTGTTTCTCCTTGATGAAACCCCCCGCCCCTTGGTTCACTCTACTTCCCTGTAAGCTAACCACCCTCCCCTCCTCCCTTCGGTCACCGCTTGCAGAGGCAATGAAGTCATTGTTGCTTCACATTCATGCATTCTTTATTCATTCATCACACAAATAGGGGGATGACTACCAAGGTAGCCCAGGAGGGGTGGTGGAGGAGGGAAGGAAAATGCCACACAGCACTTTAACAGTTTACCACTTTAAAATTTATTGAATGCCAGCCTTCTTTTTTTTGGGGGGGGCAATCCTCTGTGGCGGAGTGGCTGGTTGGCCGGTGGCCCCCCCATCGCGTTCTTGGGCGTCTGGGTGTGGAGGCTATGGAACTTGGGGAGGAGAGCGGTTGGTTACACAGGGGCTGTAGTGGCAGTCTGTGCTCCAGCTGCCTTGGCTGCAGCTCAGCCGTACACTGGAGCATACTGGTTTGGTCCTCCAGCAGCCTCAGCATTGAATCCTGCCTCCTCTCATCACACTGCCGCCACATTTCAGCTTCAGCCCTCTCTTCAGCCCGCCACCTCTCCTCCCGGTCATTTTGTGCTTTCCTGCACTCTGACATTATTTGCCTCCACGCATTAGTCTGTGCTCTGTCAGTGTGGGAGGACAGCATGAGCTCGGAGAACATTTCATCTCGAGTGCGTTTTTTTTTTTTTTTTGTTTCTAATCTTCACTAGCCTCTGGGAAGGAGAAGATCCTGTGATCATTGAAACACATGCAGCTGGTGGAGAGAAAAAAAAGGGACAGCGGTATTTAAAAAGACACATTTTATAAAACAGTGGCTACAGTCTTTCAGGGTAAACCTTGCTGTTAACATTCCATACATAGCACATGTGCTTTCCTTACAAGGTCGCATTTTACCTCCCCCCACCGCGTGGCTACCCCCTCAACCCTCCCCCCTTCCCATGGGTAACAGCAGGGAACATTTCTGTTCAGCCACAGGCAAACAACCCAGCAGGAATGGGCTCCTCTGAGTGTCCCCTGAAGAAAAGCACTCTATTTCAATCAGGTGATCATGAATTATATGTTTCAGAGTAACAGCCGTGTTAGTCTGTATTTGCAAAAAGACAAGGAGTACTTGTGGCACCTTAGAGACTAATAATAATAATAAATAAATTGGTTAGTCTCTAAAGTGCCACAAGTACTCCTTTTCTTTTCATGAATGATATCTCACTCTCCTGAGGATAACACAGAGAGATAAAGAACGGATGTTGTTTGAACGCCATCAAACATACACTGCAATGCTTTGTTGTACAATGATTCCTGAGTACGTGTTACTGGCCTGGAGTGGTAAAGTGTCCTACCATGAAGGACGCAATAAGGCTGCCCTCCCCAGAAACCTTTTGTAAAGGCTTTGGGAGTACATCCAGGAGAGCCGTGAATGCCAGGGCAAAGTAATCCTTTCACATGCTTGCTTTTAAACCATGTATAGTATTTTAAAAGGTACATTCACCGGAGGTCCCTTCTCCGGCTGCCGGGTCCAGGAGGTAGCCTTGGGTGGGTTCGGGGGGTACTGGCTCCAGGTCCAGGGTGAGAAACAGTTCCTGGCTGTCAGGAAAACCGGTTTCTCCGCTTGCTTGCTGTGAGCTATCTTCTTCTTCATCCCCAAAACCTGCTTCCGTGTTGCCTCCATCTCCATTGAAGGAGTCAAACAACACGGCTGGGGTAGTGGTGGCTGAACCCCCTAAAATGGCATGCAGCTCATCATAGAAGCGGCATGTTTGGGGCTCTGACCCAGAGCGGCCGTTCGCCTCTCTGGTTTTCTGGTAGGCTTGCCTCAGCTCCTTCAGTTTCACGCGGCTCTGCTTTGGGTCCCTGTTATGGCCTCTGTCCTTCATGCCCTGGGAGATTTTGACAAAAGTTTTGGCATTTCGAAAACTAGAACGGAGTTCTGATAGCACGGATTCCTCTCCCCATACAGCAATCAGATCCCGTACCTCCCGTTCGGTCTATGCTGGAGCTCTTTTGCGATTCTGGGACTCAATCATGGTCACCTCTGCTGATGAGCTCTGCATGGTCACCTGCAGCTTGCCACGCTGGCCAAACAGGAAATGAGATTCAAAAGTTCGCAGTTCTTTTCCTGTCTACCTGGCCAGTGCATCTGAGTTGAGAGTACTGTCCAGAGCGGTCACAATGGAGCACTCTGGGATAGCTCCCGTAAGCCAATACCATCGAATTGTGTCCACAGTACCCCAAATTCGAGCCGGAAAGGCCGATTTAAGCGCTAATCCACTCGTCAGGGGTGGAGTACGGAAATGGATTTTAAGAGCCCTTTAAGTCGAAATAAAGGGCTTCATCTTGTGGACGGGTGCAGGTTTACATCAATTTAATGCTGCTAAATTTGACCTCAAGTCCTAGTGTAGACCAGGGCTTAAAGTGCCTTGAGAAGGCCAGTGAGAAAGTCCCTTTGTACTTAAGAATTTGCTAGCAGAGGCAGCTCTGTTGCTTCCTGCATTGACCACCTCCCCATCCCTGGTGTCCGTGTAAGGAATGGCTGTATCTGCCTTCTGTGGATGGGCCCTGGATGGGATAGGGTGGAGAGCATGGCAGTGGATGTCTGCTACTCCTGTTCCTCCACTGATGTAAGTTAACACTGCCCATATGAGCCCTAACTTTTGTGTTAGGGCCAGCTGGCTCTGAATAGAGAAGCCATAACAGGCTCCCTGTGGGCCCTCTCTTTTACTCTCTGAGCAGAGCTTGGATGGAATGGAGAGCAAAGTCCAAACTTCCTAATACTTCCTAGTGTCTTCTGCCACCTCTGTCCTCAGAGTGTGTGCTCTCTATTACTGGTAATCATGCTACTTTGCAGTTCCTCAAGGCCATTCAGCGTTCTTTCAAGTCCCCAAAAGATACAATACAATATTGCCCATTTTGAAACTGAAGTGAATGAATCAATTTGTGGAGTATCAGAAGTTGGAGTTTCTTTGTTTTGTAGAGAAGAGTGTCCATTAATCTCAAGACACACCTGTGCACAGGAAGATCCTCTGCTCATCAGCAGTGCCTTAAGTTCACAACTGACAATTGCAACTTCCGGTAGAGTTCTCTAACATTTGCATTGCCCTTGAACTCTCACAGTGATTATAGCCATGCTAGCAGTAGCCTTCAGGGTGACAGACTCTTGGCCATCCCAATATGCAATCTTTTCAGGAAGCAGCCAGTGCAGTCAATGTCCTTGTGGATATTAAAAGACCTGATAATGGTGGTGACTTGGAACAAAAGCTGGTTGACTAGCTCTCCTTCCTCCCTTCTCCTTAAGATGCCTTCCTTTTGGGGTAGACATAGACATGAACAAGGAAAATGTTTATCTCCACATAGTATCAGCAAACAGGAATCGCTGATCTAGATCCGTAGATCTACCTCTACACCAAGGCTTTTACCAGTACAGCTACATCTGCAAAAAATCACATAACTAGTATTTATACTGGTAAGATTTTTAAGAATAAGCCAGCTCATAGGAGTCCTCTGTTTTAGTGCATGGCTCATAAGGGAACTGAACGTTATAGGAGCAGGGAAGGGGTGTGTATAATTCTTTGACATGCATAGCATATGCCTAGTACACTGCTTTGCCTCAAAGCAAATAACCAGTAAGTCTAGTTACTAATCACTCCCTTCATGCCAAGCACAGGAGGCTTTGTGCCACCATAATGATCACTACCTGTGGTTTACTCTACTTGTAGGTAATAATTATTTTTTGTAATATTTGAAAGGGGGGGGCATATTCCCTTCTGACTCATGTGTGAACTTCTCACATGAAACTATAGGAATTGTTCTCCTTGTTCTTTCAAATTACCTGGATAGCTCTGGAGAAGAAACTGGGGAATCAGACCATATCAACCACTGCAGAATGCCTGGCATTTGAGTTGGGTGGTGGTGTATGGCATGCACACTCATTTTTTCAGTATACCATGTGTTTTCACCTGGAGTCCTCTGGGTTTCTTCAAAAGCTATAAGCTTTTGTTTAGTCTGAAAATACAAATACCAGTTATTTGCCTTGTTTAATTTACAAACCTTTCCCATTTTTGGTGGTGGAGGGGAGAATACAATGTTTTCAGACGTTCTAATGATTCCTCAATACTTGTCTTCCCTCCACAGAAACTTTAACTGAAACCTTTGCAGAAACCCTCTACTCTTCTAGCTAGTGGCAAGCTTCCCTTTTTACTTTTGGGAACTGTTCTTCCCTCCATTTGGAATATGGCATTGTTAGGTAAATTTAAATCTATATCATGAGATATTACCATACAACAGAATGGGTGAAAGAAACACTAGTGTTGCATTCCATGCACAGGTGCATTTTCTTACTGTATAGAACTTGCAATGGTCAAGGGAAAAATGTACCTATGATTACTTTAAAAAAAAAAAGTTTGAAATGGCTAAGTGGAAGCCTATGTTTTGGGTATCTAGGTACTTATGAGTACAGCAAATAGAGGGAGAATATGTAGCTGTTTTACACTGAGCATGTGGGTAATTAATATTAAACAAATCTAGAATGAAATATTCTCTCATCCCAATGTGTAAGATGGTTTTATACTTGTAAGTACAAATATAGCCTCTTCCTATAGGGTATTACTAAAACCTAAGCATACCCACACCAAGTAGGTTTTTTTCCCCCCAAGATAATTTTGTTCTTTAGGGTCCACTTCTGCTTTGAAATATGACCAGGTAAAAATGGGTGTCACTTACTCAGATTTGTTCCATGTATATATTCATTCACATCTCCTTCATAAAATGAATGTTCACAACTTTTGTTTTTCCTGTTAACCCTGCAGAAACATAGTTCAGAGTTAGTTGGATTCTCTTCATCCTTCTGTGTCAACAGAACTGTTAAGTTTTGATCAGTTGTTCCTCTGCAATATCACTCAAGGCAATAGGGTTACACAGGTCTAACAGAGGCATTACTTGGCTTTCAGGATCTCTATTACTGCAAGTAATGCATGAGAAGTAAACAACTCAGCATCACTTGTAGATCTCAGGCTGAGTTTGCAAAGTTGGTAGTTAAAAAGCAATAAGATTCTTCTAAACTGAGCACATGATGTGGGCCTCATTGAGACTCCAAAAATGGCATTGTGGGGCTCTACTTTTCACTACTTTTCAAAATAGAACAGTGCTTGAACAAAATGTTGTATATTGGGCATAGCATGCTGTGACTGATTTCTTTAATACATGCTTGGTAGAAAGAATAGAATAAAGCAGATACATGTAAAATATTGGATAGAAGTTAAAGGGGTGTGATCCAATTCAGATAAATATAAGCAATACAGAACCAAGCTTTATCGAAGGCTGGGTGATGGTGGAGTGCATTAGGAGTCTGGCTTCCCACTTGCATCTTGTGCAAGACCCTGTCACAGCTGCAGTTCCTGCACATAAGGAGCACAGCATCTGCTCTTCGAGGCACCAAGAGAGGGGTGTGGAGGAGGCATGGCTGTGGCATTGCACTAGCCTGCACAGCATTGTGCACCTCGGCACTTGTAGTGTGGGAGGTGAGAGCACCTGATTGGCTCCCTTCCCATGTGTGTGTTGCAATCTGGCACTAGGTAAGCTTGGTTTGGGTTGCTCACACTTGCTGGAGCCCTCCCTGAGCTCCCCATAAAGTATTGTCACTCGACATCAACTCTTCCACAGGCTTGTGTGAGAAACTTTGATATAGCCCCTAACATGCAACTGTGGTTTGAGTTTGCCACAGTTTTCTTTCCGTCTTCTGCTTGTGGGGACCTTGAATCATCATCAGCCCCAATGGAATGGTTTAGTTTCTTTTTCTGTGATGGGTGTAGCTGTCTCCAACCATATATGCTACTGTGTTCTTGGTTTCTAAACCAAGTGTTTCTTGTTTGGTGGGAGTAAAGCTCTTTAGCCCGTTATCTATCTTGCTTAATCATTGAACAGAGTTGGCTGGCTGGTCTAAGTTGTCTGGCTCTTCCTGTAAAAGCATATTTTAGGATTATTACATCTATTTGACATTATCAAATATGTGTATGGCACCTACTAGGACTTATTTAAGGCTGTCTGTTTAAAGGAACACCAACTTGAAATCTTCCATTTAAAGAGAATTGAAAGTGGCTTCAGATAAATCATCTGCCCTCTGGTTCTCTTGCCAATTTATGTGGTTTTACAATCACCTTATTTTTTTTCTCTTTCTTTGCTATGTTGAACACAAATATTCAGGGGAAACTGACTCACTGTACAGGAGAACAATTAAAATTATATGCAAAGTACTGTAACATACATAAACAAATGGGAAAAATGGAGAAACAGACTGCAGTAATCTTGGATGTTTGCATGAACAGGTAAAAACAACTTCAGATAGGCTTTTTTAAAGTTGACAGTATCTCTATTCCTCAATCAAGCTTCAGACTTAGTATCCCAGTCGTGTGACAGGAAGGGTGAAAAGCTCCCAGATCAAGTAATCCACAATGACTGATGATAAATGAATTGAGCAGACAGATTTTTTGCCTCATGTAACTATTAAATGACTATTTACCATTTGTTTAGTTTCTGGCCTCCTAACAGCTTAACAATTACTGAAATTATCCTATTAGATTTAACCCCTGTGCTGCTGGTTGATTTCTGGGCTCAGAGTTCCTGTCAGATATTATGTTGTTGGGATGGCAGATCTGGTTCATCCAACTCTCTCTATATAGAGGCATTTTTTTAAAAAAAAAACTGTGCAAATTTTGAGATTAGAGCAGAGAACTGTGGTAAATTCTTTCTACTAGGTGACAACCAGTCATATGGGACTTTTCATGCCTTCTGAATTAAGTCTTTACAGCAGATGCTTAGTTAAGAACTTCTGTAGAGACTTAAGGTTAGTCTGCTCCACCATCCTTGCTAGAGCTCAGCAAAGTAATCTCTTTGGGGTGTCTCTGGGAAGATGCACCTCCTGAGCATTGTCCATACTGGTGTAACAGTCACAAATTCAGCAACTTAGAAAAACTTGCTTTTGTGTAATTTGGACGCCACCTGGCATTAGATAGCCAAATAAATCTGGACTTGGTCCTGAGGATGACAGAAGACACAAAGATGATGCAAGCAAGTGGTCAGCCCCTTGCACATAACAGAAGTGGTTAAAAAACGCTGTTTTAAATATGTGGTGGTTATTCCCAACTTTCACAGACCATAGTGCTTACTAAATATGAGCAAAATTTGTTAGGTTAATGAGTTTTGAGGGTACCCTGATTTAAAGAAAAGGAATCACTACACTGAGGAATTAACTGCAGTATATATCTAAGACCACAACATAGCCCCTCATTGGAGAGGAGCCTTTCCTCTTTAGGAGGAAAAGTATTCTCTGACTTCCCCCACTGCCTCACTTTCCTCTTACAGAGGTTTTGTGATTTGGGTGCAATGGTATGTGTCTTATTTGGGTGACTTATGCTACACCACAGCCTCTGCTTCAAAGAATGCCTTCTGAGCTATCATTTGGGAGTGAAGTCCCTTTGTCTGAGCAAAAAGAGCCTATGAAGGAAAGTATTAATTGCAAACAGTCTGCTTCCTCCCCTTTTCTTTCCATGCAGTAACAATAAGAGGAAAAAACAAACAAAAAAAAAAAAACACCCTGGCCCTGGGGCTGCTTAATCATGAAAAGGTAACTGAAAGTGTACTAGAGGAAGCCAGAGGACCAGACTTGGAAGAGGGTGTGAAATATTTTGTTGAATTTGAAAGTGTTGCCTCTTGAAAGCAGAAGGGAATACACCATCTGCATTAAAGGTAACCATGTCACAAATTGTGTATTAAATCCTTCAACCAATACAGGTTTGAAAAGCGTTCCTGACAGCTTAGCAGGAATCCTTTACAAGACGTTAGGAAGTACCTTCTCCCCCTGCCGCCCCATTTCCCAAAATTACATTCAGACTAATTGCCCACACAACAACCTTCATTGAATTACCAGTGGGATTTTGAAGATGTACACAGTGCTAGCAGAAATAATTAAAGTGACAAACCTAAATCTTGATGGTATGATGAGTATAATTTCTTTGTAAACAACTAGAAAGACTGAATGAACTGCAAAAATCACCATAGAAAATGTGATAGTCATACTCTCATAGGCAACTTTAACTGAACTGCAAGCAGCGTGAACTAAAAATCCCATAAATGTGGAACTGTACCTATATTGACAGACTGTCTTAAAAATTGAGAAACATGCAAATGATTAAAAGGAATCTGCTTATTCTGACTTGGCATTTAACCATTCCACTCAAAACATTCCATTCCTAACACATTCCATTACTTGACCGTACCCCTAATACATTTAAAATTATAAAAGCCCTTTATTTTATGCTTAATCATTCAAAATTGGTGCACATCTACTCAGGGCAGTAGATTTGTGTAAGTAGGCTGGGACTCAGAGCGGGAACAAGACTGCTAAGACTACCTTCATTAACCCCATGTGCCAATGAGTCCTTCAGTGCTCTCCCTGCCAATATTCTTGCATTTCACATTAGCACTTATCAGCAGGGATCCTGTTTTTTGGCACCAAGGGGTTAATTAATTTGGCTATCATACCTGATTGAGAGTCTTCAAACTGAGTCCATGTATAGGTGTGGAAGATGAAAACCTTTCAAATTGTACTTATTTCTCCAAAACAACAAACTGGAATATCTTTCACAGTAAATGCAAGAACATGCTGCCTGTTCTAATTTTCAGTCGGCAGTAATGAATTTTCCATACATCTCAGCTGTTTACTATATGAACAGCTGACAAAAGTTCATGAGGCTTTCAGAGGTAAGGTGAGCTGGCTCTTTGGGTGTAACGAAGGCCTTTGGTGCTGAAAAACTGCTTTTTTAAGGCACACAAATGTCAAGGCAGCTGGCAGCATGAGTGTTGCAAATCAGAAATATATCTGGAAACGTCAGTTTCCAAAGTATGTTGTGGCTTTTAAGTGCAGGGAATTATTTTTCCCTCTTTAAAAATAACCTGTACATGATGGCTTTTTAGTGTTTCAGAACTCCATAATGTACCTAGAACTCTTCAGTCAGTGATGCAACCATCTTTAGTGTGTGTTGTTTATAAACTGGATTAAAGAAAGATGTTCCAACCATCCTTATATAGTGCCTGTCACATTTCCCTCAAAATCTGAACTTTATTTTGGAATCCTTTGGAAACAAGCTTTCAGGATAATCAATGCCTCATGCTTGTGAGCCCATATATTTATTTGCTTGCTTCTTTTTAATACCCCTTTTTTCTCTTCACCGCCATGGTACATAATACTTTACAGCTTTACTAGCACTTTTCTTCTGCTTAGACAACCTTAAAGAGCTGCTACTACTACTCTCCATTTTCTACGATCATGTTTTTTTTCTTCTTTGCTTAAATCAGTTGTTGCTCTGTGTATCTGAATCGTTGTTTCATCTTGACAGCTTTAAAAGGTATAGCACTCTTTTGTTGTTTTCCTGACCCACACCTTGGCAGATAATCATAGTACTGAAAAATGGCAAAACTCTGAGAAATGTATGTTTTGCTCAAAATTACAGAACTTAATTTATTTTTAGGGGGGAAGAATTCCATTTGGAGGGGGAAGAATGCTTACCAGGGCAAGGGAATTTAGTAGCAGTTCTCTGAAGTGTAGGAAACCTTAATACAATAGCACTATGCTATTACATGAGAACCAGTAAGCAGTATTATTTTCCCTGTCCTATCTAAAAGATGTGTAGAAAGTAAAAACTTTGCACAAATATTGCAAGGCACCATTTTAAAAAACTCTACTTATTCACTTCCCCAGAGAGTAACTATTTTTGTCTGACAAAGACAATTTATTTCTTTAATTATAAACATCATAGTAAAAAGTGAGCAACTAGACTTTTTTTTTGTAATATACAATAGTTATATACTAGAAGTTACCTGTGCAACTGACTTAATCTAGACAGTGTCCTTTTAACATGTACTGTTGAATACCTGGAATATTTATGGGAAAGGGCTATTTAACTGGCTGACTAGTTTGATTTCAGACCAATTAAGACTTCAGTGGTTAATTTAATATTTCTGAATTTGCTGTTAAGTGCTACAACATATAGAAATATCACATTCTAAATCAATTAACATACCCAAATAAATCATCTTAGAATGTATTATGCTGAAGTATTTTTAAATGTTTTGTATTTGGTTCAGTCCTGAACAGCTGTGGAAAATCTCTCAAAATAATGTACAGTGCTACATCAGTGTGTTGCATGAAATAGGCACTAAGCTTAGTTGCAGCAGTCTTTAGCCCTCAGAATTGCTTTTTCAGAGGAAAAGATTTAATGTGTTCACTGAATAGAAAGTGAACTAAAATTGGTTACAGCCATTTTTCTAAGCTCTTTACATTGCTTTTAAATTATTCTACTTTGCAGTTATTCAACTATGCTGTCCATAAACTTCAAGATTGTCATATTTTAGGATTCTTTTCTTAAAGGGCGTAGTGCATACTTGCAAAGCTGTTGATTTAGAATAGGTTACTGGCTGATGTACATAAGCTTTTCAAAACACAGTATGCTCAGCATTAAACCTTTGCAATAAAGATAACTAGAAAATTCAAAATGCTGCCTTACACAGGAGGACAAAGTTGAGCTGACTCTGTAACCTAGAGACAAGAATACTAAACTGTTTTTTTCCTCCCTCTTTTTCTTCAATAAGAGGAGAGCTTTGCATGCTGCAGAGGCAACATTGTACATCATGGATGAGTGAGCCTTTTGGCATTTGATGGGCACAACCTGTTAAGTGATCCAGAGCAGTATTACCTGAGTTCAGAAGAGAGTTCTGGGATTCCATCTGCTACCAATCTAGGCAGATACTCTTTTCATACAAACATGTCCCCTCAACTCTGGTCCTCAGGCTCCTTCAAGTTTTTGCTGTGTCCCTATAAGCCGCTGGGGCATAGGCAGCTTACCGACAGGGCAGAGCAGGACCTTGCTGGGTGGTTGGGATGGCAGTTCAGATAATGGCAAGTGAAGATCCAGGGATCAGACACCTATCCAAGGGTGAAGTAGGAGTCAGGGTAGGGTGAAGTAGGAGTCAGGGTCAAGGGGCCAAGCCAAAGATCAGAACTGCAGTCAGAAGCCAAAGCGTAAGCCAGAGAGGTAGTTAGGGGTCAAAAAACAGAACAGGGCAGCTACTGCCTGGAGCAGGACTTGGAGTGAGGACTGGAGCAGGAAGTGGCAGTGAGAGCCAGGTTGGTGCAGGCATGGTACACATTGAGCAGCCACTGTGCTGCTGCTATGCTCAAGTAGTAGAGGCTGGCTTCCTTGACCAATCAGGAAGTGCAACTGTTTGGAAAGGGCTCATTGGGCCCAGTTGAACTTTCTAGGTTGCCTAGTGACCACGCTGAGAGCCAGCTGTATCCTGGCAGTCCCAGATTCTGCACCAGCACAAAAGAATAAGGAAACAAGTTCACTGTCCACTCTGCATTCCCCATTATAGGATCTTCCTGTCTGATGTGCACATAAGGCCTTGCACACCATGCTGGACAGAAGGGGTGGGAGAAATATCACAAACGTTCTCCAACATTGCTAGCTGAATTAAAAACCGAGACTGCATCATTTTGGAAATGAGAAAAGGAACTGCTCTAGGTGGACTGAGTCTTGGAACGTGACATGAAAGCTCTAAAAGCAGCATATTCAGTCCTTGAATAGTCACTGCCAAACAGAGTAGCGTATAGTAGGACAAAGTATAGAGCTGAGAGGCTTCTTTATCTCTGCAGACTTGGGGCCTGATTCTGAGTTACGTTAAGGCTGCTTTACACCACTTGGCAATGTAAAGGAGCTTTAAAGTCTGCTTGAAGGCCCCTTTGCATTGTCAGAGTGGTGTAAGTGAGAATCAGGCCCTTAGGTGTTTAGGTTTTTTGAAAATTTTATCCTCATGAGCTGAACTCATTTTCAGAAGTGACTTAGGCACTTAGCACCAGATGCAGCTTGGCTGCTAGTGGGATTTTCAAGAGTGCCTAACTCCCATTGAAATCAGTGGAAGAATCCCACTAGGCACTTCTCTGCATCTTTGAGTGCTTAACTACTTCTAAAAATCTGGCCTGAAGTGGCTGTCTTTCTAGAGGTAGCTGCTTCTTGAGCAGTGAGCATCAGTGATAGAAATTGCAGGGGAGAAAGCAGAACAACCCCTTCTTGCCCCCTTCCTCTTGAACCTCTACCTGTATTTGGCCAGGCATTTCCACCTTGATACTCAGTCCTTACTGGCATCTTCATTAAGTTTAAGGTTTTTTACAACCATTATCAATGCACTTCAGGCCTATTGTCTTCCCTTTAATAATAATTTTTTTTAGGATTCTTAGCCACCAGTCAAGATGATAGGTTTCCCTGCCAATATTTGTCAAACTGACATGCCAATACCTGTAAAAGTCTTAGGAGCTAACCTTTTCTTCCTGAAATTTCTGTCGGTTAAAACCTATGAGCTGGAAAATGATGGTAACAAAGGTGCATCTTTGCATGTGGAAAGGGGAGGGCCTTCATAAAAGCATGGGTTTGGCCATTAAACATTCTTCCCTTCTCCATTCCCCAGTGCAAGGGATGACCCAGGTCTTACTGGAAATTGGTCAGGTCATTATCTGTAAGCACTCATGCTTGTGGGAGGTTTATGCCACATATGGTAAGACCAGTCAGCAATATGTAGGGTTGTAGAATCCTACTGCTGGAAGGAGGTAGCTATAAATCATGGAGGCATGAGACTAAGCTCTTGACACCTTAATTTTTTGATTGGGAGCTGGGATCGTTTAAAAAAAATTGCAGAGTACTAGGAAGTGAAAAGGGTTAGTGCATCACAATAGTTAATAAGACAATGTTTTATGGGCAGTTACCAAAATAGTATGTGCTACTAGTTGAAATGAGGTTCCTGTGTATATTTCTTCAGGTGACATTTGGCTATCAGCACTGAAAAGCTGAAGTGAACAGAAGCATATGTAGTAGGTACTACATCAGACCCTGAATTGATTTATACCTGGGCATGAAGCAGTCAACCCCTTAACACATTCCATTGGTAGAGGAAGCAGCAGCACATCTCCTCAGATGGCCACCATGCACACATCCAACCTATCCTCCACTCCCTACAGTGGCTTCCCACAGAATGCAGAGTCAAATTCAAGGTCTTCATCCTTCTCCTCAAGGTGCTTAATAGCATAGTCCCAGAGTTCCTAAAAGATCACCTAAACATCTGGGCAGAGTAGTGTGGTTGAGATCTCTGCTCCTTGGGCAAAATAGAGCAGTTGTCTGCAAGGGACCATTCCCCCAACAAGATTCTAAGAACTTCACAAGCTTCAATTTCAAATACAAGGTGCATTACTTTCTTTGTCTTGCACAGCAGACTTGTAATAAACAAATGTGTTAACAAAACGAACCTACACATGCAGCTTCCCCTTTCCCTAGGGAGAAAGGGAAAGGAGGTGGGGGAAGAATCACACGCAGTGCATCTCTGCAAGGCACTAAGATACCATGGTTATGACTGCAGTCTAAAAACTAAAATAGAACAGAGACATAAGTGGCAAGGAATTCCAAGTGTTAATAGTTTTGATAGTGTTCTATCCAGTTGACACAGTACATATGGCATAGCTATGCATTGTAAAATAGATGGCTGAATTAACTCCTCTATTTGTCAACAGAGGGCCTGGTGATGTTTTCATATATTAGTCACTATTTTAAAAAATGCGGGGGTGGAGGTGCTGACTCTCCATATTTTGATGTTCTAACATTTCATATGACGCCAAATAGGGCAATTGATTCTCTTGATATGGAGACTACAGTAAAGAACACTTTTAGAAATCACTCTATCCATGGAGCAGTGTAAATCGGGATGATTAAAATAATTGATCTTAGTGAATAGGTGACCATGATGTTTGTCTTTTTATTTAAATCAGCTTGAGGCTTTATGAAACAAATTTGAAAATGTGTGCTGCTGCAATTTTAGATTACAATTAATTCTAAATTTATACACCTAAAAAAACCCTACTGGTAGGGTATTACAGTTGAATTGTACAGAAGTGTTATAGGGTCAGATTTTACTGAGGTATTAAAGCACCTAAAGTTATAGACAGACATGGAATGGGATTTACAAAAGCTTTTATGCAAGTCAGGCACCTAACTAAGAGTCTATTTGTAACTTTAGGTGCCTCAATATCTTCATAGATGCGGCTTCCTGATGGAGAAAAGCGGGTAGTTGCTGCTGCTGCAAGTGCTTCAGCAGCTACGTGACTTGCTTACAGGAAAAGTCACATTGACTTCAATGGAACTGCAAGGATTTGGTATAGTACATGAGCCTCTTTCAAAATGGAATTAGTGACTGCTGTATTGTACGCTATTTTTAAAACTACATTATAGACTGAATTGTTTGGTACTGCAGTATCTGCAGAGAACATGGTTTTGAGGTTTTTGCGTTAATTATTTAAATAGAAATCTTGTTTAATCTCAAACAGCAATTGTATATGAAGAGATTGCCTCATTTTAAAATGGATCTTCATCTTCTAAAGCATAATTGCAGGGTCCATTATTCTTGTCTGTCTTCATTGCGTGGCCAGCAACTTGAAGTAGTTTGTGTTATGCTTATTTTGGAATAACAGTTTAGAAGCATGTGGGTTTTAAAATCCTGTTAGTTTAGGGCAAAAGAATGGTTGGTCTTGTGAGTGGAGTACTGTAATCTAGATAGATTAGGGGACGAGGTGTGTATATGGCCAGTTGTAAAAGGTTTGAGCTTTAACTACCTTGTGGTAATTAGGGGCTATCTTGTTATATCTATGAAGCTTTGAATAATAACTTCCCTGCATACACGCTTTTTTTTTTTTTGGCATGTCCTAGTCGATGTAGGTATTTAGGTCTAGCCTTTTCAAGCATTCTGTCTGTGTACTGTAATTTAAACTATAGATCAGATTTGATTATATAGTTTTTTTAATTCCTATAATCTGTTCAGATTGATTTATTTTCAAAATAAGTGTTCAGATGCATTCTTGTTAGAAATGTCAACTGAATTGCAGTAATCTGTGCAAGACTAGAAGCCAGTTTACGTTGTATATGACTGACTGAAGTAACAAAGCAAACATTTGCAACTACCATGAATTAAATGGCTAATGTCACAGCACAACTTCTGTATTTAAACAGCTCCTGAAAGGCAGCTCCTGAAAGTGCTGACAGCATTGGGAGTACTAAGATATATTGGGGATGGCAAATGATGCAAGTTTCATTATAAGGCTGTGAGTATTGTTGTTTGTATTTCCATAGTTTCTAGAAGCCCTAGTGATGCACCAGGCCCTGTTGTGCTAGGTACTGTACAAACTGAGTAAAAAGATGGTCCCTACCATAAAGAGCTTACAGTCAAAGTTATAAGAAAAGAAATAACAGGTGGCTACAGATTGGTCCCTCGTACTCTGTATATGACACAGTGTTTGGTCAGTAGGATAAGGAGTAGTCTCTGCACAGCAGCAGCCTAACCATTGTCAAAGTTATTATAGGCATTGTGGCAAAGGAGTGTTTTGAGGAATTTGAAGGAGGATAATGAGGGTGAGGTTTAGGGTTATGGATGTTTATGGGATGCTCCTCTCAAGCATGAGGGGCAGCGGGGGAGAAAGCACAAAGGTGTTAATTTGAAAACGTAACAAATGGATGATGTACTCTGACTTAGAGTGCTAATTCATGCACTGGCCCTTTTTCACTAGAATACTAATCAATAGTTTTGAACTGAGTTTTGAAGTCTTGTGAGGATCTGTGTACATCATTGAAGACTTGATTAAAATTCCCATGCATTTCACATATAACACCTAGAAATAGAGTTAAATGACAGAGGTGAAGACATAGCCTCCGTCTATTTATACTATGAAATCACTTTCTTAGGGTTATTAATGAAAGTGGACTCAAGTTGATTCAGTGCTCTTTACTGTAAACCTACATAGGTGCCCACCAGGACTTTCGGTGGCAGGCAAATGAATCGAGGTATACAAAAAGATGAATCCTATGTTTGAGTTACCTAGTCTGTCTGGAATACTGTGTATAGTCTTGGTTACAGGGTTATTGGAATCCTGTTTTGCCTTCAGAAGGGTGCAGCATAACATGTGACAGGCGCAGTATTTTTGTCTTTCGTTATGAAGAAAGACACAGATGTTCTTATCTTGACTGCATTAAAGATGATTTCATAGTAACTTAATATTGGTGTACATAATCATGAAAGAGACTGATAGTTTGTTAAAATACTGTGCTCATCCTGGTGAAGAGTTCAAAAACTAAGGGCCAACCTACACTACTAGGAAATCTTTTTAAATGCATCCTGAAGACCCACTTTTAAACACCTGGCATTAAGAAGTGATATTTGCTCATTATTTTTTTTTTTTCCTCAAGGAAATGTTCTTTCATGCTGTAAACCTATCTGTGTGTGTAATCTTACTGATGTACAATACTGTTCTTCCCTTCTCTCCCATGCCTTCTACTGCTTTGTTGCCTCTTGTATAAAACTAGACTGCATGTTGTTGTTTTGTTTTCGGGGGTGGGGTTTGAAACGGAGATATGTATCTGTACTGTGAAGGTCTACCATATTTCATGTATGTCATGGTGGTCATGGAAGCTGTGAATTTCATGAAATGTGCCCAAACTGAGTGGTGGTGCAGTCTAGCACATGGGGCCGCACTGCCACTTGGGTTCGGTGCATGTACTCCCCTATGTCCGTTTACAGAGGGGCAGATGTGCCAAACCTGAATAGCTTTGCATCCACATGGGCCAGGTTGTAGCACCTGGAGCAGGGAGCTGGACCTAGTCCTGCAGGACAGGAGCCACCACTGCAGGATGAGCTCACTCCCCGCCTTCCCGCTCCCCCCCCCCCCCCAGCCCTTTCTGTAACACATCATTGTTTTCCTGCACCTTTGCTGTGAAACTTATTAAAAATTGGCGCATAGCCCTAGCTATGGTTTCTGTGACTTAATCCTCATGAAACTCAATGAAGAATTCTAAATTTTTCAACCAATAAGTAAACTTATATAAATTTCTGGGCAAAGTAATTGAACAGTGTAAATAAGTACAGACAGTTATATTCTATCTGGAGAGTGAAAAATTAAATTGGTAGGATTGACCAGAAAAAAATTGGGCATGAGGAATTTGTGTGCTGGTTGATACCAGTGCAAAACACATAGGTGGCTCCCCCTGTTTCTTGACGGGCAGGTCAGAAACTGACAGTCTCCAGCTTTGGCTTCCACTAGCTATGCTGGTCATGTTCAGTGTTTTACTTGCTGAAGAACAGAGTTTGGCCAATGCAACCTCTGCTATTTTTGGCTCTTCAGTGGAGCTTCTGAAAGCTTTTTTTTTCCATTTTCTAATATATCTTGTAAAATTAACAATAACAAAAGAGATTCCCAAGGACAGAGACTATAAGTACCCGGGGCGAAGTGGCATAAATGTACACCTCTTTTGAAGGTTCCTTCCACGCTAGTCAGCTTCCGAGTGGACAGATAAAACTTCTGACAAGTGATGGAGGCAACTAGATGGCAACCAGATGGTAATGACCTTGTAGACAGCCTTGTTGCTATATTCTTTAAACCTCTTGCAAAGTAGTGCATTTAGAACTTAATAATTAGTAGTTAACTTATTTTCTGTAATGTTCGCTTCTCTTGGATGCTGAATGTGATATTACCCATCTTTGTCATTTGCTTGGGTAGCGTTGAATCATTAAGACATCTTAAGTTTGCCCTTTACAGTCCCATTGCAGTGTTTCAATGTAGTTGATATTTCTAATGGTTGAGGGTTTTTTGTTTTAGTTGTACCACTGGTTAAATAACCAGCTTCTTTTCTCTTGGTGCAAATCAGAAATTTTGAAATGTACATTACTGTTCCACAGAAAGTCAGTTACAGATGAACATCTGTTTTGTGTATGTAGTTAAATAACCACTTATGAATGATAACTACTCTAAAGCTTGTAAGAAAACAGTCCATTTCCCCTCAAGTCCTTTACTTTACCTGATGGTTTTTGTATATGGTGTAACTGTTTCTAACCACTGGTACATATGTCAGTACAAATTTTCACTCCTGCTTTATTGATGGAGCTTCTATGCTGGGACCTAGCATGCTGCTGCTGCATTCCTTCCATTCATTAGTGCATTAGGTTATGCTGCTTCAAACCTTAGTCTTGCAATTCTAAACAGTCAGCATTTCCTGGCAGGTTAGAGCATGCACAATAGAATGGGTGGTGGCAGACAATGGCAGAAACAAAGGTTTTGGTTAGTCTGATAAACTAATGTAGTTTATATAAAGATTGGAAAACATCCTGCACAGTAAACTTCAAGGTGTACAAAACAATTTGGTTTTTTCTTTTCTTTTTTCTTTTCTTTTTCTTTTTTCTTTTCTTTTTTCTTTTCTTTTTTCTATGTGAGCTTGACATTTCAGAATAAGTTTTTTGTACTTAGTGGAGGCTTGTGAAACTATTCTTTCAAAAAGCGAAAAACCAGCTGTTTTCCCTGAAACAATTCATAATGAAACATAAGGGTTAGAACAAGACTTACCCCAAACTAATAATATATACTTACTTTTGTTCAAGCTATTGTGAAAGCTCACAGGCATACTCTTTGCACTGTTGTGAGTCTTCGCCAAAATAGTTCACAATGGGAGTGCTAAGGACTTGTCCTTGTGCCACACAAGCAGATTAACTGAACTGTGGGATTTTTCTTTAACTTGAAAAACCTCTGGTCTATTATGGGGGGGGAGGGATAGTTCAGTGGTTTGAGCTTTGGCCTGCTAAACCCAGGGTTGTGAGTTCAATCCTTGAGGGGGCCATTTAGGGATCCAGGGCAAAAATTGGGGATTGGTGCTGCTTTGAGCAGGGAGTTGGACTAGATGACCTCCTGAGGTCCCTTCCCAACCCTGATATTCAATGGAAGCACAAGGGATAGGGAGGTCAAAGGCTAACATGTGTGTGCTCTGGTTGAGCCAGTTTTTTTTTTATTTTGAGTGAAGTATTAATATGATTTTACACGGTCTAGAAGCTAAAAATAAATAATGCTATAAGCTGTTTTCAGTGTGCTTTGCCATCTATTGGGTAGTGGGGGAACCCTCAGCCCTTCTTAAATAAGCCTTCATGTGTTGGGCTGAGTTGTTACGGATTGCAAAATAAGTTATAAAAACTCAATAATTACATGTCCACACCATGCCAGATTTGTCACCTCACCTAGTTATTAACACAATGTTTTGTTGCCCTCTTTTTCCTATTGCATGTTCATACTAAGGCAGGATATCTGTTTGTTTGTTTTTAAAGTTTTTTTGTAGCAGGCTGCAACCCTGAGCTGGCTTCTCCCATCTGGCCCTTTAAATCACTCTCCCCCCTCCCCCCCTCCCCCCCCCCCCCCGGCCGTGAAGCCTTTGAAACAAAAACCTTCACAGTGGAATGCTCTTTTTTTCCCTAGCTACCTGTTCTGTGGGTGTTTGGTTTTCCAGTACTTTTTCATAGTTTGGAAACTGTCAGCACAATTCAGTGAGACAAGGTGGGTGAGACCAAGTTTATTGGACCAACTTCTGGTGGTGAGAGAGACAAGCTTTTGAGCTTACGCACAGCTCTTCTTCAGGTCTGTGTGGCTCAAAAGCATGTGTCTCTGACCAAGTTGGTCCAATAAAAGATACTACCTCACCCACCTTGTCTCTCTAATATCCTGGGACTGACATGGTTACAACTATACTGCATAGCACATCTCAGCCTCATTCTGATTGGTCAAGGTCATAGGTAGTCCTCCTTTCTACTAGTCATTCTCCTGGGTATGAAGAGGCAGATTATATGCTGCCCTTGTTTCTGTCTTGGCTGGCTGAGAGGAGCACTGGTCCACCATGCATTATAAGGTTTGTGATTCCAAGACCCTAAAGAGAACAGTAGCCTGTCTTTCTCTCCTCCTCAACACCAAATGTTACCTTGAGACCTTTTCCCCTTTCTCAGCATCTGCCTCTGTCATTTCCTAAATCCGTGCTTGCAGAACTCCTGGAACAGGGTAACTTGGCTTGAGACTTTGTTCTTAAGTGTACAGTGTATCCCAGTACAATTTTATACTACCTATCTTGCAAATGCACAGAATCAAGACAATTGGTAGTTCAACTTCTGTTTGTAGTATGGGTGTAAACTCACACCATTACTTGTATGGGGAGTCTTGGTAGAGAGGAAGTAGTTAAGGGACACAACAGTGAGGTAAAGTGAAACTTGCTCTCCCTAGGCCCCAAATGTACGCAATATAGGCT
Source organism: Lepidochelys olivacea (assembly GCF_965140295.1). Lineage (NCBI taxonomy): Eukaryota > Metazoa > Chordata > Testudines > Cheloniidae > Lepidochelys > Lepidochelys olivacea. Next base: position 39,572,537 of record NC_140415.1, read on the forward strand.
TCCAGAGAAGCGTATGTTTGTTGAACACAAACGAAGAAATAACAGGATGTCAAGACTATAGCCGTGTTTAGAACTAGCACAAAACATAAAATCAAGCCTTAGGCTGCATAAATAGAGAAGCATCAAATTGAAATCTGTTCTTAAGTAGAACTTTGTAAAGGAGTTGCTAGCTATAAAAGTTAGTTAAAATGAAAGCAGTATCTTTAAAAATAACTTAAGGCTAGTGTTACTTAGATTTTTAGATGTAGCTGAACGTCCATCCCAAGGCAGGACCCTTATAAGGTAGCTTTTTCTTTGTAATGGAAACCTGAATTGTCTGATACATTAGCTAAATTGTCGCCCCCCCCCCCCCCCCTTGTCAGTGTCTCTTTCAGACTCCTCTCTCTCCCTGGATTTCCCTTTTCACACTACTTATGTTCAAAGACCTTTGTGATAGCCGCTATCCTTGCAGTGGAAAAAGACTGAATAGCTCTTTTTGGAGTTCATCAACATGGTTGCTTAATTAGCTGTGTAGGAGGTGCCCTTGGGCCAAGTGAGGCTTTCCTTCTTCGGGGCTGAATGCACTGCTTCTTCAGTGTTTCATACCCCTACAGACCTAGGGAATAAGACCAAGACTGACTTCAGTTGTCCCAACCATTGTTTTGTGTTTTGTGTTAAGGTCATGTACGAGGTCCCAATAAGCATGAGGGACCCCATTGTACTAGACCTTGTACAAATTGATAGCATGAGACAGTCCTAGCCCCAAAATGCTTATAGTTGAAGATATAACACAAGTGGGTGTAACAAATAATGGGAGAGGAATAGTGGAGGACAAGGGTAACAAATGATATGAATAGGGGGTTGCACACTAAATATGTGGCTATTTAGATGGTATTAGTATAATTAAAGCAAGTATTCAAAACATTGAATCAGGTCTCCCAAAAGATCATGATTGGCTTTAAAGGTATGGGATTTTTAAAAATATTTTTTTGCCTCTGTTTTTTATTTGGGTTCACATTTTCATACTTTTCTCTGCAACAGTATGGAAAGAAGCTTGAAAATATAAACTCTGAAGGCTCAAACAAGAAGCAAATTAAAAGAGCGCCAAACTTTTTAATATATTTTTTTTTTTTTTTTAAAAAAAGTGGAGCTTCTTTCAAACATGCCGCCTGGAGATGAAGGGGCTTTACAGAAATGCCAAATATTGCAAGACTTACGATAAAATCATGAGAGTTGCTAACACTGGTATTGAGCCACTTTCTTCTTTTTAATGGTAAGCTGGTAGTAAACATACAATAGGTAACGGTAAACACTACGGTGAAGTCGTAGAACCAGCCATCATTTGAATGTTTAATTAGGCAACTGGCTGGTATGTTCAAGCCATCCATTTTAATGTAACTTACTTAGCTTTTCATATACCTGATGGGTGTTTATAGGGAATTCTGTAAATAAGTAAAATCTTAAGTTTATATGGAAATTCCTATATATCTATATGAAATATTATCCTTCTCTGTCTAGGACTCCTGGGGGATAATTATTATTTTCCATACAGTATTGGCACCAAGAACTTCATAGTTGAGTATATCCAGGTTTGGGTTCCATGAGATAAACTTTCTTTACCAAATTTCTCCAGCTGCAGTAATATGGGAGCATTAAGCACATTTGTCATGCTAAGAGGAGCATACAACATGAGTAAAATTTCATGGATCAGAATTTCAAATTTGCCTAAACTCTGCATCTCCCTCAAAAAGCAGGGGGAAAGTCAGATTATATGAAATCCACTTTGGTTCTCTCTCTAGCTGATTTGCTTTTATATGGAGGGTGCTCAGCTATAACAGTGATGGACGACAGCTCAGAAGCCCAAGACAGGCATTGTTTTACTTGTGAAATGTGCCCAGGTTTATAAAGGGATTATTTGTTATAAATGGAAAGAAATAAAATTAAAAATTGTAGATTTCCACTCTTACTTTTTAAAATAATTGCTAATTTAGAGAAATATAGTGTCAACAAATGATGTGTGGCTTAGGAAAGTTACGAAGAGATGTTAAAAACCGAATTTATAGTGTGCTGTCTAGAAATTATTCATCTTCTAATTATTTACCAACAAAGATGACATCTGAGGGGCAATATAACTGTAAATAAATACAGGGAATAAAGGAAGTGGGGGATGTGGGAACTATTTTCAGTAGCATATAAAAGTACAAAAAAAAGCCTAAAACTAGGGGAGGAAAATGGAAGGTCAGTAGTAGGTAGCACTTTATAATAGTGATGTTAGTTACCTTGTGGGACAACCTCTAATAAGCTTGTAGAATGACCATTATTAGAAATATTTCAAGAAAAATGCGACAGCAAATTAATGATCATGTATAAATTATGAATCCTATCCTGCAGTGCTGCAGAGAATAGATAATCTCCAACTCAAATATCTGTTAAATACCACTTATATAGCTTTATTGCATTTTAAAGCAGAGACCAAATTCTTTCAAGTCAAGAAATCCAAGATTTCTCATCTGCTCAGCAAGTGTAACTCTGCACCTTTTGTGTGTGTTTTATGTTGCTATATATGCTGATAAAATTTTACTTTAATATGTATATGTTGTGGCAGTTATAGTAGCTATGGGGAACTCGTATACAAGTAAATGCCATAGTGCCTTTGAAGAGCACAGAACTCACTATATTTATGCTTACTAGAATCAGTTGCACATTCAGATAAAATATTAATTTGTAATAATTTCAAATAAATTGAATGGATATCCAGACATAACATGTATGCAAACTATTTGGGGTCCTCAGGTGGAAGGAGCTGTAGAAGTGTAAGATATTAGTGATTTATATTTGAATGCCCACATATTGATTAATTACATAATTAGTACAGTAATATGTTGTACATGTGAGGTTTGTGGTCTTCAAATGTTGTAAAGCTTAATTTTTGGAGAAACCTGATGTTCCGTACTTGAAAGGGAAAGGTTCCCACTTGGTGTTGAAGAGTGGGCAAATGGATTTTTCAAGCTCTATTTATAGGGTTGCAAGTGTAATATTGTTATAAATTCTATTTTCTTAACTTGTAGGAGTCCATATTAGGGAATTGAAGTGATATTTCCAGTTATGTAGTGTGAAAAGTGATAGTCAAAGTAGGATAAAAAGATTTAGCTTGCTAAAATAGTAAGTCACTCTGTTTCTGAGGAGTGTTACCTAGCTAGCTATGAAAAGTTTTAGTGCATGAAGTGTTCTTGATTGTATGGAGTACAGTGGGATTTTATTTAATAATAATAAAGAGGGAAATAAGAAACCTTATTGGCTGCTAAAATCAGTATATAAAAATAAAGGGCCAGTAATTATATACATAGTATATTTTCAATCTTCTTTTTTCGATACTGTAATTAATCCAACAATTCCGCCTAATAGAAAAGAAAAACAAAAAAAAATTAGTTTTAATAATTGAGTATTTAGTGTTTATATTTTCTGATATTTAGATTAATTAAGTTGAAATGTATGTCTTAGTGCATTAACAAAACAAAAGCATATATATAGAATTGCAACAGTCTGGATCATTACATGTATGCTGTCCTATAAGCTTTGCACATTTTAGGCCAAGATTTTTCAAAAACAGGTATGTTTATCTTTATTTGGATGCCTCGCTCTAGGCACTCATTTTTTGGAAAGTCTTGGCCTTACCTTACGTCATTGGCAAGTCACAGGTTACATTGTAACACTGCCTTCTGCAGGAAGTAGTGTGGCCTTTTTATCCCCTTGTGAATGGGACTGGTAAGCTAAGTCATTCACAGGAATCTGTTTACATTATTGAATGGTGTGGGGGATCTAAACATTATGCTGGTCACAATATCAAGTAATCGCCCATTTTTCACATATGTTGTTTATTGCAAAAGATATTTTCCGTATAATCACTCATTTTGCCAGTGACTTTGAGCCATTTTTGATTAAACGTTTAAATGGCCAACTGCTCTGTTTTTGTTTTTTTAAATATAGCAAACTCTTGGAGGAGCTCTTCTGTCACAAAATTGCTTAGATGTGATCTGACTTAAAACTTTAGATTTGTAAACATTCATAGTTAGGTGAAGTCTGATGGTGCTGAGTGTATTTCTAAGATCTGTAAACATAGATTTTATATAAAAGATTTTTAGGGTGACAAGTAATACTTTCCTCACAGCGATAACCATAAATTTTAAAACTGGCTAAATTTTAAGTCCAGCTATTACACATGGATGATTGTGTTGTATGTTTTTAAGCAAATAAAGCCCCTCATGCCCTATAAATGTTTTGGTGTGGCATGTAGTCAGATATAATATTGAAATCAAACTTGTGGGGGCGTGGAATAGCTCTGGGTTGTAAGTACATGTTGCAAAATGGAAGGTTGCAAATATATGTTTTACACACAGATTCCTGACACAGGCTTGCTGCTTCTACCGCCTCTCACCCCAACAACCTTAAATTGTTTTCCATTCTTGTTCATGCTTTGTTCTATTTCCAAACTACGTATTTAAGGATGAATAGTTTAAAGTGGTATAAGCTCATTAGGAGTATCAAAATTTGACTTAACATTTTGTTGTCTTGCGTTTCTTGGTATTAATTGCAAAACAAATGTTTGAATCTTTCCCTGTGAAGGAAAAAGTCAAAATTTTAACGGTTTTGTAATGGAAGACTCTAAACTAGGTTCTGAAATCTAAAAATGGATGCCCTTTTGAAAAGGGTTGTATGAAACAGTGCAGGTGGAGTGGGTTAAGGGAACTTACTTTCCCCCATGATATCTTGACTTTTAACGTAAGAAACATCTGGTCTCAACATATTTTTTTAAAGACTGTATGAATGAAAAATTGAAATTCAGTCTGCATTTTCATATAGAAAATTTCCTGCATTAATTCTAATTTTTAGTGAAAATTAGAAATTGGTTTATAGAGCCTATATAGGTACCTGCCTATTATCATTACTATCCTTGTCTACCCCTCAACTCATTTGTTCGACCCATTTGTTTTGAATCTTCTCTTAAGTTGGATAGTAACTTCCATCAGGGCAAGGACCACATCTTCCTTTCCGTGGGACCCCAATCCTGATTGGGACCTATGGGTGCTGTCAGATACAAATAAGGCCAACTATTTCTCTGTTACACTGGTGCAACAACATTGTTGAAAGCGATGTTTTTAATGTGACTTGATGAAAAATTCAGCTGTCTACATAGATTCAATTCAGGATGGGGTAAGGTGAGGTATAGACTTGAAAAAACAAAACGGGATTAGGGCTGCCTTTATCTTCAGAGTTGTCTTTGTTTAATTTTTCACATTCTTGAGTATAATTTCTTGCAAGCAAAGGCATCAAATTATTTTTTCTTGGTGTTCTACATGTTTTAGTTTTGTGAGGCATCTTCCTGTTTGTACCCTAAGTTGCTGCTTTGTATTGCTAGTAATTGCTGGACTACATAGCATGGGCTAGTGACCTGAAAGAATCAGTTTAAAACTTTAAAAATAAAGTGAAATTAGGTAAAGAAAGGGTTAAAGGTGGAATTGGCTAAGGCATTATGCAAGCTGTTAAGTAAAAAGGAAGTGCATTACAAAATGCTGAGCTCAGTAGTCTGGCTTCCAGCCAAGCCTTTGCCTTCTTCACTACAGCTGAGGGCTTTCTAAGCTTCCCACCAGTGGGTTTGTCTGAACTGTTTAGGAATGCTGCCTCAGTCGCCAGCTGACGTCAGTGTAGGCAGTTCAGCTGAGGGCCAGGCCAGACTGACAGTACGGATGGGAGGGGCGTTGTGTGGGTGGCTGTGCGTGTGTTCTCGGCATGGCTGGGGGAGGGGTGAGACAGTCTGGGTTTCCTTTGCTGTTGCTGAAATGAAATGGCTGTTTTTCAATCTGTTGTGTTTTTTTTTTTAATTAGGACATTTTTTTTGAAGCTTGCATATCCTTTCCCCAACCTCCTCATAATACTATGATAGACTAAATCTCTACATTTTCATATATCCATTTTTTTTTAATAACTTGAAAAAGGGAGGAGAAAAATGCATTGAGCTCTCTGGTTTCAAATGGTCTTTTGTGGGTGATGGTGGGTATTTTGATGTGCCCTATCTTGTGTGAAGAGATGACTTGTGAGACACGAGTTGCAGTCAGAAGAATTGGAACAGGTTTTTTTAGTTATGTCAGCGTGCTCGGATTATCACTGCTTCCATCTCATTTAATTAGGAGAAAAATCTTCTGTAGAATCTAATTTATTTGTAAGATTATTTTTTTTAAGTCTGCTGCCTTGTCAGGATTAATTTTACTATTTAAAACAAACTTCATGCTTTACTTGCCAATTCAGACCTGAATAGTTTATCAATCTTGTTCTTTTCAGTTCTGTGACCCAGTTCTGAAACATCAGTGTGAGTTGTTAGTTTTGTTTTTTTCTTCACCTCTTCCTTGAAGAGGTATGTGCAATATTAGATCATGAGTAAGAACAAGTAATAATTTTCATACTTATGGAAAAGATGTAGCTTGTAGAAGAGAGTAAAAGAAAGCACATTTCAGCTTCAATTGTGTAGGCCATCTCAATAAATTCAATATTACTTTAAGGTTTCACCTGTTTTGAAGAATCCTGTTGACTGCAGAGGGTTCTATGATATTCTGATATTGGCTTAGCCAATTTTTAAATGGTTTCCTTGAGCCTTCTTTCTTTACCCTTGTCCCTGGACTACCTTGCATTCTGTATCCAGTCTCATATCCCCTGTTTTAGGCTGACCTCTGCAAAACTGGAGGGACAGTGTTGCTTAATGCAGGACTGTGCTCAGTGTACAGATGAGGTTAAACAAAAATTATGCTTGTAAGGAATTGAACTGTTAAGAATACTAAAATAGTCTAATGCTATTAGTTAAATTAATGGTACATCCTCACTTGGAATACTGTATTCTGTTCTGATCACCCTAACTTAAAAAAAAAAATAGAATTAGAGGGGTTCAGAAACTGTTGATGAAAATTATAGGCATGGAAAGCTCTATGTGAAGACTGAAAAGACTGTTTGTTTACTTTAGAGGTGTGATAAGGCCGGATAGGGGACATAATGAATGCTATAGAGAAGGTAGATGGCATCAGTAAATTCACCCTTTCTCAGAATAAAAGAACAAGAGGACAGATAGTGAAACTGAAAGACAGGAAATTTAAAACTAATAAAAGGAAATACTTTTTCACACAGAGCACCATCACAAGCTATAATTGAGGCCAACAGTTTAGCTGGAGCAAAAAACCGAAGGAAAAAAAAAAACCCAAACAAAAAACCACGTTTGTATGTAAAATAACTTCTCCCAGAGTTACAATGTAGCATGAGGTCGCATAGCTACTAGATAGGGTATTGGACTGGAAGTCAAGAGATGTGAGGCTCTTCCGTTTCACTGATGTGCTATCATAATCTTGGTCAAGTCGTTACACTTCTATGTCTCTATTCCCCTTCCACCTTTTGTCTGGTCTGTTTAGATTGCTCCTGTCTCAAACAGTGTACATTCTCCACAGTGATACAAATTATTATTATGGCTCCAGGTCCATGTTCATTGGCTCTCAGTGAGACAGCCCGGCCTGCTGCTGTGTGCTAGAGGTCACATCCACTATACAGTAGTTTGCTAGTGAAGCATATATGTTCCCTGTGTGGATGACGCATCTGTATTACACCTCTCCCTGTATTGTACTCATTATAATGTATTTCCTTTTGGGCTATAAAATGACTCAAAGTATAATTAACACAGTGCAGTATTGTGAAGTGGGATGTATGAAACCAACTTTGACACATTTAGACTGCCTACAATACTGATACATTATGTACAGGGCTGGACAGTGTCCAAGTATGAACCATTATAGAGGAAACCTGCAGAAAGAGGGGCATGTGAAGTATTAAGCATGTGAAATTCACTTTGTTGAAAGAGGTTGTTTAACATGAGTGAAGGTGGACTGGAACTGTGTGCAGTTAAAAACAAAATTATTAATCTGGTTATAACATGGTCTTGGGTCCTGCTTCCCAAATAGAGGAATATCCCCTTATTGGTTTTAGGCCTTCATCAATAATTATTGGAGACTGATTTCTGCCTCCTCCCCCACTCTCACACATTTGTTTCACTTCCTCTTTGAAGAGGGAAGTCTAAGTATTCATGGTGCAATGCATCTTGTACCTACATCATGAAATCCTTTGTCACAGTGAGTCATTTTGAATGACCTCACAGACTGTTTGTTGGGAAACAGGTGTCTTCCCTTGTAAGCCTAGGAAACATCTTGCCGCAGTAAAACTTATCCGGGAATCCTGTGCAATAGAGTAGCATTTCTGTTCAGTTTATTAAAGAGGAAGGAGGGGTTTAGACCTTTCTATGTGACTGAAGGAACTCAAGGTGTGTTAGGGTGTCTGTAAGTAATCAGGAGGGGAGCACAGCTATGCTTTTAGAAACTTATCTGAAGCAGGACACAGTGTCCAACCTGGTAACTTTTGGCATTGTGAGTTATTGTCTTTTTGTCTCTGGAGAAAAGGTGTGATGGGAGGATCCACAGAATCCCTCAAAGAGTAAGTGCATACACACATAGTAAATTCTTTGTGACAGGGATGGCCAGTGTCTCAGTATTGGAGTTTTTTGTATTGATTGATATTTAAAGAGGCTTTGATGCTAAAATCATGTTTATTTTAGTTTTGTTAATACTGTAGACATTTGAAACTCAAATGTTAGTCTGCTGCTTATTTCCTGGTTCACATACCATGCACTCCTTCCCCGTCCTTAAAGAACACTCATAGAGTTGAATTAGTCTCTTGCTTTACCACTTACTATGTGACTGTATGTTAATATGTAGTAAAGGCATTAATTCTACATATTAAGGCTTAATTACACTGGAAAGAGTTGATCTCTTCCATTCTCCTCTCTTTTTCATCAGCAAACACTTTGGGTCCCCCAAGTCCAGGTGATTTTTAATGGTAAAAGGGTTGTGCAAAACTGCAACTCAGGTCAGAATTCCATTGTTTCCCTTTCCGCGTCAATTAATGTTTCACCCTAACAAACTTCTGCCATCAGCTTTCATCACAGGGAAACTGCCAGCACTTCCTTAAAATTGTAACTTTCTCTTTGGGGGTAAGATTGAAGACTGTGAGCCCTTTTCTTAATAGCTCACTTATAGGAAACAGCTGCCAGTTCAGGTCAATGGGTATTCCGATCTTCATATGGCTGTCCATATGAATTCTCACAGCAAGAGAGTTGGTAGCAGTGCTGTCTCATGTAGCTAGCAGAGATCCAGTCATCTTAGTGTATGCACGATGTGCCTTAGGTGGATTCATCACTGAATTTAGTCCGCTGGTTGAATCATTGGCTTCCCCGGCTTGGGCTGCGTATTGATGGGGAGTGCAATGTGAATGCTGATCCATGCCAAGAACAGCTATTTGGTTAGGTAAGAAAGTAGCTGCACTCAAAATAACTCATTCCCTGAATGTTGTTTATGTGGTTAAGGAACATTCTCCATTTAATATAACTAAGCTATACTCCAGTGATGCTCAATAAAATTTACTTTTGAGGAAGATAAATTTTGGGACTTGACAAGTTAATTGTACGTTGACAAGTGAGGCAAAATGTAAACTATTTTATTAAGGATGAGAGAGGTTTCAGAGAGCTCTCCATGATTCCCGAAAAGGTAGAGTTGATTTCCCTCTCCTGGAAGTGGGAGAATGGGTGCTCAGGTTTGAGCACCAGTGTTAGTGGGGGAGTAAATGTTAGTATGCTGCCAAATCAGAATTGGGTGGGCGGCCAAAAGAATTATTATGGACAACACAAACTTGCCTGTGAGTGACTTGTTAACCATTGCTGCTTTTAAAGGGACAGTTATTTAAGTTAACTCTTATCGCTTCTAATACCAGTGCAGTAAGTATATCTGTCTGAGAGCTTGTCTGCACTGGCAAGTTTACACACAGTAAAGCAGCTTTTTGCGCTCAAACTGCAGACATGTGCACATTGCCAAACCACTTTTGTGCACAGAAACTCCTCAGTTGCAGCGCTGCAAAAAACCCACCTCAACGAGAGTCGTAAGGCTATTTGCGCAGAGGCTCCAGCGCTCTATTGCCAGTGTAGACACTTGATTGCTTTCTGTGCTGTAATTGGCCTCCAGAGCTGTCCCATAATGCCTCAAGTGACCACTCTGCTCATTGTTTTGAACTCGGCTGCCCTGGGGACATGCGCCTTTCCCCTTTCAAAGCACCGTTTCTGACAGCCGTTGAGTGCTGTGCTCCGGGACACACAGCAAACCATTAATGTGGAATGCTCGTGCTGTTGAACACAAAGGCAGAGGTGTGAGAGAGAGCCCAGATTGGGAGGCAGGGGCTGATGTCGGGGGTTTTCCCCCTGCCTCAGGATTGGTTTCTTCCTGCCGCTGTCTGAACTTACAAGACAGTATGCTGACACACTCTCTATCCCCCAAACCATACTCCTCCCCCCACCCCTTCAGTTGAAAAGCAGCTGGCAATGTAGTAGGATGCCCATGGAGCAATGGGATTGGGAAACCTGCATGCTGTGCCTGCCCCATGAGGCATTGCAAACCCTTCCCAAAGTACCCTGCAGCCAGTTACACAGTGGGATAGCTACCACAATGCACTGCTGTCTTTTTGCCATTGCAAGAGCTGCTAATATGGATGCAATCACAAGGAGCACAGTGTGGACATGCAACAGCGGTTTAATTCCAGCATTTTAATAATAGTGGTATAACTTGTTGCGCAGAAACTTGCCAGTGTAGACATACTCTGAATTTCCCAGCAGTTCTGCAGCTCAATGAGTGAGTCAAGCCTTTGTTAATATTTTTAAAATCCTTTTAGCTTCTGAAGGCAGTGAACAATTCTGTTTATTTTGATCTCTGGAATATTTCTGGTTTTGGTATTAATTTTAAACTCAAACCAACACCATTCTGATTTTTACTTTAGTCTTCAGATTTTTAACTGTTTCTTAAACAATAAAATCTGAATGGCACAATGGATTAAATCATTAGCCATCCAGCTCAGTTAAGCAGATCTCTCATCTGCATCATAATAACCATCATGACATTTGGGATACTTCACAATTGTCTGCGTGTACTGGTAGGCGGTCCAGTACTAGGACTGTACTACGTCAGGACACAGTTATGTTGTCAAAACTTGGTAAAGAGAGGTTTGTTTAATCCCTGCTGTTAAGAATTCCTCTTGGTCATGAGCAATTAAGACAAAATTGATGACAAGAAATGCCATTTCCTGCAAAACATGGTGTATTGTTACTTTGTAGCTCCGCCCTTGAAGTATAATACAGAACTCAGTATTGGTTGATGAATTTGCATATCATAATGAGATATTTAACCCACCATGATATTGTGTTGGCACACTGAGCTGCAGTGTCATGAGGTCATAATGAATTTGCAGACCCCTCCAAAGCTTTGGGACTTGTAAGTCTACAAGGGTAGGAAATTGTTCTATTGGGTGCTTAAGACTGTTTTTGAAATATGCACTATTCCCTGTATTTTACAGTTCCGCTTGTATAGCACTAAATGTAATCTTAAAACAATAAATAAATCAACTTTAATTTACCATGAGGTGTGACCTGTTCATGGCAGCAAAGAACGCTCATATTTACCAAATTTACATTGTTAATATCACAACAGTTTCTATCAATATGGACTTACATGAAGAGCATGCAGTGAAGTCCTACAATTTCTCTTCCTCCTCCCTACCTTTTATCTTCTCTAAAAAATTCTGTCTAATAATCTAAACTAATAATAGTAATGCCCTAATATTTTCCCGATAATCTCTACTAGTGAAACTTTTTTTGTTTTGTAACTTCCAGTGCCTATGCTTCTCCATGCACTGAAGTAGGGGTGCAGGGGGTGCTGCAGCACCCCCAGGTTTTGTGCCTGGGGTCCCGGCTGCCGGCCTGCACCCCTGCTACCCGGGGTCCTGGCTGCCGGTCCCGAATCCCACTCGGGCATCTGCCCCGCGCGCAGGAGCTCCGCTGCCGGCCCGGGGTCCTGCTTGGTCGCTGGCCCCGGGGGCTCCGCTGATGGCCCCAGGATCCCGCCGGCCCTGCGCCTGGAGGCTCTGCTGCCGGCCCTCCAGGCGGGGTCCCAGCCACTGGTCCCACTCCCGGGGCTCCGCATCCGCCCCTAGCTGTGGCCCCAGCCCCTGCCGCCTTACCCCGTCCCTGTCCCCCGCTCCCGGAGCCATGGCTCTGCTCCCGGCCCCAGCTCTAGGGGGCGGTGAGGGGCATGGACAGAGGTAATGGGTGCAGCTCAGCACACCCACTCCAAAAACTGTTTCAGCGCTACTGTGGAGAAGAAAGAGAAACTAAGCAACAGTTTTCACAGGCATTTAAGTTTAATATTCTTCTTCCTGCTCCCTGTTCATCATTCTGTACCAGCACAAATGATCAGGTTAACTTATCCTATCAGCAGATGGAGACAGACACAAGTTTTGACACTTCTCCTGTTTCCATAGAGGTCAGTTGTCTGAAACCACTGTTTTTCCTGTCTACAAAAAATGAGAACCGCTGTCTTTACTGGCAAATTAGAGATAAATTTACTATGAACTGATGCCTAGTGGAATGTAGGCAGTCTTTTTTTATTTTTATTTTTTTTTGTTTCTGCAAACTATTCTCAGAGGCTTTGTACTGACAAGTTCAGATAACTTAGGTGATTAAGTAGTTCTCGAAGATGTGGAGTTATGTACATATTTTGTCTCTTTCCTCGTGTAGTCTTTAGTTCTTGCTTAAGCAAGAAGTTGGTACTCTGACACTCCTTATATTCTTCTTCTGAGACTTTAGATGCAACAGGGATGTGGAGAACTTATTTTGGAGATTCTCCTTGGCTGTAAGACTTGTACAGTTCATTGAAAATTTGTAAGTAGGGTTGATTATCCTCATGAATAAATAAACTTATAGTGTTGTTTTCACTCAAGGAGGTATTCCCAAGTGAATCCTGGATGACTCTTGTTGGCAGTCTCGAAGTTTTCCCAGGGAGATTGCTATCTAGAATGAAACCTTTTCCAATATAAATGTTATCCAGTTAGCTTAGTTTCCCATAACCTCTGCTTTTCAACTTAATTCAAAGTTGTGAGCAACCTTGTGTGACCATGTTTTTCCTGTAGCGTTGCTGTAGTTAGGCAGGTGTTACAACTGTAATAGTAGTGGTGACTCTTGGTTATTGTTTCTTGTAGTTGAAGTCCCACTAGTAAGGATGGTGTTTGAGAAGATGGTCTTAATAAGTTTCTTTCTCAGTATCGTATACCACAACTCTTATCTGAATTTTTTGGTGGTGATGGGTGGCTCTTGATTATAACTGGATCTGGAACTCTGCCTTCAAGGTTTACTGCTTAAAGTTTGAGTCGTTTTGAGGTAGCAAGACCACTATATGGCAAGGAGTGACATCACCAAAAGTTTGTGTTCCAATCTCCACCTGCTGGTAGAAAAAAATGTACGTAGTCCAGATATGTGGATTTATTTGAAGGAAACAAATTATCAAATAAGAAATTGTGCTTAGAAGAATTTTGAACATTAGTGTGGATTTCAGTTGTGGAAGTACTTTCAGTTTTATGAATGTTTATGGCTGTAAGTATATTTAGTGTTTAACCTCATTGTACTGGACTTTATAGGAAACATGATAGCCCGAGAGGCTTGATCAAAGACAGGTGGTAGTTTTTGGAGTTTTCAGGTAGGAAGAATTAATGCCTACAAATCATCACTCCAAATACTTACGGCTGTTTACATCTGGGGAAAAGCAATTATTTACACGTCTGTACCTTACTGGCTTTCATTTCTTTAAAATAAAATACAGAAAATTACTCATGATTTCAGTGGGAACTGAGCTTAACCAAATCAGGGTTTCTTTTTTGTAAGGTATAGCCCACAGATGATATGATTATTATTATTTATTATTAATTTTTATTATTATGTTTAAAGGGTTACAAGTCTGTGGGAAAAATGTACTTGGGAGTTGAGACTATGCGGTCAGTGGAGATTTCCAATTGTGATTCTATTGCTAGTGTTGGGGGGTAGAGGGTGAACCTTATTTAATGCTTTTTATGATATGCCAAAAAGTCCTTTCATGGTAACTAAACAGTAATTTTCCTTCCACACTGTTTGAGTTTGACACCATTTCAGCTAGTTGCGTAATTCTTGTGTTAAGAACAAGGCTTAATTAAGATATAGTGAGCTTGTGTTGACATGGACATAAAATCAATGCTTTGTTTGCCTGAGGAAAAGGGTTTTTTCCTTTTGGGGGCCTGGCTAGGTCTTATTTATTTATTAATGCATTAGTGATTCAGAGAGCAGAAGCAAATACCCATTTTTAAAATTCATGTCCTCAAATGTTAATTTGATGCTTTGAGGCATAAATGACCTTTCTAACCAGCCCAAACTTGTCAAACAAAAGAACGATAGAAACAAGCTGCTGTTTGTTCTAATACAACAGCCTGCTTTTCAGAGAGAATTTTCAAAACAATTTTGCTTCCCCCTTCTCAACAACATTAAATTAAACTTTGGCCTGTGCTATGTTTGATTTTAGCAAAAGAGAACTAACTGACTCAGTGTGCATCATTGGATAGAAGGTGATGAACTCTAGACAACCTGTGCAGGTTGACCCATAGACATAAGCTTGCAAAGTCCAAGGGGCGTGAATAGTGCATTCATCCATAGCTACCCAAACTAGTATTACTTTGTATGGTATAGTTGGTTTGGGTGGGAGAGAAGAGTTGAAGGGGGATTTATTATTGGTTTCTTAAAACTGATTTCTTTTTATTTTTTTCATTGGGGTATGCATTTCATGATTAAAATTAACTTACGTAACAGTAGGATAAGGCTAAGGTAACAGTAAAATAAGCATGTTTAGTACATTAATTTGCATTCTGTTCGCTAGCTGCCTAGCCAAAATAATAGTAATTTAAAAAAAAAACAAAAAAAACCCCAAGGTTGTTACCTCAAGTCCACCCATTCCCCTGTCCTTCCCCAGCCTTTTAGGCTTATAGAAGTTTCTTTTTTTAAAAAGAGTGTTTTGCCATCCTGTTTTGAGAGAGTATTGTGTTTTAGTCAATGAAACCTTTGTAGAGTGATACAAGTCTGAAGTGCAGAGCAGTAAGCTCTTGCAGTTAGTTATGCTGAGGTGTTGGGCTAGTAGCAATAAACTGCTTTTGTATTTTGTATATGTTGAACATAATTTTTGTGTCTCTAGTTGTATACATGCAAGACATAACTTATTCAGGACCTGCTGTTTCATTTACATGAACATGAGGCAAAAATCAGTTAAGTATCCATACTGATGTCAATTGTCAGCCCTTTCAAAGTTTTGCTTAGCATATTCTTTTGTAGAAACCTTTTTTTTTTTTCCATTTAATAAAAGCATAAGCCTACCATGGAGCTCCCCAGTGGAGGAGGGTGTGAGGAAGAAGATAGATGGTGTCTCTTTGCTATTAAGTCTTTGAGCATCATCACCCTTCCAATCTCTCCTACCGTGTGAAGGTCTGGTATGCTAACTTTGCCATACCAGGCTGCTTGAAGCTTTTCTTTTAGGGATGGAACATTGGCTGTGACGTGAAAGGAATTGTGGGCAGACTGTAATGTAATCTACTTTTTTGCTTTGAGATGTTTTTTATTTAAAAAAAAAGACAAAAACAAACCCAAATCTTCGAAGGATTGGGAAGAAAAGATAAATACAATTACCCTCTTTGTTCATCTTCTGAGACCTGAGATTACTTAGCATGGTGGTAAAGTCCCTTATGTTTATTATCCTGAAAGACTTCAACATCCCCTCAGATGAAGCCTCTTTATTTTGACCCCAAACCTGTTCATCGCAAGCTTGTCTTGGTTAATTGCCTGACTTTTGGCCTGGCTGTGAACCCAAAGGGCCCAAGAATTACAGCCCTATTTCACTTGGACCACTACTTTTTCGAGGTGACAATGAGAATTCTCATAACCTCCAGACAAAAGGAAGGTCTTTCCATGATGGTCCACCTCTGAAATCTCATGGACCCTGGTAATTTACAAAACACCTGCTACTCAGTCAAGAGGCCAAAGAATGGTAAAATTAGTGAAATACTACAATATGACCAGATACTGTCTACTGTTATTGACACAGGCTCAAAGCATGTGAACCCTTCCAGGTTGGCATGGATATCTGACACTAATCAAAGATAAAAACAAGAATGAAAAGTACTTGAGCAGTGCTGGCAAAAATATTTGTAAAACACCAGCACATATGGGTAGACTGGCACAAGGAATTCAACAAACCCTTTGCCCTGGCTGTGAAAGAGATCAAAGAGGTCCTTCTCTGCCCTAGTGACTCCAAAGTTACAGCCTGCAGAGCTGTTCAGAACTATAAAGTGCTTTATCAATCTGGAATGTCTCCATTCACCTTCAAAAAGCAGCAGAGACTTCTGCAAGGAATTATATTTTGGAAGAAGAATGTGGGACTTCAAGGGCTCAAATTCCAGCAGCATACAGATAACATCTTCACATAAAATATAAACTGCATCATCTCAAGGTTCTCCTACCATGTAAGCTAAATGAGAATCTAGATTAAGAGTAGTTGTCTCAACTTTGAACATGGGCAAATTGGAAATAAGACAAACTTAAAATACTAATTGCTACCTTAACATTAGCCTGTTTCCTATCAAGGGTGTCTGCCCTCCGATCATAAAGATGACCCGCAGGCTCAGAGTCGTCTTGGATGCTTCATTCCTACTGGATATCCAAATAGTGACAACTGCTGAAAATGCTTTAATCCACTTATGGCTGGCTTGGAGATTGTGCCTTGTGCTGTCATGCCAGTTTGGTCTCAATGATTCTTTACATTTGTAACCTTCAGGCCTGGTTATTCCAAAGCACTGTGCCTTGGAATGGAAAAAATATAGATAAGAGCTTTTTCCAAACTTAAATTCCGACTGCTCATGGTATTTTCTCCTTCCTCTCCACTCTTCCGAATTTCCATTGTTCATTTTCTTTCAGATTAATCATAAGTAAAATATATGTAATTATATTGGGGCGTGATCTTCTACCCCTTTGGAAATAGTCCCAATGGAAGTTGTCAGCATCCAGCATCTCTCAGAATCTCCAGCTCACAAGGTTCAGAGGGAGCAGCGGGGGCTTTTATAAATGGTTGCCTACCTCGGATAGTACTTCACAGTGTGGCTTGAAGCTGCATTTCATGGGTTCTGTGTGCTACTAGTTTTACAGTATCTGATCATCTATAAGGGAATTACATTTTACATAACTGAGGTCTACCTATCATTTAGCTGCTGGCAAATTCTTGAATCACTGCTCTTTTTTCTTTCCCACTCCTTTCCTGCTTCAGTAGAGGTAAAATATATCCTATTATGTGTGAAAGGAACCAAAAATGTATGCAACATGCACTCAATGCTATTTTTTTCCTAGGGTCAAGTATTCGTATTAGTTACTGATCCTGTAAATATATACTATGTTAAATGTGTTTAATTTGTTTTTCCTTGAAAGTTGTAACTTAAATGGAGCCATTTGAAATTTTTGACTAGAGCTGCTGCAGAAGTGTGTGCACAGCTACTGTTTTGGTAAACAAAGCCTCGTAACCAGATGGTAGTAATATTTGAAAAGTTGAGCAATGAGAGTTGGGAAGCATCCAACTGGAATATGCCGTGCTTTACCTAGGTACCTTAGATTTAGATGAGTTTGTGTTTTTTATCACTGCAGTAGCTTGAAAGAATAAACAGACTATTATGTGGAATACAAATAATGCTTATTAAGCTTGCAGTTGATTCTTTCTGATAGATGATCCAAATTGCTGTCAGAGTATATTTACTTACACACAAACAGATGTGCTTGTGCTCTAAATCAGGATAACTATATTCCAAACCTAGTTATGCATATTTTAAGCAATGGTTAAAGATTATATTTTAAAATATTTTCTGGCTTAACGAACAAACTTGTAGAGTCATTTGCAGAGGGTTCTATTTTCCCCTCTTTAAAGAGGAAATCTTTGTTTATTGCCCAGCTGATTTAAGGTTGGAAGAATGAGTAAGTGCAGTGAATATCTAAGGCATTTCATTTGTGTTCTTCTGTATATTTTTATTCCTGATCATTACACCATTATAGCTTATCTAATTTCTTTCTAATTCTAAAAGCAGTACATAAACTAGGTTGAAGAGGGACTGTAAAGCCTTCATAGTTACAATGAAATGTTTTAGAAGATAATATGCCATATTCAACTATAGGTGGTGCAAAGCAGCGGGAGAACACTAGTAAATATGGCCCAATAGATACAAAATGCAGAGGTAAAATTTTTTCTTTTCATGTTTAGGGCATGTACACAGTGCATAGTGGGTGATTTTTTTTCCTTATCTTTATAATCTATTTCTGGAGGAAACTCACATTTTATTTCTGTATCTGATGTGGGAAGATTTTTTTTTTTTTCCCCTACTGGGATAATTTAAAACAAACAAGCAAAAAAGCCCACTTAAATTGCCTGTTGTCGTTTCTCACAATAAGTAGGCTTGAAAGGATTAGATTTTAATTGATAAATGTTGATTTCACTCTACACGTACTAATGTATGAAAAAAATATTCCCATTGATGATGATGGAAACGTACAGATAGGCAAAGTAAGTAAAATGCTGCTTGAGAACACATTAGTTTGATTTTAAGGATACTTTGTATGTTTTTGACATGTGATTTTCACAATTTGTGTTTTAATGGTTATAAAGCTGTAGCTTGTTGAATCTGCATCTGTCATTAAATGAGTGTCTGAACTCCCTGTAATTTCCCACAGCTGTGAAAATATAGATCAATAAAAATTGGAAAAAAAAAAAAGCTAAAAATAAACATAATTATTATCCGTTGAAATTATAAAAGAAAAAATATCTAATTCTGATGAGCCTACAGATAAGTATCTTTTGGTCTGGACCTTACTCATGGGTTGGACTGCTCATTCCACCATAAGAGAAGAAGCTTAGGCTCTTTTCATTTCATCCTTTTGAGTTCAGACTCTGTCTGCTGGACTTCTGCAGCACTGTACTCTGACCCCAGTTTGCTCTGCTTCCTGCTAAGAGCAGTAGTGTATGAACTTCCTTTTCAAACTGCTGCAAATTCAATTTCAGTAATTGAAACCTGTCAGCCCCTCTTTTGGGGACTGTGAGCATCCTGTGTGTTAAATCCGCAATCCTTCTGGCAACCTCACGGATTTTCTGTAGCTTAGCTCAGCTGCCATTCTACCCACACCTTCCACTGGCTTCTCTCAGCAGCACCACAGACAGACTTGGATAGTATCAACAGATGCCCTGTGCCCACAAACCATCTAAATAGCCAGAACTGGCAGGGTAAGGTAAGTCCAAGTTCTGTTTCTCTATGGGCATACCAGAGCTGCCCAGTCTAGATCATGAAGGTGCGAATTGCAGAGCACACCAAATTGTAGCACTGTAACTGCCTCGTTGGACGGTGCTGGTACAAACTAAAATGTACCTAGTTCATGTTAATTTTAGTCCTCTTTCAATAGTACTACATCAGTGCAAACTAGGTACCTTTTGGTTGGTGCCAACAGCTCCCTCAAAGGACTGTTACAACTCTGTTCGCTACTGTGCCCTGCGATTCACATCCCTGTAGTCCCAACTGCAGGGTCATGTAGACAAGCCCTTGGCTGCCACCTTGAGCTCCCCTGCCAGTTTTCCGTAAAGTATTGAAGCAAAGTGATCTAGCAATCTGCTCTTTCTATAAGCTTACCAATGCTGGTGGACAATCCAAATGACCATAAAAGTCACTGGGGTCTGTCAGCATACAGAACATGCTAGAACAAGGGAAGCATCACATATATGCTAATGATCCTGCCCATCTCTTTTTCAATCACCCACAGTTTCATACTCTGCTTTAGTGGAGATTGTTCCTTTTTTCTCTTCAAGGTGGTCATTGACACCAGGTCAGCTGTGAATAGCTGTACAAGTATTGGAGTTATTTGCTCTCTGGCCCCAAGGCCTTTTGAGTCCTGGTACCTCATTGGAGGTAAACAGGAACCTGGAGGATTGCCATCTTTCTCTTGTATCCTCTTCCACCTTTGGGGCAAGACAAACAGTGTTTATCTCAGATTTATCTTGGCTTCTAAAGAAGGAGTTCTTGTAGTGTAAACATCCAAGCCAAGAGCTCTGAATCCAAGTTTATTCTAAATTCTACAGCATTGCTGATCAAAAAGGAAATAAATCTGTTAGCTGTATTTCTTGCTGCCATATCTTATTGTAATTTTCAAAAGAAATCATCTTTCAAAAGAAGAAATACAAATAAAAACAAACAAGTAATGGTGTTTGTATTGAACTAGTACAGATTGTGGAAACTTTCTTTTATTCTCAAAAGTAATAATTTCTCCTTAGACTAAACCACTACTGTTATATAGTGGAGGTGCTGCCAGTGTCTTTGGGGGAATGTGTGGGGTGTGTGTGTGTGTACACCAATTGTAATTCCCTTTTTAAAAAAAAAAAAAGCTTTCATGGCCAAGTGGGGGTACAGATGGTAACATCTTGCATAATTTCAGCCACAACTCCATACGTTGGTCCAAAGCATGAGAGTTTGGTTGAGCAGAAATGAAAGATCCATGGCACACACCTTTATCGTGGCATTAATATTCATGCTTTTTCAGTCGTATCAGGTTACTTGGAGAATCTGTCAGAGAATTCTCAAGGATTCATCAAAACTGAACAATCTGTTTTTTTCACTCTGGTTCTTTTATCAAGATTAAAAAATTCTCTTGTACCAAAAATACAGCTGAGTTCTTGTTCTGTCAGGCAGTTTTTCAGCCATCTTAATTTCTGTAGTCTGGAAGTATTTTTTGCGGGACAGAGCAACACAAATCTGTAAATTCATAGATTATAAAATCAGAAAGGACCACTATGGTCATCTAGGCTGACCTCCTATATAACGCAAGCCAGAGAAGTTCCCTAAGTCTATTCCTGTTTGAACTAGACCATATGTTTTAGAAATGCATCCATTCTTGATTTAAAAATTGCCAGTGATGGAGAATCCCCCATGATTCTTGGTAAGAGTTAACTAGTTCCAGTGGTTAATTACCTTCACTGTTAAATAGTGTGTCTTATTTCCAGGCAGAAGTTGTCTAGGTTCAACTTCCAGACATTGGAACTTCTTATACCATTGTCTCCTAGATTGAAGAGCTCTCCACAACCCTTTTGCTCCTCATGTAGGTACATTTAGACTGTGATCAAGTCACTCTGTAACCTTTTCTTTGTTAACCTGAATATTTTGATCTCCTTGAGTCCATCACTATAGGCATATTTTCTAATCCTTTAATCATTCTTGTGACTCGTCTCCGAACCTTCTCTAATTTATCAGCATCCTTCCTGCATTGTGGACACCACAACTGGACACAGTATTCCAGTAGCAGCCATATCTCTGTCTAATACAGAAGTAATATAACCTCTTTACGCCTGCTTGATATTCCTCTGATTGTACATCCAAAGATTAGTTGTCCTTTTAGGCACAGTGTCATACTGGGAACTCATGTTCAGCTGATTATCCTCCAGGACCCCCAGGTCTTTTTCAGAGGCACTGCTTCCCAGGATAGTCGCCCATCCTGTAAATATGGCCTACGTTGTTTGTTCCTCTGTGTAGGTCTTTACGTTTGGCTGTATTCAAATACCTATGTTTGCTTATATCCAGATTACCAATTGATGCAGATTGCTCAGTGTGGGTGATGAGTCCTCTCCCTTATTTACCCCTCGCCCAATATTTGTGTTTTCCTGCAACTGTACAGTGATGATTTTGTTTTCTTCCTAGTCAGTTTTAAAAATGTTCAATAGTGCAGGTCCAATGTGGATAAAAATCTTAGCTACAGGGGAAATAACAGATTGTGCAGAAAGAGAAACACTCTTGGGCTGGAGGGAGGTTACTAGTAGAGTTCCTCAGGGATTGGTCATGGGGTCAGTCTTATTTAATATTTTCATTAAT
This sequence comes from Lepidochelys olivacea, assembly GCF_965140295.1. Taxonomy (NCBI): domain Eukaryota; kingdom Metazoa; phylum Chordata; order Testudines; family Cheloniidae; genus Lepidochelys; species Lepidochelys olivacea. The sequence goes on from NC_140415.1 coordinate 39,594,416, forward strand.
GACTTGGGCACAAAAAGTAGGTGTGTGCTAATTAAATTTGCCAATGATACTAAAGGCATGATCAATACAAAGAAGGATTGGAGGACTTACAGAGGAAGAATTGAATGACCTTGAGGACTGGACTAATACAAATCAGAGGAAATTTAACAGTACAGGTCACATAATTGGGAATAATAAGAATTTCTGCTTTAAACTAGGGGGTCAGCAGTTGGAAATGACAAATGAGGGGAGAGATCTGAGCATGTCGGTTGCAGGATGAGCCACCAATGTGGTGTGGCCGTGAAAATGGCAGATGTGATTCTAGGATCACATCAAGTGAGGTGTTTCCAGTGAAGAGAAGTAAGTATTATGCCACTGTACAAGGTATTGGTAAGACTCCTTTAGAATACTATGTATAGTTCTGGTCGCCCGTGTTAAAGAAAGATTAATTCAAACTGGAACAGGTGCAGAGAAGGGCTACCAGAATTATCAGGGGAATGGAGAAGCTATTTTACGAGAGGAGACTATAAGAGCTTGGCGTGTTTAGCAAGCAAACAAAAGCTGAGAGGTGATATGATTGCTCTCTATAAATACATCGGGGTAAACACCCAGGAGGGAGAAGAGCTATTTAAGCTAAAGGACAATGTTGGCACAACAACAGATGGGTATAAACTGGCCATTAATAAATTTAGGCTGTAAATTAGAAGACTGTTCGTTTGTTTCTAACCATCAGAGGAGTGAGGCTCTGGAATAGCTTTTCACTAGTAGTAGTGGGGGCAAACTACTTAAAATGGAGCATGATAAATTTTTGAATAGGATTATGTGATGGGGTTGCCTGTCGTAGCCAGGGATTGGATACGATGACCTAGAAGGTCCCTTCCAGTCCTACGTCCTGTGTTCCTAATGTGCTGGTAGCAGAGAAATAGATGCTAAACTGGGACTACTTTGATTATTCAACAAGTGGTTTTCTCTTACCTAGACTTTTATTTGCAGTTTAGAACAACAGGAAGGTACCAGTATTCTGCTTTTGACATTGGCATCCCCAGGCAGCTTGTGGACATGTGTTCATGTACGCCTATTCCCAATTTCTTCTTAACACTGAAGTGATCTCTAGAATGTAATCCTAATCACAAATGTTAAGTTTAGATAAAGTGAATTATGACTTAATTCACTTAACCTAGGAATATGAAAAAGGGGTGTAGTTAAATATCTTCTCTCTATAATGCAGTGACCCCTCAATAGAGGGTACATTGTTGCTTTCTTCAAAGCAAGTCAGTCACTCTTTCCCAGAGGTTATCATGAGCTGGTAATAGTGTTCTCGTTCCCTTTGCTGTGCTGGCTTCCCATCACTCCCAGCCTCAGTTGGCTTCGAAACAAGTGATTCATCTCACTATTTTTACTTGGGATCCCCACATAGTAGCACTACTGCATTTTAGACTACAGGGCTGGCTCCATTGTCACTTTTGTGTAATCTTATAATCTCCAGAAATTGCTTTGTTTATAATACCCACACAAAAAAAGTTGGAGTTTTGTGTGAGAGGTGTCGACATTTATTGGTTAAGTAGGAAGTTAATGGATTAGAGATGTGGGTTAAAAGATGTCAGTGAGGATATATGCAAACTTGCATGCCCCTGGTGTCATATTAACTGCCAATCTCTGTTCTTCCCTAGCTAAAATGTCTTTGCTTTTTTCTTCCAAATATCCTTTGATATAGTAAATAAAATGGTTGGTCATTGTGTGTAATACACTATAATATGTTGCTGTGGGTATCGTAATGTAGAAAATTGATAACTTTTAACCGTTGTGAATCCAGGGGAAAACGCAATGAAGATTCCTGTTTTCACATCAGAAAAACTGCATACTTCTGTATATCCAAAACCCTATTATTTGAATGGCCACGTTCAATGAATCCCTTCCTTTTCCCTCAGCATGAGATATGAGATAAATGCCCTCTCTAGCATGTGTGTCATGCTGAGGGACAAAGAAGAAATTTGGATAATGAAGAGGTTCAGATAATAAAGCAAAGTCCCCCACCAGGTCTGTGAGGTGGACGATGAGACCCCAACCACAGGGGAGGCCACCCTGCTGCTGAAGGACTCCTGCACCAGCACAGGGAGCTCTTTGCAGCCTCATAGTTATGGGAGGGAGTGAGCAGGGGCCATGGTAGCAGAACTGCAGTGAGCTCACTGCACTGCTGCAGGGCTGATGGCACCCGATCCCTATAGGCACAAAGTGCAGGGATAGCAGATGGTCCTGGCAGAGCAGAGTCCTGGCTGGTGGTCTCTCCTCTGCCCCACCAGGACCACAGCACCCTGCACCTGCAGGGATCAGGTGTGCAGCACAGGGGACCTTCTGTAGCCCTGATGTCCGTGGAGTGAGTGAGCGGGGCAGAGCAGATGCTCCCAGTGCGGACTGTGAAGAGGAGGACGACTCCCCCATTGTGAGGGAGGCCGCCTTGCTGCTGAATGGCTTTTGCCCTCTTGATTATGTGACCTCCCAATTATCTGAATAAAATCCATGTGCCCGTGCTATCCAGATAATAGGGAGTATGCTATATTCATATTTCCAGGGACAAGAACAACTTTAGGGTAGGTTTACCAATAACTGTTGAGACATAATTCCTTGTGTCCCTTCGTTTAAAAAAGTAAAAATACTATACATAAGAAAGTGAGACTTAGAATACAAAATAAATTACATTAGCAGTTGCAGGCCAGAAACTTGTCACATTCGGTTACCTCACCCTGAGTCATGTTTTTTGGACTGAAATAGTCTGCAAGCCACTCATTTGGGGAATCTATTACAAAGAACACTTGGGAGGAGTCCTAATAAAATGTACAATGTTTTTCAAAGGGAATAATTTAGAATAATGCTACTTAAGAGTACATAATATCAGAACAAACAGGCAATGAACAGCATATAATTCTGCACATTATGCAGCAGCATTAAATATACATATTAGTAAGGTAGCAGATGCTTTCATTCTGAAATTGACATGTAAAGTAGCAGTCTCTCTCAGCAGGGTGCTGCTCTATGTGAAGCTCCTTCACATGTAATGAATAGCTAATTTCAGTTTTATAGTCCATGAGAGACTGAAGGGGAATGAGGAGAGGGAGAGCATATGAGCAACCGAAACCAGCAGGATATGTGGAGATGTGCTTTTAATGGAGGAACATTTCAGAACTCTTGGGGTAACCTCATGAGAGGTTTGCTCATCTGTTACTTTGTATTCGGATTGAGAAATTTTTCTTATAAAGGGACAAGCCAGCGTTTGGCTTGTATGCTGCAGGAGGGAGAAGGTGGTAGATGGATGTCTTGCTCTGTAAAGAGAAAGTGTACTGAAAAATGGGTAAGCTTTTCTTATCCCTTATTCAGTGTCCGATCCTCCATTACAGGCTGCTCTGTCATACGTATGGGGAGACTTGGCTAGTAGGTAAATCTGACATTTACATGCATATTTTTCATGGACTTCCCTATCACTAAGATGAGGAAAAAACAGGGTTTTCCTTGTGAATAAGTAAGGTGTTGAGAGGCTTCTGATGTTCCCATATTTCCTGTCTGTGTATTTTTTTTTTTTTTTTTGTTTAGAAATATTTTTAGATGGGTAGATGGAGAGTTCAAATATGTGTATAGGTAAGTTACCCAGTTGAAACTGTTGCAGTCCATGTGAGGAACAGGTCCTTCTGGAACACCACTTCCACAAATCTGGACTGCTGAGACTTGGCTGGAGGAAGAAGATGTACAGCAGACGCTATAGGACATCTGTCAGTTCTGTATCAAAACATTGTGGTTGCAAGGAGGAAAAGTGAATAAATGAAGTAGTTGGTAGTGTTTGTAGCTCCTGGTAACTCCCACATACATTATCTGTGGAAGTCTCCTGTTTGGCTGCATGTATGGGAAAGGCAGGACGATAAAGTACTGTACCCTACAAGTCTTGATACATGTAGCCTGAACTACCTTGTTATGGTATACAATCAATTTAAACTCTTTTTCAGCAGGTAAAAGATCATATTGCAGTCACAGAACTTCTTGGCTCTCTGTATTAGTCCAATCTAAGATACACAATCTTTTGCCTCCTATTGGAAGAAAGTGATTTTTGTTGGATGATTTTTGCATGAAAAACTGAAAACTCTTTGGCATGGGGCCCAGATCTTTCCTCTGACTTATGCTGGTAGAGTGAAATTAAATGGGAAGATTTCCAAAAGGGGACTGGAGCCTTTTTTTGTTCTTTTAGGTGATACCTTGAAGACAAAAGTACCCTTTCAGAATAAAAAAAATACAGTGAAATCAAGAGAAGTGGCTCAAGGGGAGGAAGACCTCTCTGTTTAGGGGCCTGATTTTTCAGAAGTACTGAGCATTACAACTACCTACTGAAATCAATGGAGGAGTTGTGGTGTTGACATCTCTAAATTTTTAAGGGCCTGATTTTCAATTCTCTAACTAGTAGTCTATGATGAAATTACGGAGAATGACCCTACTGTATTAGGTCACCCCTACTCCATTTGCCTACCAATGAAAGATAGTTTTCTACACTGTTCTGAGGTTATTTTGCTGTAATCTTGGCTCGAATAGAATTCGAACCTCCATTGAACCTCTGAGATGTTGTTATACAAGACTAAACAGTATTTCATTTTAAACTTGTCTAAACCTGGCTGTTGAAGTTCATTATGAGAACACAGCATGATACAGCTGACATCAATTTAATGAAAAATTCCACTGTCCCTATTCTGATTGTATCCTGTTTTAAACTGTTTTTCAGTCAGATCCACAATAACTATACTGAAGCTGCGGCATACTGTTTATTCTTAAAACTCCGAGGATGTGCTACTCAGCATCATGGCAGTGGAGAAAAGATCTTTGATCTAATTTTCCTGTTAGAGGAAAATTCCCACACCTTCACATTCAGTTTTTAAGTCTATATAAATACTTTTTTAAAGCAAACCAGTTGATGATTGTAGACTTTTTTTTTTCCTCTGAAAACTTGGAATGTTCCTTGGTTCACTTCTAGTTTCCTTTTAGATGCATACTTTGTTCTACTTTTTTAAGCTGCTTTTTTGGTTTAATTTCCCAGTAATTTTTTATCCCTCTCTCTTCTCTTCCCCCCCCTCCTCCCCCCCAGTGTTTAAACTTTTGTTTTACAGGGTCCTGCTCTTGCTGTGCCACAGTCTACAGAGAGTTTAGATTTCCTCGCGTGGTGCACCAATGAGTGAACAATACCTTGCATTTTATTGCAGGAACCCTCAACCAGCCTGTGAGCAAAGGGGTGTTTAGCCAGCATAGCATGTTAGACATTCAGGTACTGTGACTGTGGATTGTGTATAAGAACCTGAATAGAATAGACCTGAAACTTTCTTGTTCTGAACAGGAAACTTTTGCAAAGTGTCTGTTTTGGCTTTCTTCTCTTTGTGGAACTGGGATTTCTTAACTGTTCCCACTTAAACAGTCTGCACTTCAGGTTTGGATTTTGGGTCATTTCTTACAAGGAAAGCAGGCTGGTATGTAGCTACCGTTGTCCGCTGTGGTTGTGGAGATGTATAGCAGACACTGCATCTCCCAGGACACTTAAATTTGCTTAATAGGTTTTAAAAAATGTCAAATGGGCCACTAATTCTGGGTCAACATGGGCAAATCACTTGCCCTTGATTATGAATATGGCTACCCCCCGCCCTCTCCCCATTAGCAGTTAAGGTTTGGGATACCCTAAAGTAGAGGGTGTACATTGCTCCAGGTTTCTTGGCACTGGGCAGACAGCTCTGGTATGTCAACTCCTTCAAGGCCTGTGAATGCCTGATGATTATTTTAGAAGAGTAGTTAGTTGTGGAACAAAGCCATTGACAGTAACCTGAGTGCCAGGCGGCTGGCTCCTGTTTACCTTTTTTTGAATTAAACTTCTTAAATCCCTTCTGAAGCGTCTAAGGAGCACTCTTGGGTTGTGACTGGTAGTGTGCCAGCATGGTCGAATGGCAGGGATGTTTTGAGAGGCTTATATTTAGGGAGTAGTGGCACAAATGTCAGAGTACTTTGTTCAGAGGGAAATACTGTTGTCCTCTTTGTGGATTGGGCTCCGAGGTCCCCAGGCTGTCAGGAAATTATGGGTGTGGTAAACACAAGAAATTGCTCTTAAAACTTTGCTACACTTCAGCATTTGTATTTTAAGTGCAGTTCAGCAGTAGCAGCTGGTATTAGTTTGGTTTTGACTTCTCATAGATCCCTAAAGGTCTACATCTTAAAGTATATAGTTTACAATAAGATCTACTGCAGGAGCTAGAATCAGACTTGGGTTTCCATTACCATTTTTGGTGTGGGTTTTAAAATCCAGAGTTTTAGTGATCTTCTTGATATTAAATACCAGGAAGAGACTTTGTTTGTTTGTTTTGTTTTATACAATATGGAAACACTTCTGTTGAGCAGCAAGAGATTGTGGGCACATTTTGTGAAAACTAGCTGCTGTTGTGTGGGTTAATGTTGTATGCTAGTGCTGTCACTCTGGTTTGTGGTATAAATGACCTTTGCATGCGTCCTTACAATTTATTTGTTTACATTACGGTGGGGCCTAGATATTTCAGTCAGGATTGGGGCCCCATTGTGCTAGGCATTCTACAGCTAGAAAGACACTGCCCTTCTGCAAAGTGTTTGCAACAGCTGTCCTGTACTGACTCAGCTGTGATGTTGAGTTTTGACAGATTTTTATCTGGCTGCTCTTTCAATGCTTTGGTGTTTAGTGATCTTTTCTGAACTGCTTTGTCAGGAAAGCTTACATAGTTCTTCCTTATTTTTTTCTGGAATCTGTTGTAATGCATAATGACCTGAGGAAGTTACAGTAAGCATCTCTGCTGTAGAAACTTACATCCCATATTGAACCCATCCATAAACTCCAAGTCTATCACAATGAGCTTACTATAGTAACATTTTAAAAATATCTCTTTCCTCCTCCTCCATCCATCTTGAGTCTGTGATATAACTTAAACAGGAATTCAGTGTATATTCTAGCTATTGCGTGGACAACATGCTGTAAATGAATAACTTGCTCTAAACAAAAAGAAAAACATTAACTTTCAATTATTTGACAAACCTGAAAAGACTTATAACAAATGGCCTGGGTGGTTCTATAAAGATAGGTATGCAGAAGAGAAGGGTGGAAATACAGCAACATTTGGAAGATCTCTGGGGTGCCTCCTTTTTTCCAGGAGCTGCTGAATACCATTTTTCATCAGTCATAAGCACACCATTGATTTTAGCTAGGGGAAAATGTCATTATTAGGAATTGGAATGGGAATGGCTGTTTGCTTTTAAACAGGCTATAGCAGATTTCCTGACGGAAGGTCAGTGTTTTTAACAATATTAGTATTGTGCATACTTACGCTAGTAGGGAAAATTTTGTGCTAAATAATTATTTTTCTTAAGAACACCATCTTGACTTCCTGTAATAGCAAAGGGTTACTTGTGGTTGGATTAGCCTAAATACCTTTATTGCTCAGCAAAATATTAATGCCGGTATTTTACTATTACTCTCCCTCTTCCCCCCACCCCCACCCCACCTCAGTGAGAGATGAATCAGGCCCTTCATCAAGAGAATGGGAGACATTCAAAGCTGAGACCATTCTGAGAGTCAATCAGAAAATTATTTCTGAGGGTTTCCCTCCTTTGCATCACTTCCTTTGCCTCTTCAAGATTAGTGTGTGTTTCTTTCATAATATTCATAAGCTCCTTTTGCCTCAGAAACAAGACACACCCAAGATTACTGTCAAATACTGGTCTTCAGTGATACGGCGCCTTTTAAAAGTAGTTGAGAGAAATACACCCTACTGATGATTTTTTTTTCTTAAAACTGTCAGATCCATTTAGTAGCTGAAATCAATCTTCAGACCTTTTCTCTCTCTAAAAACCAGTTATTACTTTTGTTGTTCCTGTTCACATTTCAGCTTAAAATTTGGCTTTTCATAGAGGGAGAGGTGATTAGTTGCTTGGTTAGGGGGTATTTACTTGTGTCTGAAATTGGGCTGCAGACCCACTGGCTCTTCACTTCAAAAAAGTAAGATTACCTGTTAAATATAACTGTAACTCATAGATCTGAAATAGGGAGAATGTTTTCAGTTATTAAGAAAGTAAACAGCAACTTTTCTAAAAATAGTGCCCATGTTGTCTGTCAGGCAAGCCATTTTCTAAGATATTTAGGGCTGCTGACAGTGGTGAAAATTTATCCTTTATTTAACAACACTATCTTTGTTTTTTCCCTTGTCATGTTACTTTAAGGATATTTTAATGAAAGCAAGATTTTTAGTTTGCGTTCACTTGATCATGCTGCCTTTTCTGCACTTGTAGTCATAGTCCCCTATTTGTGATATTGCAAAGGGTTGCTGTGGCAGTTATTGGCATTTTACAAATGTGTTATGTGTGATGTGAAAACTAAGAGGCAAGAGATGACCAAACCACTTTATTCTTAGGTTATGATGAGGGAAGCAAAAAAAAAAAACCAAAATATTGTTCATTGGCAGGTATATCTCCAAACAAAGTTTTCTCCTTTGTTTGGTTTTTATAGTTTATTATAAGATGTGCAATCCAGTGTGGTTTTTAAGTATGCAACATTAGTTTTACCTGATCCCATGTAAAAAACAACAACAACAAAAAACCTTTACCAAGGAACCAGTCTGGAGAGCTAGAGATGATGATTTGTACTGCCATCCAGAAAACTAAGGTTTGACTTCCATACTTAGGCCTTGTCTGTACTTGAAAGTTTTGCTGCTTTAACTTTGCTGGCAAACCCCACCTCATGTAGACACAGTATAAAACTGCTTCTACTGCTTATAGTTTATTCCTGTTTGCCGAAGAGATATAAGCTATACTGATCTAACTGCATCTACTCTATGGGCTTGGCTACACTTGCATTTTAGAGCGCTCTAACTTGCTGGTTCAGGGGGGTGAAAAATCACCTCCCTGAGCGCAGCAAGTCAGAGCGCTTTAAAGCATTAGTGTAAGCAGGCTCCGAGCACTGGGAGCCGCTCTCCCAGTGCTCGGAGCCGATCCCCTCGTGGAGGTGGATGACCAGGAGCGCTGGCAGAGCTCTGTTCCAGCGCTCTCGCGCGTGACCACACTCACACTTCAAAACGCTGCCGCAGGAGCGCTCCCGCAGGAGCGTTTTGAAGTTTCCAGTGTAGCCATGCCCTAAGGTTTTTACTGGCATGACAATGTCAGTTTAAAAAAATCGTCACAGCTCACATTGACATCGCTATGCCATAAAACTTAAGGCCACATCTACGCTACAAACTTCAGTTGACAAAGTTATGTGGGCATACAGCCACTGTGGTTAGCATATCGCTTGAGTGCATGCGTACTTCGCAGTTTGTCTCAGCCCTGTGCATACTTGCCAGGAGTGCTTGTGTCAGTGTAAAGTGCAGTGCACCATGGGTAGGTATCCCAGTATGCCCCGTGTGGCTGTCCAACACAATTCCTTTTGGGAAATTTTAGCTGTGTGTTGTGGGGTAGAAATGACTCTCAAACTTGCATGGCACTTTTTTTGGTCTGCCACCTCTAACAGAAGCCTGGAGCCTACAAAGCTTTGCATGATTTTCATGACCATTGCAAGTATAAAACACATGCTTCTCCTGTATTTGCAGACACACAGGAAGAACTGTAATAACAGGGGATGTGACTCTTTGTTTGAGGACAGATTGCTAAGGGAGATAGAGGAAAAACAATTCAAGGTAGTTGGTGACATTTATGGAGCACCTACAGACAGTGAAGTGCCGAGAAGTGGCTGCAGAACTTCTGGATGTAAAAGGCCACATTCCTAGATCTCTGTGTCAACCTCACCCCAGCCCTCAGGGCAGGGACATCAGAATGAGAGTTGCACTGAGAGTGGAGAAGTGAGTGGCTATCATGCTCTGAAAGCTTGCAGTGCTGGATTGCTTCCAGTCAGTGGGAAATCATTTTGGTGTTGGAAAATCCATGTTGGGGGCCATTGTCATGTAAATGTATAGGGTCATTCATGGTCTCCTGCAATGTTCAGGACACAGTGAATGGAATTTTGCAGCAATGCAGTTCCTGAACAATAGTGGGTTGATAGACAGCATGCACATCCCTATTTCAACACCAGCCCACCTTATAACAGAATATATCACCTGAAAGTGCTACTTTTCTATTGTTATGCAAGTGTTGATGAATCACCAGGGATGCTTCAATGATAAGCGTGGGCTGTTCAGGGAAGGTGCCTGACGCTTCCATTTTTAAGAACACAGGACTGTTCAGAAAGCTGCAAGCAGGGACATTCTTTCTTGACTGGAAGATTATCACTGGTGACATTGAAATGCTAATAGTGATTCTGTGGGACCCAACCTGTTCCTTGTTCCCATAGCTCATGAAGCCCTGTGCTGGCCACCTCAACAGCACCAACGAAAGATTCAGCTACCATCTCAGCAGAAGCAGAATGAAGTTGAATGTACTTCAGTAGATTGAAGGGATGCTGGTGGTGTTTACTAACAAGATTGGATCTCCGTGAGAAAAGTATCTCAATGCTTTTAGCTACTTGTGTGTCCTGCATAATATCTGTGAGGCAAACGGGAAAAAGCTGCCACTAGGGTGGAGGTGGAGCAACTGTTGTCTGAGTTTTGGACTGCCAGACACAAGGGGCAAAATAAGAGCCCAATGTGAAGTTTCTCACTTGCGGGAGGCTTTGAAGAGTACTGTAGTGGTTTGTCACGGTTATGTTCTGTGCTGGACTATTATCTGGGCCTGGAGCTTTCGGTGCTGCTCGGAATTGGATAGTGCTTGATGTGAATTTATAAATATGACCAGATATTTTCCTGAAGCTGTGTATTATGTGGTACTTGCCGGACATTTACAAGTACAGTTTCCTTTGAGTATCAGTATGTTGAGCATCCCCTCCATAGTCCTTTTCTTTCTCCTCCTCATCAGGGTTAGCTGTTCTGCAGGTGTGGACGGGGCATCTCTGATTAAAAACACAGGCAACTATCATTGGATTTACAGTCACAATGGGAAGGGAAAGACAAGTTGCAAAACACTCTTCTCTTATTCCCATAAAAACTTTTAATGAGACAAACTTATTTGCTCTTCAGCTTTGGAGCACCTCTCCACAGCTCCACTTCCCAGCTCCAGCCATGGTGAGTATGGCCTACCAGGGGCAAGAGATGGAAGAAATTTCAGTTGCATAAAACAATAAAATTTCAGTCCCTGTTCCGTGGGCAAAGATATAGAGCAGTGGCACTGAATATTGTACTATGTATCATGGGTAGTGGTGGGTTTAGCTGATATCTCACTCCTGAGGGCCACAAAGGCACAGAGAGCATGTCTGCTACTGGTGTCCCAAAGCCATCTGGGCCCAATTTGGTGCTATCTTGTTTACTGCAGTGGTGCCAGCCGAACCCATTGCGGAGTGGCATGGGGAAGTGTCCTACCACGGATGAAGAAATCAGGCAGCCATTCCTAGAAAACTTGGGGAGAGAATTGCAGAGTATCTCCATGAAAGTTTCATTGAGATCTAAGAGGATACAAGGGACGTCCCTATGTAGAAAAGCAAAGTACACTGTGTGCCCTCCCCTTTCCCCTGCTCCCCCCCCCCCTCCAGCAGATACCAACTTCATCTCTCTTTATTATACTTCTACCTCTTCTTGTAGGCGTAAAACAACAAAGTCAATACCTGTGTCTTGTTAACTTGGGGATGGGCCAGGCACCGTCTTTAAATTTGAACACTAGGGAAAAATGCTTGCATGCGCTTACCCAGGGCTTCTTCCTTTTCACTGGACTCATCTGTGTTTGACTGGCAGAACTGGATATTCTGTGACAGAGGCTCGAACAGGTCCTGGCTCATGGTATAGCTGGATCCCCCACCACATCCTTCCCCCTCTACCCTGCTGTCCATGGCAGGGCTCTCTCTTACCTCTTCTGAGGTATCCACAATGGTCTGTGGGGTGCTAATGGGGTCTCTACCAAGTATGGCATGAAGCTTGTAAAAGCCTGTGGCTCAGCACCAGATCAATTTGTTGGCCCTTGTGGTATGCCTACTGCAGTTCCTTCGTTTTCACATGGCACTGCTGCTGATCCCTGTCATACCCCTTTACATGCATCCTCCATGTAGTCTTTTTGTAGATGGTCACATTTCAATGGCTGGTCTGTAATTGTGCCTGCACAATCTCTTCTTCCTGCAGGCTCAGGTGGTCCAGTATGTCCTGTCCGCTCAAGACAGGAGCACGTTTAGTGCTTGGTGCCAACATTGCCAGTTGGGCAGTTGCACACGACCAGAGAGAGCTCCTTGGTGTGCTTGTCACAGTGGGCAATCAGGAAGAGACATTACAAAAATATGTGGAGATTTTTTTAAAGGCGAAAATGGCTTCCCTTGCTGTAACCCCTGGGCAGTGGAGTTCACAGTTGTGACCAGAGCAGTCCCTGTTATAGGGAATGGGACATGGTGGGACAGCTGTTGGAGGACTGTTAGGGATGACATAGGTCTATATTCACACTGCATTGACGTCAGTAAGTCGACTGTGGCTCAATACCTTTTGGAGAAGTGGCTTTGCTGCGTCACTGTAATGGGGTGCTCAGCTGGAGACAAATTTGAGTGTAGACACATGTACAAATAGATCAATGGAAGGCAACTTACATTGACCTAACTTGGTAGTGTAGATTAGGCCTAAGTCTCTTGTTCTCTAGGCTGAGAACAGTATTGAGTAATCTGCTCTCCTTGATCAGTGGTGACCACCATGGCTGATGTGGGAGTGATACAAAAGTCATACTTTTTGCCCAGAAGATAAGGAGTGGAACTTGGAAGCTGATACATACAAGATCATACACACAAGGTGTAGTTCTAGGAAGAATGCAACAGCCCTATTGGATGTGAGAATTTAGAGCACTGACAAATCTTGTGTGTGCACATCTGTAGAAAACAGCATTTTAACTTAGTCTAGAAATAATTGTTTTTGGATGTTGGGCTAAAATTTTATCAATAGCTTTTAGTAAAGTCATTTGAAAAGTCATGGCAAACTGCCTTTTATTAAAGGCAAGCCTTTAGTGTGCTGTTATTTAAAAATAAAAAAGGTTTTATTCTGAGTTTCATTGCAAGTAACAAAAATCAGACACTTGCTCTGTAAACCAGGGTCACTTTTTTTAAACAAAGGAAATGCTATAATCAGAGTTAAAACATCACTGTGTTTTAGAGAGAGCCCCTGTAATGCATGTAGGCAGCTGTACAATTCTCAGGCCTGGAGGTCTGAGAGGACAGACTTTGAGGAAAGTCTTGGTAAAAATTTAGTCACCAGCCAAATTTTGCATACACCTGGCCTTCTATATGAGGTGGGAAAACCTCATGATGCTGGGGTATGATGATTGCTTAAGGTCCACTGATGTAGTCGTTGTGTTTAATGTTGTTGCTGAGCTGCCATGCTCACTTCCAAAAAAGTGATGAACTTTCAAGCTGTCAGTGAAGTGTGTGTGTGTGTGGTGCTATCTATTGTTCTAATCCACCCTCTTCCTGGTATGTAAAAATTCTCAACATGTTAAATCATAACTATTTTCTGTGGCAAAACTCCATCTTTAGTGTGTGTTGGGTGCAGTTCAGTAATGGTGCAAAACTTACTCTAGACGATACGTACGTTCAAGACATAAACTACCCCAGACTGAATATTTGTAACATATAACAAACACCTTGTGTACTGCTGCTTAACCTTTCTTTCTCTCCCAGTTACCTTTCTACAGGCATTTTCAAGATACAATGACTATAAGTAGTTTCCATTTTAAACCACAACTTTCTTTGGTTTATAAATTGTCAATTTAAATTAGCTCCAGGTGGAGTGTTGGCATACAAGTCTTTAACTTGAAAATTAACTTTGTTTCTTTTAGGGTTGTCAAGGTTCCTTCCCCACTCTGAACTCTAGGGTACAGATGTGGGGACCTGATGAAAACCCCCTAAGCTTATTTTTAACAGCTTAGGTTAAAACTTCCCCAAGGTACAAACTATTTTACCTTTTGCCCTTGGACTTTATTGCTGCCACCACCAAGCGTCTAACAAATATATAACCGGGAAAGAGCCTGCTTGGAAACATCTCTCCCCCCTCCCCACCCCCCCTCCAAAAAAAAAATCCTCCCAAACCCTACACCCCCCTTTCCTGGGTAAGGCTTGATAAAAAATCCTCACCAATTTGCATAGGTGAACACAGACCCAAACCCTTGGATCTTAAGAACAATGAAGAAGCAATCAGGTTCTTAAAAGAAGAATTTTAATTGAAGAAAAAGTAAAAGAATCACCTCTGTAAAATCAAGATGATAAATACCTTACAGGTTAATCAGATTCAAAACATAGAGAATCCCTCTAAGCAAAACCTTAAGTTACAAAAAGACCCAAAAAGAGGAATATACATTCCATTCAGCACAGCTTATTTTGTCAGCCATTTAAACAAAACAGAGCCTAATGCATATCTAACTAGATTACTTACTAAGTTCTAAGACTCCATTCCTTTTCTGTTCCCAGCAAAAGCCTCACACAGACAGAGAACCTCTGTTTCTCCCTCCCCTCCAGCTTTGAAAGTATCTTGTCTCCTCATTGGTCATTTTGGTCAGGTGCCAGCGAGCTTATCCTAGCTTCTTAACCCTTTATAGGTGAAAGGGTTTTTCCTCTGTCCAGGAGGGATTTTAAAGGGGTTTACCCTTCCCTTTATATTTATGACAAGGATATATTAAAGTTAACACAAAATTTAGTTTAGGAAATGTCTTTATACTCTTTAATTTAAAGCCATTTCCACCTTAAAAGAGTAAATTGGACAGATGGTGAATATGGTCTAAACTCTTGCTTGCCCTGGAAAAAATAACAACCAGTCAGCTACTGAGCTTTGAAAAATGGATAAAGGAAACACTCAAGAACTATTTTCCATAAGGATTTGTAGTGGCTTGAGAGGGGTGGTGAAGCAAAAGCTTGCTTGTCACGTGCTTTTAGTCCACACAATAGTAATGAATGTGCCAAGAGATACAGTGTTCATGTCTTATCTGGCAGACCAGTCTGCTAATTCCATTTTAAATGATCATTCGAGATGGATGGTATGATTCTGATAAGCCCACTGTAAAATTGTGTAAGAGAGGATTCTCCACAGTGGGCTCTCCAGAGAAAATCCCTATTTCTCAGCTCAGGCTCATTTAAATTCTTCCTTGCCTTTGCTGTTACTTTTTCTCCCAAGAAGAAGGGCCATAATAAGTAACTGCAGTGCACATCTACTGTCCCTCTCCCTTACCATCTCATTCATCTTCAGAACTGTGTGCAGGGATTTAGCCACACATCTTCTGTTTACCTTTATGGGAGCCATATAGGTAATCCTTGTTTGCCACTTGGAAACATTTAGGGGGTTAACCGATCAATTTTAAGAAAAAGCTGTGTTGTCCAAATGGTACACTTCATTTCAGTTTTAAGATCATGAATGCATATTGGGTGCAGTGTGATAGTGTTCTCTAGAGCAGGAGTCGGCAACCTTTCAGAAGTGGTGTTCTGAGTCTTCATTTATTCACTTTAATTTTAAGGTTTCGCGTGCCAGTAATACATTTTAATGTTTTTTAGAAGGTCTCTCTCTGTCTATATATTATATAACTAAGCTATTGTCGTATGTAGAGTAAACAAGGTTTTCAAAATGTTTAAGAAGCTTCATTTAAAATTAAATTAAAATGCTGATCTTACGCCGCCAGCCCGGGGTTCCATTCACCTAGGCTGGCAGCAGGCTGAGCAGGGCCTGTGGCCGGGACCCTGGCTGGCAAGGGGCCAGCAGCCAGAACCGCGGACCGGCAGTGGGCTGAGGGGGGCCAGCGGCTGGGACCCCAGAACAGCAGCTCAGCCCGCTGCCCGTCTGGGGTTCTGTCCGCTGGCTCCTGCCAGCCAGGGTCCCGGCTGCCGGCGCTGCTCGGCCCGCTGCCGGTCTGGGATCCTGGCCGTGCCCACACAGAGTGGGTACCTACCTTCTCCCTGGTTCTAGCCCATTCTCTTCCTCTCTCTGCACTGAGATGAGGGTGGGAGTGCACTGAGCACAGGGCTGGGGGTGAAGGAGCAGGTTGGGGTGTAGGGTCTGGCCAGGAGCTAGAATGAGGGAGGGGGCTCAGAGTTGGGGCAGGAGGTTTGGGTATGGCGTGCTTACCTGGGCAGCTCCCATTTGGTGCAAGGGGTGCAGGTGGGAATGTGTGTGGGGGCTGGGTATGTGTGTGTGGGGGGTGCTGGAGTCAGGGCGGTCATGGGGGGAGGCAGAGGGCTGGGTGTGTGGGGAGTGCAGGGGTCAGGGCTGGGGGTGTGGGCTGGGGTCGTGGGGGTGCTCCCAGTCCCCTGCCTTGAGCAGCTCATGGCAGGGAGCTGGAGGGGATATGCCCTGATTCTACCCCCCTGTCCCCACCTCTTCTCTGCCTCCTTCCTGGAGCAGCGCGCGCTGCGGCTCCGCTTTCCCCCTCCCTCACAAGGGCCATCAGCTGATCGGCAGTAGGGAGGAAGAGGAGGGGGGGCAGGAACGCAGCATGCTGGGGGAAGAGGTGGGGGACGGGGGGAGCTTGCCTGCTCTGCAGCAGCAGCTGGCAGGACCCAGCTTCTTCACCCTGCCCCCATGGGATGGGGGTGGAGAAGAGCGGGCCGGCGTGGGCAGGATTTTTAATGGTACGCTGCTGTCTGCCGGGGTCCCGGCCTGGGTTCAGCAGCAGGCTGAGCGGGGCCGGTAGCTGGGACCCGGCAGGCAGCAGCGTGCCATTAAAAATCAGCTCGCGTGCTGTCTTTGGCACGTGTGCCGTACGTTGCCGACCCCTGCTCTAGAGACACATTACAGCAAGCTATTCAAAATCACTTTTTAATCTTTAGGATATTTCTGTAATTCAGTTCTGACATTCTTATATTTTCTGGAAAGAACAAACTACACCCAGTGGTTGTGTTTTAATCAAAGGTTTCTGGTAACTGTATAAACCAGGCAAGTGTAGCTTAGAATGGTTTATGCCATCAAAATTCTGGATTGTAAAGATGTATTTTTAATTTGTATAATTCAGGTGTAGTTTTTTTTTCTTATAATTGGGATTTAAAGAGTAGCTCTCCTCTCCGAAAACGGGGTTTAAACTAGACATGTTTTTAAAGGGAAAGTATACTTAAAATTGTGATATTTTAGCATATGTCATTTATAAATAAATGTGACTATGGGGCTCAAAAGTTAAATAACCAGTGATATGTCATCAGTTAGAGTATCTTTGTCCACTTGGAACAGGCTTCTAATTTTGGATTTTTTTTCTTTTTTTGTCTGGACTGGTACCATTTTATGATCATTGCAGTGCTGAGCTCTAGTGCATTGTGCACGTAGAATTTTCAAAGTTTTAAATTCTAAATTAATTAGATTTTAAAATAAATAAATACAACTGCACCAAATTCCTTCCCCTTCTCCCTGCCTTTATTTACAATCCCACTGTATCCTTGAGCAACAGAAAGGTAAAACCCATCATAAACTTGAACATACTTTTATTTTTTTCTTCAGATTTATTTTCATAAACACAGAATATCAAATTTGAGAACATCAGAGGATCCTTCAGTATAATATGGCAGTGGAAATTATTTCCAAATTTTTAGTTTGGAGTGAAGCATCATTTGAAACTCAGTGTTTATTACCCTACTCTGTTTTATAAGGATGTGTTAGGTAAGAGTATCTGATACTAACAGTTATAATTTGGCTGCTGAAAGATACAAAATCATTTTGCAGTGATTGCTTCAAATTTTCATACTAATGGCCCTTCAGGGCACATTTCTCTTTTAGAAATATAGCACCTGAAAACTTCAGTTATTTAATATCACTGTTTTTCTGCAGTCAAATAGCTCCTTGTTTGTCTTTGAATGAATGTTTAAACAGAAGTGAAATTACATAGCAAATGAGCCACATTTCACATGTATCAGATGTTTTAACTGACTTCCTAGGCACACTTTTCAAAAACACAAGACTCTTGCAGATTGCAGAACGTCAGGATGGCTTTAACTGTTGGTCCTATGCTATTGTTAAAGATATTTAAACAATTAATTGCAGCTGCTGAAAGGAAAAGGTGAAACATACTTTCTCTAATAAATAGTTTATGTGCAATGAATGTAGACTTCTTTGCTTCAAACCCTTTTGTCAACAGGTTGACAAATGAGGTAACAAGTATCAATGATACTATTATAGTTTCTGTATTGTATTTTCTAAATAGATGTAAATAAACATTTAACATCAGGGAAGATATGATTTTTTGTTTTTTAAAGAGAAGATTCAAATTGCAACTTCAGAAGGAAGTGCTGTGAAGAAGTATGACAGGTTTGTAGCAGTGGAGGCTTTCCTTTCATCTGGGGCTCAGCAGGAGGTGAAATGTCAATATCTTTGAGTTCCACTGGGAGTAACTGTTCCTTGGTCTTCTCCAAGGAGTATGGACATCTCTCTGCCTGTCTGGTGATAAATTACTGCAAATGAAAAGCTGTAGTAGCTCTTGCTATGCTTGTAGAGAAAGGAAGTCTGTTTACTTCTGCTACAAACTGTCAATTAGATTTTAGTAGGATATTGAAAGGCTAGTTTTAAAAGGGTGAACCTGCATAGGAGAGGAAAATGGAGCGGAAAAACCATTTTACTGTTAATCTGCATTGTTGTGGGAGACGCATTCAAAAGGTAATACAGAGCAACAGTTGATACATTTGTTACAGCCTAACTGTACTTCTGAGATAGATCTTGCTGTGTGTTAACTTTTTTAGACAATGTATATTCAGTTTCTTCCGTTCTTTAATGTACAAAGAGAAAAGAGGGCAAAATATTGCTTCATAACTTAAATACTAGTATGTTAAGACATGGCTAATTAGGAACGTCTGTATTTTAGGCTGCAATAAAATGTGATAGTCTTTTTTGTTTAAACCCGCTGTCGTCCTACAAGTGTAATGTATTGCTCAGATCAGGATCTTATTACTAATGTTAGCATTTACAGACTTTTACTGGAAAAAAATTTATGATGTCCTAAAAAAAATGCCTTTTCTATGTCTGTCCAACATGAGTAGGAATTTAAAATACTGTTTTTTATTTTTAATCCAAATATTTCTCAAGAGACCTTCATCTTCCCAAAAAAAACAGTAACTATTTAAATTTGAGATTTAATTATATGTTAAGTCAAACTGATAACATTAGGCAAGGTCATTTGTAGCACAAGTTTTTCCAAACAGCCCTGCAGACCATTTGACCTTTTATCTTATTCCTATTGACATTGATGGGAGTTTTGCAGTTGATGTCCGCAGGAGTAGGTTGGTATCCCTTAAGCCTCATCTGCATCACCATTAGTATTCAAGTTCTAGGTATTTTCTAAGTACATAGATGAAGACTGGAAATCACTCCAAAGTAGATAGGGACCTTGATAAAAAAAGAATCTTTCTATAAAAGCAGCTGAGCCAACTGATCTAATTTGTATTCATTTGTGGTAAAGGAACACATTGTTTAAATACTGTATTTGAAACTGGCCAATGTTTAACCATTACATTAAAGTAGTATGTCCTGAATATTTTTTTTTTTTTTTAAAATCCTTAACTTTTTTTTTTAAGGGGTTTTCTTCTCTTTCTGTATTTTAGTGCTTTGGGTGGATCTGAGAGCAACAACACAACATATTTGAGACTTGCTCTTGCTCCCATCCCTTTCTTTTCCATGCGTGTTCTAGCTTACTGTCTCTTCAGTTTCAGTGTCAGCTCTGCTATTGCTGTAACTGGCAAACATCGTTCTCGAAAGCCTGGGTTAGAGTGTGAATGTGACGCTGAGGAAGGTATCAGAATAATGGAACTGAATGCAACCCAAACAGTGATGCTGACTATGCAAAGTGATGTCAAATGTACAGTGTAAACAAATGGAAAAAATAGGGAGTGTTTCTTCTAATCTTTCAGTTCTTGTAATTTGAAGGGTTTCTTATAACAACTGTAGGCACAAGGTTGTTGGCCAGCATCATGATTTTTCCAGCTGACTTGGTGTCCCTTTTGGTGCTGCAGTTTTGCTAACCATATTTATTTCAGGAAGAGTGTTTTGAAATCAGTTTTTAAAGAGTATTTGATATTCTTCCTCAGCTATAATAAATGTGTATGGTAGCAACTTTTTCTGGTGCTCATGCTGATATGACATTTGATATTCAATATATCCCAGAGTCTTGGAGAAAATTTACTGAGCCAAATTTACCGTTTACATAAATGAGTGCATTCCACTATAATGGAGTCACACCTTTTGCTTACGCTGTTGATGAATTTGGCTCGTTGCACGTAAGATCCATTTCCATGGTCATAAACAAAACAAAAAAACTAAAGTACAGCATAAAGGAATCATGAAGATAAAATAGTAACAAATTTAAAAATCATGTTTTCATGAGGGAAAAACAAAGGTGGGTTGAGCACCGACTCACAGAAGTACTTTGTAATAATGAAATACTGATGCAACAGGCAACTTGGGGGTGGAGGGGACTTGCTATAAATATCTATTGAAGCAGATAATTTTTTTCCCCATATAAGACTAACCCGTTCCTTTGCCCCTTTCCTCCACCACAGTACAGAGGAAAGCGAGTTCATAATGCAAACTACTAAGCATTAGAATGTTATTTCTAGTACAGAATTAGAAGGATATCTTTTCATATATTTTTAGTAACTGTAGAACTTTCCATCTCCAAAGTGCAGTACAAACATTAACTAATTTTACCACATCATCCCTGGGAGGGTAAGCATTAACTCCAGCTTACTGATGATGAAATGAAGATAGAAAGGTTAAGTGACTTGCATAGCAAGTCGGTGGTAGAACGGAAATTAGGACTCAAGAGTTTCTGATGACAAAGCGTGTGCGCCATATAATCAGAGAGCACCTCTCTCACTTACCAATAGAATGTTAAAACTTGCTAGTAGATGCGGTCTGTACCTGTGGAGTTTAAAAAAATTACTGTTGTAAGAATTTTCAAGGTTACTGGGGAGGCTTGCCACTGGTGTGATCAGGCTCAACTCTTTCTTTCTATATTTCTTTTGCCAGAGTGAACATTTTGTTGATTACCAAGCTTTTATGAACATTTATACAAAGGGGGGGAAATGCTTCTTGAAAAGCTTTTTGACTGCATCAGTAGGCTTTCTTGGATATGAAAAAGGCATTTAGAACACAATAAAGAACGTATTTTGTATATGTAGCCATGAAAGCTAGATCTTTTTTTTTAGAAAAAAAAAAAAAGATGCATTGCATTTCTCAAAAGTAGATAATTGCTTTTCTTTATTTAAAAAGAAAAAATGCTTGACAGTGAGATTATAACATTTTACTGAATAATGTAAGGTCTCTTGTTTTCTTGCACAGGTTTCCACTTGAGTGGCACGGTGACAGATCCTGCAATGCAATCGGAGCCAGAAACTGTTTGCAAGGTAGCTATCAGCTTTGATCGTTGCAAGATTACCTCAGTGACGTGTAGCTGTGGAAACAAGGACATATTTTACTGTGCACACGTTGTGGCACTCTCTTTATACCGGATCCGCAAGCCAGATCAGGTCAAACTGCATCTTCCCATTTCAGAGACACTCTTTCAAATGAACAGAGACCAACTACAAAAGTTTGTACAGTATTTGATCACAATGCACCACACAGAAGTTTTGCCAACAGCTCAGAAATTAGCAGATGAAATTCTTTCTCAGAATTCAGAAATCAATCAAGTCCATGGTAAGTTTAGCAACTGCTTTTCCTTGTCTTTCCTTTGTTCACCCGTTGTTTGTTTTTCTTTATCTATTTTCTCAACTCCGTACAAAAAAAAGGTATGTAAATGTGGATCATTATTCTACCATTACTTTAAGATGGCTTGAAAAAAACCTGCTAGTTTGCAAGAGAAACCATGTATAAGCAATAAGAATGATCTATATTGCAATATCTTATAACTAATGTAGCAATGTAGTCTGCCATATTACAATAATATATTTGTTTCTGCTCTTCTTTCTACAGCCATCTTATTAACAATACCTATTTTGCAGTAAATGTACTGACTATGTTTTTGATAGTTTCTCTTTACTGTTCATCTTTGAAATTCTGCTTATCCATAGCTTCATTTCTAAGGCGCTTTTAAAAGAAGCAGAAAAACAGATAAAATCTGTTTTTAATTTTCTTTCATTACATTAAGTTTTCTGCGGACCTTTTTGTTTGGGTTTTGTTCTGCATTGGAGTCAGGAGAGGAAATGAGAAAGGATAGTGTATTAAAAATATCAGGCCAATTGGCAAAAAACTGTTCTAGCCTAGCCATTGCAGTAACATTAGGTTCAGTTGTTCGGTGAGGAAGCATATTTGACTTACTTTGTTCATTAAAGTGCCACTTGGTTTTGTTCTGCTATAGTGCCCAGTATGTAGGGACTTTCTAAACATTTACGAAGATTGGCCCCTGCTCATAGGAGCTTTCAATACAAGGACAAACAAGTACACAAATGTCAGAGTAAGGAATAAGAATATGCAATTTGTATGTACAAGTCAATTTGATTCACTGTAGGCAGTACAGCACAAGTGGATCTTTCAAGTGGACCAAAATCTGGACATGGGAGGGCCTTCCAGATGGGAGCCACATAGAAGGCACAGAGGATTGTTTGAGAATCAGATGGAAAGGTGAAGTTGGAAGCAATGGTGGAGTGGCAAAGATTCGGGGACAACATGACACTTGACAATGCAGGATAACTAGGGTGGGGGGAGTGATATGTGGCGCTTTGATGGTGTTGACCAGAAGCTTATATCTGATAGGCTACTGGATGGGAAGCCAGTGGAAGGACTCGGAGAAAGAAGTTAAATGATCGAGGAAGATGAGTTTAGTGGCAACATTTTGTCTGGGCTGCGGGAGGGCAGTGTGTGTGTGTGTGTGTGTGTGGGAGGCCGGAGGAGAGGATTAATCAAGATGGAATATAATAAGAACCTGAAATGAGAGAGTTGGCTGTGAAGGTGGAGAAAATAAAGGACTGATTAGATGAGGAGGAAGAAGCAGAAGGATTTGGAAATAGCATTAATGGGTGGGGCAAGGGATTGGAAGAGTGAAAAATAATGCCCAAGTTGTGGGTCAGAGTGACATGGAGGTTGGTGGGATAGCCTACAGTGATAGAAAAGAGGGGAAGAGAGAGATGCTGAAAGGAGGAAAAAGGTCAGAGAGGTAAGAGGACAGCTGGGAGAGGAGCAGCAAGCATCTTAAAGTCCCATGAGGCTAAGATGTCAAAGAGGAGAAGCTCCACAGTAACAACAAAAGCAGTACAGGGGTCAGAGGATGAGGCTAGAGTAGAGAGAGCTGGGATGCTATACAAAATTAAAACTGTAATTATACTAATCCTAGATACATTGGCCTAGAAAAACCAGCCACTTTATTCAGTTTGAAGTGGGGCTCCCTTCCAATTGGTAGTACTTAACTTCTAACATGCCTTTTAAAATGTTTATTTTAAAACTGATATTGAAACCAAAACAATAAAAATAAAAGAAAACAAAGGTTGTAAAGCACTAAACAAGCTTTTGAAAGTGTTCATTTAAGTGTATGGGTAGGATGGGTTAAGAGCATCTATAAAACTAAAATGTTTGTCAGCTTGTGTGCATTGCAATTACATTTGCCTGAAAACTGTAGCAATAAGCCTATTTTAATTGTCAATATAATTATCTAGTAATCAAACCGTGGCAGGAATATACAAGTAGGAAATCCAACTTCAAATCCAACCAAACCAAACCAATGATCCACTACAACCTGTTAAGAATGGCTTACAAGAAAAGGGACCTCTACCTCAGAAAAAGGTTTAAAAAAAACCCAACAGAAAAACAAAAACTATATCCTTGATTTTTAAAAAAAAGATATTTACCAAGTTAAAATGGGTATAAGTTTCTGTTAAGAAAAAGTAGAACTTTCTAATACACAGCAAATAAAGAGTATTCCAGCTGCCCGTGCTCTCAAATCCAGAGTTTTAATTGTTGTTTCCTCAATTTTTTTATTTGAAAAATATAAAAACCTGTTCCACAAAACCTATTAAACAATTAGTTTTGAGTTCTAACCGTATTGACAAACAAAAGGGTAAAATGACTATCCAATCTGCCACATCCCCGTTGCCGTTAAATGAACTTAGCTAGTTCCCAGAACAAACTTTTTTTTTTAATAGCAAGTGTGATGTATACTCTGTTTCGAATGCAAACCATGTTTTCTGCATTTGTATTGCCATGGACAGATTACTAAAATCTCTATATACATGGACTTCACTGGTCACCTTTGTATTAAGATAACTGTTCACAGATGAATGCTGCTGAACACTATTTAGAGCACAAGTTGCAGAAGTCGCCTCCAAATCTGATTATGGCATGTCTTTAAAGTGCCATGCTGCACCTCTTAGTAAATGGAGAGTGATCTTGGGGTGACATGGTCAGAACAATTGAGCCAGGAAGATAATTTTGGCAGCCGCATTTTGAATGGATCTGAAGGGGACAGCATAGCTATCAAAGATAAAGAAGAGGCTTCAGTGGTGAAGATGAGGGAGGAGTTGCCTGGAGAAGATACTGAATTTTGCAAGTCTAAAGCGGGAAGAAGGAGCAAAACTTGGACATGGCCTGGGTATGTGAATCTATAGAGAGCAGAGTTAATGACAAGGGTATGGTTATTGGCTTTTCCCTTGTCAATTGTCCTAATCTAAGTGTTACCTATCTGACAAGTTCCCATTCGCTTAGTGGCTGACGCTGGGGATTGAATTGGGGACTTCTTAAGGCACAAGTCCCTACAGCTTGAGCCAAAGAGACAGGCACTGTAAGAGAGGGCTGTAACAGACTTGTCTGTTGTGGTTTGGGCACAAGGGAGAGCACATAACACGCTAACCAGTGGGTTACCTGAGCATTGACTGGGGTCAGTACCAGGTTGTAAGGCCTTCAAGGAACACTGAGAGTAGTGCTGATGGTTCAGTAAGTGGCTTCTTCTTGATTGGTATTGCTGTAATCCTATAAAACTGGTTTGTGAAGTCATTGTGCTCTTTGAGATACTGTCCTTTTAAAATGAGGCCAAGTCAATGCTAGGCATACTTTGCTAGTGTAGGTATATCGGCTAAGTGCTCCTGGTGTGGATGCATCTCATACGAGCAACACTGCTAGTTCTAGCATGCCTACCCTTTCTCCCCCAAGGGAAATAAGCTAAATCAGCAAAAGTCCAATTTTCCAGTATGACACTGTCTACACTATATGGGCTTTTGCTGCCACAGCTAGGTGTACGGGTCGCAAATTACACCCCTTACCAACATAGTAATGCTGGCAAAAAATTGTAGTATAGACATGGCCTGCAATGTAGAACTGAGGTCCAAGATCTTGTATGCCTGCCAACACTTGCTTTTTTTTGAAGGACTGAGTGAGAAAACAAATATTTTGCTAACAAATAGGAACTTCCCCTCTCTTGGATAAGTACAATTAACATGTTAATACAGCTGTTCTAGTTGGTTCCATTTGCAGAACTATACAGGGCTTATCTGTAACTTCCAAATGGACTTCTTGTCCTAAATCATGTAGGACAAGTTTTTCTAAAGCCTTGTCTACACTAGGAGTTGAGGTTGAATTTAGCAGCGTTACCTCGATTTTAACCCTACACCCATCCACACAACGAAGCCCTTTTTTTCGATTTAAAGGGCTCTTAAAATCGATTTCTTTACTCCACCCCTGACGAGGGGATTAGTGCTGAAATCGGCCTTGCCGGGTCGAATTTGGGGTACTGAGGATGCAATTCAACGGTATTGGCCTCCGGGAGCTATCCCAGAGTGCTCAGTTGTGACCGCTCTGCATGGCGTGCTCAACTCAGATGCACTGGCCAGGTAGACAGGAAAAGCCCCGCGAACTTTTGAATCTCGTTTCCTGTTTGGCCAGCATGGCGAGCTCACCTGCACAGGTGGTCATGCAGAGCTCATCATCACAGGAGACCATGCAGTCCCAGAATTGCCGACGAGCTCCAGCATGGACCGAACGGGAGGTATGGGATCTGATCACTGTATGGGGAGATGAATCCGTGCTGCCAGAACTCCGTTTGAAAAGACGAAATGCCAAAATATTTGAAAAAATCTCCAATGGCATGAAGGGCAGAGGCTATAACAGGGAACCGCAGCAGTGCCATGTGAAAATTAAGGAGCTCAGGCAAGCCCACCAAAAAACCAGAGAGACAAACAGCCACTCCGGTTCAGAGCCCCAGACATGCCACTTCTGTGATGAGCTGCATGCCATTCTAGGGGGTGCAGACACCACTACCCCCACCCTGTGCTTTGACTCTGTCCAAGGAGTGGGAGGCAACACGGAAGTGGGTTTTTGGGGCAAAGAGGAGGAGGTTGTGGATAGCTCACAACAAAGAAGTGGAGAAACCGGTTTCCCCAACAGCCAGGAACTGTTTATCACCCTGGACCTGGACCCAGTACACCCTGAAGCCACCCAAGGCGGGCTCCCGGACCCTGAAGGCAGAGAAGGGACCTCTGGTGAGTGTGTACCTTTGTAAATATTATACATGGTTTAAAAGCAAGTGTGTTTAATGATTAATTTGCCCTGGCATTTGTGGCCAGAACAGCTACTGGAAAAGTCTATTAACTTGTCTGGGGCTGGAGCGGAAATCCTCCAGGGACATTGCCATAAAGCTCTCCTGGATATACTCCCAAAGCCTTTGCAAAAGGTTTCTGGGGAGGGCAGCCTTATTCCGTCCTCCATGGTAGGACACTTTACCACGCCAGGCCAGTAGCACATAGTCAGGAATCATTGCAGAACAAAGCATTGCAGCATATGGTCCTGGTGTTTGCTGGCATTCAAACAACATCCCTTCTTCATCTCTCTGTGTTACCCTCAGGAGAGTGATATCATTCACGGTCACCTGGTTGAAATAGGGTAGCTTTAGTAAGCGGACATTCAGAGGTGCCCGTTCCTGCTGGGCTGTTTGCCTGTGGCTGATCAGAAATCTTCCCCGCTGTTAGCTACATGGTGGGGGGAGGGGTGAAGCCATCATCCCAGAGAATTGGGTGTGTGTGTGGGGGGGGGGGGGAGTAGTTGGGTTTCTGCTGCATTTGAACCCAGAAACCGCAGATCCTCCTTTTAAATTGCCAACCCATTTTTAATGGCCAACCCAACGGCTACTTCTTATGGGAAATGAGGGTGCTGCTGTTTGAAACCATTCCTACATGTTATGAAGGTTAAAGAAGCCGAAAGCTGCCTGCAAGCCAAATTCTGTTGCCCGGCCCTGCATGAGTGATCTCTCACACCAAACCGGCATACCCTCAATAAGAGGCAAAATGCAACCTTGTAATGAAAGCACATGTGCTATGTAATGTTAACAGCAAGGTTTACCATGAAAGAGTGTACCCATTGTTCTATAAAATGTGTCTTTTTAACTACCACTCTCCCTTTTTTCCTCCACCAGCTGCATATGTTTCTCCTTCCCAGAGGCTAGCAAAGATTAGAAGGCGAAAAAAACGCACTCGTGATGAAATGTTCTGACCTCATGCTGTCCTCCCACACTGACAGAGCACAGCAAAATACATGGAGGCAGACAATCTCAGAGTGCAGGAAAACACCATATGGCCACGAGGAGAGGTGGCGGGCTGAAGATGGTAGGTGGCATCAGCTTGCTGAAAGAAGGCAGGAGTCAATGCTCAGGCTGCTGAAAGATCAAACTAATACGCTCCAGCATATGGTTGAGCTGCAGGAAAGGCAGCAGGAGCACATACTGCCACTACAGCCCCTGTGTAACCAACCGCCCTCCTCCCCAAGTTCCAAAGCCTCCTCACCTAGACACCCAAGAATGTGGTGGTGGTGGTGGTGGGGGGGGCTCCAGCCACCCAGCCACTCCACCCCAGAGGATTACCCAAGCAACAGAAGGCTGGCATTCAATAAGTTTTAAAGTGCTGTGTGGCCTTGTCCTTACCTACTCCACCACCCCTCCCGAGCTACCTTGGCAGTTATCCTCCTATTTATGTGATGAATTAATAAAGAACGCATGAATGTGAAGCAACAATGACTTTATTGCATCTCCAAGCGGGGATTGAGGGGGGGAGGGGAGGGTGCTTAGCTTACAGGAAAGTAGAGTGAACCCGGGGCGGGTTCCATCAAGGAGAAACAAACAGAACTTTCACACCGTAGCCTGGCCATTCCTGAAACTGGTTTTCAAAGCTTCTCTGATGCGCACCGCCTCCTCCTGTGCTCTTCTAACCACCCTGGTGTCTGGCTGCGTGTAATCAGTGGGCAGGCGATTTGCCTCAAACTCCCACCCTGCCATAAACGTCTTCTCCCTTACTCACACAGAGATTGTGGAGTGCACAGCAAGCAGCAATAACAATGGGAATATTGGTTTTGCTGAGGTCTAACCGAGTCAGTAAACTGCGCCAGCGCGCTTTTAAACGTCCAGATGCACATTCTACCACCATTCTGCTCTTGCTCAGCCTATAGTTGAACAGCTCCTGACTTCTGTCCAGGGTCTCTGTGTATGGCTTCATGAGCCATGGCATTAAGGGGTAGGCTGGGTCCCCAAGGATAACTATAGGCATTTCAACATCCCCAACAGTTATTTTCTGGTCTGGAAAGTAAGTCCCTTGCTGCAGCTGTTGAAACAGACCAGAGTTCATGAAGATGCAAGCATCATGTACCTTTCCTGGCCATCCCATGTTGATGCCGGTGAAACGTCCCTTGTGATTCACCAGTGCTTGCAGCACCATTGAAAAGTACCCCTTGTGGTTTAGGTACTCACTGCCTTGGTGCTCCGGTGCCAAGATAGGGATATGTGTTCCGTCTATGGCCTCACCACAGTTAGGGAATCCCATTGCAGCAAAGCCATCCACTACAACCTGTACATTTCCCAGGGTCACTACCCTTGATATCAGCAGATCTTTGATTGCGTTGGGTACTTGCATCACAGCAGCCCCAACAGTAGATTTGCCCACTCCAAATTGATTTCTGACTGGTAGCTGTCTGGCGTTGCAAGCTTCCACAGGGCTATCGCCACTCGCTTGTGAACTGTGAGGACTGCTCTCATCTTGGTATTCTTGCGCTTCAGGGCAGGGGAAAGCAAGTCACAAAGTTCCATGAAAGTGCCCTTACACATGTGAAAGTTTTGGAGCCACTGGGAACCGTCCCAGACCCACAACGCTATGCGGTCCCACCACTCTGCTTGTTTCCCGAGCCCAGAATCAGCGTTCCACACCATGAACCTGCCCAATTGACACCATTGTAGGGGGCTGTACTTTGTGAGAAGTCTATGTCCATGTCCTCATTAGTCTCGTCACCGAGCTGCAGTCGCCTTCTCCTCGCCTGGTTTCGCTTATCCTGCTGGATAATGCGCACAGTGTTTATAGTGCTCATAATTGCCGCGGTGAGCTGAGTGGGCTATGGCGTCTGCGCTGAAAAAAGGCACAAAATGATTGTCTGCCATTGCTCTGACGGAGAGAGGGGCAACTGACAACATGGCTTACATGGTTGGTTTACAGGGAATTAAAATCAACAGAGGGGGTGGCTTTGCATCAAGGAGAAACAGAATGGCCCCCTCAAGGATAGAACTCAAAACCCTGGGTTTAGCAGGCCGTTGATTTCACGGAGGGAGGGAGGAAGGGGGGAGAAAATGAATACAAAACAGATCTGTTCTATTTCTTGTTGTGATCCACTTCATCTATCTTTATACATCTTGTTGGCAGCAGACGGTGCAGTACGACTGCTAGCCATCATCATCTCCTGGGTGCTTATTAGAAGACGGTGTAGTACGACTGCTGGCAGGACTGAATCGCCATGAGAGAAAACTTAAAAGGGAAATGACCTGGCTGAGTCACTCCCATGTTTGCCCAGGCGCCTCTGACCAACCTCACTGAGGTCGGCTAAAAGAGCACTCTGGAGTACAGCGATGATGGCTACCAGTCATACTGCACTGTCTGCTGCCAAAAGGCAATGAGCTGCTGCTGTGTTGCAATGTAGTACTGCATCTGCCAGCACCCAGGAGACATATGGTGAGCTGAGCAGGCTCCATGCTTGCCATGATATGGCATCTGCATGGGTAACCCAGGAAAAAAGGCGCGAAACGATTGTCTGCTGTTGCTTTCACGGAGGGAGGGAAGGATGGGCCTGATAAGTACCCAGAACCACCCACGACAATGTTTTTGCCCCATCAGGCATTGGGATTTCTACCCAGAATTCAAGTGAGCGGCAGAGACTGCGGGAACTGTGGGTTAACTACCCATAGTGCAACGCTTCAGAAGTCGATGGTTGCCTCAGTACTGTGGACGCACTCCACCGACTAAATGCACTTGGAGCATTTTTGTGGGGGGGGACACAATCGACTGTATAAAAACATTTTCTACAAAACCGACTTCTATAAATTGAACCTAATTTCGTAGCATAGACATAGCCTAAGTCTAGATGATATATACCCAAGAGTTCTGAAGGATCTTATCAATTACATGGCTAAGAAAAATCATGCAATGTCATTAAGAAACTTACCCTCCAATCCTTTGGTGCAGTTAACATATGTTGCACCTGTGTTTTATAAAAGACTCTCTTAACGATCCAGAGAATTACAGACCAGTAAGCCTTCTATACCTCGTAAATTGACTTAAAAACCCACACTATATAGGTAGGATCTAAGCAGTTTCGCCAGACTCTATTTGCTTTTGTAGAAACCAATCTGATAGAATTCTTTGAATGTATGAAGTAGTGCATAAAAGAGAACCTGTTAACCAAGAGACTAATTAGTAGTGGTGTGGTAACCTCTGTAGACACTAAATAGTCCCTTGTGAGGGATAAAATATTTTCCTGGATAAGAAACTGGCTAAAAGACAGAAAACAAAGCGATCATTTTTCATCATCGGGAAGCAGAATACAAACTGCAGGGTGACTTGAGGTTTCATACCAGAACTGGTGATTGGTTAATGATCTGGAAGAAATGGGGTAAGGAGGGTGGTGGCAAAAACTGCAGAAGACAAAAAATTATTTAAGTTAGTTAAAACCAGAGAAGATTCTGAGGAACTCCAGAAAGCCCTAACCAAGCCAGGTGAATGGGAGACACAATGGCTGATGAAACTCAGAGTGTTGATAAACCCAAAGTAATATGTGTTAAAGGAAAAGGAGTACTTGTGGCACCTTAGAGACTAACCAATTTATTTGAGCATGAGCTTTCGTGAGCTACAGCTCACTTCATCGGATGCATGCCACGGCATGCATCCGATGAAGTGAGCTGTAGCTCACGAAAGCTCATGCTCAAATAAATTGGTTAGTCTCTAAGGTGCCACAAGTACTCCTTTTCTTTTTGCGAATACAGACTAACACGGCTGTTACTCTGAAACATGTGTTAAAGGGAAACTCGAACTATTCAGACAGATTACATGGTTCAAAATTAACAGCAGTGACTCAGAAAAAGAAGCTAGGCATCATTGTGGACAGCTCAGTGAAGATCTCAGTTCAGTGTGCAGTTATACCTTAAAAAACAAGTAAAATGCTAGGATTCATAAGGAATGGGGTGGAGAATGATACAGAAAACATTATCCCTATGTACAAATTAGTGGTTTCCCTTCATCTGGAGTACTGTCTGCAGTATTGATTACTGCATCTCAAAAAGGATATTGCAGAATTAAAGGTGATTCAGAGAAGGGTATGAAGAATGAATAGAAGCATGGAAAAAATCTCATATGAAGAGACTGAAAATATTTGGCCTGTGTATTTTGGAAATGAAACTAATAAAAGGACACCAGATAAATGTATACAAAATAATGCATGGTCTAGAGAAGGTAGTTCAGGAGTTTCTGTTCTATGAAACAGGGAGCACCAGAACAAGGGGACACTAAATGATTGTTAGGTATCAGAGGGGTAGCCGTGTTAGTCTGGATCTGTAAAAGTAGCAAAGAGTCCTGTGGCACCTTATAGACTAACAGACGTTTTGGACCATAAGCTTTCATGGGTGAATACCCACTTCGATGGATGCATCCGACAAAGTGGGTATTCACCCATGAAAACTTATGCTCCAATACGTCTGTTGGTCTATAAGGTGCCACAAGACTCTTTGCCGCTTTTAATGATTATTGAAAGGTGTCCAGTTAAAAACTGATAAAAACATATGCTACTTCACACAACTAGACTGTGGACCTCATTGCCACAGGGTGTTACTGAAGCCAAGAATTTAGCAAGATTTTGAGTGATTGGACGTGTATAGATAACATGAATATCCAGTTATAGTAGTTAATGTGAGGAAAGTGTTTTGGGAGGTTTTTTAAGACTATATTGAGGGTTAGGGTAACACTTTTTTATGGAGGACTGATTAACCCACATCTGCCTACTATGGCGTTTCTTGCAACTTCTTCTAAAGCATCTGATGCTGGCCACTCTCAGATATTGAGTTAGATGGATCACAGGTGTGATCCAGTGTGGCTATTCCTGTGCTACTGTGTACTGATTAAATAGGCACAAGTGTTCCTCCCCAAAAAGTGTTTGAAATTTATTGGCAAATGAAGTGATTCAGGTATAAGTTTGAAGCATTTAGGAATCAAAGGTATAATGTAATTGTGACTGTTAATTTGATCGTATGTTGATTTTATATAATTCAAATGGTGCCTCTAAAGTAATTCAGTTTAATTCTGACTACACTTTAATAAAAGTTAATTACCATGCTGTTGTGTTGGTAAGGGTACAGAATCACTGCAGTCTGATAGGCTAAAACAATTCCATTTTTGCTAACTTCAAATTAAAGCATGCTTTTATTTGAAATGGTATTTCTATGCCCTCATCCCCTCCTCTTAATGCTGTCATCAGATGACACTTAAAGGTTTAAATGATCTACTGTTAATTTTATGAATATTTTTACAAATTTAAATGTATCCAAAAAGTTTTTGGAAAGTGTAGGGGACAATTTCCTGGTGCAAGTGCTGGAGGAACCAACTAAGGGCAGAGCTCTTCTTGACCTGCTGCTCACAAACTGGGAAGAATTAGTAGGGAAAGCAAAAGTGGATGGGAACCTGGGAAGCAGTGACCATGAGATGGTCGTGTCAGGATCCTGAACTCAAGGAAGAAAGCAGAATACAGACCCTGGACTTCAGAAAAGCAGACTTTGACTCCCTCAGGGAACTGATGGGCAGGATCCCCTGGGAGAAGAACATGAGGGCGAAAGGAGTCCAGGAGAGCTGGCTGTACTTTAAGGAATCCTCATTGAGGTTACAGGAACAAACCATCCCGTTGTGTAGAAAGAATAGTAAATATGACAGGCAACCAGCTTGGCTTAACAGTGAAATTCTTGCTGATCTTAAACACAAAAAAGAAGCTTACAAGAAGTGGAAGATTGACAAATGACCAGGGAGGAGTATAAAAATACTGCTAGGGCATGCAGGAGTGAAATCAGGAAGGCCAAATAACACCTGTAGTTGCAGCTAGCAAGAGATGTTAAGAGTAACAAGAAGGGTTTCTTCAGATATGTTAGCAACAAGAAGAAAGCCAAGGAAAGTGTGGGCCCCTTACTGGATGAGGGAGGCAACCTAGTGACAGAGGATGTGGAAAAAGCTAATGTACTCAATGCTTTTTTTGCCTCTGTCTTCATGAACAAGGTCAGCTCCCAGACTGCTGCACTGGGCAGCACAGCATGGGGAGGAGGTGATCAGCTCTCTGTGGAGAAAGAAGTGGTTCAGGACTGTTTAGAAAAGCTGGACGAGCACAAGTTCATGGGGCCGGATGCGCTGCATCCGAGAGTGCTAAAGGAGTTGGCGGATGTGATTGCAGAGCCGTTGGCCATTATTTTTGAAAACTCATGGCGATCGCGGGTGGTCCCAGACGACTGGAAAAAGGCTAATGTAGTGCCCATCTTTAAAAAAGGGAAGGAGGAGGATCCTGGGAACAACAGGCCAGCCAGCCTCACCTCAGTCCCTGGAAAAATCATGGAGCAGGTCCTCAAGGAATCAATTCTGAAGCACTTAGAGGAGAGGAAAGTGATCAGGAACAGTCAGCATGGATTCACCAAGGGCAAGTCATGCCTGACTAATCTAATTGCCCCTTATGATGAGATAACCGGCTCTGTGGATGAGGGGAAAGCAGCGGACGTGTTATTCCTTGACTTTAACGAAGCTTTTGATATGGTCTCCCACAGTGTTCTTGCCAGCAAATTAAAGAATGTGGGCTGGATGAATGGACTACAAGGTGGACAGAAAGCTGGTTGGATCGTCGGGCTCAACAGGTAGTGATCAATGGCTCCATGTCGAGTTGGCGGCCAGTATCAAGCGGAGTGCCCCAAGGGTTGGTCCTGGGGCCGGTTTTGTTCAATATCTTCATTAATTATCTGGAGGATGGTGTGGACTGCACCCTCAGCAAGTTTGCAGATGACACAACTGTGAGGAGTGGTAGATACACTGGAGGGTAGGGATTGGATACAGAGGGATCTAGACAAATTCGAGGATTGGGCCAAAAGAAATCTGATGATGTTCAACAAGGACAAGTGCAGAGTCCTGCATTTAGGATGGAAGAATCCCATACAGTGCTACAGACTAGGGACCAAATGGCTAGGCAGCAGTTCTGCAGAAAAGAACCTCAGGGTTACAGTGGATGAGAAGCTGGATATGAGTCAACAGTGTGCCCTTTTTGCCAAGAAGGCTAATGGCCTTTTGGGCTGTATAAGTAGGGGCATTGCCAGCAGATCGAGGGACGTGATCGTTCCCCTCTATTCGACACTGGTGAGGCCTCATCTGGAGTACTCTGTCCAGTTTTGGGCCCCAAACTACAAGAAGGATGTGGAAAAATTTGGAAAGAGTCCAGTGGAGGGCAACAAAAATGATTAGGGGACTGGAACACATGACTTATGAGGAGAGGCTGAGGGAACTGGGATTGTTTATTTTGCAGAAGAATGAGGGGGGATTTGATAGGTGCTTTCAACTACCTGAAAGGGGGTTCCAAAGAGGATGGCTCTAGACTGTTCTCAGTGGTAGCTGATGACAGAACAAGGAGTAGTGGTCTCAAGTTGCAGTGAGAGGTTTAGGTTGGATATTAGGAAAAACTTTTTCACTAGGAGGGTGGTGAAACACTGGAATGCATTATCTAGGGAGGTGATGGAATCTCCTTCCTTTGAGGTTTTTAAGGTCAGGCTTGCCAAAGCCCTGGCTGGGATGATTTAGTTGGGGATTGGTCCTGCTTTGAGCAGGAGGTTGGACTAGATGACCTCCTGAGGTCCCTTCCAACCCTGATATTCTGTGATTCTATGTATCAGTGAAGAGTACTAAAGTATGGCTTGAATAAGTGGTTTGGATAGGTTTGACTGAAGATAGAAACATTGCTCAAAAATGAGGAGTGGGGGAAGTGGACAGTTTTAAAACATAGATATTGTTTGTATTTTAACCATATTTGATGGATGGTAGTTCCTAAGCAGTCTGCACTATACAGGCTTTTTTTTTTTTTTTTTCCTGTGCCAGAGTCTAAAAAGTCAGAACCCTGGTAAATGCAGGTTTGAAAGAGAAGTGTAAGCTCCTTGTTTCACTCTCACTTTCAAATATTGTTCTTTTAGAGTGAAATTTCTACACTTGCAGCATTCTGTTCAAAGGTTAAACTTAATTCAAAAGCTCAAACCAAGTTATTTAAGATGTTTTAAGCAATGTCAACAAGAAAAATGTCTTTTAATAGTCTTCAGAAATTTAAATTAAAAATAAAAATGATTCTTCAGCTCAGAACTTGAAAATGGGTTAGTTTTTAAAAAGGTAGCTTTTAATTGTCATAATAGTCTGTGGAGACCAGCAGCTTTCTGAAATAATTTGGTTCAGGAATGTCATAAAAGATGTTTGAAAAAGACCTACTGCCCATGCACGATATTTTTAATTATATTAAACATTTTGCTTTTAAGCCATAGAAGCACATATTAAAAATGTATATCCTTATTCATATACTTAACATGTTTGTGTATATGTGTATATGTAAATTAAAAATGGCCATAAATGCATTAACTAAAATCTATTTTAAAGACCAGTCATGACAGATAAGTTAACTAAGCCTGAGGTGAGGAGGGAACAAATATATATGAGTGTCTGAACTGACACCATTTAATTACAGGTTTTTAAATATTTCATATAATTAGTGCATTTCACTTTCAAAGCTCAAACATATGCTAATTAATCCTCATGAAACCTCTGAAGCACATAAGTAATATTTATCCCCAATTTACAAATAGGGAAAGGGAGTTGGTGTTGGTGCTAGGGTTAAACTCAAGAATTTCTGG
Organism: Lepidochelys olivacea; assembly: GCF_965140295.1. Classification (NCBI taxonomy): domain Eukaryota; kingdom Metazoa; phylum Chordata; order Testudines; family Cheloniidae; genus Lepidochelys; species Lepidochelys olivacea. The sequence goes on from NC_140415.1 coordinate 39,630,536, forward strand.
CTCTCAGTTCTGTGCTCCTTCCAACAACAAACAACACTTCATTACAGATTTAGAGCTTGTTTGGGCCTTCAGCTATTTTAGGCAGGTGTACAGCTGCCTTTATAATGTAACCCCCATTTCCTCCCTGGGGACAAGCAACACTCACCTGTGTGCCTGGGCTCCTGATATTGTTGACAGAAAGAGATCCTGAGTATACCAGTGGTGGTGGTGTATAGGTGGGAATCCTCTATCCCCTACTCTGCTGCAGTCCTTTTACTTGTAAAGGAAATTAAAATTGGCAGTGTATCCACCTGGCTGGGCCCTGTACACACTAAATTGGAGCCTCCATGAATAAGCGTATTCTAATCCATGCAATGGGTCTAACTAAAAGATACCAATTATAAATAATATACACCCAGTATACATTTAGATTAAAGTTAACATACCTTTACTTAACAACGTAAGGAAACACGGTATAACAGACTGAGATTAAATGTCACTACTAATTGAAGTTAGTGGGTGTGGCAGTTTCATCAATCGATTTAAAAAAATAGTTTACAGTAGTAAATAAAACTTATCTAACGTGCATTAAAACTGCCACCATTTAACCCACCCCTGAGTGGACACTCCTCTGGATTTCAGAGTTCTAAACACTTGTTTGTGTGGGCGTGCTTAGAGATCTTGAAGCTGAAGACAACACTTTGTTGATCCAGTGAATCAGTCCAGCCAAGACAACAAGGGGCAGAACATTTCTAATTTAGGATCCTTTCAAGCTGTACACCCCTTCTGAAGATTGGAGTTGTTTTAATCAAATGTCAACAAACTTGGGTTCTGGTTTGATGAGAAGACCATTCTGCTCTTCTCAGACTCAGACAACTCCTTAAAGGCTTTGCTATGCCCCTTTCCTTGCAAGTACTTTCCCAAAAAAGGGTGGTGGTTACTCACACTGCCTTCACTGCAGATCCACCTCAGTCAGCTCTGGGCACAACAACAGTTTCTGCCCTGCTTCCAATGAAGCCAACAAGTCTCTGAGGCTCCCTGCTTGCTCAAACCCCCAGCAAATTCTCAGTAGTTGCTTCTAGCTTCCTAGCAGCAGTTGAGCAGCAGCTCCTGGTATGGACAAAGCTCCACAAAAGCAATCTCATCGCCTCTCCAAAATAGTCTATCATTTGCTCTCCTTAGAAGAAGTCTCTCTCTCCTCCCAAGGCATCATGGGAGTTGTGGACTCCAAGGTTGGATTACAGCGCTCAGGATCTTCTCAATTGGAACACTCTCAGTTGAGTTCAGAGGCCCCGTTAGTAAAGGGTGCCTACAATAAGCAATAGGAACCATGTTTTTTGTTTAAAACTCAGTTTCTGCTACTGCTTTAAACTACTACCCTAGCTAATAAAAAAAAAAAAAATCCTATCTACTGCTCTGATTGGGGGGTGCGGGAGAGAGACACAGGACCTATGAAATATTTACTCTAGTATGAGTGAATGTAGTACACTTGAAAAGTACAATTGAGTGCCCTGGAGAAAAATCTGCTGTTTATCCACAGAACAGGGGTGGCATGGGTAGTGGCAATTCAGGCCTCCATACTGCACTATCACTGTGCTACAGCCCTGACCAGCAAGGACTAATTCTTAGGTGAGAAGGTAGCTTAGAATGGCCATGCCCTTTCAGACATTGCCTCCATGCCTTTTTAGTCCATGACCATTGACTAAGACCGCCAACGGGGTTGTTGAAAAATTAGTGAGTTTTAACAGTAAACTGTTACACCCTGTTGCCAAACAGACAATAAATACACATAAGGAAATTCCTTTTTCCTTTTTTTAGTTAGAAAAAAAGTTAAAGTCAAACCATACTGAGCATAACACGTGCAGCTTTGTGAGAGAGGAGGCTCCAGACACTGCATGAAGTCTCTGTAATACTAGGCTGAGCCACATTTGTGAGCAGACCCTCAGCATGGTATCTTTGACCTTTGTCACCAAGACTTCTGACAACAATGATTAGGGGCACAGTGCTACTGTGGAAAATGGTTTCAGAACCCGGCTGAAACCAGAACATAAACGCCATACATACTGACTCAGATCCAGGGCCATCCCTAGCCATTTTGGTGTCCTACGCAGCCCCCCTGCAGGGGAACTGTGTGGGGTCCCAGGTCTCTGCCGGGGGAGACTTGGGGGGCAGAGGGGAAACTGCCCCCCAGCACTCACCAGTGGCACGGCTGGGAGCTGGTGGTATGGAGCGGGCTGGAGCCAGGTCGCTCCTCTGACTGCTGCCTGTGAGTGCAGGGCACCCGACCCTTGCTGCAGTCCTCAGGGGAAAGGCTGGGGTGGGATGAGGCGGGGTGGAGCAGGGGTGGGATAGGGAAGAGGTGGAGCAGGGGCTGGTGCAGCCCGCAGCTGCATACTTTGCATATGGGTAGGGATGGCCCTGCTCAGACCAGTGGTTCATGTAACCCAGTATCCCATCTTCCGACAGTGACCAGTGCCAGATGCTTCAGAGGGCGTGAACAGAACAGGGTAATTTAGTGAGGGATTCATCCCCTCTCCTCCAGTCCCAGCTTCTGGCAGTCAGAGGTTTAGGAATACCCAGAACATGAGGTTGTGTCCCTGACCATCTTGACTAACAGCCCTTGAAGGACTCCTGAACCCTATTTCTTTCTTGGCCATCACACATCCCCTGACAATGAGTTCCACAGGATGAATGTTCATTATGTGAAGAAGTACTTCCTTTTGTTTGTTTTTAAACCTGTTGCCTGTTAATTTCATTGGGCCAACCCCTGGTTCACGTCTTATGTGAAGGAGTAAATAACACTTTCACTTTCTCCACACTGTTCATGATTTTATAGACCTTTGTCATATCCTCTCTTAATTATCTCATTTCTAAGATGAACAGTCCCAGTCTTTTTACGCTTGACTTTCTTTTTACTCATATGGAAGCTGTTACGTACGTCTATTAATTTTTGTTTCCTTTCTCTGGACTTTTTCCAATTCTAATATATTCTTTTTTGAAATGTGGTGACCAGAACTGAACATAGTGTTCAAGATGGGGACATACCTTTGGTTTATATAGAGGTATTATATTTACTATCTGATTATCTATACCTTTCCTAATGGTTCCTAACTAACATTGTTGGCTTTTCTTTACTTATCTGTTTTAATTTATCAGTTTGTTCTACAACATATTCTATTGACACCTCAATCTTGGACAGTTCCTCAGATTTGTTACCTAAGAAGAATATCTCAAGTATGGGACTTTTTGTTACATCCTCTGCAGTGAAGACTGATGCAAAAAATTCATTTGGCTTCTCTGCAACAGCCTTGTCTTCCTTGACTGTTCATTTAGCACCTCAGTCACCTGTTTCGGGTATATTTTTTTTTAAAAAATTGCTGTTTAGTTTTTGTCTTTTGCTAGTTGCCCTTCAAATTCTTTTTTGGGCTTCCTAATTCTACCTTGACTTAACAAAGTTTGTTCCTTTCTATTTTCCTCAGTAGGGTTTGACTTTCCAATTTTTAAAGTTTCCATGCAGCTTGCAGGCATTTCAGTCTTAAGACAGCTCCTTTTAATTTCTGTTTAACTAGCCTCCTCATTTCTGTATAGATCACCTTTTTGAAGTTAAATGGTACTGTGGTGTGTTGTTTTGTATTTTCTCCCTACAGAGATGTTAAGTTTAATTACATTATGGTTGCTGTTACTGAGCAGTTAAGCTATATTCACCTCTTGGATGAGATCTTTTGCTTCACTTAGGACTAAATTGAGAATTGCCTCTCCTCTTCTAGGTTCCAGGACTAGCTGCTCCAAGACGCAGTCATTAATTTTATCTCTGTATCCCATCCTGAGGTGACATGTTCCCAGTATACATGGGGATAGTTGATATACTCCATTATTACTGGGCTTTGTTTTATTAGCCTTTCCAATGTCCCTGACTGTATTTCACAATCACTGTCACCATCCTGGGCAGGTGATTGTTAGTATATTTCTACTGCTATACTCTTATTATTCAAGCATGGAATTTCTATCCATAGAGATGGTGTGGTCAAGTTTGTCATTTAAGATTTTTACTATATTTGATTCTATGCTTTCTTTTAAATATAGTGCCACTCCTCCACCAGCATGACCTACTGTCATTCCTATATATTTTGTACCCTGGTATTATTGTGTCCCATTGATTATCATCATTCCACCAATTTCTGTGATGCCTGTTATTTCAGTAGCCTCCTTTAATACCAGGCACTCAAGTTTACCCTCTTAGTATTTGGACTTCCAGCATTTATATACAGTCACTTAAAAGATCTGTCAATATTTAGTTGTATGCCTTCATGTAATGTAACTGAATGGAACTCTCTTTTGCTTGACTGTTTCTCTTCAGTTCCTACCTGTAATTTATCAACTTCTGTCCTCTCCTCTTTATGAGGATATAGAATATCCCCTTTAATAAATCCTCCCCTAAGGGATGGGTCTGCCTGGCCTGTGCGTTCCTCCACAAATCTCAACACTACCCTAAGCCTTAGTTTAAAACCTTCTCTATGAGCTTTTTAGTTTTACATGCCAGCAGTCTGGTTCCATTTTGGTTTAGGTGGAGCCTATCCTTCCTGTATAGTCTCCTTCATTCCTAAAATGTTCCCAGGTCCTAATAAATCTAAATCCCTCCTACCAACACCGTCTGATCTACGCATAGAGACTGTGCAGTTCTGCTTGTCTAACTGGACCTGTACATTGAACTGGAAGCAATTTAGAGAATAGTACCATGGAGGTCCTGGATTTGAATATCTTGCCTAGCAGCCTAAATTTAGCCTCCACGACTTCTCCCCTGCCTTTCCTGATGTAATTGGTACCTACATGTACCACAACCACTGGCTCCTCCCCAGCACTGCACATAAGTCTATCTAGATGTCTTGAGAGATCCACAACCTTCCCACTTGACAGGCAGTTCACCAGGTGGTTCTCCCAGTCATCACAAACGTAATGCTCTATATTTGTAATAAATCCTCCATTACTATTGCCTGTCTCTTCCAAATAAGTTGGGGTCACCTCCCTCAGAGGAGGATCATCAGTACGAGGCAATATCATGACATCTGAAAGGAGTTCCCCAACTATGGGCTTGTTTCCCTCTGCTCCTTTTTGATATAGTCCTTCTCCAAGGCTTTCATCCTCCTCTGCAGCACAGAAGCTGCCAGATTGGGGGTGGGACCGTTCTACTATGTTCCAGAAAGTCTCATCTATGTACCTCTGTCTTACTTAGCTCCTGCAGTTCAGCCACTCTGGTTTCATGAGCCCATATATGGTCTCTGAGGGCCATGAGCTCCTTGCACTGAATACATACATACGCCACCTGCCCACAAGGCAAGTAATCGTACATGCTGCAGTCTCTGAAATAAACTGGGTAGCCCACACTCTGCTGCTGGACTTGTGCTTTATTTTTACTCTTGCAGGGTTTGGGGGTTTTTTGGGGGGGGAAAGGAGGTGGTTTGTTTTCTGTGGGGGAGGGGGTGGTTGGAGGGGTCAATTATTGGCCTAAGTTTAGAGAATGTTTGTTAGGTGTATCTGTATCTTGTGCTCCCACTCTAATCTCCCTCTGAAAACTCCTGTTTGCTGTTCCTGTTTGCTCTGGTCGCTTATGGGCTGGCTGTTCTCCCTGAGTTAGCCATACCCCCTTGTCAAGAGGCCCTAAAGGGATCAGGGCTCAATGGATGGTAGTCAAGCCCCTCATTAGGAAGCTATCAGTCTGGGCCAGGGCTGGGCAAACTATGGCCCGCAGGCCAGATCCAGGTCAGGCTCCCGGAAGCCACAGTATGGTCCCGCTCCAGCCAGGTCGCAGGGTTGGGGACCGCACCATGCGGCTCCCAGAAGCTGTGGCATGGCCCCACTCCAGCTCCTATGTGTGCCAATGGCCCCCTCTGGCGCTCCAATGGGAGCTGCAGGGGTGGTGCCTGCGGACAGGACAGCGTGCAGAGCTGCCTGGCCACGCCTTAGCGTAGGAGCCAGAGAAGGGACATGCTGCTGCGTCCGGAGCCTCTTGAGGTAAGCGATGCTGCAAACCTGCACCCCTGAGCCTCTCCCCACACACCAACCCCCTGCCCCAGCCCTGATCCCCCTCCTGCTCTCCAAACCCCTCAGTCCCAGCCCGGAGCCCATTCCTGCACCCTAAACTCCTCATTTCTGGCCCCACCCCAGAGATCGCACCCCCAACCGGAGCCCTCACCCCCTACTGCACCCCAACCCTAATTTTGTGAGCATTTATGGCCCGCCATACAATATTCCCAGATGTAGCCCTTGCGCCAAAAAGTTTGCCCACCCCTGGCCTAGGGTGAGCATGCAGCCCACTAAATAAACCACACTATACGCTTCAATCAAGAAAGCACACAACAACAAACAGATGACAAACTCACCCCAAGGGTCACCTGGTCACTCCTCCCTCACCTGGAGAACTCCCTCAAAACTGCCCTGTTCATTACTCCTGTATTGGAGAACTCTCTGTCAATGTTATTGTTACAGTTCTGGGCTGATCTGATACCAGTGTTCCAGAGACAGTATGTCATTACTAGAGAATCAATAATAGTCTTGTGGAAATTCAGCATTATAGCACAAACTGACTTACGAGCTTTTGATAAAATGTAAATAGTTCCAGAAAGAATTTGGTTTTTCACAAATAGTGAAGTTTAGCTATGACTTCTTACTAAATTGTTTTAATACAATTAAAAGTAACCCCGCAAAAATTAATTTAAATTATAATTTATATCAACCAGTTTATTTTAAAGCAAGTTTTGTGTTTTATATATTTTATTAATGACAAGTGCAATAAGTAGTTGTCTTTGTGTGTTTTGGAGCAATGAAATATTTAAGCTATTTTGCAAGGTGATACAAAAAACTCGAGTTACTGCAACAGCTGCACTGCCTGTTCTCCTGTGGTTTGATTTCCCTTTTTATCTCATTCTCTGCAACTGAAGACTTATCAACATTTGTTTCATGTAGTGCACTGCATTGAAAGCCGCTTGAAATGAACTAAGTAAAGAGAGAAGCACTTTTAGAGTGAAGTTTTTCATTCCTTAGTTTCATAATGTCTTGGGCTCAATTTTTGTCTTCACACACTCTAAAGAGCAGCCTTGGAAGTCAGTGGGAGTTGCATGGACATATTCAAGGACACAGTTTTTGTCTCTCAATTTAAAAAACTATTTAAGGATACAATCCACACAAGATTCCCATTCTTATGGTCTCAAGCATTAGGAACTCCAAGCTATAAGATTTTTGGCTTTCAGAGGTAGGAGCAGTTGAGTACAAGACACACCTCTCTGCTCTTCAAAATCTTCCAGTTGTGTCTTCACTAGTCAGAAGGAGCTTGCTTCAGATTTTCAGCCATCTATGAGCTTCTCTGCATGGCATAGCTAGAATGGTGAAAAAATTATTAAATCCATAGAATTGAAGTAGTGATTTTTAATTTCAAAAACTCTGGAGAACTTTGTCCTCTTCTTAAACTTTTCAGCACTTATTGAAAAAAGTATTTGAATTGATACCTTTGTTTCCAGTTAGCGTACTATTTTTATCGTGTTGGTTACAGAAGGATACTTAGGGTATGTCTACATTGCAGTTAAAAACCCATGACCGGCCTGTTTCAGCTGACTCAGGCTCACGTGGCTTGGAGTAAGTCTGTGTTTAATTGTGGCTCTAGGACCCTCCCCTTCACTGGGTCCCAGTGCCTGGGCTCCTGCCTGAGCTGAAACATCTATACCACAATTAAACCGCCCTTTAGCCCAGGCCCCCGGAGCCTGAGTCAGCTGACTCACGCCATTCGCAGGTTTTTAACTGCAGTTTAGACATACCCATAGGCCCTGTCTAGAGTAAGACTTAAGTGGTGAGATGTTGCATAGCTGAATTACTAACAGCTTCTAGAATTCTGAGAGAGTCAAAGCAATTGTACTTTAGAATGTGCTGACTGGTCAAGGTAAAGCCTTTAATTCAACCACTTGAACATGTTCTAAAGTACAGTTGCTTTGTCTTGATTAGAGTTCTAGAAGGTGTTAGCTCAGAGGTGGGCAAACTGCGGCCTGCAGGCCACATCCAGCCCGCAGGACTGTCCTGCCCAGCCCCTGAGCTCCCAGCCTGCTGTCTCTCCTCCCCACCCCCCCCCCCCCAGCGCAGCCTCAGTGCGCTGTGCTGCCGGTGCTCTGGCCCACTGCTCCTGCCAGGTAGGGCAGCAGCGTTGCTGAGCAGCGTGATAAGGGGGTGGGGAGAGGTTGGATAAGGGGCAGGGGTCCGGGGGGGTGGGGGGGGCAGTTGGATGGGGCGGAGGTTTGGGGGGGGCGGTCAGGGGATGGGTAGCAGGGGGGTTGGATGGGGCGCTGGTGTGGATAGGGGTCAGGGCAATCAGGTGGGCAGTCAGGGTCCTGGGGGGGCAGTCAGGGGGTGGGGGTGTGGATAGGGGTTGGGGCAGTAAGGGGACTGGTGGTAGGGGGGGTTGGGTCCAGGGCAGGGGTCCTGGGACGGGCGGGTCAGGGGACAAGGGGGGGGTGTTAGATGGGTTGGGGGTTCTGAGGGGGGCGGGAAGTGGGAGCGGGCAGATAGGGCGCGGGGTCCAGGCTGTTTAGGGAGGCACAACCTTCCCTACCTGGCCCTCCATAAAGTTTCACAACCCCGATGTGGCCCCGGGGCCAAAAAGTTTGCTCACCCTTGTGTTAGCTATTCAGTGGGGTTAACTTGGTCTACCATACCACCTTTAAATCTTAATCTAGACAGGGCATAAAAGTGCAGTTTGGCTGTGGGCTTGTCTGCATTGTAGATAACTTGACTGTTGCCCCTAACTCAAGTTACATCCACACGCACAAAAGCTTGAGGGTGGTGGTGCTTTCAACTCAAGTTGTCTGGCCTGTCAAGGATATAAGCTAAAACTTACATTAGCACAATTTGTCAGCTGTTAATAAAGATACTCTGTGGGGTAATCTAATTTCACAGTTGCTTTGTCTTGATTAGAGTTCTAGAAGGTGTTAGCTCAGAGGTGGGCAAACTGCGGCCTGCAGGCCACATCCAGCCCGTGGGACCATCCTGCCCAGCCCCTGAGCTCCCAGGTAGGGCAGCAGCATTGCTGCGAGTGCCTGCCACTCTGAGCAGCGTGATAAGGGCGTGGGGAGGGGTTGGATAAGGGGCAGGGGTCCCGGGGGGTGGGGGTGGCAGTGCTGTTTCATAGTGTGGCTACTCAAGGTAGGCTAACTTAAAAGGATTTAACTCAGTTATGTACACTCGAATTAACTGTACAGTGAAGACCTAGCCTGTGTAAAAATGCTTATTAATCAACAGATCCATTCCCTCTACATGCTTGCTTACTCATGAGTTTTTCTACTGCGTTCGCGTTTTTGTGCTTTGGGGTTTTTTTTTTTGTTTGGTTGTTTTTTTTTTTTTTTTTTACTCCTATTGGCCTTGCAGAGCCATTACAGCTAAGAGGAACTGAGTTGATGTATTACTGGGCCATCAACAGAATTTTACACTAAGCCCTGGTCTACACTGGGGTGGGGGATCGATCTAAGTTACGCAACTTCAGCTACGTGAATAACGTATTAGATCGACTTACCATGGTGTCTTCACCGCAGTAAGTCGACTGCTGCCGCTCCCCAGTCGACTCTGCCTGCGCCTGTCGCGGCGCTGGAGTGCAGGAGTCGACGGGAGAGTGCTCGAGGGTCGATTTTATTGTGTCTAGACTAGACACGATAAATCGATCCCCGCTGGATCAATCGCTGCCCGCTGATTCGGCAGGTAGTGAAGACATACCCTAAGTATCAATCACTTACATCTGTGCAAGATTATTGAAGGCACTGGGTGTTGTACAGGTGTCATGGAAAACACTATCTGAAGACACTGTGATTGAAGAGGTACTAAAGGAAACATAATTTGGCTTGCAGAACCTTTTCTTATATGTACTGGTGCACAAAAAGGGGAACCTCAAGCTGGTTTGGCAATACTGGCAAAAAAAAAGTCTTGTAATTGAAAATGTTGGATATAAATTTCACTTAGATCATGAACATGGAACCTTTGGAGTAGAGCCACACTTTAAACTTTCCAGAATACCTTTGTTTCAGGTATCATGTTCTGTATTTTTATGTGAAACTGACATAAAACATCGTATTACAGAAACTTTGTCTTGTGAAACCTCTTGTAATTAAACAGGTTTTTGCTTAGTTTGTAGTTAATTATTAAATATGATTACTTGGAGCCCCTTTCTCGTCTTCCCTCAGAGTGGTCGGGGTACTGAGAAAAAACTTCAAAATATTTTAATAAGGTAAAGCCACAATACCCAAAACAAGAGAGATCCCAAGTCCAAAAAATTCCTCTGTACTTCTGACCTCCTTCCCCCTCCCCTCCCACTATGGACCTATAATCTTTATTTAGACCATAATGATTTTTTCGCTGCTGTTTGTAGGTGCTCCTGACCCAACAGCAGGTGCTAGCATAGATGATGAAAACTGTTGGCACTTGGATGAAGAACAAGTCCAGGAGCAAGTTAAACTCTTTCTCTCCCAGGGTGGATACCATGGATCAGGGAAGCAGCTCAATTTGCTTTTTGCAAAGGTAGGGGTTACATTTGGGTCTCCTTCTTTTTTTGTTTTCCTCTATCCAGCCCATATTTGATTAATTAATTACTGAAAATGCAGTCATTTTTAAACCAAGCTATGCCTTATTAGTACAGCATTATGCTACCGAGAATTCTCCATCAGTGGAGCATAACTTGATGTGCCTTAAAATCTACTTGTTTATCCTCACTAGTTTTTTTCCCCAAAATTTTGGAAAACCGTATGTGATATTCTTGGGGCATACATTTTAATGTAAGTCTAAATTTCTTGTGGAAAACCTGTTCAGAACAGAAATTGCAGTGGGACATTAACAGTGATCTAAAATAATTTTTACTGTTGGAGAACAAACTCCATGTAGTCAAGTTCTCATTTAAAATTTTTTGACAGTGAGAGGTTTTTTTTTTTAAATAGTGTATGTGCCTCAAAGAGGGAGGAGGAATTAAATAAAACATAAGCTTCAGTATTTCATCAGTATTATGTAGCTTCTTTTTTCAATCTTGTATTAAGAGACCTTTTTTGTTTCCTAGGTGCGAGAGATGTTAAAGATGAGAGACTCTAATGGAGCTCGCATGTTGACATTGATAACAGAACAGTTCATGGCTGACCCTCGTCTGTCGCTTTGGAGGCAACAAGGCACTGCAATGACTGACAAGTATAGGCAGCTCTGGGATGAACTGGGTAAATACGAATAATTAAAATTATATGCTGTGTATGTATATGTTTCATAGATTCCAAGGCCAGAAGAGACCATTGTGATCATCTAGTCTGACCTCCTGTATACACAGAACGTAACACTCCTCCAAAATCATTCCTAGAGCATAGCTTTTAGAGAGAACCTCTAATCTTAACTTAAAAATCAGCAATGATGGAGAATCCAGAATGTTCCTTGATAAATTACTCCAGTGGTTAATTGCCCTCACTGTCAAAAATGTACGCCTTATTTTCAGTCTGCATTTGTCTAGCTTCAGTTTCCATCTATCAGATGATAATGTTGTTATACCTTTCTCTGCTAGATTGGAGAGCCCATTGTTACTTCTCTTTGCTAATCTAAATAGATTGAGCTCCTTGAGCCTATCACTATAAAGCATGTTTTCTAATACTTTAATCATTCCTATTGCTCTTCTCTGAACCTTCTCCAATTTATCAACATCCTTCTTGAACTGTGAGCATCAGAACTGGACACAATATTCCAGCAGCAGTCACACGAGTGCTAAATACAGAGGTAAAATAACCTCCCTACTTCTACTCAAGATTCCCCTGTTTATGCATCCCAAGATCACATTAGCTTTTTTGGCCACAGCATCACACTGGGAGCTCATGTTCAGCTGTTTATCCACCATGACCCCCAAATCTTTTTCACAGTCGGTGCTTCCCAGGATAGGGTTTTGACCCCCATTTTGTAAGAATATCCTACATTCTTTGTTCCTAGATGTATATATTTACATTTAGCTGTATCAAACTATATATTGTTTGGTTGCACCCAGTTTACCAAACAATCGAGATCACTCTGAATCAATAATCTGTCTTCTCCATTATTTACCACTCATCCCCAATTTTTGTGTCATTTGCAAACTTTATCACAGATCGTTCTGTTTTCTTCCAGGTCACTGATAAAAATGTTAAATAGATTAGGGCCAAGAACTGATCCCTGCAGCACCCCACTGGAAACACTCCCACTTGATGACTGTACCCCATTTACCATTACATTTTCAGACCTATCAGCCGGTTTTTAATCCATTTAATATGTGCCATGCTAATTTTATATTGTTCTAGTTTTTTAATCAAAATGTCTTGTGGTACCAAGTTAAATGTCTTACAGAAGTCTAAGTAAGGAATGAAGGAAGAACTGGACATTTAAAAAAGGCAGGTTTATCAGGATACTGAGTAAAACTGAAACTGGAGTTCTCTGCAGGCTTAATTGTTCAATTTAAAAGGGGCTGGAGTTGTTGTGAATTTCTGGCATACAGCGGGGGGTGGAAATGGCAGCCTGGACATCTTGATTTGATGGTGAAACAAAGCACCTTTTGCTAGAGAAAAGGACATATGCTTAATTGAAAGTAACAATTTGGCTATATTTAAAACTATAGGAATGCGTACTTTGTTGCTTATGTAGGTTGAGCTGGTAGGTGCTGGGAGGGGCTATCCTGGAACCTGTAGCACTTTTACAGGATACTGCAGATAAACCTAAATTTTAATAAATTGTCTAAGCCATCACTCCTCTTCTCTTCATTTTCAGTTTCATATCAGCAGTTTCCTCTTGTCTGTGCTCATTTGATGCTACAGGCAGAAGAGCCTGAGCAGTTGCATTGTAACACCAGATGTAACTCAGGCCTAGTCTGCACTTAAAAATTAGATTGCCCTAGCTATGTTGCTCAGGGCTGTGAAAAATGTTGTGCCTTGAGTGCCACAGTTAGGTCAACATAATGCAAGGTGTAGATGCGGCTAAGTATTCTGCCAACCTAGTTACTGCCTCTCAGAGAGATGGATTAACTACATAGATAGAAAAACTGCTTCCATTAATGTAGGAAGTGTCTAGTCTGTGACTGTAGTGTAATCCTACCTTGAGTCAGTCATTACTTTCTTCTTATAGTAACCCTAATCCTTCCTCTGCTGCCTGTATTGGCCATGTCACCCCTTGACGGTGCCCATCTGGTGCTGCAAGTAGAAGAATCTCTGCCTAGAGCACCAAGTGGGGGCATTGTGTCAATGAATTATAACAGTTTGTCAAAGGTAAAATGATCTTGTCTGAGGCAGTCACAGTGTAGAGGCAGTCACAGTGGAAATCTCCATCCTCACTTCTAATTAGGCATGGTAGCTCCCGATCTGATGCAATCGCCTCTACTTCGGTCCTGAACCCGTGCACTTCCTCATCTTCAAGGCACCTCAGTCCTGACCTGCAGTTTTATTTGCTGACTCCACCAATGGTATTGAAGTACGCAGATGACCTGGAGTGAGAGAGTGATGAGTGGCTGAGTTATTTCTGCTGTCACAGTACTCCTCTGTCTGTTGCACCAAATGGGTAAAGTGTGGAAATCAGGCTTTTCCAGTTTTCTGATTGTCACCAAAGTCAATAGGGCTGTTCCTACTGATGCCTAGAATGGTCACTGAAATTTTGGAATTGATCAGACTGTGCTTCCCCATAGTCTTAACCTGCTGACATGTGGAATTTACAAACTGCCTTGTTTTCACTAAGGGTTTTGCCTCAAGTTAAGAATACACCTCTTTCATAGTAAAGACACAGACCTGAGAAAGAAATATGAGCACTGAAGAAGACAAGGGTATTAGGAAGCCCAAAGGAAAAACAGTGATCACAGAATGAAGAGCAGGGTATATGGAGGACCAGCTATTTGTTTGGGCAACAGTGGCAAAGGAGGTCTCATACAGATGTTGAGGGGTAACAAATTTGATTGTACCTTCTAAAATCAGAATCAAAATCAGATGCTTTTCCTCTAGACATGCTATATGTAAGGGTAAAATAGCATATTTACCTTTTGTCTGCTCAGAGTGATCTGCTTTGAGAATGGTATATACCCATGAGAATTTTCCCCTTAAATCTATGAAGAAAATGCTTGCAGTGGTGTTAATCATAGTAAAGTAGGTTTTTAAATATTGTATGTTAATTAAGCTCTTGATTATTTCATGGGGTAAATAATGCTTTTGTATTGTAGTTATGAAAGACTTTAGCAGATGTAAAGTGTAAGTTCTGTTTAATAAAGGGCTACTTAATTTTGTAGCCTACCAACCATTAGGCGCATAGACCATTTTTCAGTTTTATTTTGGGCATATGTTTTTAAGCTTCTTGTAATAAGCTTCATTCTGTGACTGGGTCACTTGAGTAATGATCCTTTCATAAAAACTTAACCAATGCTTCCTGCAATGCAGTGGGCGCTTGCATGGTAGTTGGAATAATAAGTTAGACCGGGAACAGAGGGTCTGTTCCCATTGAAGTCTTTAGTAAAACTCCCCTAGACTTCAGCAGAAGCGGGATTGAGTCTTAAATTTGGAGGTGTTAGGCAAGACAATTTTTATTAATTATTCTGGCATCCATTATGAGGCTAGCATCATCCAAAGGAGATGATACAATGCACTGGAAGGGTCACACAAGTCATTTCTAGTTTGAAGGTCTAGAATTAAGTAGCAAGCTGTGTTTAAAAACAGTGAAAAGGAATATGATGAAAACAAAAAACTCCTGAAGGGGGGGTCTCCAGCGTAACTAAAATATGTTCCGTTAGAGTTGTCAAGATTACAGATGTAACATGTTAAGATTAGAGTTATTTACTTCTGTTGATGCTAGAGACATTGGTAGTGCCTATAGTGATTTGTGTGAATCATTACGCTCATATGTTCAATACACCTCACCTGCTACAATAGCAGATAGATAACTTTTTCAAAGTTCTGAGCTGGAATAATGCTGTTTAAATGGTACCTCAGTAAAATATCACATGCTGATTTTAGGAAGTTTAACCCTCGATTACCATTGATCAAAACTGAGAAATTGCTGCATTATTAATTATAACAGGAACCCCTTTGGTCTGCCGTTAAATTGCATTGATAAAATAGAGGAATATGGAGATGGTTATAATCCCCTGAAGTAAATGTCTGCTGGTGCATGTTGCACTGAGTTCTCTGATTTCAGTAAAAGGTCAGTCAACCCTCTTTCTGCTCTGAAAAAATTATCTCTATCCGTAGGTTAAAAAGTCCCTCCAGTTTGACTTCAGTAATAATTCTCTAATATTCATCTATCAAAAATTAAATAAAAGTTGCTTCTGAGCTACGAAAGTGAAAAGATTTTCTTTCTTAATAAAAGGGGGAAATTTGACTGTGTGCCCCAGCCCAGGGATCACATTGCTGCAAGGCTTTGCTTTGGAATTAAATGCTGAGCACTGCCAGATGCCAGGCATCGAGAAGAAGCTGAGTTTTGTCGGCAAATGGGATCTGCAAGTTAATTGGTGTTTTCTGCAGGCTTCTGGCTGTGAAATGAAATTGGAAGCCCTTTAGCCACATGGATAATACAGGACCTGAATACAAATGTCACATGTCACCATCAGGGCCCACTGTGAGACAATAGTGTTCCCACTCGAACACTACGCCATTACAGATCATTTAAATATGGGGATTACATTTAAACTAAAAGCCCCATTTGCCTTTTACTGCAATTTAAATGTCCTCTTAGCAAAAGCTAAGTGACAAATTAAATGAAAAAAGTGCCCACATTTTTAAAGCTGTAATGCAAAACAACCTTTTATTGCTTCTCATGTGCCACGAATGAATCATTATACTTGTCAACCCTAAACCAAGCCATAATTGGAGCAGCTACTGTTATCAAAGTGGGGCCGCTCTTGTGACAGCTTAATAAAGCTGAAACTGTTAAATTAAATCCCAGATGCTTAATCTGATGAAAGCAGTCAAGTAGAAGAATCCAAGACAAGTATCTACTACTTGGTGGAGTGATGGAGCCCAACAGCTTGTCAACACGTAGATTACAGGATCAGATTTTTTTTTCTGATCTACCATTTTCAGTGTCTTTTCCCACCCACTTGCCTCCCTTTGCAGTAAAGAAACTTCACACAATTCGCATGTTTCAAAACAAACATTTCTAGTAGATTCCCCCCCCCCACTTTGATTTTTTTTAAACAATATTTAATTCATTTTCTTTAAACTAAAAAAGAATGGTTTCTGATGGAACCAAAGGCAAGATGGCTCTCCACATGTGCCCTACCCCAGGGAGGAGGGTCTGCCAAGGAGGTTCTCACTCTTCTAAGACAGGACAATGGCTATTCATTTTATTTAAGATGCTGAGATTTTTACTTTAGCTCTGATCTTTGAGGCACTCTTTGAATGCCCTCAATTCTCATTGAGGAATTGAGCAGGAATAGGGGGTGCTCTCAAGGTGGTGTTGAATCAGCCCCACCCTCACCTACCCAGTTCAACTACTCTCCATTGACTAATATTGCTAAATATGGAGCACTCTTGTGATGTCACTGAGTCCTACAACAGTATAAAGCCTTCCTGGGAGACACCTCTGAAATCCCTTTGATCGTACCTAGTGGAAGGGCTGCTCCTGCACATGTATCACTTGTGTGGCATGAGTTTTGTTGTCTCCTTGCCTAATGGATTAGCCCTTAAATGAATTTTTACTCGTGGAAACTACTATTGTATGCTCAAGATGGGTTGAGTTTTTTTAAAACATTAATATGCTATACTTAAGCTAAATTGTAATAATATTAGCAGAATGTTAATATAAATATGTCCATTTTTGCAACCATAGAGGTGCATAATATATAATTTTTTATATTTTAAACTATGAGGAAAACTTGCTAACTTGAAGTTAAAAATCTTGTACAAATTCAGATCACGTGGAGAATTGTTACAACATATTTGTGCTTTTTAATGATCATTTTCAAATTCTTATTTTTTTTGAGTAAATTTATCCTCCCAATCTGAAATTTAATTTAAACACATGATCGTTAGAGGTTGTAATTAGTTAGGATTTAATTACTGTTTTACTCTGGGAAACCATTGCTTCAAGGTGTTAAATAACGTTTTCCTGTCTTTGAAACTACTTTCATGTATTCTAAGAAATTCTTTGTATTCTAATTTAGGATATATCAAGTTGGATTTTTTTAACCTAAACTAAATAAAAATCTTGAAGTAGAAGATAGGAAGGCCTTTAGTGGCTCTTCACTTTGCAATTACAGAAAATAAATTGTGCAGGGCATGCCAGCTATTTCAAACAGATGACCTCTGCTCAGTACTTCAGAATAAGACAAAAACAGCTAAGGTTCCTGCCAATATGCCCCGAGAGAAATTCCTTTCTGACCCCAAATTTAGCAACTACTTAAATGCTACCATGAACAAGATTTACCATGGCTAAATAGTCATTCCAGTTTTTGTTTTTCTGCAGCTGCATATTAAAATAGTCACTATTATCATCTTTTTTTTTAAAGGTACATGTACACTGCAGAAAGATTCAGTTTTCCTCATGTATTTCATAGTATTGTTTAAATGTACAGATGTAGGCCATAATTTTCAAACCTGAGTGCCTAAATTTAGTTGCCTACGTCCTTATTTAGGCACTGAATTAAAAGTGACTTTATTTTTCCAAAGGTGCAAGGCATCTGAAGCTCCCGTTGACATTCACATCCTTTGAAGTCCATAAGCGTTGTAAGTGCCCAGCGCCTTTGGAAAATAAGGCTACTTTTAATTAGGTGCCTAAGTATGGATTTAGGCAACTAAATTTAAGCACTTGAAAGTAGACTGTGAAATTCAGACGTTCCTAAGGTGGTCAGGTGCCTTATACTATACTCAATCCATTAAACTGGTTGTTTTGCAATTTTTGGATTAAAAATAAGTCTGCATGTTATATGCATGTCCATTAAATTATATCAGCCATTTCACAGAATATTATGCTAACATATATAAATGTGTCTTAGATTGGTTTATGCTGTTTAAGGTACTAAACTATTTCTGACTGCTTTTTTGAGAAATTAAACAGCAGGGGCTCTACACAGAATCTCAGTTGTGTGTGAAACTTCTCTTCATTGTGACTTTGTCATTACCTTTTGCTTCTGCTGTTTGTTACCCAATTCATATATATATTTTATGTTCAAACTGACTGCTGTTAAATCAAGGGTTTGTGGCACTAGCAAGTGTGTTTGAAGCTTCAGCTTAAACTGATTTTCAGACACATTACACTTTGTCTTCTGTAATTACAGGATGGAGTTATGACTGTTCGGGTTCCCTAGCTATACTTTTCCTTGCCTTAGCATGTTTAGATTTCTCTAAGTTTAATCATACCTTGAGTTTCCTGGGTTTGGAATGCTTTTATTTTAGGGGGTGGTGGATGTAATTATAACATCCCTGTGATATTTTTGCCCTTAATTAATTATATATATTAACTTTTAACAGTTTAACATAGGCAATTCCCAGATAGGAGACTCTTTAATTTAAAAATTTCATATATAAACACTAAACAAAAAACGCAAAATGTTGCTGTGTGGGTTTTATCTTAAGTGAGTAAAATATAATATCAATATTAACTTCTAATTTTTTAAAACCTTTTTAGCAACACATTTACCAGTACATTGTGGATGCTTTACCCTGCTCTGGAGCAGCCCAAAGTAGCCATAATGGACTGGCAAGTTTCTCTCCACTTCTGACTGCTACAGTTCACGGAACATCACTTCCTACTTTTCCTCTTTCTGTTGCTTATGTCTGGTGCAGCACATGGTTCTCAAAAATTCTAAGATTAATGATAATATTTTGCTCAAGTTCATCATAACTCAAAATTTCTTCAGCAGAGGGTGATAAATAATGTGCTAATACAGAGAATTCCGTGAATAACTGCCTTCTTTCAAAATGACTGCTGTCTCCCATTTCTCCCATTGGGAGTGAAGCCTGGATAGCCTTGAGAAAGATGGAGGTCGCCCATATTTCCAGAGACCAGTTTCCTCTCACTTTCATTGAGAACAACGGAAGGCAGTGACTATCTTGAAAGAGGGCATCTTAACTGAGGGCGTTTATGGCCACAGTTCTATTAAGACAATAGGAGATGGTAGCCATTTTGAAATGGAGATGTTTCTTTCACTTTTCTGTAATAGAACAGCATTTATCAGACCCTGCTGAAGAAGCAGCTTTCAGTTATGAAAAAAAAAAGCAAAAACTACCACTTGTTACCATTAACAATTATTGAAATGTAGTCAATGTGCAGGATTTCTGTGAATGGTTTATTTATTAATTTGCAATTTGGGAAGTTCAGAGTTTGTGTTCCATTAAGATTATTTAGGACCTAACAAAAAAGCTAGATGATGGGTGCTAAATTTCTTCAGAAACCCATTTTAAAATACTTTTAATTCCTAAACGAATTAACTGATTAACTTGTAAATTTTCCTGAAAATTCATTGTGTACTCAGAGTAAGCGCTGTAATTTTGAGGATATGCTGTAATACTCCTTTTATAACTAAGTGGTTGAATCCCTGCTTCAAGTGAAAAACTAATTTCATCCTTCTCTGAGACCATGACCAATGCTTCCATAATTAAGTGCAGAATTTGACTTGTGACTGAAATTAGTTGCTGACCTATATTTCATGGAGCATACTTCTCCCTTTTTTTAAAACATAAGAATAACATGAGCTAACATCTAATCTTCTGATATTACCCCCAGTAAGTACCAGAGAAAGTAGATTATATATGCCTATGGAGTAGGGTGATCAAATAGCAAGTATGAAAAATCAGGACCTTTTTTGGGGGAGAGAGGGCAGATAATTGCCTATGTAAGACAAAGCCCCTAACATCGGGACATCTAGTCGCCCTACTGTGGAGTGGTTGCGTCTTCAGTGAGTTCTCCTAATATTCTGGGATCCAAGTCATTGGGCCCCAGTGATTTTATTCAGGTCCCTTCTTGTCGAAGGGTCCTGGAATCCCATCCCATGACAGCTACTGGAATACCATGCCCTGTTCTCACATACACAATTCAAGAAGGATGTAGATAAATTTGAGAGGGCTCAGAGAAGGGCCACGAGAATGATTAAAGGATTAGAAAACATGCCTTAAAGCGATATTCCAGGAGCTCAAAGAGAAGGTGAAGGAGTGACTTGATCATAGTCTATAATACCTTCACAGGGAACAGAAATTTGATAATTTAGCAGATAAAGGTAAAACAGGATCAAATGGCTGGAAGTTTAACCTAGACAAATTCTGACTGGAAATAAGGTATGCATTTTTAAAAGTGAGGGTAATTAATCATTGGAACAATGACCAATGGTTGTGGTGGATTCTCCCTCACCGGCAATTTTTAAATGTATTGGATGCTTTTCTGAAAGCTCTACTGTAGTTCAAATGGAAATTAATTCAGGGAAGTTTTAAGGTCCTGTGTTTTATGCATAACAGACAAGATGATCACAGTGGTCACTTGTGGCTTTATAATCTGTAGGTGCAGTAACGCCTCACTTAACGTAGTTATGTTCCTGAAAAATGTCACTTTAAGCTAAACAATGTTAAGCGAATCCAATTTTCCCATAAGAATTAATGTAAATGGGGGGGTTAGGTTCCATGGACATTTTCTTTTTTTGCCAGACAAAAGGATTAATATATATTTTAAAGAAACGATTTTATACTCCAGTCATTGTTGAGTATGAAGCAATGGGAGGTGCTCCCGTCTTACCTCACACAGACACAGCCCACTGGCACTGCAGACAATGAGGCAGGCAAGGAGGCTGAAGGTGCCGCAGGCTAGGAGAAGCATGTTGCACAGCGGCAGCTTCCCCTACTGTGCAAGCACCAGGGGCGGGGGGCTCGACCCTTGGCACACCCACTCCACCCCTTCCCCTAAGCCCCCTCTTAACCCACCTCCTCTTCCCCCCCCACCCATTTACTCTGCAAGCCACATCCTCGCTCCTCCCTTCTCCCTCCCCTGCCTCCTGCTCTCAGCAGTCAGCTGGTTTGCAGTGTTCAGGAGGCAGGAGAGGGAGGGGGAGCCTGCGTGCCGAGTCCTCGCTCCTCACCCCTGCCTCCTGAACGCCACAAACCAGCTGATTGCTGCAGGCAGGAGGCGGGGAGAAGTAGGGGGAAGGTGCTGATCCGCAGGGTCCGCCAGCAGGTGGAAGGCGCTGGCGGAGGCACGTAGGGGAGCTGATGGGGGGCTGCCAGCTGTGGACAAAGCAAGTAGCCAGATGATGTTATAGCGGAGTATTGTACAACTTTAAATGGAGCATGTTGGGTAATGGAGCAGGGACGTAAGGTCGAAACAACGTTAAGTGAGAGGACATTAAGTGGGGAGTTACTGTATATCTACACTTATGGCAGAGTGTAGAGTACAGACACAGAACACCCAGCTAGCATGGGTATAAATAGCAGGGTAGACTTTGAGGCGCTGCTTAAGTGAGTAGAGTGCCCTTCCCACCTGAACCCTAGGGTACATACCCTGCCTGGCTCTCTGTACATGCCCAAGCAGTGCCTCCCATGTCTACACTGCTATTTTGAGCAGTGTAGTGTCCTGCTGTCTCCCATCTACCAGAGCCTTTCACTGCTGCCTGTAGCTGCACACCACAGTGACAAGTGTGGACATAGCCTGCCTCTCACTTCAGTGTATAGCTATAGCTGTAATGCCTGTGCTCTACATGTTGCCATGGATGAGGCCTATGTGAATCTGTGGTGGCATGTTTCAGTTACGTAAGCATAATGCTGGTTATCATGCTGTTTTTCCTGTCCTCTCCTTCCATCCATCTTCATGGTTTTATTTGGGTGTACTTATCCTTTAATGTGAATATATTTTCAAAAACGGTCCTTTATTTCAGCAACCTCTCCCTTTCAGTTCTTGTGATCAAACCCCTTGTCCCTCTCATCTCAAGAAAGTTGAAATGCTGTAGAAAAAATTGAGTTGTTTACTGTACTACCTCACAGGGATGTTAGAGCTGGACGATGTATTCATAGTGAACAATTCATCTGACTAATTTCGCCCTTTTTCATTTTGAAAATGATCTGCAAGTATCAGATTATGTTATGGTTCTTAAAATTCATTATGTTGTGATTCTTAAAATTTTATTTGTAACTGTTAAACTCTTCGGAAGAAATATTTAGTCTATGCTTTGTCAGAACAAGAGTCCCATTTTCTGTTCACAACTTACCAGTGACCATAAGTAATTATTTAAATTTATTATGGGAATCATTGAAGTATATGTTTTAAAAACAGCCATGAGCAGTTTAGTGAAAGTTTTAATATCCATTTGTTTGCTCTAGTATTAGCCATGCTGTAAGTTTATCTTGAATGTTTGGAAATAAAAGGGGTCATGAATACTAGGAAAGTAAATCAGTGGGTTTCTTTGAAAACACCTGGTGTTTTCTTCCAGCTCTGTAGATAAAAGTATTCCTCTTGTTGTATTAATGATAAAAATGAATAATTATTTGTAAGGAATCATAAGTATGGCCCTTAACTGAGATTTGATGGATGTAACTAGTTTATGTCCTGAGGAGATGAAAATCTGTAGTCCTGATCTTGAAAACTCCTTTGCTTGAGTGGACCCCAGCACCTGTGCAGAGCCCCATTGGCTTAGTCAGTGGGGCACCATGCAGTCACAGTAGTTTGCACGCTTAAAGACTAAACTAGATGTAATTTGGTAAGGGATGATAGAACAAAGGATGTTTTTAAAAAAAAAAAAAAAAAAAAAGACAAGGGATACAATCATGTTAAATCACGAGATGCATTTTGTTTTCATCTTAATGTATTAAAATTTGAGGACACTGAAATTGAGGCTGGAGTGAAAGTCAGTATTAAACCTACTTTATATATGCACAGAACAGTTCAGTGACTTGTGCAAGGGTCAGTGAGTGAGTAGCAGAGCTGAGTATAGAACTCTGATTCCAATTTCTCTGACTAGAGCACACTTGCTCCCATGACATTGGAAATGTTGTTTTTTTAATATAACAGTCTTGGGAGAGAAGGAAGTAAGTTTAAGGAACTAGAAATATGTGCATTTTGCCCCCTTATGGTACAGCTATGCTCCCCCAACACACACACACACACAAACACACACACACACACACACACACACACATTTTAGTGTGCAGAAGATATCAATGCTGCAGGTAATCTATTGCATTAATCAGCCAGCTAGTGTGAAATGCATGGGGAGTGATTATACTATCATACACAATACAATCAGCATGAAGCACTTGTCAAGACCAATACATCAAAGTTTAATTCAGTAATAGAATGAATTAGAGAAAAATGAAACATTCTGTTCTCCAAGAAACACAACACCCATTGCAGGTTCTTTCTGAAGGCTCTGTAGAAAAACCAGAGTGCATTAAGGAATTGTTTTTATGAATAAAATTGCTACTCAGCTCTGACTGTATACTGCGAGTACTTCTCCTTAGGGTTCTTATGATGGAGAGTATTGTATTGAAGTGCTTATTCTGTCTTCACTATTCTATAAAAACAACTGTTTAATTGGATCATTCTCCAGTGGGGCTTCTGAATACTTTTTGTTCTAATGGAGACCTCTTATTGCATGTAGGAAGGAGGTGGTTTTACCAGTTACTGTGCGGGATTTGCCCTTGAGGATGGGGGAGTAGTATACACTAGACTGATTTCTATTATTTTGCTAACTGCCTGGTTGCTGTTCCAATGCAGGTATTATGTGTTTATATAGAAGCTTGGATTATAAATTTTATATAATGCTGTATAGTCATTTAGATAGGAAAAATGTTTAGATGTTTCACAATCTTAACAGCCACTTTTGACACTAAAGCTTTTAACATATAAAAAGGCTAATGAGTTCAGTTTTCTAAACATCCACATGACATATATATTAAAAAAACACCTAAATGTTCTAAAACAATACTTCCACAATAGAATCACATAGGACCAAATGAGGTATGATGACGTGTATGCAACAAATGGTGATGCAATGTGGCTGACATCCCGCTGTGTAATAGCAACTCTTAACCAAAGAAAACTGATCCAGGTGATGAACAGTGAAAACACGAAATATGGCTACTCTCATCTAATCTAACTGAGTTGACTGCTTTTGAATTTGGTTCTTAAATGAAAGTTTGAGTTATGCTAGCATAAAAACTTTTAACTTTTAAACAGCAACTTGTATGCAGATACAATGTATATTTTAATTTTGCAAATGAGAGAATTGGTTTAAATATTTTAATATAAAATTCCACCAGGCTAAGGCCTTATACCAAGTTTCAGCCTCTAGCAACCTATTACGGCAGTGTTATAAACCACTGAAAATGGTTATTGTGAAAATGCTGACACAAGCTTAGCTATATACCATCATTGACAGGGCAGCATCATATTTTTTTAGAGAAATCAGATTTCTTTTGACTATTATCAGTCTTGAATTGGAGGCTGAATCTTCAATTTCTCATCTTGTTTCCACATAGTAAAATTAGGTGCGGTTTTTCCAATTGTTGGGGAAGGGGTGAAATGTAATGGGATTTATGGGAACTGTGTAATACTTAATCTCTCAGGAGAGTCTATATACATGCCTTGTTCTTTTTTTTATGGTTTATGAATACATGCATACTGTAAGTGTGTAATTATTACAGCACCTACTGTTACAGTAACTGAGCACTTTAATAATGCTATATTCTACTTTGTTTAAATCCTGAGTCAGCATACTGACAGCATACTGTCAGCACACACTGTCCCTTTCTACAGCCTTGGTTCTGGGGCAGGGTGTCTATTGAGAGAATATAACTATGCTAATCTTTGGTTGTATGTATGGGGAAACCACACACTATGGAGAACAGTGATAAAATATATTTTTCTGTGGGATGAGATGTACTGGAGACAAATGGCAGCGGTACATCTCTGAAGATATATGCTGTTTGAACCAAAGGTCTATTGAGGCAAAGCTAGCTTTATTCAGGTCAAGAGGATTATTGTGGAACCAGAATAGACAATTCCTCACTGAGATGTGACAGTTTTAGTATTTGTTCCCTTGTGAAATTAATATCAAATTGCAGTCACAGCATGACTTATCATCCAATTATCTTCAGGGGAAAGATGAAATCTGCATATTGGTTTCTGATATTTTGCCTTTGCACTTTGAGGATTTTCATATTGGAAAGAGGTGGGACGCAGTCCAAATCTGAATCCAAACTTTACTTTTTGTTCAATAGTGTATGGATTTGGGGTGTCTGCTTGGGCCTGTGCAAGGGGGACTCTAGCCTGGATCAAAATGCCTCCAAAGTTTTGGGTGAAAAATATGGCAGCTGTTTTGAGTGTTCAGTTGTGCCCATTTCTAATACTATATATTCTGACCAGAGGTTTTTTTGGTCTTTATTGGGGCAGTTGTTTATGTTGAGAGTCATGTTGGTCGCTGGATTTCATTATGTCAAGTTAGTGAACTTCTCTTCATATTGGGAATATCCTTTTTGGAGTACAGGAGTGCTCTTTTTAGTACAGATTCTTTAGTGTACAGCAATCTTCAAGTTTGAGAAGTCCGCTGAAATTCTCTTAATTAAAAGTTAGGTTTTTCCTGAGTCTGGGATGGGATAAGATAAGTTTCCACACAAAAGGTAGTTCTTTAATTTTTACTTGATCCTTACCTGTAATAAGCAGTGGTTATGGCCAGTAATTGCCCCATATGGGAGCCATTAGGCAGAAGGTAGCTGGGAGCTTCCAAGAACCCCCTTATTCAAAACCAGAATAAGCCCTTTGCTTTGCTTTGATATCTAAGAGGATGCCCCCTAGAGCTTGTCTGCTGCAGCAGCAAGAGGTAGACCAGCTGCTGCTGTGAAATAGGAAGAATGGCTTCACGGCTTCTTCCATTGGGCTGGTGGGTGAATAGTGGGCACGACCAAACATCTCCCTTCTTAGAAGCTTGCTGCAGTAGAGTGTTAAAGGACAGGAAGCAGTGAATTTCAAATACCCAGCATGGAGCAGCTGCCCCCAAGAAACAGGGAGGTAGAAACTCTGCCCAACCCATGCACATTTCCCTCCATCCCCCCCACACACACCATGCATGCACTTCAAAAAAAAAAAAAAATTGCTGGGGTGAGGAATGGGGTCCCTGGTATTATACTTCCTCCCCCAAAATGCTACCCTTTATAGTACTGTGGGCGTGGAACCTCAGGCTCTGTATGCTCAACTCTGCCAAATGGGGAATTCCTTCTCCCACTCCTCCAGAAGGGCATCAGTTAACCTTGAAAGTAGTGTGAAGGCCCAATCCTACAGACTTTACAAACACACACATCTCTTTGATGTCAGTGGGAGTTAACATTTTAAGTGGCACATGGGGGAGTTCCGTACATGGGACTTACACCAAATAGAGGTTATATTACGTAATTTGATTGACACATGGATTACTGTATAAAGGGCTTAATATAAGAATTAATCCTTGTGTTTAACTTACACCAAATAGCTTGGCTTTCTGAGAATACAGCTACTGATATAATTAAACTCACAACACAGTTGCCCTCTTGAAATTAAAGTAGATGCTTAAAATTAAATATTTTGATATTCTGCCCTTCCCCCCCCCCAATTAAGTGTAGTATATCCACAGTAGGCCTTCACTAACTTTTTTGACATTTCTCTGCTTTACATTGACTGGTTTTGATTGCTTTATGCATTCCTGCATACCATAAATCAGTTTTGTAGTGGGACATTCTGTAAATATCAGTGCTGTATATGGTGCCTTGCTGAATAATTTAAAATAGTCATCAAATTTCAGTTAAAATTTTGTGCTTGACCTTGGTTTATTTAGCTGCTCTTCTAGAATCATTGGAAATCCAGTTACAATGTGTTAAGTTGTATTAGTCTCTTTTTAATACAGAGGGTTACATTGTCATACTCTTCAGTGCTACTGAAGGAAATAATTAATAAATCAAAGTTAGCCATTCCTCACTGTTTCCTCTTTTATTTTGGAGATTGCAAGGACCATCTTCATTGTATGTTTTGGGCCAGTGCTGAGCAGACTGGTGCTTAATGGTAGAAATAATCAGTGAAATTCTTCAATTTTACTTGATTTACGAGGGTTGCAATATGTTTAAACCACTGCACAGAGTGTCTAAAGGAAGTGTAAGAGTTGATTAAAAAGGGCTATAGGGGAAAGAGTTCTTGACTTCCAGATTCAGTATGTTTTTCTTTTATACATTTCTGCAAGTTTCATCTTCTAAAACATATTCCTTTAGTGTGTTTAACCGTTCCAAATAATCGCCTACACTATTCTAGTGACATCTTCTATCCTTTGGTGCACCCTGTCTTATTTTGTGGTGTCTCACAGATTTTTTTTTTTTTTTGGTTCACTTCCCTGCCCCCATTTCCACACCAGCATCTGAGGACTTTTAACCTTACAGGATCAAGCCCTCAGTTTCCACTGGCTCATCATGAAGTGGTACTTAAGAATATGCTCCCATACCATGGTGTGTGGCATACTAGCATGCTAAGTTACTTCTAGGAATCAATATTTTATGATGGCCTGTGTTCCAGGTATACCTTTTACTTTGTTAGTTAGCAAGCTATTATTTGGCTACTAGAGTTTAACTATCTTAGGTGAGCCAGCTGCATCTTTATTCTTTTTTTGGACATCTGTAATGCAGTTTTTAGGCACTTCTGCAAATCTTCTATAGTGTGTAAAGTACATCCTTAATGAACAAATGAAGTTTTACTAAATAGCACGTCTTCATGCTGCTGTCAAAGTTCACATTGGTAAAGAGACAGCTGATTCAGAGAAAAATGTTTTCATTTGAAAATTGTTGCTACAGACCCTGAAGTATTTGTGGATGCTCTGTTACACAGTGTCAGGGAGTCAGATTCTGAACTGACTGTATGTGTGAAATGTCAGCCCAAATTAGCTTTCTCTGAGTTGTGTATAGAGGGAATGTAAAACTGATTTTACAGTTTAACCTACCATATATACTCGTTCATAAGCCGAATATTTTTGGTAAAAAAGTGACGCATCAAAGAGCAGGGGTCAGCTTATAAACGGGTCTACACCAAAATTTGATGATTTGAATTGAATATCTAATACATTGTTGTTTTGTGTACCTGGAGCATCTGCAGGCATGGAGCCCTCAGTTCCCTGTAGCCGCGTTTTGCTGTTCCCAGCCAATGGGAGCTGCGGGAAGTTGCGCCACTTCCCGCAGCTCCCATTGGCTGGAAACGGCAAACCGCGGCCACTGGGAGCTGAGGGGCTCTGTGTCTGCAGATGCTTCAGGTAAACAAAACATCCCGACCCACCTGCAGCTTACCCTGACTGGCTGGGAGCCGAAGTTTGCCAACCCCTGAAATATAGGGTCGGCTTATGAAAGAGTCATACAGTTTTTACCATTTTTACTTATCCATCTTGGGGGAGTTGGCTTATAAACGAACTGTCTTATGGTCGTGATGGATTATGATGGAAATAGGATAATTACTGAAATAATGGTAAAAATTAGTGTATTATAAAGTGCTGCAATTTTGATTGAATATTAAATCTCTCAAATCCAAATGTGATTTGAAAATGATTTTGAGTGTGAATTACAGTTCTTTGGATAGGTTTTGATAAGTTCTGAGGATGCGGAGGTATATATGTACAGTGTATGTATACTTGTGTTTAATATATTTAATTTGATTTCAAAATATTTTACTGTAATGTAAAACTGGGAAATAAATAGAACTATATTTGCTATGTAATTCTTCTACATTTTTTTGCGTTGTTTAAACTGATGCACTTGCTTCCTCTGTCAGAATTAAAACAAAAGGATGAGTGGTTGAGTTTTGTAACATGAGTGTGGATTCTCTCTTTTCACTTTAAACTGATATTTCTTTCTGACAAACTATAGAGTGGAGGCTTTGGATTTTGTAGTGCTTCATATGAAGTCTCACTTTATCTTTTTATATCTTCAATTTCAATAGAAAGATTGTGTGTTCTAATTAAGTTATTTGGGATGGTTGAAAAAGACCACATTAACCCCACGATGCTGAGTCAGGAACTCATGGTCTGCTAGTATTCAACCATACTTGGAGGCTAACAATGTGGCTTTGCAGGAGAAATAACATTATAGTATAAAAATACCATCTGGTAAAACTCCATAGTTTTTTAAAATTAGTCATTGGCTGTTGCTCTTTTAATAGAAAAGTTAATTGAGCAATTTTTTTAAATCAGGTGCTCTGTGGATGTGTATAGTCTTAAATCCCCACTGCAAGTTGGAGCAGAAGGCCAGTTGGCTAAAACAGCTGAAAAAATGGAACAGTGTGGATGTTTGTCCCTGGGAAGATGGAAACCATGGAAACGAGCTGCCCAATTTAACCAATGCTTTGCCTCAGGGTGCAAATGCTAACCAAGGTGAGTCTGAACAGATGCACTAATTGTAACCTATACTATAACCTGTATATTAATGTATCCCTACAAAATTCTACTTTCTTTCCTGGGACAAGTAACTTTCTCGCTCTTGGGAGTGGGAGTTGGTATGGACAAGTAAAGGGAGGACGAATACAGTTTTATAACGGTAGGTTAGCAAGGGGTGTGTGTGTGTGTGTGGGTGGGTGGGTGTGTGTTGGTGTGTGTTTAAATGTATTTACGAAATAAAATATTTCAAGACCGAGTCATCCCTAAATGTTCCCAACCCCTTTGTTTGTTTTATAAAAATGTTAGTTTTATCTATGCTGCATGTATCTAAGTACAAGTCATGAAATTAACTGAAATATAAAGTATATCATATAAACATTTTTGGTTTGGGTTTGGTTTGGCTTGCTCTTTAAGCTGGTATCACTGCAGACGTGCTTTTCTGAGCTTTTCTATATGTGGTTTTCTTCAGTTGTGAAGCTTTCATAGCTATTTAAAGAGATGCTACTGCAACTAAATGAAATTAGATGTGTTAAAATGAAGCATCTATTTGTGGGATCAGCCCTGTGGTTAACACTCTGCACTGACACAAGATCCCAGGTTCTATTCATGGGGCTGGGACTGCTGCAGGCAGGACACTGTCTTCTTGGAGAGGGGAGGTGTCTTGTTGCTCTGCAGTAGTCTCTATGGCTAATCTAGGAGAGATGTTCAACTTTGAAGAAAGTCCCATCCGGCCCTTCTTGGGCAAAGGATGCTGCTTTGCTAAGGACCAGGGTGGGGGAAATGTCCTCCATTTATACAAGTAAGAGCTCTATTTATATAAGAATATAATATTGCAATACAGAAACATGCATCTGGGAAGCCCCATGTCTACAATATTTGGAACACATATTGATTTCAAATTTATATAAAATGAAGGAAAATTTAATGCCTGCGGAAGAAAAAGATAAAAGCTTGGACTGGTGAGGTGTCTCCCTTGGGTCATTTGCAGTCTCTTGAAAGATACCTGTGAAGGGAATTGTAAAATTTCATTCACTTCCAGATTAACTTTTAATCTCCACCTGTAGCCAGGGAAAACGGGGGACATTCAGCACATAACTCCCTACAAAGATTTTTCTTGTTGGGTTTCCTAATGTCCAGCCCAATGTACGCTGATTTCAGCTCTGACTGACATCTTGGCAGCAACAGAATTCTGTTGCCACATGGAGTGCTCACATAGAAATTCATATCAGTGCTATGATTTGTAGTATACTATGTCTACTTTATTCCAAGTATTTTATACCTTTTTAAAAATTATTTAATATGACAAAGGTAACAACTATTTTAAAGTGTGTAGAATCATACCATGTCAGCTTTAAAAACAAAATAAAAAGCAACACTTTATCAGAGTCCTGCCCCAATACACTGACTGTAGATTCCAGCAGAGCTACATGGCTGAAGTGACAGGTAGAAGAAGCCAATGATACTAGCAGGACTGGACCTCCCAGGATCCAAGAAGAATTTGGGAGTGTGCTGAATTCCTCTTCGTGTGTTTAGTGGGAGTGTTCAATATACATTGCTAAAATAGAAGGCAATTTGACAGTTCTCTTTACAGAGCACTGTCTAGCATTAGTTTTAATGGATGTAGATCTTTTTCTTTTTTTATGAAGGAAAAGTGAATAAGTGGAATAAAAATCATCTGATTTATCTAGTATTTAGGATGTGAAAAATGTCATCTGCAGTCTGCTACTTAAGGAGACAGGGTACCATGAGTGTGAGGGGAGGAATTAGACAGCAAGACTGAAAAATATTGTGAATGATTTATTCAAATGTGAATAAATAAAAGCTGATGACCGCTTTCTGTATTTGTGAAAATGACAGATTCATCAAACAGACCGCATCGGACGGTGTTCACTCGAGCTATCGAGGCATGCGATCTCCACTGGCAGGACAGCCACTTACAGCACATTATCAGCAGTGACTTATACACCAACTACTGTTACCATGACGACACTGAAAACTCGCTCTTTGACTCTCACGGGTGGCCCCTCTGGCATGGTAAGTGGCTAAACCGGAAAGACGTTTCCATGACTTGCTGCTTTGTTCAGTTTCTGTGGCATTATTTTTGGGGGATGGTGGGAAGATGAATGGAAGGCCTGGAAATAGGAACAGAGCCTCCCTTCAAATACTGGTTCAGAAATAACCTTTTAAGTCCCTTCACGTAGCTTATAAATAAATAAATAACCTTTTGAGCAGCATTGTAAAATTGGGGGGGGCGCGTTACAGACATGAATGTACTTTTTTCTTCCAATTATGTTCTCTGTTTTAGAACATGTTCCTACAGCCTGTGCAAGGGTTGATGCATTACGATCTCATGGATACCCAAGAGAAGCACTGAGGCTAGCAATAGCTATTGTTAACACACTGAGAAGACAGCAGCAGAAACAGTTGGACATGTTCCGGGCTCAGAAGAAAGGTAAATGTAATGGCCTTTGCCCTTCTCTCTTCCCTACAAGGTGACCAGAAAACTAGTATGGAACTTTGCATGAGGAAACTGTATTAGAAGCTACAAAAGTGGCTATGACCTTTAGTAACTCTTCATTACCAGTTTATTTGGCCAGTGAGAAATGTAATGTTTTGGATGTCTAAGATTTTTATTAGAGTGTAAGCTCTTTAGGGCAAGGACCATATCTCCCTATCTCTTTTTGTAATATACTTAGCATAATTGAGGTCCTGATCCTGGTGAGGAGATTCAGGCATTATCGCAATACAAATATTGCTTTTGTGTAATCTTTTAAAAATGGAGCATTTTGTGTGTGGTTGCGTGGTTTGGGGGGTTTTTTGTTCCTCTCTCCCTAAGGAGAATTTAATTTGAGCAATGTATTTCTGCGACAGAAAGGATAACAAAATAATTGAAGAAATGCCTAGTGTAGAATGAGACTCTTAATAAGTTTTAGTGCTTGTGAAGGATGCTGGATTAATATAACTGGAAAGAAGTTCTCTAATCATTGCTGTCTGTGGTGTAACTTTGTCAGCACTGTCCTAGCAATGTACTTCATCCTTATTTTTGAAGGAATTATCTCATAAGGGTCTAGTCTCCGAAAGGCCTGTTCAGTCCTTGGCCACTCAAATTAATCTAACATTAAGATTAGAAGTAAAAGGGTGGCTTGGACCTGAACAGGCTTCCTCATATACAAGGAAGAAGGAATGGCTTTGTTAAGGAACAGGAATGGAAGCTAGGGATCTTAGTTCTATTCCTAGTTCTTCCAAGGAATCCTGCATTAAAGCTTGTTTTTTAGACTCTAGTCTCCATTTTTGCTTGCATATACCAGGGGTCAGCAACCTTTCAGAAGTAGCGTGCCGAGTCTTCATTTAGTCACTCTAATTTAACGTTTCGCGTGCCAGTAATACATTTTAATGTTTTTAGAAGGTCTCTTTTATAAGTCTATAATATATAACTAAATTGTTGTTGTTTGTAAAGTAAATTAGGTTTTTAAAACGTTTAAGAAGCTTCATTTAAAATTAAATTAAAATGCAGAGCTTCTCCCCCCCGCCCGGCAGTGTGAATGCCACTGAAAATCAGCTTGTGTGCCGCTTTTGGCACACGTGCCATAGGTTGCCTTCCCCTGGCATATACACCTGTGCATTGTGGATGCAGATACCTGTGTGTGATGTGTTTAAACTTTTTTAAGACCTGTGAAGGTGTTTGTACAGAAATAAGTGTGTGAGAGCATAAGCAGAGGACAGCTGGCTTGAAAATTTAACCTTCAATCTCTCTCTGCCTCAGTTTTCCTAACTGTAAAACCAGCCTAGCAGCACTTGCTGACCTTCGATGGGTTCTGTGAAACTACATTCATTTAATGTTTATACAGTATTTTGAGATTCTTAGATTAAAAAGCTCTATATGAGTGCAAAGAACTGTTACTATTACTTGGCAGAATTTTCAGTGAAACCTCATTATGTAACACATCTTCACTCAACATCCTATGGCTTTGGCATTTTCCAAACTGAGCTCTGTGTGTGTGTGTGTGAGAGAGAGAGAGAGAGAGAACCACTGGTGCTGCATAGAGAATCTGCTGGTGGTCTGCAAGCAGCTGACTAGTCACATAGTACTGGTGTTTCTCGTTTCCAGCTGCTAAATTGCCCAACTAGACAGCTAAAATACACTAAATTATTTTCTAACATTAGTTTTCCATGTAAGCAATTGCTGCAGTTGCCATAGGGATGTTATTGTCCATGAGACAGTTGCTGCAACATGTGGTGCACACTGTGTAAGAACAGCTGAGAACACTGTTTTCGTTTGAGATGTCTTTTTCTTTTTCTTTTTTTTTTTTTTTTAAATGTTGCAACTCTTGCTTTTTTCCCCCTTGGGCTTTTTTAAAAAAAAATACTTTAGAGCACTCAGAAATGTGCTAGACATCTCCCATATATGCAAGTAAAGACTCGACTCCTGCCCATAGAGTTTTTTGTTTTAGGCCCCAGTTCCATAGACACTATAAGTATGCGTGTAGGTTTATTCTCGCCATTGTAGTCCCACTGACGTCAATCGGATTACTCCAATAGAATCATAGGACTGGAAGGGACTCGAGGTCATGTAGTCCAGGTCCATGCACTGATGACAGGACTCAGTATTATCCACCATACCTGACAGGTGTTTGTCTAACCTGTTCTTAAAAATCTCCAATGATGGAGATTCCACAACCTCCCTAGGCAATTTTTTTCAGTGCTTAACCACTGACAGTTAGGAAGTTTTTCCTGATGTCCAACCTAAACCTCCTTTGCTGCAATTTAAGCCCATTGCTTCAGAGGTTAAGGAGAACTGGACAGTACTCCAGCTGAAGCCTAATCAGCGCAGAGTAGAGCGGAAGAATTACTTCTCATGTCTTGCTTACAACACTCCTGCTAATACATCCCACATGAGTAGAGTTAAACATGTGGATATGTGATTGGAGGATTGAAGCCTTTGTTGGTTGTGACACTGCAAGTGAAGATCATAAACAGACAAGAATAGGTATAATCAAGTACAAGGGTGTCATTCAGAAGGCAGAGAGGTTACTAATGTTGGCATGTGGAAGTCTAAATGGTTACAATAATCTTTTTTGGTTTAATCTTTACTTTCACACACACTGCTTGTTGGTGGAATAATTGTTTTATTTTCTTAGTATGTTATTGATTACAATAAACGTGTCAGTTGAGTCCCAAAAAAAGTCCACCTGGTCATGTCTTTCAGCTTGAAAATTTTAATTTCTGAGCTGTAGCTGTGCTGCTTGAATAGCTTCACAGATCAGATAAGTAAAAAGCAATCTTTCCAGCATTCGAAAGCTTGACGGTGTGTATTAAGCATGATCAATCTTAGAGATGACACTTTTCCTGTGAAATGGGACAGGAGGAGTTGCAGCTGCAAAGGTATTTGGAGTGGAGAAATGGAGCACAATTATTACACTCAGTGGGTTTTTTATGCAGTTACATATTTTTACCAATATGGCCTTTAATCTCACGTATTTACACAGTACATACATGTCCAGGGGAACCGTAAGTTTAGAATTGCAATCAAAAGGAAGCCACTGTCATGGGAATGTCTGCTCCTAGAAAAGGAATTTGGGGACCCTATAACCTCTATTACCACAGCTGTACTTCCTTCAATTCACTGTGCTAAACAGTAATTTTTTTCATGCTCTGATTGATTGATAGTTGACAGCTATGAAACAAAGTATCCATGGAGGAATTTGTTGCCTTGAATTTAAGAATGACAAGAAACCACACTTTGTCAATTTAAAGGGCAGTTTTTTCTTGTATACAATACCTCATTTAAACCCTTGACTCTGTTTTTTCAAAGAAGCTGTCATCCTGAGTTTATTACTTTAATAAATATTTAGATGTAAGATAAGCTCATATTTTATTTATGAAAATGGAAGACTTTAAAGTATTTTTATTATTTCTTTCAGCTCTATCAGATTCACTTAGAATATAAAAATGGTGCTGCAGTGTTTCTGGATGAGGAAACTGAAATTGCCATTTATCTCACAGAAGTGTTTCCTCTTTACTGTAACTTTTCAGCAAAGATGCTTTCTCTCGCTACTCCCCCCACCCAGGGGACTACATGACTAGCAAATAAGAGTTTTCAAAAAGACACTAGGGTTGGAATTTCTGACCCATAGTGCAACCCTCTGGAGCATGTGGAAAGTAGAGCTGTGTGAGAGCTTCATTCATTTTCCTTTACATGTTTATGAGGGACAGCAAATAAGTAGTCAGAAAAGTACTACTCTGTTTGTTTATTTCTGAACACAAACTACTGTGAATTCTATGGATGCTGGACAGAGTGCCCAGGATAATGTCTTGTTTTAGTGTTAATTGCTAAAACTCACCTATCATCATTTTATATTTATCAAATTTTCCTGATGTAGAACTTCTCCACAAAGGAATAACCTCAATAACTAATCTTGAAGGCTGGGTGGGGCACCCATTGGATCCAGTTGGCACCCTCTTCAGTAGCCTTATGGAAGCCTGCAGGGTGGATGATGAAAGCTTCCATGGCTTCTCAGACTTCACAGGTAAAACTGTTTTTAGGTCTATGTTGTTTGTTTCTTGAGAAATTTTGAGCATTTTATTTCCTTTCCTCTTCAAATTAACTTTAACTTTAAGGAAATATTTGCTTCAGAGCAGAGTATTCCCTATCAAAACATGGGAGACAGTGCTTGAAGAAGTAAATATTTTTTAATGAACTTTAACTGAAAACCACCTTAAACATTGCTAATGATTATTTCAAGCTTGAAGAATGCGTGTCTTTTATGCTTGAAATATCTCTTTAATAAAACTTGGTTTGTTGCTTTGGATGAGAAAATACTAGATCCCCGTTCTAAGAAATTACTGGAAGAATCTAAAAATGATGGTATACCTAGTGTAATGTATGCTGTTTTACAGGGTGATCTTCTAGAACTAACATATAATGAGTTATGTCAGCGGTAGAAATGGGCAATTTTTGTTTTGGTGAATACAAAATTTGCTGAAAAAATACATTTTTCTGTGCATATGGATTTGGGTTGAATTTCACAAATAGTTTTGGCCAAAAAAAATCTGCAAAAATTTTTTTCAAAAAGGTTGATGTGTTTCATTTTGACACTTTCAAAAGCAAGAGTTTCAACATTTCATTTTTAATCAACAGTTCTGAAACAATTTTGGTTTTTCATTTGGGTGAGAAAAATCTAAAAAAATCAGTTTAGGTTTAAAAACTAAACTAAGTTTTGTGTGTGGATTTTTTGATTGAACTAGGTTTTTCTTCAGTAAACTTCTAATCCTGCACCATCTACTTCTAGAAAAAAAAATTAAATTTAGAAAGGTAAAAATACAGCAAATATGTTTAACAACAAATCACTTTCATGATATGCTTTCTAGCATATGGTCTCCCAAGAGCAGTATCCCTTTTCATTGCTACAGTTTTCTTCCACTTTCCTATAGCTATTTGTCCAGATATATTTTGTGTCTGATGTAGCTTGTAAGCTGCTTGGGGCAGGGACCATATTTTGTAATATGGTGTATCTGTGAAGCTCCATGCAAATCTTTGGTGCTATAGAAGAAAATAACAAGCACACTATAATATGAGAATGAAATGTTAAACAATTTTATACAAACATAATAATGCATTTATTTGTAACTTGTTTGAAATTGAAATTTTATATGTTACCCTTGCTAAGGAACAAGTTGAGTTTAGAGACATTCTGAAATATAATTTACCATATAATAAATAATTGTCTTAATTTTAAAAAATGTATAAATATCTTCATCAGTGATTTATCTAATGTCATAGAGAGTATATTCACAAAGTTTGTGGACGATACCGAGCTGGGAGGGGTTGCAAATGCTTTGGAAGATCTGGACAAACTGGAGAAATGGTCTGAAGTAAATAGGATGAAATTCAATAAGGACAAATGCAAAGCACTCCACTTAAGAAGGAACAATCAGTTGCACACATACAAAATGGGAAATGACTGCCTAGAAAGGAGTACTGAGGAAAGGAATCTGTGGGTCATAGTGGACCACAAGCTAAATATAAGTCAACAGTGTAACACTGTTGCATAAAAAGAGAACATCATTCTGGGATGTATTAGCAGGAGTGTCGTAAGCAAGACACAAGAAGTAATTCTTCTGTTCTTCTCCACACTGATTAGGCCTCAACTGGAGTATTCTGTCCAGTTCTGGGTGCCACATTTCAGGAAAGATGTGGCCAAATTGGAGAAAGTCCAGAGAAGAGCAACAAAAATGATTAAAGGTCTCGAAAACATGACCTATGAGGGAAGATTGAAAAAATGGGCTTTGTTTAGTCTGGAGAAGAGAAGACTGATAGGAGACATAACAGTTTTCAAGTACATAAAAGGTTGTTACAAAGAGGAGGGAGAAGAATTGTTCTTCATCTCTGAGGATAGGACAAGAAGCAATGGGCTTAAATTGCTGCAAGAGAGGTTTAGGTGGGACATTAGGAAAAAATTCCTAACTGTAGGGGGGTTAAGCACTGGACTGAATTGCCTTGGGAGATTGTGGAATCTCCATCACTGGGGATTTTTGAGAGCAGGATAGACAAACACCCTGCCAGGGATGGTCTAGATAATATTTAGTCCTCTGAGTGCACGGGGCAGGATTAGATGACCTTTCGAGATCCCTGCCAGTCCTATGATTCTATGACTAGCAAGCAGATGGATGGTCAAAAAATCATTGACTGTGATTTTGCTAATGGATTTGCAGGAGCAGATCCTACA
This sequence comes from Lepidochelys olivacea, assembly GCF_965140295.1. Taxonomy (NCBI): domain Eukaryota; kingdom Metazoa; phylum Chordata; order Testudines; family Cheloniidae; genus Lepidochelys; species Lepidochelys olivacea. The sequence continues at coordinate 39,668,570 of NC_140415.1, forward strand.
TGGATTCTTACTAACTTCAGTGAAAATCTATGAAGATGTAAGGGTCCTCTCCTTACCAGCCCTTTGCAGGATCAGGGCTTGGGTAGTTACTGAACGGGGTGAAAACTAGGAAATTCAAAGTGCAAGCTGCTATTTCAGCCTTATGAACAGAAAGTTGGGACAGTTGCTATTTTTCATAACCGCATCACTTTAGTATGGAATCTCTCCTTCTTTCCTGAGTTTCCTGGCTTTTGGAAGTTATTGCAACTTTAATGTGTTTTCAGTATAGACGCATGGCTTCATTTTTAAATGACGGTTGCATGCATTTCTGTCCTAAACAATTGAATGGAAGCTCCCTATTGATTTACAATAGGGCAGTGTTCTTTTATCTTAACCTTTTAAAAGATATTTGAAAATAGATGGTTACCAAAACAGAAGAGTGATTTTTAGTGGCACCTTTCAAAGTTTATACAGTAATTCACTTTTTAAAAATTTTTAATTAAAATAACTGGTAAAAGAAATGTTTGAATGTGAGACTGCAGGCCAATTATTGATGAAAATTGTTTGTGATGTATTATTTGTTTTGTAATCCTTTACAGAGAACATGGGGCAGTGCAAATCTCTAGAGTACCAGCACCTGCCTTCACACAAATTCTTAGAAGAAGGGGAATCTTACTTAACGCTGGCTGTGGAAGTAGCATTGATAGGTCTGGGGCAGCAGCGAATAATGCCAGATGGCTTGTATGCACAAGAGAAGGTTTGTCGAAATGAGGAGCAGCTCATTTCTAAGCTACAGGAAATTGAATTGGATGATACACTGGTGAAGATCTTTCGAAAGCAAGCAGTCTTCCTATTAGAAGGTAGCTTGAAATAGATTGTAACTGTTTCTTTAAACTTTTGTAATTTTAAAAAAAAGTATTCCTGTGGGAGTTGACTTATGTACTTATTTTAAGATTTTTTTTAGAAGTATAATCACTCCAGTTAAAGATCTTCCTTCAAGCCTCTAATCATAAAATCTAAAGTACTTCAAAATATTGCATCATTGAAAAGATAAAGCATCTTGCTGACCTGTTGTTCCTTGCATTTCATTTTTATTGCATTTGTGCTTCAAATTAAATTTTAAGTTATTCATAGTTTTGGTGTCTGTTTTGGTGTCCTAATGATGCAGTTCAGGCTTACAAATGATAAAGGTATTGACGATTATCAATTGTTCTCTGGTAGCAAGATTCTAAATATGTCACTTGCAGTCTGACAAAGTACTGATAGCCTTCTAAATGAACAAGGGTTTTATTGCTGTCCAAGACTAAATGGCTCAAATGATTCATTTGAGACAATTGGTGCAGAAACTGAATATTATGCATTTTGGATATAGTTATGATAAAAGTGATGTATTCATAAGTTCATATCATGTCTAGTCAAACATAAAAAGTATTAGTATTTAGGGCTTGATTTTGAAAAATAACCTCTGATTTGTTGACTGAAATTTTGTGGAGAAAAATAATTGTATCACTTAAGTATCATATCTGTTATCTGCAACCCAATTAAGTGCTGAAAGTGTGCAAAATTGCATACACATTTACTTGTATGCTTTTGAGACTAAGACTTTGATTTTTAGAAAGGCCTAAAATATATTACTTTAAGCTCCTTTTTAGTGAGCAGGTCATGGTTTTTGTACTTGTTGGAAAGAGCATCAAAGGAAATCCTTGAAACATAGAAATGTAGGGCTGGAAGGGACCTTAAGAAGTATCAAGTCCAGCTAACTGTGCTGAGGCAGGACCAAGCAATCCTAAACCATCTCTGACAGATGTTTATCCAACCTGTTATTAAAAACCTGATGGGTATTCCACAACCTACCTTGGAAGCCTATTCCAGCACTCAACTACTCTTTTTAATTAGTTTTTCCTAGTATCTAACCCAAATCTCCCTTGCTGCAGATCAAATCCATTACTTCTTGTTCTGCCTTCCGTGGACATGGAGAACAACTGATCAGCCCTTTTTATAACAGGTCTTAACATATTTGAAGACTGTTATCAGGTCTCCCCTCAGTCTTCTTCTGTCAAGACTAAATGTGCCAGGTTTTTTAACCTTTCCTGATAGGTCAGGTTTTCTAAACCTTTTATCATTTTTGTTGCTCTCCTTTGGGCTCTCTCCAGCTTGTCCCCATGTTTCCTAAAGTGTGGTGCCCCGAACTGGACACAGTAGTCCAGCTGAGGTTTCACCATTGTTGAACACAGTGGGACAATTACCTCCCATGTCTTACAGACAACACTCCTGTTAATACGCCCCAGACTGATGGGCCTTTTTGCAACTGGATCACAGTATTGACTCATTCAATCCACTATAATCCCCAGATCCTTCTCAGCAGGACTACCACTACCCACTTATTCTCCATTTTGTAGTTGTGCATTTGATTTTTCCTAAGTGTAAAGTACTACACTTATCTATATTGAATTTCCTCTTGTTGAATTCAGATCAGTTATCCAGTTTGTCAAGGTCACTTTGAATTCTAATCCTGTCCTCCAAAGTGCTAGCAACCCCTTCCAGCTTGGTGTCATCTGCAGATTTTGTAAGCATAGTCTCTACTCTATTATCCAAGTAATTAATTAAAATATTGAGTAGTATCAGACCCAAGACTGACTCCTGCAGAACCTCACTACACAAATCGTCCCAGTTTGGCAGCAAATCATTGATAAGTATTCTAAGTATGGTCTTTGAACCAGTTGTACACCCACCTTATAGTAATTTCATCTAGACTGCATTTCCTTTAGGTTGCATACGAGAATGTCATGGGACTGTATCAAAAGCCTTACTAAAATCTAGGTATATCACATGTACTGCTTTGCCCCATCCACTAAACCAGTAATCCTGTCAAAGAAGGAAATTAGGTTGGTTTGGTATGACTGGTTTTAGACAAATCCATTCTGGCTATTCCTTATTACCCTATTATCCTAGGTGCTTACATATTGATTGTTGAATAATTGAGGAGTTGTAGGGATAATGTGAATATTCAGTGTTTGCATGAGGGCCCGGTGATTAAAGTTGAACAGAATTTTTTGGGTGAAACTTTTTTACAGCAAAATGTAGGTTTGAGTAGAACAAAACATTTTGTGAATTCATATCTAATTGGTTGCATTGTTTTTTGTTGGAAAATACCCTATACATTTTGAAAAATTTAAGCATTCCCTTTGTTCATTTTTTTTTAACCAAAAGATTTCAGCTTCTCATTTGAATTTAATTTTTAAAAAGGTAAAATGAACTCTTTTGTAATGAAGTTGGTCAGCCCAAATTTTTGGTCATTTTGGTCAGCCCAAACTGAAACCCAGTTTTTTTTTGATTTCTTGGTTTGTTTAGTGAAGCAAAAAATCTGTTGTTCTCACAACTCTACTGGTGATGGCTGTTGGGGAAAGCCTGAGGGCTGAATATTTAAATCTGGGTGCTAAATTCATTGCCTCAGAACAATGAGAAAAGCTTTTCATGCAGATGGTAAGCAAGTTTGTCTCCTGAAAAATACTTTGAATGAAAGATTACACATGAGAATCCAGAGCAATACACTATTCCTCCTGAGGCTGCACTAAATCCCAGTCTCTGACAAGTCAGAAGAGCCAGAATTGTTGCTGGCTGGTTCTGGAATCCTCTCTCCCCTCCTCATCTCATATTGCTGTGGAACTGCAAGGCTACTGCTGGCCTTTGGATGTAGTAACAGGAGATCTGCCAGGATCTGTGGCAGACATGGTTTCTGTACTTCCTGTACCACCTTTCCATAGCTTGGCCTCTATGAACAGTGGAACTACACCATTTACTTAGTACTGGGACCTCTTGTGACAGAATGGCTTCTCAAGCTTTCCCTGGTGTCTGTTACACACTTCTGTGAATGAAAGGATAGGCTTTCAGATCATTGTTTCTCGTCATGATTTCTGAGAGCAATAAGCAAGTGGTCATAGCAGGAAATCTGTAGAGGTTAAATGAATAGCAATATGCTTCTCTAGTACACAGTTACGAGGAGCGGGTAAGGAGCTCTTGCATTGTTGTGTGCTGGAAAATCCTGACTGCAAAGAGTTCAGTACATTCAAACAATTTAGGCACAACTAATGTCAACACACAAAGAAAAACTGAAGTGATTTAAGATTTTAATCACATCAGTTGTGTTTAGTGAGTCTTTCTTCATAATTAGCTTTAACAAAAAAGAGTTAGTAAAGCAATAGGAAGATGACCTTTTGGATGTTTAACGTAGATTAATTCACACTGTATGTAGCTACCGTTTAAGTGCATGGAAAAACAGGAGACTAAAATTTGTTGCAAGGTATATTCTGTTTTAATTTTTTGCTTAATTTAACTGCAAGTCTTCAGTGTTGCTGAAGCTTCTGATTTTTATCAAGAATCTTATGATATTTGGTGGATGTCAACTGGAAACTGATCTTTTGGGGGCTCACTGTAAAATGTGTTCCAGTCTCCTCTTGATGGTGCTTGAGAAATATTAACTGTTTTAAACAAAATTTGAACAGTAACTTCTTCCTGTTGCTGACTGCCATTCTAATATTGGGGAGTCCCCATTCTTGGTGTGAAAAATATACTTTTCTGTAAAATGGTTACTGCCTAAAGTAGTCTCGCTTAAACTGCAGATTTTAATTAAAAACTTTGGGAAAAGAATTTTAAATACATCTATAAATTTAGAAGTGTTCTGTGACCCATGGACTGTCTGAATCCTACAATAAGCCCAACAGGATACCTCTTCTTTTATGTTTTTATTTAGCACTGACAAAGCAAGAGCTTAGATCTGATCATTTGTAAGGCCCCCATGCTACCATGACTATTGGAATATTTTCCCTTTGAGTTGGACATTTTTTCTTTCTGGGCATATTAACGATTTATAATTTAAACCCGTTTTTTAAAAGGTCCAAAAAATGGTGGTGTGTGTTCGACAATGTGTAAAATCTGTCCCCTCTCTCTCTCTCTCACACAGCTGGACCATATAGTGGTTTAGGCGAAATCATCCATCGAGAGAGTGTTCCAATGCACACATTTGCCAAGTATCTCTTCACCTCTCTCCTACCTCATGATGCTGAATTGGCATACAAAACTGCACTGAGAGCCATGCGGTATGTATTCAGACCTCCTCTAAAAAAAGAAAAACAAAAATCCAAGTCAGAAAAAATTGCTGTAAACTGATTAACCCCAAAGAAGGAAGGCCTGATGATTGAAGGCAGGGAGTCAGACCTGTGTTCTAATACCATCTCTGTTACACTTAGGATAAATTACTTTAATCTCTGTGCCTCAGTTTCTTCATCTGTAAAAGCAATTAATATGTGCAATAATTACTGCCTACCTCAGAGGTGTTGGGTAAAATCAGTTATTTGTAAACTGCATTGAAATTCCCACTCTTGCTGCAGTGTTGCAGACACCGAATCATCTTTTTAAAAAAATGACCACAATGACTGATGCAATCATGCTCTCCCTCTTGTTGATCTGGATGCTATGTGAAAGGTAGTTGCGGGGGTCATGACTCCAACAGCTCAAATTTACTTCATCCTTGAAGGTAGCAGGTCTCAGGACCTTCTTCTGTCTAGTCTGTTCTGCGGTTTATTTCCCCAAACCCTTTATTGTTTTACAAATTCATTTTATGGAGTTGATTTTAAAATACCATTATTTTTTTTTAAAAAATGTATCTGCTGGTGTGTAATCCAGACCAGTTTTCTTTTTTGTCTGCTTCATTACCAAGCAATCTTGTACAGATCCAGATAGAAGATAGGAATGAGATGGGAACTAAATTGGATGTCAAGCCGCTAAAAATATCTGAAGGACTGGTATCCCAGTTGCTTTCAGTATTTGGGAGAAAGGGCATGCCTAAGGAAGTGCTCGGTTTGTTTTGGCTTTACCTCTCAGGGCAGCTGTGAGTATGAATGGCTAAATTCATATTTTCCATTCTGAGTACAGTGAAAGAACTGGCCTCATCTGGATTGCCATGGATCCAATACTACCTGAAGTTGAAGGAACTGGCTACCAGAAATGAAACCTGTAGAGAAATTTAAGCACTGGTTCTTACAAGTAGAATCTATGAGGGTACAATTGTCAGGTCATAAAAATACAACTATAGAGGTTATGCTCCTGGTCTCTGGATCCAAGATAGTGAGAATTGGTTGCATGATGTTGAAGGCCACAAAATCTAAAGGAGTAATAATGAGTCATTTCAGCAACCTGCACAACTGGTCAAATATCATTTTGGGTCATGGTTTAGAGAGGTTTGACACAATAAATAATTGCTTGCTGAACCCAGTTCCAGAACACAAAAGAAGAGAGGATGCTCTTGATTTAGTCCCAAGCAGTACATATGAGTTGGTTCCAGAAGTAAAACAAAGCTGGAAGGCAAGCAAAAAAGTGTATTGGTGACAAGCTGCAAGAATTTACTTTAGCCGAAAGGATGCTCTTCAAAATGTAGAGTAGAAAGAAAAACGAACTAGGACAGGTAAGTCTAGGTTGGGGATTGGAATTTCTCAGAAATTGCTGAACAAATTGCCAGACACAAACAGATTCATTCTTAATTGTCACTAAATTTCATTCTTAGTTTATAAGCTCTTCAGGGCAGGGACTGTCTCTTCTTGTTTGTACAATGCCTAGTACAACAGAGCCATGATTCTAACTGGGGGCCTCTGGACGTTACTGCAACACAAACACTTTAATAGTAATCAGAAGTATGAAGTCTGCAAAAGAACCACTAGGAATGTCATCTATCCTAAGTCTTTTGTCTATGTAAAGTACTCTGGTGCTTACTTACCTTTTAAAAATAAATAAAAAAGATTCTGGGGGGCGAGATGATGGGATCCCAATGTGCCCATCCTTTTTTTGCTTCCCACAGATCGCTCAGTGACTTTCCCTTCAGTAGATACCACAGTCTAGCTTCTTTACAGTGTTTCACTCCATTGTCCTTTAAACATACTAGTGCAGTTACAGTATTTACATCCCCCCACTTTACTACCCCTCCTCCAACAGGTGGAGGAAGGTGTCTCCTCCCAGAGAACTCCCTTTCATCAGGCCCTGTGAGCCTTTTCTTTTCTTTTCTCTTTTCCCTCTCTGTCTCCTGCTTCTCCCCTCTTGAACTTTCTTCCTGCACTCATTTATCCATGGGCTAATTAGGTCATTCGTTATCCAGCCCCAGTCTAGTCTGGTAATCAGGAACTCCTCTCCTTAATCAGGCCCTCCCTGGGGCCTGATTGGTTAAACGATGACCAATCTCTGATTCCCAGTTCAGTCTCTGATTCCCAGTACTCTGTCACAGGCAGTAATGGTCTTTAATTCCCAGAAACCCTTACCAGGCTGTGTACCATGTTCACTGGTTAGTGCAATTAAAGACAGACCTATAAAACTAGATGAGCTCAGTTAGGAAGGGACAACCAGCAAAACTTTGCAAAAGAAAATCACTTCTTACATTGGATTTCCTTGCAGCTGCCCAATAAATAGAAAAAAGAACCTATTCATATTAATGTATTTGGACTATCAAAAAGTGTTTGACAAAGTCCCTCACAAGATGTTAATGAAGCTAAGTGGTCAAAAGATGAAATGTGAAACTTCTGCCATAGATTAGGAACTGGCTAAGAGAGAGAGAAAACTGAATATGATTAATTGGTCAATTTTTAACATGAAATGAAGATAATGTGGGATGCCCAGGGATTCATACTAGGATTGGTGCTTACCATGTTTAACCATGATCTGGAGAAAGCGTCAAACTGTGAAATGGCAAGAACTGCAGATGACACAAATTTAGGTTAGAGAAGCCAGGAATGACAGGAGGCTGGAGCTAAACTCAATGACTGCTTAACTCTGACAGATGAAACTCAGTGTATTAGAGTAACAATTTGAATTATTTATACCCAGTTCTAAACTAGGGCCTGGTCTACATTACAGAGTTAGGTCGACGTAAGCTGCCGTACATTGATGTAATTGTATCAGTGTACACACTACAGCCTTGCTCCCACTGATGTAAGTACCTTGCTACACTGATATCATAACTCCACCTCCATGAGAGGCATGGGGCTTATGTAGGTGTAGTTACGGTGACACAGTGTCTGTGCATTACTTACATCATCTGTTGGCTGCTGCTGTTGTCAATTTCACGGCTCTGTGACAAGAAAGCCCAGTGCTGGTGGTTGGCTCTAGCTAGAGCCCGGCTGCCCCCCATCCCGACTCCCCTCTTTCAGCTGGGCTGCTGCCCATGCTCCCCACTGGGAACCCTGCTGCCCCCAGACTCTCCATTTCCAGCCTGGCTGCTGCCTGGGCTTCCCACATCTGGCTCTCCACTCAGGGAGGCGAGAAGCCCGGGCAGCTGTCTCCCACTCCTGGTGGGGAGATGCACTGAGCTAAGAGCCCTGGCTTTCAGTTCCCCCCCACACTGCCCCTCTTCAGTCGGTGGAAGCGCTCCTGGTGAGGACATGTACCTCCAACAGAGGGAGGGTAGCGTGAACGTCAGCCACCGTAGTAATTACTGTTTGTAGGGTAGACATGCCCGAACTATTTGCTGGAGAGGGGAATATGGATGCCATTGTGCGCCAGTCAGTGAAATCTAACAATGTGCAATAGTAGTTAGAAAACTAAACAAGCTGCTAGGCTGTAGTAAGAAAGAGAGAAAGTTTAATATTGAAAATATTATGTCGCTATTATGTGAATCAGCAGTGAGTCCTTCTTTTGCATATTGTGTTCAGTTCTGGTCACAGCATTTAAAAATACTGGTGAGCTGTGTGTGTGTGCATTTGAGAGTGAACTCCTGAGTGCTTGACTCTACAACTCTTAAATATTTTTGGATGTTGTAGCAATATAGTTTGGAGATGAGATGGGGTGTGGAGGAAGTAACCTGTTAGAGGTATATAAAATAGGAAATGGTTTACTCTGTAGTAAACAGAGAGCTCCTACTTTTATTTATTTTTATTTATTTATTGTTAAATAGAACAAAGGGCACACAAGGAAATTCAAAAGTATCAAATTTAAAATAGGTAAAACAGGATACCTTTTTTTTATACAATGCACAATTAATCTAGTTGAGCTCACAGCCACAAGATATATTGAAATTAAGTGCTTTGCAAAATTCCAGAAAACCCTAGACATTTATATAAATATTATTCATAGGTAATTTTCATGGGATTAATAAAATAAGGGATATAAGCCCTCAAGTTTCTGAACATTAGGAATGGCCATACTGAGTCAGAACAATGGTCCATCTAGCTTAGTATCTTTTTCTGACAGTGGCCAGTGCTGATGCTTCAGAGGGAAAGAACAGAACAGGGCAGTTTCAAGTGATCTGTCCACTGATGTCTAGTGTCAGCTTCTGATAGCTGAAGGCTTAGGGACACCCTGAGCATGAGGTTAACAACCATTCATGAACCTGTCCTCCATCTAATTCTTTTTTTAACCCAATTATGCTTTTGGCCTTCAACACCTCCTGGCAACAAGTTCCACAGGTTGACTATGCATTGTGTGAAGAAGTACTTCCCTCTCTTTTAAACCTGCTGCCTATTAATTTCATTGGGTGGCCCTTAGTTCTTGTGTTTATGTGAATGGGTAAATAATGCTTCCCTATTTACTTTCTCCACATCATTTGTGATTTTATACACCTGTCATATCCCCTCTTAGTCATCTCTTTTTTAAGATGAGCAGTTCGTCTTTTTAATCTCTCCTCATATGGAAGCTGTTCCATACACCTAATCATTTTTGTTGCCCTTTTCTGTCCCTTTTCCAATTCAAAAATATCTTTTTTTGAGATGAGGTGACCAAAACTGCACACAATATTCAAGGTGTGCGCATACTATGGATTTATATAGTGGCATTGCTATGTTGACTGTCTTATTGTCTGTCCTTTTCCTGAGAGTTCCTAACATTGTTAGCTTTTTTGACTGAGGCTGCACATAAAGCAGATATTTTTCAGAGAACTATCCATGATGACTCCAAGATCTTTCTTGAGTGGTAAAAGCTAATTTAGAGCCCATCATTATGTATGTATAGTTGGGGTTATGTTTTCCAGTGTGCATTACTTATCAACGTTGAATTTCATCTGCCATTTTGTTGTCCAGTCATCCAGTTCTGTCAGAACCCTTTGTAACTTTTTGCAGTCAGCATTGGTCTTAACTATCTTGAGTAATTTTTTATCATCTGCAAATTTTGCCACCTCATTGTTCACCCTCTTTTCCAGACCGTTTATGAATATGTTGAACATCACAGGTCCAGTACAGATCCTGGGGGACACTGCTATTTACCTTTCTCCACTTTGAAAACTGACCATTTACCCCTACCCTTTGTTTCCTATCTTTTTAACCAGTTGCTGATTCATGAGTGGACCTTCCTTTTTATTCCATGACTGCTTACTTTGCTTAAGAGCTTTTAGTGTGGGACCCTGTCAAAAGCTGTCAGAAAAGTCTAAATACACTATATCAACTGGATCACTGTGGTCCATGTCCTTGTTGACGCTCTCAAAGATTTCTGATAGATTGGTGAGGCATGATTTCCCTTTACAAAAGCCATGTTGACTCTTCCCCAACATATTGTGTTTATCTGTGTCTGATAATTTTCTTTACTATGGTTTCAACCAATTTTTCTGGTATCAAAGTTAAGCTTACCAGCCTGTAATTTCCAGGATCACCTTTGGAGCCTTTTTTAAAAAAAAAAAAAGGGGGGGGGGAAGGGGGGAGTGTTACATTAGCTACTCTCCAGTCATCTGGTACAAAGTCTGATTTAAGCAATAGGTTACATACCATAGTTAGTAGTTTTGCAGTTTCCTTCAGAACATCTGGTCTTGTTGACTTATTACGGTTTAATTCATCTGTTTATCTGGGCATAAGTGAACCCCTAATAGCCTAGTACTTAAGGTACAGGAGACTTTCTGATGCCCCAAGAGAAAGTTTAGGAGACTAGAACAGTTGGGTTGCACGTCCGCTTCTGTTGCTGCTCTGTCACTTTGAACAGTGAGCTATCAAGCAGTTATTGCTAGGGATCGCTTTTACACCTGAGGTTAAGTTGTTCCCTTCATGTGCTCTCTGCCTGATGAGAAAAGCAAAGAACTAAAGTCCATCATGGAGGGCCAGAATATATCTCAACACAAGTGATGTACAATGTATTCGGCACTTCAGCAAGATCAATGTCAACAGCTGTAAAACATCTTTTTGAGTAAGGATCTTGGACTTCCCCCAGAAGCACAAGTCATGGTTGAAGGCTTGATTTTTTTAAGATATTGACCTTTTGGGATGGAAAAACAGATAAAATACTGGAGAGATTCAAGAAGACCAAGTTGACAGCCAAATCGTTGGGGATCCAACCACCTTTCAGCATGAGACATCCTTTAAGTCTGAGAGGCAATTCCTACCTGCTCAATCACCACCTCAGTACAAACAGTACTAAAAAGGTCCTCTCCTTGAGTTCCATGCAGATAAGCATTGCAGGGGCTTTATTAATAGTAAAGTAGAACGTCAGAGTTATGAATTGACCAGTCAACCACACACCTCATTTGGAACCGGAAGTACACAATCGGGCAGGAGTAGAGACCAAAACATACAGGACAGTACTGTGTTAAATGTAAAGTACTAAAAAAAAAAAGGGAAAAAGCCGCTTGTTTTCGTAGTAAAATTTCAAAGCTGTATTAACTCAACGTTCAGTTGTAAACTTTCAGAAGAACAACCATAACGTTTTGTACAGAATTATGAACAACCTCCATTCCCGAAGTGTTTGTAACTCTGAGGTTCTATTGTAGAAGTATTGTTACTGTGTGGATTAGAGATGTGTGTTGCATACAGTAGAGGCTATGTGATTCAGCCACACCCTGTTTGGTCTTTGACTGCATTCCTCATCACTTTGCAGGAATTCCTTTAATGAGAACATTCCAAGACCTGATATTTTTCTCTCTGATCAACCTAGAAGCCAAGGAAGTACCTCAGTGATATGAGGGAAAATATTTCTAACTCCTGATACAAACCCAAAGAGAAGCTTATTTTATATTAACTTGAGAAAAACAAATATACTTAGCTGAAGATTTAAATTTTATATGATGATGCCATGGCTATGATTCCTTCCGGAAAGCAGAATGACTAGTTGACTAGCAGATAGCATATGGCTTATTCCACTAGATTTCAGACGATATTCCTGAAATGATGAAAATATTTCTTAACCTTGAAATCTTTAAAGCTGCTGCATAGAATCCAAGTCACACCTTTGTGCAACGCTGCTCTCAATTTAGGAGTGCAGCGTTATTCAGAAGAGCTGTGCTTTATTATTCACTAAAGCTGGTATTTTCAATGGAGTCTTAAGTACTTAGCCCTGTCTCTAGATGGTGTGACTACGAGTCAGTCTCCCATGCACAAAAGTTTTCACAGTCAATTCTAGATAGAAAGGGTTACTTACCTGTAACTGGAGTTCTCGGTATCCTGCCTCTGCATATTCACAATCACCCACTCTCCTTCTCCATTTTCTGGAGTTGTCCTTTAATATACTGAATGGGCAGAAAGGAATAGAGGGGAGTTAGAGCCAGTGTCCTTTCTGTATACTTGGGTCTGCACGGGACTTTGTGCTACCCTCAACAGCCACTGCTCTCTAGATGGTTTCTCAGTTTGCAGCACCAAGCTTCATAGCGTGAGAATGAGGATCTGCAGAGGCAATCTACTTGGAGAACTCAAACTGCAGGTGAGTTAACCTTCTTTTAGCACACTTTCTTTATCAAAGGGCATTATGAACTTTTTTTGGACTTCATTGAGTTTTCTGTGCATAGTGAGAGCAGAATTTGGGCCCAAATTAGGAATGGATTTTTTTTGTCTGGATTTTGGGAGGAGTCTGTTTTAGGTCATGTTTAATCAGAAGGCAGCTTCAGCTAAAATCTTGTTAAATAATTCATTGCTTTTTAAAAATGAGATTTGAAAAAGTAAAGAATAATTAATAAATATGCGTGACTGGATCTAATTGAGGCCTTCAGATCTGCTGCAGTTTTGACTGTTACTCTGCTGTTTTATAATCCATCAAAAATAACATGTGTGAGCATGCAGTTCACCTTTTTACATTGGGCTTGCAGAGAGGGAAGCTACGTGGCGGTAGTGAAGTATAAAGTGATCACGACAAGATTTCACAAAAGCTGTCTGTTTCATGCTCTTTGTCTGGTTGCTGTCATTCATAACCTATTATTCAGTTCTACATTTTCTGCATGTAATAGTTGGGAGTACTCTTGTGTACCCAAGTCATTTTTCCCCTTTCTTTCTTCCCCTTTACCTGACAAAATTTACTAACTGAAGAGTTTGTTTATTTATTTATATTTATATATAGCTAAATATAAATTATATATATAAATATTTATATTTATTTATATTTAGCTATATATAAATATAAATAAATAAGCAAACTCTTCAATTAGTAAATTTTGTCAGGTAAAGGGGAAGAAAGAAAGGGGAAAAAATGACTTGGGTACACAAGAGTACTCCCAACTATTACATGCAGAAAATGTAGAACTGAATAATAGGTTATGAATGACAGCAACCAGACAAAGAGCATGAAACAGACAGCTTTTGTGAAATCTTGTCGTGATCACTTTATACTTCACTACCGCCACGTAGCTGTGTGTGTGTGTGTGTGTGTGTGTGTGTGTACACAGTGTAAATACCCTTCAATAGGCTCAGGATGACATTTTCCATTCTCTAAGACTCTTGAAGTTGCTCTTGTATGTTTCAGGAACCTGCAGAGAACGGAATGACATGTCTGTAAAACCTCAATGGTTTTACAAATAGATTCTATAGTCTTAGTGAGGAAGCAAAATACCCTCCTGCAATTACCTAAAGAACAGAGGTACTTTTTTTTTTTTAAGCCCAAAAGCTTGTGGCTGGTATTGTAATACATTTCTTCTTGAACCAATTAATTCGTCACCTAATGTCTCAATGCAGTGGATTTCGAAGATCCTTTCCTGACTGGAGAGATGCCAGTTTCCTTCCTCTTCCCATTTCATTCCCTTCAAAAATAAATAAATATTCAACTGAGTACAAAAAATAGTAACAACCTTGAGCCCAAAGTAGGATAACCAGATTTTTGGAGCCATGAACCAGTACGTTTTTAGGATTATTGGAGGGAGTCTGTCCCAGCTGAAGGGGAGATTGGGCTGAGGTCGATGTTGGGCCAGGGGCTGGGGATCCAAGCATGTCTGATGTCTAGTGGGAGGGAGATGAAAAAGGATGACTTAGTTGGAGTTGTTTCGTTGGTGGGAGGGAGGCATGTGATTTGTCCTGCCTCCCTAAATGGTGACTGCAGTCTAGCTGTGTCTACAAAGAGCACTCCCGGAATAGGGACAGGGCATTCCAAATCACTGAGGTGTCATACGCTTTTGTAGTGTTTGGAGCAGTAGTTTGGAAAAGGTAGAGAAGCTGGCCAAAAGGGAGACAATGCATCAAGGATCAGCACAGCCACATTTGGGCCTCTATTGTTCAAGTAGAGAGGAGAGAGGAAGTGTCATGGGAGGAAAGGGAATAGAGGGGAGTTAGAAGAGGGGGAACATAAGGAAAGAGTTGACCAATCATCAAGACGGTAGCATTGGAACTGGGACAAAATCCATTGTTACTATCATGGGTCAACAAGGCATCATGACTGCCTAATTAAAGCAGAATGTGTCTTAACCCTTGTCAAGAGACTGATCTTTTTATGAGAGGTTTTACATTCTTTCTGTGGTTATCGTTCAATATTTCATTAGCCTTTTCACATCTTACCCTGAATTTTCATGATCTGGAACACAGAAAAGAGGATAAGTGTTTTCCTTCAGGATGACTACAATCTAATCTTTTCTAATGGTGATTATCTAACATATTGGATTTTAGTGAGGGAGGCATGGCGAGTGATCATTTCTGCTATAGCTACTCTCCTAACCCTTCCAGACAGTATCCATGGCAGTCACTTTTCTGCATGTAAATTTTCCTTCATTAGTGAAATGGTTCTAGATTAGGGTAAACCTATGGAAATTCTAGCCTCAGGATCAGGCATTGGTGCCAGAGAAGTAATTTCAAAAGAGAGAAATGACTACCAATCACTGCACACTAGGGTCTTTCCTCTAGATATGCTATTGTATAAAATGTTAAGAGTTTCTAGCCCTCATGTGCCAAGAAGCAAAATGAAAAAAAATGTTGCGTTGTAGTTGAGGAGTAAAATGTCCAATTTTCTTTTGGATTTTGACTCAGATACTGAAGTCTGTTTGAGAATCCCTGTCATCCATTGCACACTTTGTTTCGTGGTAGGACGCTCATGTACAAGTCATGTACAGTATATTGGAAAATATTTGTGTCACTGTGAATTTCTCCACTTTCACTTCTACTTCAGTCTTTGGACTGCAGCTCTCAGAAATGAAAGATTTCAGCCCCTTGGATCACTGAGGGAATAGCAACAGTCCTCAGTAATGAACAGCTTAATTCTGCTTGTAATTCTACATTCTAATTTTCCTACTGATACTTAAGAAGGCTCATGTGTCAAATATGGGTGATTAATGGTAAATTAGGGTTTTGGCAATCCGACTTTTAGCGTCTAGTTGAAAGGACGTGGTTTGCTACAGCTTTTACACCTGAATGGGCACACTTTGTACAAGCAGCCAAAGTGCTCTTGTGGCTTTGTGGTTGCTCATAGGTAACCCTAGTTATAATGATGATTGAGTGAAAAGAGTGTATGTTCTTTCCTATTTTCAGGTTGCTAGTATTGGAATCTACAGCTCCATCAGGAGATATGTCCCGCCCACATCACATTGCATCAGTTGTTCCAAACCGCTATCCCCGTTGGTTCACGCTAAGTCACATTGAGTCCCAGCAGTGTGAGTTGGCATCAACTATGCTAACAGCAGCCAAAGGTAGCGTTATCAATAAAGCTGATATGTATTTTTAGTAGACATGCTATATTTCCAATATTGTATTTCATACACAGAGTGAAGTTAATTTAAAACTGCTGCTTAGGAGTCTGAATTTTGATCTGAGAAGCACTTGAGGAAGAAACTACTAACTGAACAAATTTAAGTCTGTTACTTGGTTTTCTAGCACTGCTGCTAGACCAGCTGGATAGTAGCCAAACAGACCTGGTTCAGGTCTGAGACAAGTTATTTGTTTTGCAGTGGCATAATGTGGATGACAAGACCCAGCAGTGGATAAATCAGTTCTAAAATTCTTAAATTAAGAGAACTTTGAGCATTTATTGAGCTAACATCAGCAGGCACTGAAGGGATATTTGATTTCATGTTTTCTGTTCACGTGTGCATTTAGTTAGTTCTTTCTAAGAGAACTTGTATAGCTGAAACTTGCTTATATTGCTGTAGTTCTGGCACATGTAGTGGTAACATCTGTACCATTAGTGAATGTTTTTCGGTAAACTAATTGTTTCTTTGTTTTGTGGTTTTGTTTTTACATTGCAGGTGATGTTCGGAGGCTGGAAACAGTGTTAGAATCCATCCAGAAAAATATTCACTCCTCATCACACATCTTCAAGCTTGCCCAGGATGCATTTAAAATAGCAACACTCATGGACACTTTGCCAGACATCACTCTTTTGAAAGTTTCTTTGGAGTTAGGCCTTCAGGTATTCCCCAAATTAGCTATTGCTGCAGTAAGAAACTGTAAGTCCTTGAACCAAATTCAGTTCCGCAATGGTGGGTGCAGCTCCCATGGAAGCCATTGAGAATTGTACCCACTTATGCAAGGCAAAGTCCAAACATGACCCCTTCTCTTCACTGATTTGTATAGTACTTTGATAAAAATAGGGCCAGCATGTGGCACCGGCTTCAGCCCTTTTACACCATACAGGTGGTGGTACAAGACTAGTGTAAGCAGCCACAGTATAGGAGTGTATTCAGGGTGAGAGGAGGAATGGCCAGAGAGCTAAGTGCTCTGGTTATTCTGGGCTGCAGAGAAACCAGTGGGCAGACTTGCATGTCTGTCTAAATTAGAGCAGCCAGCCCTTGTGGCTGCTCAACATACATGTTGGGGCTGCTGTGGCACCTAGACCAGACCAACATTAAGAAGATGAAAAAGTGGCATAAAGCACAGAGAGGCAGTTGTACACTCTTGTAGTCTAAGTGAATGGTTCTTCTTTGCATTTTGCTGCAGTCAAAAAAAAATTTTCTTCGAGGCAATTGAATCTTCAGTTTGCAAGGGACTGCTTCTTTTAAGAAGTCCTGTTTGGAAGCTATGTGCATACATTTCATTACTGGTGGGGAAAAAATATTTTCTTCAGGTGGCCTCTTTGCATTCCTGGCCTTGGGGATGCACACATGGTGCAGTTTGGGCCGATGGAACCTTCTAGTAGCAGTGTCCATTGGAGCAATTGTTGGAGTGCAGGGCTGTAAAAGGAGGAGAGGGGGAATGCTCCGAGAACCTTAGTTCCTTTGAACCACAGTAGTGGAGAGACTGGGATCCTTGGACACAAATTCATTGGGACAGACAGTTCTCACAGCCTTTGTTTAGTTAGCATTGAGTTCTTCCTTTTAATTCATTTCTTTTGTTCTTCTCTTGGATATTTTTATTAAGGACTTTGTGGCCTGGCACAGGTTTTTGGTTCCAATATGTCAGAACTGAAAGGAGAAAAAAAAAAAAAAAAAAAACAAACCCAGGTTCAGATGATGCACCTCTTACCTGTCAGCTTTCTGCTTTTGGACACAGATGTGCTTTGTCTGGCCCTCTAGAGGAGTGGGAAAGTTGTTCGTCTTGTTGCTGTATATGCAACATCTCCTTCCTCAGGAGCATCAGAATTTCCTGCAAGCTATGCTGTTGCAGTAAGCATTAGTGACTAAACCCTTGAACTCCAAAGCACAAAATGATGCAAGTGCTGGGAAACTAGCTTCTTCTCCAGTCCCCAACGTGGTTTAAAGAGCTTGACAACGTCCCGGCACTGGCGTCTGCCTCCCTGACTGGTGCCAAACCAAAGGGGCCAGTCTATGGAAATGCTGCAAAAGATCACATCCAGCAAAGCAATAAACAGTTGGCTTTACAGGTGTCAGCCTCTGCTGAAAGAGCCAGTCCTCAAGGGCCTGCCTCTGAGAATCCAGGACTTCCAGTTCGTCGCACTGAGGTGCAAGAGCATGTCCATAGTGCTGTGGCCCCGAAGTCCGAGTCACAGCAAAGGGTGGTATGGAAAGCCAACTCTATATATAGGACCACCCTGCCCGAGATCCATTGTCATTGGTTCTGTGCTTGAAGCCTGATAAGGCACCTGATATTTCCTGCGATCAGAAGAGGCCCTTCGTGCAGCACTGTATACGTTATCCTCTGTACTTGAAGGTAAAAATAAAAAGCATATGCAGTGAGGCAGGTTCCTCCTTCTCCAGGAAAGAAAAAGAGAAATCTTTCAAGGCTGAACAAGTTTCCTTAGCTATGCAAACCTTCTGAGAGATACAGGATCCTCCCCCTTGGACTTCTACTGGTGTCCCGGGGAAACATCTCACCCCCTTTCAGCTTTTCACTTAACCAAACCACTATCACCCTTGGAAACTTCCTCCAATTCGAAATCAGGCCATGTCCAGCCAGATAGCTTTATTTGCCCTTCCCCTCGCATGGAATGGATCAAGAAATCAGGAGAGCATTATTGAGACTCAGTTCCAACCTTTCAGATTGTGTGAGCTCACTCTCCCACACCCAGGGATTATAATAGGAAATTCTAAATTGGGTACTGGCAGAACTGGGAAGGTACCACCATGGGCAGTGTGGCCGAATTCTCCTTCTAGTAGGCATTGCCATGAATTTAAAAGGGCTAAAGGAAGCTGGCAAAAAGGGAGCCATCTTCCAAAGAGTTGGAGTGAAATGCCCTGCACTGGGACCATCCTGCCTGGATATCTAACTCTTGCTAATATCAAGGAAACAGTCTTCTTTACTTGTCCTGGATACACTGTCTGAAGAACTAGAGGCCTGTTGAACCTCGAAAGTAGATATGGATGTCTAATCCTGTTCCTCACCAGAGGATTTGCTCCATTGCCATTAACTCATAGAGGGAATGGTGACTACCTTAAACTTCCCTTTGGTAACTTTAAACAAAACTACAACACATAGTTGGTGACACAGTTGTTTACCCTCTAGGAGCAAGATTAACCTGCCAATTCTAGATGGTTTTATTATAGGCTTGCAAAAAATACCTGGTTAAACCCAACATCTGGACCAGCAATTTCTAAGAAAGCAGACAAGTTACCTCTGCTGATTCCTGAGGGCTTTGAGTTCTTCCAGACCCATACAGCTATTATTCGTTGAGTGGCAGCTCCCACTATCAAAGAGCTAAAAGATCAAGTCTGCTCTACTCCCTTTGGATTGAAAGGGTAAGAAGGGAAACCCTCGGTAGAAAGACTGTCTCCTCTGCCACATTAAGAATTACAGTGGTAATGGAGGAGGAAAAGGACCTTGGAGTATTGGTTGACCCTAGGATGACTATGAGCCGCCAATATGATATGACCATGAAAAAAGCTAATGTGGTCTGGGATGCATCAGGCGAGGTATTTCCAGTAGAGATAAGGAGGTGTTAGTATTGTTATACAAGGCACTGGTGAGACCTCATCTGGAATACTGTGTGCAGTTCTGGTCTCCCATGTTTAAGAAGGATGAATTCAAACTGGAACAGGTACAGAGAAGGGCTACTAGGATGATCCAAGGAATGGAAAACCTGTCTTATGAAAGGAGACTCAAGGAGCTTGGCTTGTTTAGCTTAACCAAAAGAAGATTATAGGGAGATATGACTGCTCTCTATAAATATATCAGAGGGATAAATACCGGAGAGGGAGAGGAATTATTTAAGCTCAGTACCAGTGTGGACACAAGAACAAATGGATATAAACTGGCCATCGGGAAGTTTAGACTTGAAATTAGATGAAGGTTTCTAACCATCAGAGGAGTGAAGTTCTGGAATAGCCTTCCAAGGGAAGCAGTGGGGGCAAAAGACCTATCTGGCTTCAAGATTAAACTCGATAAATTTATGGAGGAGATGGTATGATGGGAGAATATGATTTTGGCAATTAATTGATCTTTAACTATTCATGGTAAATAGGCCCAGTGGCCTGTGATGGGATGTTAGATGGGGTGGGATCTGAGTTACTACAGAGAATTCTTTCCTGGGTATCTGACTGGTGAATCTTGCCCACATGCTCAGGGTTCAGCTGATCGCCATATTTGGGGTTGGGAAGGAATTTTTCTCCAGGGCAGATTGGAAGAGGCCCTGGGGGGTTTTCGCCTTCCTCTGTAGCATGGGGCACGGGTCACCTGCTAGAGGATTCTCTGCACCTTGAAGTCTTTAAACCAAGATTTGAGGACTTCAATAGCTCAGACATAGGTGAAAGGTTTATTGCAGGAGTGGGTGGGTGAGATTCTGTGGCCTGCATTGTGCAGGTGGTCAGACTAGATTATCATAATGGTCCCTTCTGACCTTAATGTCTATGAGTCTATAACTGCCAGGTGGTAGTGTCCAGATACCAGTGTTATCTGAGGGAGAGGGGGAAACAGTGCACTTTGCACAATCTGTACCAGATCTAAGGAAAAGTGGCCCAAACCCCTTATTACCAAAGGTTGGTCAATTGCGAAGCATACTTTGCATCTAAAGCTGTAGTATCCATGGTTACATTGAGGCACCATTCATGATTACATTTGGACTATTTTTGGAACAAGAACCAAGGTAGAAGACTTGATTTGTTTAGCTCTAGAACAGACACAGTTGTAGATAAATTGAAATACACCAAGTTGGCTGCAAAGTCTCTAGGGATTTCTCAGTGCCCTAAGAAGAGATTTGTATTACCAACATTCCAATAGCAGAGACAGCCATACCCAACCTCTGCTTCCTATTCATTTCAAAGAAAGCACTTCCAACAACAGCCCCCTATTTTGCATCAGCAGAGAAGCATAGCATACATGTCATAAACTGGAAGGACATCTGCTGCGTCATCTTCCTCTCCACCAGCCTCTCATCCTCAGGTTTGATTGGGATGCTCAACCTCAGACCAGATTTAAGCCACCTACTGAGCTGCCTCCTCTTCATTTGGAAACAATCTGTCCTGTTTCTTAGATACCTGGAGTACTTTCACCATGGACTGATGAATCCTGGAGACTGCCCAGCAGGATTACTCCATTCAATTCTAAAGAAATCCCTCCCACCCCAGCGTTTCTTCCCCATCCCTCTTCAGGGATTCTTATCAGAAGAACTTGCTAAGATCAGAAGTTCATTCACTGCTAGAGTTGGTGGGCGCAATAGAGAAAGTTCCTAAAGAGTTTCCAGGGATGGCATTTTATTTCAGGTACTTCTCATCCTAAACAACGATGGTGGTCTTCAACCCATTCTAGACCTTCGGAAGCTCAAAGCTTTTTCATCAGGAAGTTCAAATTCCATATCCGTATCCTAGCCTCTGTTGTCCTCTCCCTCTCTGTCCAAGATTGGTTTGTGGCTCTTGATTTACAGGATGTTTATTTTCACATCTCAAGCAGATATGTACACTGAAAATACCTGGGGTTGGTTGTGGGAAGAGATCATTATCAATGCAAAGTTCTTCCATTTGGTCTGTGTGAATACTCAGGATGATGCAGAAAGTGCCTTTCAGAGTGACAGCATGCTTGAGATGTCAGGGTATCCATATGTATCCTTATTTGGATGATTGGCTTACCAAGGCATCTTCATAGCAGGAATGAGCGAACGCGCTCTCATAAACATGTACCTTATTCCAGACACTGGGTTCAGGAAAAACTGGTAGAAATCACACACAGTTTTGACTGAGCAAGAGGGGAAGGTGACCTTGGAGCATTTCTAGATACTCAGAGCTTTCCGTCTAGAAGAAAGCTATTTAAAAATCCTTGTGGCAATAGAAATACTACACTGGAATACACATCATACAGTAATGACCTCCCTGGAACTGATGGGTGTTATGGCTTCAAAAATGTGTGTAATTCTATATGCACATCTAAAAAAGAGACCTCTACGATACTAGTTAGTTGAATGCATAACAAATACTGATAGAATGCTTTGTGAAATTGACACTACCCAGGGATGTGTTCCTATCTTATATGGTGTAGTCATAAGAGCTGGATTCAACTCCCCAGTTTACTCAGCCATAGTTACTTGCTTGTACTAGAACAGTCCTTCACAAAATTACAGTTCTTACTGGAACAATCACATTTAAATATAAAAATGAGAGAGAAAGAAACAGCCTATTTGCAAGTGCATTTGAAATATGGAGGTACTACCTTTAAAAACCAGATAAGGCACCTTTACTGGAATTTTGATCGTTAGTGTTGAGCTTCTTTAAATTGAGGTTTCATTCTGATAGATGAGTCAAATCATTATTGATTCTGAAAACAGAAACAATCACTGGAGACTTGGCAGAATTAAGCAGCAGAGCAGATCGCAATAAATACTACTAGTATGTATCACTGCGGTCAAGTGAAAGGCAATACTAAGGGTCTAAGGAAAAAAGTTCATGGCTAGCCTACCCAAAATAGGCATATATATCATCCATTTTAAACACCATTTTTTCTACTTGAGGACCCTAAGTCTTATTTTTGTAATGAAGCATTTGGTTACTTTTGAGGGAAAATCTTACCTTAAAAGAGCTGCAGTTTTATTGTGTGACGGAGAATATCGTTCTAAAAATAATCTGTCCTTCCAATAGAACTGGTCAGCATTTTTCAAATCTTTGAAATTTGAACCAAAAAATGACCATTTTTGGTAGGATTTTTTGCAATTTTTCAGTCAGCTCTATATCTAACTAACTCAGATTCGTAATTGTTTGTGTGCTGTCTCAGCTTTGTAGCAGAATTCTTTTGTCGTAAGTGTCCATCGAATGTTTGTTTGTTTTTAAATAGGTGATGCGGATGACATTGTCAACATTGAATTGGCGGCGGCGGGAGATGGTGAGGTGGTTGGTAACATGTGCAACAGAAGTAGGTATGTTCTGCAGATATTGTCCAAGGAGTCCTGCCTTCATTAGCCTGTCTTAAATGGTTTGATGGTTTCATTTTGTTTGGCTATGTATAGGCACTAAAAATGTCAATCACTTTCGGTTGGTTTGTAGAATTTACTTTCTGATTAGAAGCCTTTAATTATAGCATTAACAAGCAATTTTTTTTGAGCACATAAGATAACAGACATGGCCCAAGTAAAATTAGGACTGAATAGTTTGGTATACTTTGTCTTTCAAGATGTAGAATGAAGCAATTCCCACATGCATCACTGTTTGTGGACTTGTGGTCACTGTCTGTACACATGTTAAGAAGTAGTGTACTCCGCAAGTAGCTTCATTGATATCATCATAGAGTAACATACCACTCAACATGAGTATGGATGACAGAATCTAACCTTGTAATTAGAGTCGAAGAGAGAGGTGCTCTGGTGGTTAGGGTGCTAGTTTGGAACTTAGGAGACCCAGGTTCTATTCTCTGCCTTGCCACAGACTTCTTGCGTGTGGTTTGATGAGTCACACAGACTCTGTATGCCTCAGTTCCCCATTTGTAGAATGAGCATGATAATACTTCCCAACCTTATAGGAGTGTTGGGGATAAAAAAAAAAATTGAAGTGCACAGATTCTGCAGTAATGAAGGCAATATAACTACCACAGATAGAGCAATTTTAATTGCCGTTAGTATTGTTCCATTAAAGCACACTTACGATCTTTGTGCGTGTTCCTGCTTTTCATGGATCTGAGTCAGATTCTGTCTAGTAGACAGCTGAGACCCCTTTGTGTTTCAGAACTTCATGAACCCACTTTTCCTGTTCAGGATTACTTTGTCCTTTGCTTTTACTTAGCTGAGAAATTAATACTGTCGGTAGCCTGGAAAGTATAGTTTGCCTTTCTATGCCCTCGGACAAAAAGTGGTGTATGTCTGCAAGTTTTCATGCAATGGTGCAGTGTTTTATTGCTTTTATAGCTTGACTAAGTATCTGTAGATACTAGAGCATATCTTTTATTTTGTTCAGTTGCCTGTGTACAGATAAAATGCCTTTATTCATGCCATATAAAATTAGTTCACATATGTCCAAGAACCTATAACATAACCTATAACCTGACTAGGTGCCCAGCTCCGAAGGCAGCGCTGCCAGCAGCAGCAGCGCAGAAATAAGGGTGGGAATGTGAAAAGTGCTATTTGCCAATATCACTTTTCACAGCAAACTTAGCGCCCTGTTGCCACCCGTACTTCTGCACTGCTGCTGGGACCCTGGGGCTGACAGCTAACGCCCTGCTGCCTCCTAGTGGGGGATTGGGGGTCAAAGAGACCCTAAGCCTTGGTGGCGGAGCTGCAGCTGTCCCTTTTCCCCTCCTCTTGAGTGTGCACAGCCTTTCGGCAGGAGCCCCAGCCACCTGGGGCTGACCGCCACAGCTCTTTACAGAAAACAAAACCACACAGCTCACGCCTCCCTTGACACATTCCCATGTCTCCCTTGCAAGGCCCGCCCCATAGTTTTAGTGCCAAATACAAATACATGAGCAGTTTTGAGATAGCTGAAAGCATTTTTCCCTGCCATCAGGGGACTATTGACATAGAGGTAAAAGGAGGTTAAATGGTTCTAAAAATATTAGATTTTGAGGGTTGATTTGAGCCGTTTGGTCAGATGTTGAGACTTTTGAGTTCTGTAACTGGCCCCACATGTTATGAGCCAGGACTTGTTATCCAAAATTCATTATCTTAAATAACAAGAAAAACAAGATATCTTGCCAGGAAATTAAAACTTTATCATGTGACTTTTTCAAGTTCTCTAACAGTTTCAGGGACTCTACAAGAGCAAACACAGGATAGTCTTATTTTAATGTGCATTTCCCATCATGTTATCTCCATTGAGTTTGTTTGCATAAATAGCAGGTGGTTGGATGTATTGATAACCTACTAGGCTTAGTTTGAAAAAAACCGAGTCACGGTGAAAGCCTGTTTCTGGTTGAATCCTATTGATTGTCAATTGTTGATGATCCTGTCTCTGATCTCTCACAGGTGTTTATGCACTGGATAGCATCATGCAGAACTGGTTTACGCTTTTCACTCCAACCGAGGCCACTAGTATTGTTGCGACAACCGTGATGTCCAACAGCACCATTGTCCGTCTGCATCTGGACTGCCATCAGCAGGAGAAACTGGCCAGCAGTGCTAGGACGCTTGCCCTACAGTGTGCCATGAAGGATCCTCAAAACTGTGCCCTCTCTGCACTGACCTTATGTGAAAAGGATCACATAGCTTTTGAGACCGCTTACCAAATTGTTCTAGATGCTGCTACAAAAGGCATGAGCTACACGCAGCTTTTTACTATAGCACGCTATATGGAACATCGTGGTTACCCTATGCGGGCCTACAAGCTGGCCACTTTGGCCATGAACCATCTCAACCTGAGTTACAATCAGGACACACACCCTGCCATTAATGACGTTTTGTGGGCATGTGCGCTCAGCCACTCCCTTGGGAAAAATGAGCTTGCAGCTATAATACCTCTGGTGGTCAAAAGTGTCAAATGTGCAACAGTACTGTCAGACATTTTGCGTAGGTGTACTTTGACCACACCTGGGATGGTGGGACTTCATGGAAGGAGGAACTCTGGGAAGCTCATGTCACTGGACAAAGCCCCTTTAAGGCAACTCCTGGATGCCACGATTGGAGCCTACATTAATACAACACATTCACGACTCACACACATCAGCCCTCGACACTATAGTGAGTTTATAGAGTTCCTTAGTAAGGCCCGAGAGACTTTCTTAATGGCTCATGATGGACACATTCAGTTTACACAGTTTATTGACAACCTAAAACAAATCTACAAAGGCAAAAAGAAACTGATGATGTTGGTTCGTGAACGGTTTGGTTGACGAAAATGTGTGAGGGCGGGGGGTGGGAGGGAGGGTGGTTTGTTTTTACTTGAGCCTGCCTTTGTATCCTTTTTAACTTAAAGAAACAGAGCCACACCGGTATTATATGTGTATAGTTATATTGAGTTTGCAAACTAAATTGTCATGTTGTGAAAGTTTGTGTGTTTATTTTTTTTCCTTTTTTTTCCTTTTTTTTTTCTTTTCTATTTTGTATGAGAGAGAGGTTAAAAAAAGGTTTGGTTTACACTGAGTATATGTTGTCAAGTGGCAAAAGCCCACATTGCTCTCCTGTTCTTTCTGTATACGTTCACAGCCTCAAAAACAAAACTATATATTGCAATGGCTTTAAAAACCAAACCAAACACCTCCATCCTGTGATAAGTACCTCGAATGGATCCAGCTTTACTCCTTTGTAACTCATCCTTACATTTCAGCATAGTTAAACAAACCAACAAATGAAATACTAATAGTTAAAAGGCTGACCACGTGGCTTTGCAGTGCTGTTCATCCAGAAGCATGGCACACAATGCTTGTGCATGTGGAAACTTAGCGACTGTCAACATACATTCTCAGGGATTTATCAAAAAAAATTAAAAAAAAGAATGAGAGCATTTATTGTACTGTATATATATTATAGTATATGTCTGAATATTGAAAAATATAACATTAACTAATTTATAAAAAAAAATTCTATGTAATGCAAAATACTTGAAGCTGCAGTAGCTTGGTTTTAAACAAAAAAAAAGAACCTATCAGAAGGACTAAAGTGCGCCTTGCTTCGGGGTTGGCTCAGGTGGTGAACTATATGCTGGGCATCTATGCAGAGCCACCTTTTGGATTGCATGGTTGGACTGATACCTATTGGGGGAAATTTTATATATATATATATTTATACAACCTGTGTATACATATATATGTATATGTATACACACATACACACATGCTTGTAACAGGCACTATAGTAAAGAGGGACAACGAAATACACAGCCAGAGCAGCAAGCCTTAGCATTAAGAATACAGTATGCCAGAAGTGGGGTTTGTGCCTCCTAGCCTAAAAGACTTAAAGAAATATCCTTTTTGACACAAAACACAAAATGTTTTCCAAAATAATTGACATGATACATTACGCCTTTGCAGTGAGCTAATAATAAGCTAACCTTTGTGCACAAATAACATATATATATAATATTTTATATATATATATATATGCTGCATAGGTATTTTGACTTTGTGCAGGACAGAAAGTTGTGTAGGTATGACTGTTCTACTTTTCAGTTTATTTTTTAATATATTTTATTTTCTCTAGAATTACTCAAACAAAAGCAGCCTTCTATCTTGCCTTGTCTTAATGCTTTAAAATAACCAAACTGGAGATCTAACTACCAAACTGTTCATTATATTATTAAATACCAACTTTGGTTACAGTATAGTGTCTTTACTTTAGCTGATGGTTCTGTATCCTTGTGCTTTTTAAAGCAGTTTTTATGTTTTGGTGCAAAAGTTGTCCAGTGTCTCTTGTTCCCTTCATTAGAGAACATGCTAGAGGTATGTTTGTAGGTATTTTTGTTTAGAGAAACAATTTCATGCTCTCCATTTTATTTATTATAATAGGTAAAGAGGTTGTACTTCATCACCCATGTAAACATGCTCATGAAGTTGAAAGTAATTCAGATTTGATACACTGATATCAATTTATTTATGTAACTAAATCACTGTTTTATAAACTTGTTAATGATCAACAATTTTTTGTTTTGATTAAAATTAGTTTTTTGAAAGTTGATTCTGCCTCCTTTATGGTGTCTGTCACTGCAGCTGAATTCTGCAAGTGTAGCTTATATGTCTTACATGCCACAGCTTTTATGCTTGGTGTAATACTGAATTAAGATAATCCATGGCCATTTCTTTAGCAGTCTGTATACTGGGAAACAAAACCTTGGTTTCCCAAAAAATCAGATTTGTAACTGGTGATTTTTCAAAAATTTCAGTTCTACCCATTCTTGCATAAAGACAAAAGATATAGTGATAAGGCATATGGGGAAAGAATTAATGCTGCTTGCTAAGAAAGATGCCGAGCCTGTAGTATCATAAAGCCAGTTCAGACATCTCTCCCAGCATGGAAAGTAGAGGAGATGAATCGTTTTCATAGAATGGCATTAGTTAGGTTGACATGAGAAACTTGAAAAATCCTTGTATATGTGGTAGCCCGGTACTTTTTTCCTATTTATTTTCAGTTTACTTGTATATTTTATGTACTCCACAGTATGTAGAACAGTTCGTTCCACACTGTATTTCGAGTCACTCACCAGTCAACATCCAGGATCCCTCCCGTTTTCTGAAGCACTCATTGTGAAGTGGTCTAATGCAGTTCTCATGATCTTAATGAATCCTGATCTGTGTGGCTAGTTAGCTTTCTGGGAGCTGGGGAGGGAAATGTTCCATTGTAACTGGAGTGCCCTATTCTTAATATTCTATCAGCTGCAAAATAGAAAATGGGGATGAGTTTGAGTTGCACAGAAACCAGACGACACTAAAATGCCCCCTCATTTGTAGAGTGAGAGCAAGACTCTGGTTGGCTCCACTGTAAGGTTCTCATCTATACCAATCCTGAGACAACACTTGTATAATAGAAGGTGCCAGTGACCCACATTAATTTGCAAAATAGCTCTGTTCATAGCAAATATTAGATACGTGAAGACTCTCCTCTTGTATGTGAATGATACTTGCGGTAATAGAGCCTGCTGCTTTATAGTCAGAAACACTTAACTTGGGCCTAAACATTTTTTCTCTGTACATGTGTGATACCAGAATATCAACAATATCACGTAAAACAGATATTTTGTACACTGCTGGGCTGAAATCTTAACACCTTCAACAATAGTCATCTGTGCAGATGCACATCCTGGATTTTCTCTGCCCTCTTCCAAACTCTATCATTGAATATTTTGACACCATTAATAATGGATCTGTATGTATATAATACATCTTGCAAATTAAAACCAAATGAATGGGAACACCCCAGTTACTGTGACTGCTCTTTGCACGGAACTGACCACTCTTGTGCTCTCATTTTAGGATTTATTTGACTTAGACACTTACTTTATTTTCTAGTTACTCATTCTTCACTTCATTTGCAGAGTTCTGTTCCTTTGTTCAACCTCAGACCCAGCAGGCATTGCTTTTGCCCTGCAATAAATTTAGCCTGTATACTCTGAATTCCCCCACTTGACCCCTTCCTGTGATTGTTCCATCCTCTTGTTTGGGTACCTTTAAGATATCTTAAGATGAAGGGAGAATTAGCAACTAATGAATAAAAATGTCAAAGCATTGCCACTGTGCCCACAAATCTGCTGTGTTGTGAGGCTTGTGCCAGTTAGATGACAATGGGAGGGTGGGAGGATCTGAAATTTGGTGCCATATCTGATGTAAAATGCATGTCTGACTACCAGCCCAAGGCAGTTAACAGCCAAGCTGTCATAATTCAACAATATCAGCTTTCCATAGGCTTTGGTCCCTTCTGTATCCTTCTTTTCTTCATCTGGCTACTTCCTGTGCTATGTTACGACTGTTCTACAGGCCTCATGAAGATTATATGCGATTCTTGAAAATAAGAGTGGCTTTTTGGCAATAAGCAGACTCCAATTAGAGGACTTTAAAGAGCCCAACTCCTCTAGTGAGGATGAAGAATATTATTTTTTTAAAAAAAATATAAACCCAGCACTCAGGACCACAGATAGAACTTATGTTGATGTCCTAATTTTAAAACAAAAGACCTTTATTCTAGAAGCGGTGTAGACAGAATGATGCAGGTACCTGCCCCCCAATGGATAATGAAGAATGAGAGAGAAAGAACTCAATCTGGCCTTAGGATGTAGCTCAGTGATTACCTATCTCTTCAGGTGGGCATCCTTCCTACAGAAGATTCATTATTGTGAACAGTGGCAAAATTGAAACCCATTTAAAGAGAAACCTAAAAACCTTTTGGGCTAAAATTAGCCTTGACATAAATGCATGCAACAACCATTAACTTCAATAGGAGTTTTATCATCTTACTCCAGTGCTGAATTTGGTCCATAGGGTTGTCTAATAAAGCAGGCATTTCAAATTTCTATAAGGTGAGGTCCATGTTAGCGTGAACCAAGGGGATATGAACTGCTTATCAATAGAAGGCTTACCATAGAGCCAATGAAAAAAGGACTACTGATTTTGAAAGACGATATCAGTTGAGTAAGGGAGTCATGTGCTCAAATATGTGTATAAAAACATATTTCTCTCTCCTGCAGCATATAGCTCCTTGCTGCCCATGGTCACCATGAGAACCTCACATCACCCTTATGAAATAGGAAAGTAATCCTCTGTACTACAGATGAGGAACTGAGGCTAAGTGACTTGCCCTAAGGTCACAAAGAAAGTTGGTGGCAGAGCAAGGAATTAACCTGGGTCATGTGTTATAGGCCAGTGCCCTAACCACTGGATCATCCTTCCTCTGGTAACTTTAGGTGAAGTTTCAAAGAGCTGGTGTTTCTGTCTCAATGACCACTTCTGAGAAGCTTGTCTGGCAATCTGCAAACCCCTTGAAGCTTTTACTTGTAGCTGTACTTTCTGTTTTGCCCCTCTGCCTATATACGTTCACGGTCTAAATTAGAGCTAGGGAGAGACTATTTCTCAATGGAATTGGGTCTGTCTTCATTTTGCTTTGTGGAGGTTCTGAACCCTTATTTTATTTCCACCTCAGGTGGTGGTGGTGGTTTTTTCAGGAGAAACTGTTGGGCCTGTGACACAAACTTCCTGAAGTAGTAAATATACATTAGTCTCATGGACAAAGGGATCATTGTAATTTAACTGTCTGCTCTTCATTTCTTTATCTCAAAATCTGTTTCCTTTAGTGCTACAGTTTTACTCCAGACCTGGAGCATATGGAATTAACAGAGAAGAGAATTCGTAAGAACACCTGAGAGAGAAATGGAAAAGTAAGATGCATGTACGCTTTCTATTGGTAGTTCAGGTGTCAGAACGTAGTCTGAAACTGTAAATCTCTGTGGATATACCTTACAGTACCAGATTAAATTAATTCAGGAGAGTACACCTGCTGATATGTAGAATCTGAGCTTTAGATGGTTGATTAACTGTTCCTGTACTAGAAAAAAGCAGTGCACATATTCAGGAGGCCTGCATCTTTGATACTATAGGGTTATTCATTTAATTAATTTGTATTACTGTAACATCTAGGAGCCCTAGTCATGGACCAGAACCCCATCGTGCTAGGTGCTGTACAAAGAGCAAAAAGATGGCCCTGGTCCAAAGAGCTTACCATGTGAGTATAAAGGCAAGAATAGAACTGGGTCTTAAGTACTTTAAATATGAACTTTATTGTATACATTCAGAACTAGTTTTTATTCCATGGAAAACCCATAATGTTCCATCACTCATCTGATTTCATTGTATTCATAGAAACTTACTCCTGTCACTAAAGAAAAAGTGGGTTTAATGCTGCAAGCTTTCTAAATTCTCTGTGAACGAAAGGTGTAAAACTTTTTTTTTGCTTTGTTTCTGAAGAGTTTTGTCAAATTATAGAGTAAGTTACGCCTCAGTGAGTCACAATTGGTGCTTTATATATAGAGGGGTTTGAAGGCATTGGTCATGCCAGTTTAGATTGACTGGGTCAGATTCATCCCTCCTGAAATTCCATCAAAGCCCGTGGAATTGCACTAGGCATAAATTTTGGTTAAATTCCTTGTCGCTTGAAATTACCTCCAAGTTTGGTACAGAGACTGCTTTACAAATCTCTCTCTGTCGTACAGCCAGCACCTCCAACCCGAGTCAATTGCTCTGCTCTCTCCTAGTGCAGGATGTAACTCAAACAGTAACTATGCCTGCTACAAAACACCCCTCCATTTTAAAGTTCAAGTGTACCAAGTATTGGGTGGGAAGCTGTGAAACCACCATTGTGGTAACAGGTGCTGAATTCTGCTGCTTTCTCGGCCTGCAGCTATGGCTAGTACTCTCAGTAGTAACACATTGGCATGTGCAAACAAATCTATTTAATTAACCATGTCCATATAAACAGTGTTTATGCTTTTTAAAGCACAAGCTGGTCTGGTTCATGCTTGGAGCTTGTGCTACGACAAAGGGCAGTCGATAAATGTTAGAGGATACTTCATTGTGCTGCTACAGTAAGTGTAGCTTATAAGATATTTTACTGGGACTCCTAACCAGAAGTAGTAACAAGGCTTTCAGCTGGAACATTCCTGATCATTCCCTAAAGGTAGGATGACCAGATGTCCCAATTTTATAGGGACAGTCCCGCTATTTGGGGCTTTTTCTTATATAGGCTTCTATTACCCCCCAACCCCTGTCCCGATTTTTCACCCTTGCTGTCTGGTCACCCTACCTAAAGGTGGTGTCAGATACTTGTACTCTGGGAAAGAAAAATTGCCCTTAAGATTATACGAGCTGTTGCTCTTTGCAGCCAATGAGGTCACACGGTCAAAATACCTATTGACCTGTATCAGCTAAAAACACTGGAATTTAACCTAAAAACTGATAGTAATTATCAAGTTTGTACAGCACCTAGCATGATGGGGCCCTGGTCCATGACTAGGGCTCCTAGACACTACAGTAATATAATAAAAGTAATCATCTTGCTACATATCACCTGTGATACCATGGGGGCTCAATGGAAGGAAGTTTTTCAACTTAAGTTTCCTTTCTTGAATAACTAATTCAAACATTTAATGCTTATGTGCTAATGGTCCTTTTATGATGGACTTGAAACCTAGTATCTGGAGTGCTCACTATTAAGAGGGTAGACTATAGTCATTTACTAATAGTAGATCCCATGTTCCTGGTGTCCCATGATGGGATCCTTCAACAACATCAGTTAAGCCAAACGGAGATGCAGAAATGTCCGTGTCAAAGCTTTCAGTAAATTACAAGTGTGATTTCTGGGATTTATGCTGCCCTATCAGTCCAGGTGCAAATGATTGATCAGAGCCCTGTATGCAACTTTGTGTTTACTGTGGTTTTCGGTGGTGTTCCCCTCTTTCATCTTTACCTGAGATCGCTGCAATTTTAAGAAGCTTCAGCACACACCTATTGTTCCCCGTGCGTGGCATGACCATGTGAATTGAGGGGTATACAAATAAAATGTGTGCATCACCACCCTAGCTGAGTTGTTCTATTTGGAGGTGGGTAGGAAATGTCCACAGATCATTGGATAAAGCAGAAAAGAGTGGAACCTCCTGTGATTCCTTTCTTGGAGATCAGAAGAGATGAGATCAAGACCTGTCTGGGATTGGCTCCATCTGCCTAGGTCTTTATATGACCCTCATCTCTGTTGCATCTGAATTCTTGCCCAAATCCCAGAAAATAAACTTTTTTCTGATAATTCACATTCTGGAGGTAAGTGTCCCTATTTCCACAGCCAGTTGGAAGGGTGAGGCAAGAAAATAAGGTGTGTGTGATTAGGGATATGTCAAATGTTTATTGATAGATATAGGACCAAAGTTCCCCTTGCTGTAACTCCATGGTGTCTGTGGGGCCTGCATGGAGGATGAATCTGGCTTATGCTATGGAAGCTGTGGAGGGAGGAAGACCATAAGAACAACAATGATGGAAGAAGTGTTGCCAAACTCTTGTTAATACCTCTGCCCTTGATGAACAAGAAAGATAGTTTTGGACTTGTGGCCTCAAATTCCAGACCATGAATTAGCAAATAGCAGATCAGGAGTTAATTAAAACTTTCTGCTTAAACTCCATTCCATACTGTTCCTATATTTTAAGATACCTGTTAAAATAAGAGCAAAATTTAATCTTTTTCTCTCTGCCAAGGCTGCAGAGGGAAAGTAGCATAATAGATCTGTTTTGTTCTCTTAGTGTAAAGCTATAAGAGGTGCTGTATTTTTAATGGTGGAAATATGTGGTCATGAGGAAAACACGATGATTTCTTTTGTGCATCTAATTGACATTTTAAGCAAGTTACAATATTACTATGACAGGTTTTAGAGTAGCAGCCGTGTTAGTCTGTATTTGCAAAAAGAAAAGGAGGACTTGTGGCACCTTAGAGACTAACAAAAGCTTATGCTTAAATAAATTGGTTGGTCTCTAAGGTGCCACAAGTACTCCTTTTCTTTTTATATTACTATGGTAACTAAAAGTATACACTAATCACGTCAAAAGCGGAAGACATAGTGTCTGTCCCGTTCATGTCATTGAAGGAAACACATTTATGTGAAGAATCTCTTCACAATCATCCTCAGCCTGCCAGACTCAGACACAAGAGGAAGCTGTGAAAAGCAGATGCTGTTGCAAAAGCTGTACCAGCCACCAGCCCTCTGTACCTGGCTTCTTTTGACATTTTGTGCTTTAAACCTCTCAAACTGGTCTGACCCACTTTCACCTACTCTGCTATAAGAACTCAACCAGCTAAAAATGTCTATGGGGTGGAGGGGCAGCTGTGAGGGAACAAGCCAAAAACCCCTGCCAAATATTCAATATATTGTAGACCTTTCATGGACCTTATGGGTGCTACGTCAATACAAACAAATAATAATGTGCCAGGGGACCACTGCATATCTCAAATTCTGCATTCCTGAAGCATGCTGAGACCTCCATTCCAGCTCAGCCTTTCCCATCTGCTGCTGATTTTAATAATACAGAAATATTGATCCACTCTCCAGGATGTTCTCAAATGTATCTAATATCCTTGCTGAGAGAGTTTCCCAAGATTGGGGGTGATACTTAAGCCCAGA
This sequence comes from Lepidochelys olivacea, assembly GCF_965140295.1. Lineage (NCBI taxonomy): Eukaryota > Metazoa > Chordata > Testudines > Cheloniidae > Lepidochelys > Lepidochelys olivacea. Next base: position 39,703,059 of record NC_140415.1, read on the forward strand.
TGCAAGGTTAGTTTTCAGTGTAGGACACTGCCATGGGTCACCATAGTACCTCTAACAAACAAAGGGTACGGTACCTCTGTGTCTGGGGACAAGGTGATGTGACTGTGAAGATGGTATTATGACGCTACCTTACCCAGTTTAGTCATCCCCAAACATTCGAAACTCAGGAGGTTTTTAAAAATAATCAACTTAGGGTTCATTTTATTTGCCTTCTAGTCTTTGTGCCTTTAGGATTCATGCTTTCAAACATTTCTTTACATCCATGAAGGCTAGAGCCTTTTTTTTTTTTAATGAAAGCTGAGATTCCCATATGATCCCATGATTCCAGGAGCTGGGGCTTAAAAAAAAAAAGTAAAATATCAAAAGACTCATGATAAAAAGTGAGCGAGTTTGCAACACTGCTTCTCCACCATGTGTTCATTTCAGGAGCAGTTCCTGTGTTATATGTGTAAACATGTGATGGACAGTTGGACAGTCCAGTGGGCAATTTTGGAGGTGAACATGAGGTGGGCTACATTTTAACTAAAAGCCCAAAGGAGAAACGTTCATGAATGACTGACTACGAGAGACCAAGGAGTGGTGATCATGGTAGGAGGTATATGTGAATTTAAAAGCCAACGTTTGCCAACTTACCATATCATAGAATGTGAAATACCTGACCATTTGCCTTTGTTTAAGCCACTGACAGACCAAGTGATTTGTTTATAATAATGTGCTGTGGTTTATTATTTAACATGGTAACTAAAGTGTGTTGATTTAAACCTCTGTCAAAGCCTTGAACCTTAAACTGGTCAGTTCCTGTCTCTTATAGATGATTAAGGTCCATACACATTGTTCTCAATAGAGAAAGAAGTGATGGCGCTTCGCAAAGAAGCGATATGATGCTGTTCTAAGTTTTATAGTCATCCATTTTGTGTGTATCAGCTTCCTTAAATAGGAAAGGCAGGCTGTAAAAGATGATGGCTAACAAGTAGCAATTCTCAACATGAAAGAAAAGAGGACTTTCCAATGTCAGAGCTTTCATCAGAAATAAGTAGGAAGCACAGCCATTGTCAATAAGTGTATATGCTGCAAATAAATTAGCTCTCTAGTTATGGAAAACTCTAAACATCAGACAATGGACAAATTGATCTTTAATCTGCATTTTGTTTTGTACACAGATGCAGAAGCGGCAACTTCCCCAGTTCTCGGGGTGTGCTCGACCCTTGCTCCACCTCTTCCGGCCCCCACTCCTACCCTTGTGCTCCCCCAGTGCCTTCTGAACACAGCTGATCACCACCAGGCAGGCGGCGCTGGGAGGGAGTAGAAGAAGCTGATGGGTGCTCAGACCCACTGTTTTTTTCCCATGGCTGTTCCACCCCTGGAACACCCACGAAGTCAGTGTCTCTGCCCAGCTGGTCTGTTTACCTGAGGTGTGGGGCAGATGATCTAATTGGATGCATTCAAATGGCACTGCTGCTGCTTATCGCACTGTGAAACTGCTGGTTTATCATAGAATCATAGAATATCAGGGTTGGAAGGGACCCCAGGAAGTCATCTAGTCCAATCCCCTGCTTGAAGCAGGACCAATCCCCAATTTTTGCCCCAGATCCCTAAATGGCCCCCTCAAGGATTGAACTCACAATCCTGGGTTTAGCAGGTCAATGCTCAAACCACTGAGCTATCCCTCCCCTGTTATGCACCGATTTACATAGTTTGTCCTACTGAATTAGAGAATAGTAACTTGTATCTCTGGCATGCTTGCCACATGGGCAATTTCACAGCACTATTTGGGTTGCTCACTCCAGGATACTTACAATATATCAAGGTTATCCTTTGTCAACAGCAATGCTGGGACCCCATTCCTGGGTGGAATAGGATGTGAAAAAATGAAAACACCTACATTTTAGCATATGGTAGAGAGGCAGCACAGTTTAGAGCACAAAGCACAGGACTGGGGATTAGGAGCTGCAGAGTTCTAGTCCTGAAAAGGACGTTGAGGATTAAGGAGACCACTTGGGTCAATGAATAGGGCCTGAGATGAAGTCAGCAGACCTATATTCTATCCTAGCTCTGCCACTGCCTCACTGTGTGACCTTAGAAAAGCCTCTGTGCCTCAGTTTCCCCACTATATAAAATTTTGTGAAGTGTTTGTTAGCTACAGATGACAATGTTCTAAAAGTGCTAGGAATTATTATGACTTCATTTAATATTAGCATTTATGTAGTGCTTTACATTTTCACTAAGTATACACTGAAGCATTGACTAAATTCAACAGGAAAAAAAGGATTTGGGATTCAGTAGGAAATGTGTTCCTTGACTCAGCCTGTAGTTTCTTGATATATTTGGATTTTCAGACCAGTGGGTGTTCTTTGCATAATATCTTTGCTGCAGTAGCTAACAAATGGCACAATGGAGCTGGACAGCCGTTGCAGCATTCTGGAAAGCAAATCAATGATACTTGTGTATAATTTCTGAGCTACAGTTTCCAAAGGTTAAATACCAAATTTAGCTTCCTTGACTCTTTAGTTTCTCTAGTAACTTTAGTGCCACGAACTGGCCTGGTACAAATATTCACAGCTGACATCTGGGATGCTTAGGGTTTGTAATCAGCTATAAATCTGGAATAACTTTATAAAGCCCATTGTAGACAATGGACTTACCTCTGGTTTAGGTCCTGGATCAGAGAGGTACATAAGCACCTGTTCTGCACTAGTACACTCCGTTGCAGGCTGGTGGTGCTACTCCCGTGTTTTAGGAACTTTGTTGCATATATTTTACATGGATCTAACAAAGTAGAATTTGATGTCTCCTCATTTCTTCTGTTGGTGAGTGACGGTTGGGCATTCTATGTAAACAGTGTGGTCTGCACAGTGTGGGGATCCTGGTTCCTTAATATTGGCTCCCTTCTTCTTCTAGTCAATTAAAATCTAGTCTTCCTTGCCTGTATGGTGAATGAGACATGCAGCCTCAGTGGTGGGTTTGTTAAACTAAGAGAGAAACCGGGATCCTCAGAGGTTCAGAAACATACAAGAAGGATGCACAGGGGAGGATAGGGAGAGAAACAGCAGTGCTATCTTACATGGAGTGGGGTTTTCATTAAAGTTCCTTTGCTTTCTCTTTAGTAGCTTAAAATATACAACAGGAGTGAAAGATAAAACGTAAACAGATTGCTTCTTGGCAGCTCTATTTCTCTTGGCATTTTGGAAATGCATATAAATGCACCAAAGCTCTTTGCAGCTCAAAGATTTCTTTTTTTAATTTGTTTTAAAGGTAACCTTTGTAAATATACATTAAAGGGGTTTTTTGATTACTTCTTGTTTACCTTTTAGCCTATTCTAGGCCTGTTATATAAATATACTTGTGGTATGGGGGCTTGATTCCACTCTCCTTACATGGGTAAAATTTTTGTTCAGCAGTAGTGCTATAATTCCTACGGAAAGCAAGGGCAAGCACTGCATAGGAAAAACTGCTTTTCAACGTCTGAAGAACAGAATGGAACAGGGCTGGGATCTCAAGCCTGCAAAGGTAAGTGGCTACGTCACAGGCTAAAGGCAAATTATTCTTTTGATTTAGAGCAATTAGGGCTACCGAGGTGTATTAAGGAAGAAGAAAGCACATTTCCTTCTGTGTGTGTGCACACATGCACTTTTAAAAACACTTGTATAAAAGCAGATGAACTGTGTCTTTCTACGCCAAGTATCACATGTTTACAGCTGAGTTATAAGACACTGAAAAACAGGGGTGTATAATGGAAAAACTGACACAGCCTTAAATATGTTGATGCTAATGGGCACCACTGTAATAATCCCAGAGTTTTAAAAAGATAGACGTGTTGCTCTGGAAGAGGCTATATTGGCTTCTGCCTTAAGCAAGGCTTGTCATTTCTACTCCTCAAATCATTTGAATCTTCCGTGGCATGTAAGTAGCCCTGGATTATATCTGACAGTGCAGATGCTGCCAGTACATAGCAGTGTGATGTTTTGGTTACCAAATAGTGTTTCCATTTACAGCAGTGAAACTTCAGTACTTTTTGAATGTGTGCTAGCGGAACTTGGTCAATTTCGCCCACTGATCAAGTAGAGTATGTCTGACTTTACATGATTTATCATTCTAGCTTCTTCCCTGTTTCTCCTTTGTGAGGATAATTACATTATGGAGTAACCATTTTAGTCCTTTGTATTCTGACTGGCATTTGCATTTGTTACAAACTTATCTGGAGAAAAGCTATCTTGCTATTAACTTTCCTCTTAGTTATTTACTTGATAATTTTAATGGTTCTGACTTTCCTATGCAGAGAGAAAAACAACACAGTATTAGCTGATAGCACAATGTAGTATTAAAATGCTTTGCATACTATAATGCCTTTCATCTGAGCTCCTCAAAGCACTTTACAAGCATTAATTAAGCCTTGCATCATCCCTATGAAGTAAGTATAGGATCTCTTCATTGTCAGCACTGAAATGCAGCCACCTCTGGGGCAGAACATAGCAGCTGTTTAACAGAGGACAGTCTGTAATATTACAAACAGCTCCTATGGCAGGTAATGAAATCTACCGTGTTGAAAACAGCAAGGGGAGTTAGGCAGGCTAAATGTCATTACCTGATTTGGAATTTAGCCAAGACACCAGTGTAAATTTTCCTATTTTTAAAAGCTGTACACCCAGGAAGAGAGTAGATTGAATAATGAATAGGAATGCTATTATCTTGTTACAAATCTTTCTCCAAAGTATTTCCTGCTTTGATGAAGCCAGTCTCTTCTGAGTAGCTAACAGATTTCCCTCTTGTGGAACCACACACTGCAGTGTTCCTGGCGGGGAGCAGGGAGCTGATAGCCTGGTGAGGAGATCTGCACCTGGTGTTTGGTCCGCTGCCCCATTCCCAGTGGGGACCAGGGAGCTGAGGTGATGGGGCAGTCAGGCTCCCAGTGTGGAGCTGCACAGGGAGCTGAGCTCCATGGCTTTCAGCCCCCCCACGTCCTCTCTGAAGTTGGTGGAAGCACTCCTGGTGAGGACACACAGCACCGGCAGAAGAAGGGCAGTGTGGACATGAACCACAGCAATAATCACTGCAGTGGCTGTAAGTCAACCTGTGTAATGTTTATAATGTAGACATGCCTGTAGACATGTAGACAGTCCTTGTTCCCTCCCAAGTACTCCATTGTTTTCTCTAAAAGCTCACAGGTGCTTAGAAAGTATAGCCATATTTTGGAGTTCAGGGGTGGGGGAATTTCAGTCCCTCTTGATACTTATATGGCTGTCAGCACCCTTGTATCTCAGCACAGGTGTAAACACGTGTAGTCAAAAGTGTCACTTCCATATTTCAGTCTCTAACAGAATCTACTTTTAATCCCTGATCAGCATGTTCGGCTGCTGGGCTGATGAGAAATCATGTAGCTTCACAGAAGCCTGAATCTTCCTCTTGCTGGACTGGGCACTACCTGTGTTATGGGTCTGCACCAAGGTACAGGCCTCTGTGAAGTCACTGGATTAGCACCTATAGCTTGCTGGGGTGATGTGGCTGGCCCAGGCATCTTGTACATTTACTGGCTCAACCCCTTCAAGCTTGCTGAGCTGATGCCAAGGGGTGAGATTACTGGCTCAGTTCCGCTAGCTGGCTGCTCTGATGTGAAGGCAGAGACAGTGGTGCCAACTCACAATTTTATCCTGAGTCTCATGATACTGGGTGTTTTTTCTCAAATCCCCAGCTCTTGGGGTCATGTAATAATGTGAGAATCTCATCTTTACTTAAAAAAGTCTAGCCCTCGTGGCTGCAGAGAGAAGCTCAAAAATGTGCCCCCTAAAGGTTAAAAACCAGAAGGTAAGTTAAGACAAGAAGTGTATGGTCTTCTAAAACCTCATGCCTTTTTTTCAGCCTGACATGACTTTTGAATGCTTGGGCTTGGCTCTGCTGCCTTTGCTACAGCAGAGGGCTCTCTGAGGTTACTGAGCGGAATCTCCAGCATTCTGGTTGGCTGTCCGTGAATGGGCCCCTGAGGTTACTAGTTCAGAAGCTACTGCTTGCTGAGCTAATGTCAAGGGTTATACCTCTGATGTCACTGATTCGGTATCTGTCTCGCTGGGCTTATTTCAAGGCACCGATTTCTCTCAGGTCTCTGGTTCCCAGTTCTAACTTGTTGGGGTGATGTCCAGTCATGGGCTTCTGTGAGGTCACTAGCTCAGCAACTTGAGCATGCTGGGCTAGTGGCAAAGGAGAGGCCTGTGTGAGGTTACTGGTTCAGTTACTCTGACTGGTTGGTCTCATGCCAAGGCAGGGGACTCTCTAGGGTTATTGACTCAGGACCCCCAGCCTGAGAAGTTGATGTCAAAGGATAGGCTGCTATGAGGTCACTGGCTTAGAACTTCTAGCTTGCTGAGATGATACTCTTGAATGCAGAGCTCACCAGTGTATGGTGGTTGTATGTCATCAGAGGGTTAGCATGGTACGGAGCAGAGTGGAGAATGGGGGCAAGCGAATAGATAGATGGGACAGGAGTTTGTTTCCAAACAGGGCCATAGTCAGCTAAAATGTAAGTGTAGGTATGCAGTCTTGTGCTCCCAGCAACCCACATCATTATAGCGTGCCAAGAGGGGAGATGGAACCAACAGGGCCATTCTGTGTTCTGGCTATGTGAGGCAGCAGGAGCCAGTGAACAGAAGCAGCAAACAGGAGTTTTGTAAAGGGCTCTCCAGGTGGAGGAGGAGAGATTGTGATCTTTGGGGTGAGTCTGTCTCTTAGTTTGTTTGCCATGCGCTTGCTTGAAGACTGTAGCGTGGTCTGTCATGGGGGCTGTGTGCTGAGCTAAGTGACCTGCTAGCCTAGGCTGAGAGCTTACAAACGAGGCTTTAGCCTGCCATCCTTTGATCTCCAACCTCTTTACAAGCCCATGGCAAGAGGGCGGGGCTAATTCAGGATGAACAGGGGGTTTAGAAAGCTAGTTCCTAAGCGACCAGAGAAGCTAGCAACCAGGAGAAGCGAACAGTGGAGTTCAGAGATGGAGTGTGAGAAGCAGATACACCTACCAAACATACTCTAAATTTAGGCCAGTAGTACCCCTTCAAAAAAGCAATCAAACAAACAACCCTTCAAGAGTAAAAATCATGCAGGCAGAAGTCCAGCAGCGGAGTGTGGGGGGCGGTTATCCAGTTTATTGCACTGAATGCAGCATGTACAATTACCTGCCTTGTGGGCAAGTGGCGTATGTGTGCATTTGGTACAAGGAGCTCATGGCCCTCAGAGACCGAGTACAGGCTCTTGAGACAAGAGTAGCTAAACTGGAGGAGATAAAGGAGACAGAGGGGACACAGACGAGACTTTCTGGGGGGGAGCAGATCCCACCCCCGGCCTAACAGCCTCTGTGCTGCTGAGGAGGATGAAAGTGTTGGGGAAGGAGAACATCAAGCTGGAGTGGAGGGAAATGATCCCATAGTTGGGACTCTCCTTCCAGATGATGTGGTATTCTCTCGCACTAAGGATACTTATCCAGGGGAGGGGACCCCCGTTATTAGGAAGAGACAGGTAATAGTAATGGGGGATTTGATTATCAGAAATATAGATGGCTTCGTATGTGATGACTGGGAGAACCACATGGTGAATTGTCTGCTGGGTGAGAAGGCTGCAGACCTCTCAACATCTAGATAAACTTATGCGCAGTGCTGAGAAGAAGCCAGTGGCTGTGGTACATGTACATACCAGTGACATAGGGCAAGGTAAGAGAGAGGTCCTGGAGGCCAAATTTAGGTTGCTAGGTAAGAGATTCAAATCCAGGACTTTCAGGTAGAGTTCTCTGAAACACTTCCAGTTCCATGTGCAGGGCCAGTTATACAAGCAGATTTGCAGGGTCTCAATGCATGGATGAGAAGATGCTATGGGGAGGAGGGATTTAGGTTTATTAGGAACTGGGGAGCCTTTTGAGAAAGGAGGAGCCTATACAGGAAGGATGGGCTTCACCTAAATGAAAATGGAACCAGACTGCTTGCATGTAAAATTAAAAAGGTAGTAGAAGAGTTTTAAAACTAAGGGCTGAGGGAAAGTCAACAGGTGTGGAGGATCATGTGGTTCGGACATCCCTTAGGAAGGATATATTAAAGGGGATACTCTAAATCCTACTAAAAGTTCATAGGATAGAAGTTAATAAAGTGCAGGCAGGAACTGAAGAGAAACAGTCAAATGAAAGTCTCCTATTCAGTTACATCACATGTAGGCAGACAACTAAATATTGATAAATTTTATAAGTGCTTGTATACAAATGCTAGAATCCTAAATATTAAGATAGGTGAACTTGAGTGCCTGGTATTAAATGAGGCTATTGATATAATAGGCATCACCAAAAGGTTGGTGGAATGCTGATCATCAGTCAGATATGGTGATTCTAGGGTACAAAACATATAGGAATGACAGAGTAGGTCACACTAAAGAGACAGTGACACTATATGTGGGGGGTGGGGGGAGAAGCATAGAATCAAATACAGTCAGAATCTTAATCAAATAGAAATTCCGTGATTGGAAAAATAAGAGTACAGGGGTAAAAATATATTATTGAGCACCTTACCAGTATAGTGATGGTGACTGTGAAATGTTCATGGAGATTAGAGAGGATACAAAAACAGAAAACCTAATAATAATGGGGGATTTCAACTATCCCCATATTGACTGTGTGCAGTTCTGTTTGCCCCAACTCAAAAAAGATACATTAGAATTGGAAAAGGTGAAGAGAAGGACAACAAAAATGATTAGGGGTATGGAACAGCTTCCAGATGAGGAGACATTAAAAAGATGGACTGTTCAGCTTAGAAAAGAGATGACTAAGAAGGGATATGTCTATAAAATCATGAATGTTGTGCAGAAAGTGAATAGGAGAGTATTTACCCCTTTATATTACATAAAAACCCAGGTTTGCCCAATGAAATACATATCAGCAGTTTTAAAACAAACAAAAGGAAGTACTTCTTCACCCAATGCACAGTCAACCTGTGGAACTCCTTGCCAGGAGATGTTGAGAAGGCCAAAAAGTATAAATGGGTTCAAAAAAGAATTAGATAAGTTCAGAGAGGAGAGATCCAAGACCTGCAGAAGAGCTCTGTGCAGCTTGAAAGCTTGTCTCTTTCACCAACAGAAGTTGGTCCAATAAAAGATTATACCTCACCCACCTTGTCTCTCTACGGTGCATCAATGGTTATTAGCCATGATGATCAGGGATGCAACTCCATCTTATGGGTGTCCCTAAACCTCTGGCTGTCAAGAGCTGGGATTGGACAACAGGATATGGATCACTTAATGATTACCCTGTTCTTTTCATTCTCTCTGAAGCATCTGGCACTGGCCACTGTCAGAAGACAGGATACTGGGCTAGATGGACCATTGGTCTGACCCAGCATAACCATTTTTATGTTCTTATACTCTGGAGGGGAGGCAGAGCTGAAGGCAGCTGGTTCTTCCTCTTTCCCTGTCTGTCCTGTTGGAGGGGGTGGGAGACCAAAAGAGAAATATGGTTCAGAGAAGAAAGGAGGCAGATAGGGAACTATACCATTGATCAGCATTATGATTGGTTTAGAATAATAAAACTATTATATATATCACCTACCAGATCAATTTCAAAAATAAAAATAGGGATTTTTTAAAATAGACTGGTACTTTTTGGAATAAGAATGATATAGTCCTGAAAGCACACATCAGGGGCAGTGAAATTATGGAATTCCTACTACTGCTTTCAGTAGGAGCAGAAACCCATCCTAGATTTTCCTGAGTTGTGATATGAAGAGCACCAGGATCAATAACATTATCTGACCTTTCTCTTGCATAAAGCTTTGTGACAGCAAATTTACTCTGGCTGGCTTTTGTCATGACAACAAGTATGCTTACGTCAATGGGGAAGGCCAAGCTCCTTGGTTGAACTATGTGGGTAGCAACTATTTTGACTGTAGGGTGAAAAATGACACAGTAGGCCTGAAGAGTCTTAAACACCATATTGAAACCAGGCGCAAAAATGTTTGTGTGTCAGATTGCATATATTATATAAATGGAGCGTTTTCATACCACAGTGTGAATGGAGACAGTCCCCTCTTGGGTGAAATGCTGGATGGTGTATTCACTGAAACATGTCTTAATGGTCAGGTTAAAATGCAGGATGTGCCCGATCATCAGGAAGGGGTTATGTCCATGTGGCGTGCCCAGAGATGAAAGTAAGCCGTTCTGGTCTGGTAGTGCGTACTGGCAAGAGCTGGTACTCCATGCAGGTCCGGGCTGGTGATTTAAAGGACCGGGGGCTCCCCGCAGTGGCCGGAGCCCCGGGCCCTTTAAACAACCGCTGGAGCCCCGGGGTAGCGGCGGCAAGGCTCCGGCGGTGATTTAAATGGCCCAGGGCTCCCAGCCGCTGCTACCACAGCGGAGCCCCAGGCCCTTTAAATCTCCACCCGAGCCCCAGGGTAGTGGCTGGGAGCCCCTGGGACTCTGGCGATTTAAAGGGCCCGGAGCTCCACTGCGGTAGCGGTGGCTGGAGCCCCGGGCCCTTTTAAATCGCTCCTGAGCCCCTGGGCTCCCAGCCACCTCTGCAGCTGGTAGCTCCGGGAGTGATTTAAAGGGCCCAGGGCTCCCAGCTCAGGATGCTGGTGTACTGGTAAGTCCTTTAAGTTACTTTCACCCCTGGGCGTGCCCCTTTTTACTTTCACTTCTACTATGACTACTATGTGCTGGTAATAACCAGTAGAAGAAGTTACTATAAACAAAGTAGGCGGACATAGTTGTTACGAAATCCCTTTGGCACAAAAACAAACACAGAGATCTGTCTCCACCCTTGGCAGCTCTGGCTGTGCATATGTGCAGTGAGGATGTATCGTTTTGGTGGCTGGCTGTGATTGTGGTGAATGGAGATAGAGAAAGGAACAAGGACTGGAATGTGAAAGTAACTTGGCATATGTAAGAATAAAATATTATGGCATGAGAGTGGGACGCATGAAGAGAGCACTTTGACAAACCGTCCTACCAAAGGCTTTGCACTGAGGCATTTAACCAAACCAGGCACAAGGAAGAGGTAACTGTGCTCTTTGTGACTGTGACCAAGAACACCCACTCAGCCACCCAATCATGGTGACTGGCAGCTGTTATGGTGACTAGTGTCAGAAGATAGAATATCAATAAATTAAATTATAGCATGTGATGGACATGTGAAATATTGTGTGAAACAGTGTTCCTCAAAACTCCAGGCCAGAGACATGGCCCTAAAGCAGGTAAAAAGGAAATTTACAAGGTTCTAAGAATGCCCCCTTCTCTTCACATGCATGTGATGAATGGCTGTGATTGAGTGGTTGGTGCGAGTAGGATATAAAAAGGAACCCACAATCTTGGAAACTCTATCAACCCCTCAGACAGAGACAAACACCTACAAGATCTCTATCAAGCACTCTTACAACTACAATACCCACCTGCTGAAGTGAAGAAACAAATTGACAGAGCCAGAAGAGTACCCAGAAGTCACCTACTACAGGACAGGCCCAACAAAGATAATAACAGAACGCCACTAGCCATCACCTTCAGCCCCCAACTAAAACCTCTCCAACGCCTCATCAAGGATCTACAACCTATCCTGAAGGACGACCTATCACTCTCACAAGTCTTGGGAGACAGGCCAGTCCTTGCCTACAGACAGCCCCCCAACCTGAAGCAAATTCTTACCAGCAACTACACAACAGAACCACTAACCCAGGAACCTATCCTTGCAACAAAGCCCGTTGCCAACTGTGTCCACATATCTATTCAGGGGACACCATCATAGGGCCTAATCACATCAGCCACACTATCAGAGGCTCATTCACCTGCACATCTACCAATGTGATATATGCCATCATGTGCCAGCAATGCCCCTTTGCCATGCACATTGGTCAAACTGGACAGTCTCTACATAAAAGAATAAATGGACACAAATCAGATGTCAAGAATTATAACATTCATAAACCAGTTGGAGAACACTTCAAACTCTCTGGTCACTCGATTACAGACCTAAAGATCGCAATATAACAACAAAAAGACTTCAAAAACAGACTCCAACAAGAGACTGCTGAATTGGAATTAATTTGCAAACTGGATACAATTAACTTAGGCTTGAATAGAGACTGGGAGTGGATGGTTCATTACACAAAGTAAAACTATTTCCCCATGTTTATTCCCCCCTCCCCCCCCCCACTGTTCCTCAGACGTTCCTGTTAACTGCTGGAAATGGCCCACCTTGATTAACACTACAAAAGGTTTTCTTCCCCCCCCCGCCCCCCGCTGTCCTGCTGGTAATAGCTCATCTTAAGTGATCACTCTCCTTACAATGTGTATGATAACACCCATTTTTTCATGTTCTGTGTGTATATAAATCTCCTCACTGTATCTTCCACTGAATGCATCCAATGAAGTGAGCTACAGGTCACAAAAGCTTATGCTCAAATAAATTGGTTAGTCTCTAAGGTGCCACTAGTACTCCTTTTCTTCTATCAATTCAGCCACCCAGACAAAGATCTAGCTGCAACCTGTGCAGCTAAAAACTATCCAGAATTACCTGGCATGAATGTGACATGAGAGAACCGAATGTAAAGTCTGCCAAATAACCTATAAAGCTGTCAGGAAGGCACCCAGCTACTTGTAAATCTAAGTTCCACAAATATATACAGACACTCAGATGGATAGATAGACAAATATAATACTGTTTCTTTTGCAAAAGAGTACCTGAAAGAATTAAATTATATGTCCTAAAATTCCGTAGACCTGTTTATAAAGCTTTCCTGCTAACATACTCCTGTTCCCTGTATTCCCCCTCCCTGAAGGAATCAAAAGCCAATGATTTCCTCTAGTGGAGCACCTACTTTTAAATATAAGGCCATCCAATCAGAAGCAGAAACCACCCCATGTCATGTGACTTAAATAACCACAAACAGCCAATTATGAGTGGCAGCTAGTTTGTGACCAAAGGCTAACATGCTCACAGAAATGATTCACAGAAGAATTGCAAATAGCAAACTTATAAAAATGAGTCTTGATAAAATTATTCACAAATAGAGAAGAGGCTACATTTGCAGAATGAATTATTCATTGGAACTGCTCGCTGGGCTCTCCAAGATCATAACAACACCCTCCACTATTCCTAAATTCACACTGCAATCGTAGTAGTAGTAAATAAAAATAGTATGATCGTATCCAAAAGCCCAATTAGGGATTGGGTGGGGGCTGGAGGCTGCTCAAACAAGGAAATGAGACATCGCGTAGGCTGTGTAAATGAAAAGGGCCCTCATGTTCAGAGCTATAAGATGTTCTCCATCCAGCCATCTCCTCTCTTCGCCTGACTATTTTCCGATGTAGGAGAGCTGCTCCTGTCGCTGTGCAATATATTCAGACTAATCAATCTCTGTCTGCAATAGTTAGATAATGAGTGTTCTAGCTTATGACCCTCAAGTACAAATTGCAATAAAGTAATTTGATATCATTTAATTTTCCTTCTAATTGTTACAAATACTCTCTGAATTGTTTGCTTGCTTCCACACAGCAGAACAGAATTTCCAAGAGGAGGGGAGACAGGCTGGTTAGCTTTTTGACACAGATGGGTAAACTCTGCTTTTTCTGAACTGTTCTGATATTAGCAGTAGGTTTCTCATCAGTGTGTTGTGGTTTCCCAACAGTGGGACAATGGATGACTTGGATCTTATTATTAACTTGTCTCATAAAGTACCATGTAAAATTAATAAGCAGAGTGAGCGAGAGAGAGTGCATTCAAGTCTTGGGAGAATTAAGAGTATCAGAGAGCATGAACTCAGATATGCGAGATGGGGAGTTAACTGCATACAGGGATTTTCGTAATAATGAGAATGGATTGCTTAAACGCCATGGGGTCAATGGTTCTTATTTTCATCCCATCTACACTGTAACAACTTCCATGATGGCTGATCTGGTTATAAAGCTGTACTCCCCCAACACATTTTAAAAATGGCTTGAACATGCAATATTGATGGGAGCATGTTCCCAAAACAAGTGCTATAACCATGTTCCCAAACCATACTGCAGTCCTTCTGAAGCCCAAGATTGGTTAAGATTGGGATCATGGTTAAAATGCAGTTCAGTTGCATTTACTCAGCAAAAGTGAATTGCCCTTTAATTCCATTGGGGCACTACAAAGTTGCAGCTGGGTCTCTCAAGGTAGTAGTTGTTGAAATCCTCATGCATTTGGATTTTTCGGTCTCTGATGTATTTAATTTTAGGTCGTTGGGGATGCTCTCTTTTCAACTGGTCAAGTCTGCGTTCTCTTCTCTCCTCAGGGCCTTCCCAGCACAGTTCTGTAGACTGAATCTCTTCTCCTTCAGCATGGAAAGCTACAAATTGCCTCCTGAGTTTTGCAGCAATTGGTTGTGGAGCTCTTCTTCCAGCTGAGGAGTGAGGCAGCAGCGTCTTCTGAAACTGAAGTCAATCAAGTTCCAATACTTAGTTGGCAGGAAGTGCTCAATTAGCAAGGAGCAATCAGTTGTTTCTTCCAGAGCCTCAAGAATGTAGCCTCCAGGGGCATAGGTGCTGGAACTACGGGTGCTGGTGATGCGGCCGCACCCACTGGCTTGAAGTGATTTCTATCATATACAGGGTTTACCGTTTGGTTCAATGGTTGTCAGCACCCCCTCTAAACAAACTGTTCCAACACCCCTGCTCCACAGAAGTGGCTCTCGTTTCCAGGCCTAAGGAATGAGAGCTGCAGCTAATGCTAAGCATTCTTAGAAAGGTATGTAAGTGCACTGCTTCAGAGTTAAAATGTAGGAAACATTCTGGTTTAAATTTTGGGTAGGTGCCTATATATACAAAGTGTGACTTCCAGCTAAGATAAACTCATCATGGTACCCAAGACTTTGCAGGGGGAATCTCCCCCTTTAGCTTAGGCTCACCTGGCAGAGTTGCTGCTTGTTAACCATGGGGAACTTGGTTTGATTGTATGCTGTAGAAACATGCAGGATGTACAAATTGCAAACCTAGCCAGAGATGGGGAACTCTGTGAGCTAGGTATGCATTAGTGTCTGGTTGTCACCTGACAGGCACAATTTGATCCCCATGTTCACAGGCACCCCAAAAACTCCATGTTATTTGCATACAAATGGAACATGTGCACATAAGGGACTGCTCACATAAGTTATCCTCCAGTCTCCTTTTGCTGTTCCCCAAAAGGCCATGGTGCTAAGAACACATCCATGTCCACTAGAGGCTCAGCTTTTGTAACACCCTAGATCTGAACAGCCTAAAACTCTGACGGAATTTGCCTCTGCATCCAGACTTTTTTGGTTGGCCTTTCTTTATAAAAGGCCAAACTGAAAATTCTCAACTGTCAGAAAAGATCAGGTCCAGATTCAAACTTTGCTGCTTGACTGACGTTGAGGCAGGGCCCTTAGGACAGTGAGAGGTAGAAGGCCAGGGATCTGAATTTGGGAATGTAAAAGAGTGTGTTCCACGGTCCCACGGCAATTTTCACCCAAAGTCTGTCAGCCTCATTGCTGTGCAAAGTGGGAGGTACATGGGAAACAAGAAAATGCCAAGAAGACACCCTTCCATCATGGTCAAGAAAAGGATCAAGTGAAGTAGGTGCCTCTGGGATGTGGGGGACAGAAGTTTGGCAAGAAAAGCACTGTAGGGGAATCTGAAATTTTGGGGACTTGATGAATTTAAAACTAAACCCTGTTTTGAAAAAAAGAGTAGAGGCTGGAAATACAAAACAGTCTCTACAGATTTGTGACTTTTTGAGTCTCATGAGGTTTTGTTTATTGTATTCCCACCAGAATGTGTCTTCTACGGTTTTGAAATGACTGTCTTTTCCATTGTGCGTCAGTAAAGAGAATTGGAGGGAGACGTACACGAGCAGCTCCTGTAGTGAATCCACTGCAAAGCCCCACAGCCTTTCAGGTAGAGATTTTTGTTTTTCCGCATACTCATCACCATCACTGAAGTTCTCTTTTTCATACATTTAAAAAGAGCATTACAGTGAACCATGGTTCCAGTCTTTCTGTGCCCCACCTTCTGATCCAAAATTACAACTTCAATATTTGCTGACACGTGGCCTGATCCTGCAAATCTGTTCTCAGGCAAGCAAGTCCTTCCATTAAGACTGTGCCCTTTCCTCTCAGGTAATGACTTAGCCACTGTGATCTCATGTTTCTGTCACTTCCGGGTTAGAATACTGCAACTCACTCCACCTGGGCATGAGCACAGTTGCACATGGGAGAGGCAACTAACGCTATATGCAGCAGCCTAAGGCATGGCTTGAGCAAAATGGACTGATGTCAACATATTTCACCAGCACTCCCAGAAACTCCACTGTCTCCCCATTCACTCCTGGACTGAATTCTTGATCCTAATACAAAAAGGCACTTAACAGGTTAGGACCTAGTTACCTCAGAGATTGCCTAATCATCAGCCACACCTCACTGAGATAGCTGCACCCGACGGAGATAACACATCTGGAAAGGGCCAGGACAAAGCAGCACAGGGACAAAGTGACCTCAGTTACAGGCTCAGGTTATGGAACTTCCACCATAGTCGATCAGCCACAGCCCAAATCTCACAATATTCAAACTGAAGTGCCCACCCACCTGCCAAATAACCTCACCCACTGTCACAGCAATCTTCCTCCGGGAAGAGCGAACAAACTGAAGCCATGGGGTGACAAATGAGAGGAAAACACGTGAGAGGTGCCTTAGAAATAGCTACAGTCAAATTGATTGATTGATAGATAGAACTCAGTGGACTACTTGCATAAGTAAGTGTTTCCAGGACTGGGCCCATAAACTTTTGGCGCAGATTCTCTGTCCTGGGTCCCGCCCCTTTACCTGAGTGGCATACTGTGACGGGAACATTTTCGAATGCTTTGTACTGCTAATCTGTGGATGATGTATATTCTTCTATGGACTATAGCTAGACTTTAGCCAGCCCATAGGCTGTTGTAACTCATGTCAAGATAGAAGCAGTTTGATGCTTAATTGGCTCCATGTAGAAGTACCCCACCATCCAGTTCTGAGCAGATTTCTGTGCAGGAGAGCCCCTCTGTTTCGTTTTATTGATGTACTTAACTTCTGTTATTCCAGTTACTCTTACCAAAATATATATTTAACACCACAATTTGCATTCCATTTAACACATGGATACACATAAAGCACCCTCTATAGCGACTCCTGACTGGAGTGTGCAGTTTAGGTGGGACTAACAGAAAGCACATGGTCTGTCCCTCTCATTTTCATGTTTTCTTCCATGATTGTACTCCCTCCAGCCCCTTGTGAGCAAAGGGGTATCATTCTGTCTATTCAGAGTCCTTTTTCAACTCCCTTCTTCCAAGAAACCTACCAGTTTTAACTGACCTAAGTAAGAAATTTACCCATCATAAATAATAATGTTACAAAACCAGCCTTGCACTGATATAAGGCAGAATCTTCCTATGATATTTTGTGTATAATTTTTGTCTGTTCAGATTATAAACTCCTTGTGGCATGGAGAATGTCAAAACATTGCTGGTATATTGGATGCCAGGTAACACTTTTCTGCTGAACGCTGCTGGATGTTTTTCATTGATCTGCCTTGCAAAATTCCAGTCAGATGCTGACCTTGAGCAAGAAATACTTTTTGACAGGTGAGCAAAAGGTCGTTAGTTTCTTCGTTCCCATCACCATCATGGAAAAGGTGGGTGTGAAGTAGCTTGCATGCTAGTAGATGTTTGTGAAAAAATTGGAAGGCTGCAGTAATGCTATAATGAAAGCTGGGTATGCAACCATCTAAAAGTTTCAGCCATTTCAAAGGCAGTGACTTGAATACCTTTGTGCTGGATTTGAATTAGGGTCTGAGGATATATGCACGTCAGCTATTCTCCCTCTACCAAGGGAGACCAGCCAGCAAACTAAATTTGGAAGATTCACTGTAATTGTATAGAACACAGTTTAGTTATACCAGCTGTAGACTAGGGCCTGCAAGAACAGACAGTCCAAATGCAACAACTGGAGTCACTGGAGATAAATACACATTTTGAGGTTTTTGTTTTCTTTTTTTAAAAGCCAGCAGTGTGTATTATTCATAGTTTGTCATTTGCAGTGTAGGAAACAGGATGCCCTCTGACACCTCTGAAGAAGTTCATGATTTATTGGAAGCATCGAAAGAAATATAAAGCCAAATAGTAATATAGTCCCCCAGGAAAGGCTTGCTTCAGTCTTTTACATAGTATTAGAGCCACTGTAAATAGTTGGACTCAGATAAAAACCCTGGCAAACATTCAATACGGAATGCTTGAGATATGAATGTATTCATTCTTTGATATCAGGAGAGTTCAGTTTTGTCCAGCCTCTAAGTACAAAAACCCCCACAATGTTTATTTAAAATAACTCAAGCTCACAAGACCACGATACAGAGGTGAAACTGCCTCTCAAGCCTCATTTTGCTGTATGGGTTTCAGGGCAATGAATGTTGTTAGATATTCTGTGGGCTACAGTCACTTGTGACTTGTCTTTGTACTCATTGTCATGGTATGAGAAACCCGGTTAAACAATAGTGATTTCCCAGTGTTCTCAATGGGTATTGTATAAGACCAGCTAGCTAACTTGATAGAATGCAACTATAATCGAGGGAAGTGACTATTCCCCTCTATTCAGCACTGGTGAGGCTACATCTGGAGTATTGCGTCCAATTTTTGGGCCCCCACTACAGAAAGGATGTGGACAAATTGGAGAGAGTCCAGTGTAGGGCAACAAAAATTATCATAGGGCTGGGGCACATGACTTATGAGGAGAGGCTGAGGGAACTGGGCTTGTTTAGTCTGCAGAAGAGAAGAGTGAGGGGGGATTTGATAATAACCTTCAACTACCTAAAGGGGGATTCCAAAGAGGATGGAGCTCGGCTGTTCTCGGTGGTGACAGATGACAGAACAAGAAGCAATGGTCTCAAGTTGCAGTTGGGGAGGTCTAGGTTGGCTATTAGGAAACACTATTTCACTAGGAGGGTGATGAAGCACTGGAATGCGTTACCTAGGGAGGTGGTGGAATCTCCATCCTTAGAGGTTTTTAAGACCCTGCTGGGACACGATGGCATATATCACATTGGTAGATGTGTAGGTGAAAGAGCCTCTGATAGTGTGGCTGATGTGATTAGGCCCTATGATGATGTCCCCTGAATAGATATGTGGACACAGTTGGCAACGGGCTTTGTTGTAAGGATAGGTTCCTTGGTTAGTGTTTTTGTTGTGCGGCTGCTGGTGAGTATTTGCTTCAGGTTGGGGGGCTGTCTGTAAGCAAGGACTGGCCTGTCTCCCAAGATCTGAGAGAGTGATGGGTCCTCTTCAGGATAGGTTGTAGATCCTTGATGATGCACTGGAGAGGTTTTAGTTGGGGAGCTGAAGGTGATGGCTAGTGGCGTTCTGTTATTTTCTTTGTTGGGCCTGTCCTGTAGTAGGTGACTTCTGGGTACTCTTCTGGCTCTGTCAATTTGTTTCTTCACTTCAGCAGGTGGGTATTGTAGTTGTAAGAATGCTTGATAGAGATCTTGTAGGTGTTTCTCTCTGTCTGAGGGGTTGGAGCAAATGCGGTTGTATCTTAGAGCTTGGCTGTAGACAATGGATCGTGTGGTGTGGTCTGGATGAAAGCTGGAAGCATGTAGGTAAGTACAGCAGTCAGTAGGTTTCCGGTATAGGGTGGTGTTTATGTGACCATTGCTTATTAGCACTGTAGTGTCCAGGAAGTGGATCTCTTGTGTGGACTGGTCCAGGCTGAGGTTGATGGTGGGATGGAAATTGTTGAAATCATGGTGGAATTCCTCAAGGGCTTCTTTTCCATGGGTTCAGATGATGAAGATGTCATCAGTGTAGCGCAAGTAGAGTAGGGGCATTAGGGGATGAGAGCTGAGGAAGCGTTGTTCTAAGTCAGCCATAAAAATGTTGGCGTACTGTGGGGTCATGCGGGTACCCATAGCAGTGCCGCTGATTTGAAGGTATACATTGTCCCCAAATGTGAAATAGTTATGGGTGAGGACAAAGTCACAAAGTTCAGCCACCAGGTTTGCTGTGACATTATCGGGGATACTGTTCCTGACGGCTTGTAGCAAACAGGGAAAGATTAAGAATGAGCTCTCAAAACTAGATATTCTCATAAAAAACCAATCCTCCACACAGACTTCCTCGTGGCTGGACAAGCCATTTACAACACATACTGAAAGATTCTTGTTTTAATGAATGACATCCCTACATCTGTTTTTGCCCATATTTGTTCTAACACAACCAGGCATGTATACTCATACGTTTATTCCTGACACTGCACTGCAGGTGAGCTAGCTTGCTTTATAGTCAGCCCTTGTATGTCATTGCAGGATGGATGGAAGCAGAAAAGGCTGAAGCTGAAGACCAAACAAGTGAAGATATTTGCTTGTCATGGAGTCCCACCACAAGATAGAGCCTGTCACTGATGTATATGTTTGGTGGACACAGTCACTTACATGAGGCTAGAGGGTTGGCTTATGGTTGTTCTTTATGTAAGTTATCCAAGGATCATCTTCATATTTTGTCTTTTAGCCAATGTGTTTCACTAAATCATCACAAAGTGCCTCTGCCAAGGAAATAATCAGCAGTACATGAACGCAGCAGTCCAGACTTCACGCAGATTTAGCAGGGGAAGTTGGTGAGCTACCAGTATGAATATTAGTTAGTTTAATGATTCATGTGTCGTCAATGTTCACATTACAAAACACATGGAAATATCACTGTAAGCAGTATTTGAAGACAAGGGAACAAGAACCACATGTTAGTGTTACCTAGCCCAATGCAGTTTAAAAAGACTCTGTTAAACAGAGCTGTGTAAAACTCAGCCATTATGATTTGAAGTGGAGCACAGTCCCACTGTAGTTCACATGCAGGCAGACTTTTAGAAGTGTTCACTTATTTTGTGTGCTGGGAGGGGATCAGCTGGGCCATTAATGATATTGGATCTTAAAAATCATATAGTTTGTATCACTTTCTAGCTTCCTTTTTCTGTCTGTTCTGACATGATTTTTGTGGCCAATCTCAAGAACCACTGGAGATAGAAATGTATGCTATATGCCATTTGAACACAAGGGGTCCAAGTTCTGAGGTGGATATGGCACTGAATTCATGCTCTAATGGCTTGGAAGGCAGAGAACATTGAAATCACTGGCCATTTAGAGAGTTCAAACTCAGCTTGGAAACAGCGCTCAAAGCTTAGAGCAGACACAGCTGAAGATTCACAAATGCCTAGTGAGCTTTCCCTAATCGTGCTGGCGGCAGAAACATCTGTTTTTCAGGATCTGTTCAGCTGACTGATCCATATATTTGATGGAACAGTTCCCTTTCATCTGTGGCCATTTAAATCCTTGGGACCCTGCACATGTACCTCCACCAGTGGAATTCCTTCTCCTGAGGGTATACCATAATGGTTTGGCTGATTTCTTCTAGTCTCATTTTCACTGGTGATTTTTGAAATACATATGTCTACTCTGAGAGGACTGAGATGACATTCATCTGCATTCCTTTGCACGTTGCATTTAGACGATCTCTTTCATGATATATATATATATATAAATGTATATTCCCCATTATGATATCTGATTAGTCAAGATATCTTCATTATGTACTGCTGTCAGCTAGGCAAGTCTTTATCTTCATGCTAAATGAATTAATGTTCCTGGATACCCTACAGCTTCCTTTTTCTTGACCAACTGTTTTTTCTACAGATGATTTGAAAGAGTAAGAAATTTCTATGCAGTTGCATACAAATTCCACTCATCCTAGGCTCTTAGAGTGCTGTCTGCCATGTACATTTTCTTTCCATGTATGTATACTATAGATTTCTGGAATAGAAGTGCACTAGGAGTGCTCTGTGTACTATGTAACTAGATACATAGATGGAATGTAAAACCGGCATCAAAGCACTCCCTGATCTCATCGAAATAAACATTTACAGCTTTTCTGACCTTTTCCTGTGGATCATGTCTTGGCCTTCGTCAGGTTCAGTATGATTTAAAATTTAGAGCAACACTCCCTTTAGGCTGTTACATTAAAGTCCAGATGAGAGCAAATGTTCAAGCTGAATCTGAAATTTTCCACCAATTTTCAAATTCATAACCTGCAGTCAATCACAAGAAGGCTGGCTGCACATACCTATTCACTGATCCCAAACAGGGACTCTTTGTACGGAATGGCAGGAAGATGATGTAATATTTTCCCTTGCTGCATTTGAACTAAAGATGATTTACTAACATAGCAAATGTCTAGAGAACCTGGATTTGGTTCATTTTTGTTTTTGTCTTCAGTTTGCAGGCTATTTTCTTATTTGCACTACTAACATGTTGGCAGGAACTAGGATAAAAAAAATTCTGTTGCCGAGACTTTATACTTGATGTACAACATCAGAAATTCTGTTGCTGCTTTAGCCTGCACTTTAGGGCCAAAGATTCAGATTATGTTCTGAACATGATGATGTGTCCTGAATCTCTTAACTGGCTTGATACAAACAGAACTTTTGGAAACCTGCTCTGATTTTGGTTGCAAAGGTAGAACCTTCTGCACAATTTAAAACATGATGTGTGTGAGTGGAGGTACATGCAAGTGCAAGCATGGGCAAGTGGGACTATAAGGAACTGACTGGGCCACTCTTTCGCCCTCCTGATTCTAGGCTGTCCTAGGGGCTGGTGAGGCCTCCATAGTAGCTTATGTCAACTGGGCAGCCTGAGTTAGGGCAACCCATCCTTTGCTGCCCAGAATCTTCACAGTGCTACATACTAGGGCCCCACCCGCAACATGTCTCTCCTGCTCCCAGCATGCCACTACACCGTGCATAACTGGTTGGAAATCCATTCCCAGAGAGTAGTTATCAGTGATTCACAGTCAAGGACATATCGAGTGGGGTCCTACAGGGATCAGTTCTGTTTCTGTTCAATATCTTCATCAGTGATTTAGCTAATAGCATAGAAAGTACACTTATGAAGTTTGCAGATGATGCCAAGATGGGAGGAGTTGCAAGTGCTTTGGAGGATAGGATAAAAATTCAAACTGATCTGGACAAACTGGAGAAATGGTCTGAAGTAAATAGGATGAAATTCAATAAGGACCAAATGCAAAGTGTTCCTTCCTAAGTTGAGTAATCAGTTGCACGCATACAAAATGGGAAATGACTGCCTAGGAAGGAGTACTGAGGATCTGGGACTCATAGTGGACCACAAGCTAAATATGAGTCAATGGTTGCAATGGCTGTTGCAAAAAAAAAAAAAAAAAAAAAAAAGCAAGCAAGCATCATTCTGGGATGTATTAGCAGAAGTGTTGTAAGCAAGACACGAGAAGTAATTCTGCTCCACTCCACTCTGATTAGGCCTCAAATAGAGTATTGTGTCCAATTCTGGGTGCCACATTTCAGGAAAGATGTGGATAAATTGGAGAAAGTCCAGAGAAGAGCCACCAAAATGATTAACGGTCTAGAACAGTGGTTTTCAATCAGGGGTCCAGGGCCCACTGGGGAGGCCGTGAGCCGGTTTCAGGGGGTCCGCCATGCAGGGCCAGCATTAGACTTGCTGAGGCCTAGGGCAGAAAGTCAAAGCCGCACCGCATTGGGCTGAAGCCTAGGGCTCCAAGCCCCGCCACCTGGGGCTGAAGATGAACCCTGAGCAACTTAGATTTGTGGGGCCCCTGTGGCATGAGGCCCCAGGCAAATGCCCCTGCTTCCTACCCCCTAATGCCGACTCTGGCTTTTATATGCAGAAAAACAGTTGTTGTGGCATGGGTGGGCTGTGGAGTTTTTATGGCATGTTGGGGGAAGGGGGTCAGAAAGAAAAAGGTTGAGAGAACCCTTGGTCTAGAAAACATGACCTATGAGGGAAGATTGAAAAAATCAGGTTTTTTTTAGTGTGGAGAAGACTGAGTGGGGACATAACTTTTCAAGTACATAAAAGATTGTTACAAGGAGAAGGGAGAAAAAAATGTACTCTTTAACCTCTGAAGATAGGACAAGAAGCAATGGGCTTAAATTGCAACAAGGGCAGTTTAGGTTGGATTTAGGAAAAACTTCCTATCTGTTAGAGTAGTCAAGCACTGAAATAAATTGCCTAGTGAGGTTGTGGAATCTCTGTCATTGGAGATTTTTAAGAGTAGGTTAGACAAAGGTCTGTTAAGGATGGTCTAGATAATACTTAGTCCTGCTTTGTGTGCAGGAAACTGGACTAGAAGACCACTCGAGGTCCCTTCCAGTCCTACAAATTCTATGAAGGGTCCTGCAGATGGCCACCTTGCCAGCTTTACACTATCTTTATAGGGCAATTCTCTCCTGGCCTGCTAAGGGGCTTTTCTGGTCTCTTTATGCTTCTGCAGCAGCATACGGGACTGGGCTGGGGAAAAGAATCTCTCCCCTTAGATGTAGTCATTTCGTAAGTGTTTTCCAAGAAGTGCTGGATCTGTCATTGCCCAGTGATGGGATTTCTTGAGTTCACAATAAAATTATATAGCCTTGACAGCTATAATGCATCTTCACTAGCAAATAGCCAGCTTCATACCTATCTCTAGCTTCTTTATTTTTTGGCTGAATCTGTGAACCAGTTAATTTTAAGCCTTAAAAGATTTGCTGTATTCCTAAGGTCACATCCAAGCATGAGGAGTGCTGGGGTACATCTTGTACTTGTATTCGCTGCTGGCATATAGCACTTTTTTAGCATCTGTTATAACATTATTTTCTTGGTTTTTTACTAATCACATTTTTAATAGTCACTTCAGAAACTTGAATACAGCTGAGCATCAGCCCCAAAAAGAGGAAAAATGAGGATGCTCAGAAGTGGCAGGACAAGAAATGCAGAAAGAGGAGGCACTTGGGTTCTCAAAACAGCAATGTTACTCATATATATAAGAACATAAGCACATAAGAACAGCCAAACTGGATCAGACCAAAGGTCCATCTAGCCCAGCATCCTGTCTTCCGACCGTTGGATGACACAACCCAGATGGATGACACAACTCAAAATCCTGGCCCTGAACAGTCCCAAACTTAGTGGGGTTTGAAATCTGGATGTGGATTTTGCAACAGTGGGGTTTGAAATCTGGATGTGGATTTTGCAACAGGGAGCCTTCTCTGATTTCACTGGAACAACACCCCATTCAGTTTCCTGACAACCGCATTGACTCACTGCACTGATGCCTTACATTTCCTGCACTGCAGTTCTTGCAATGCCTGTGCTCTTCAAGCGTCCTCATTCTCTTTTCCTGTCTCTTCCCCCAAGGTTCGAACTCCCCACCACTCACCTGTAAACAATATAACATTTTTCCTTGCATTGGATGCTGTACTTGTGAGTGCTCATTCTAGATGACCATGTATATTAATGGATTTCCCTACTTGTAAGTGGTTAGAAATCTCTAGGTAGAATCTGAATTTGATTCACAGGCACTTTGTCTGAAAGTGTAAAGCTAACTAGCAATTTAGGATCCTGCTAAAACTGGGTAACTTTTTAAACCTTATCAGTGTCATGTGACAATGAATCAGAAAAAGTCACTTTCTGCTCATGCTGAATGAGGAACTGTATGAGAACAGGAAAAACCATATTATCGCTAAAGCTATTCCCCTTGCTTTGCTATGCCTCTCCTGCCTGGAACATTCCCTAGCTCCTCTTGATTGTTGCTCTTTGTGTAGGGTGTGGGGACTGACATATGGGATAAAGGGAGAACTGCGCTTTCCTACCCCTATTTGTGCCCACTTTGAGATAATGGGAACAAAGACTCCTGGTAGAAGGGGAACAGGAAGCCCCAATACTGAGGGGAAGACAACTACTTGAGCCTGGCATGGTCAAACGGACCATTAGTTGCATGTTGACTTCTGTGTTTGGACTCTTGTTTTGTTGATCCCTGGATGAGGAGGACTTCTGTTTAGCTGGAGGGTTGTCTCATCCTGAATCACCCTGCCAGATACGGTGGATCACTGTGGAGGAAACTGAGGCATGGCAGCACTGGATGAAAGCCTAGGGAGACCTCTGGTGTTGCAGCACCTTTTTGTGCCTATATCTTTATTAATAACTAAAGCTTGATGCGCCAACCCTTATGCAATTCACTTCAGTGGGACGACTTCTGAGAGAGGTTTGTAAGCCCACAGGCCTTTAGTCTGGTCACAGTCTTTGCGTTAGGCTGGAGAAGAAAAAAGCTCATTCCCCCCCTTCCCCACCGGTGATTCCCGTATTGGCAGTGTCTTTGTAAAGTCTTCTAGACTGCATCCCCAGAGCAGTCACTATGGCGCAGTGCTGTGAGGTGCTGAGTGCTGTCAGTTTTCGATGATTTGCCTTGAAGGTTCAGGCCTTCAATAAAGAGTTCATCCCCAGTTCAACTGAAGGTAATTTCCATTTAATCCCATCACTCTTCACCTTTCCTGCCCTTCTCCCCTGCCCCAAGTTTGGGGCATCATTGTTTACCAACCCAGTATCAGGGAAAGCAAGCAAGCAGCTGCTGAAGAATTCTCAGCCCATTGCCTGGGCTGGGGTGCTGAAGAGCCATGAGTGCTGCACTCTTCCCTTGAGGGCTAAGATCATTACCTCCATGATGCTCCCAGTCCTAGCTAATTCTCAGAACAAATGACCCAAGGTAGCTAATCTGAAACAAGTCTCCCATTTGACAGCACGTTGCACTAGGTTATTAGGCTGGAGCATGCTGCTTTACTTTCCAAGTTTTATTAATTTCAGTGTATATTGCTGTCGGCTGTGCTTCTCTATAGCTCGTGTTTTCTCGGCTACAGATGGAAAATAGGCACATACAAGGAGTTGTCTTCAAATACAAACCTTCAGGGGCCAGATCTTGGGAACATTAGTGTATGTTTGCAGTGTGCCACCAAGTGCACACACTAATTTAAGAGCATCTGCATTTCTGTTTATGTGAGTTCTATTCAAGGACTTTCATAAGTGATGTGAGACAAAGTAGAGATGGCATAAAACCGTACTGCTGCTTAAATAGCTCGTCTGTGCTGAAGTTCCCCTACTGAGAACAAGAGCATCTAGGCCATCGAATTGCCTTGATGAGCTCTTGCATCCTCATGCTGACGCACAAGACGTTTCAATGCCAACAAAGCATGACGCTCTCAAGTTAGCTCATTCAAACAGCCAAAAAGGCCAAGACGTGGCTGGATTGGATTTCTGCAGCTGAAGGAGACACAGTTTGTGTATTCGCCATATAGTTTTCTTCCAGTTAACAGAGCTTGCGGCAGTTTGTAACAGTCCGTGTAATGTATATAGTGGATAGTGTAACTGTTGTTCACTATGTGACAAAGGGATTTCTTTCTTTTATCCCAGTGACAGGATGATGAGAGCTCTGAAACAAACATTTTTGCCATTCACTTACCTGATTTTACTCTGAGCTGCATACTCACCCATCCAGCCACTCTCTGGCTGGGCCACACAGCCAGATATCCACTCTGCTGGCAGCACCAGCAGAAACCTAGCATGGAGAAAATGATCAACATTGTTACTCTCTTTTTTCACATGTTTAAAGGACTGTACGCAGCCGTGCGGGAAGAATTTTTATAGTGGGGGGTGCTGAAGGCAGAAACCATGTATTAGGGTTGTGATTATTACTTCAAGCCAGGGGGCGTGGTAACACCCCAAGCACACTTAGTTCCAGCACCTATGACTACACAAACACTATTTTACCCTTACAACACTCCAGTGATGTTAATAAGTATTATCCTCATTACACAGATGAGGTAAGTGAAACCCAAAAAAGTGATGTGAATTGCCCTGGTTTTACAGCAGGTCATTAACAGAGAAGGGAATAGAACTCAAAATTCTTGAACTCCAGCACCATGCTTAATCATAGAATCATAGAATATCAGGGTTGGAAGGGACCCCAGAAGGTCATCTAGTCCAACCCCCTGCTCGAAGCAGGACCAATTCCCAGTTAAATCATCCCAGCCAGGGCTTTGTCAAGCCTGACCTTAAAAACCTCTAAGGAAGGAGATTCTACCACCTCCCTAGGTAACGCATTCCAGTGTTTCACCACCCTCTTAGTGAAAAAGTTTTTCCTAATATCCAACCTAAACCTCCCCCACTGCAACTTGAGACCATTACTCCTCGTTCTGTCATCTGCTACCATTGAGAACAGTCTAGAGCCATCCTCTTTGGAACCCCCTTTCAGGTAGTTGAAAGCAGCTATCAAATCCCCCCTCATTCTTCTCTTCTGCAGGCTAAACAATCCCAGCTCCCTCAGCCTCTCCTCATAAGTCATGTGTTCTAGACCCCTAATCATTTTTGTTGCCCTTCACTGGACTCTTTCCAATTTATCCACATCCTTCTTGTAGTGTGGGGCCCAAAACTGGACACAGTACTCCAGATGAGGCCTCACCAATGTCGAATAGAGGGGAACGATCACGTCCCTCGATCTGCTCGCTATGCCCCTACTTATACATCCCAAAATGCCATTGGCCTTCTTGGCAACAAGGGCACACTGCTGACTCATATCCAGCTTCTCGTCCACTGTCACCCCAGGTCCTTTTCTGCAGAACTGCTGCCTAGTCATTCGGTCCCTAGTCTGTAGCGGTGCATTGGATTCTTCCATCCTAAGTGCAGGACCCTGCACTTATCCTTATTGAACCTCATCAGATTTCTTTTGGCCCAATCCTCCAATTTGTCTAGGTCCTTCTGTATCCTATCCCTCCCCTCCAGCGTATCTACCACTCCTCCCAGTTTAGTATCATCCGCAAATTTGCTGAAAGTGCAATCCACACCATCCTCCAGATCATTTATGAAGATATTGAACAAAACTGGCCCCAGGACCGACCCTTGGGGCACTCCACTTGATACCGGCTGCCAACTAGACATGGAGCCGTTGATCACTGCCCGTTGAGCCCGACAATCTAGCCAGCTTTCTACCCACCTTATAGTGCATTCATCCAGCCCATACTTCCTTAACTTGCTGACAAGAATACTGTGGGAGACCGTGTCAAAAGCTTTGCTAAAGTCAAGAAACAATACATCCACTGCTTTCCCTTCATCCACAGAACCAGTAATCTCATCATAGAAGGCAATTAGATTAGTCAGGCATGACCTTCCCTTGGTGAATCCATGCTGGCTGTTCCTGATCACTTTCCTCTCATGCAAGTGCATCAGGATTGATTCTTTGAGGACCTGCTCCATGATTTTTCCAGGGACTGAGGTGAGGCTGACTGGCCTGTAGTTCCCTGGATCCTCCTCCTTCCCTTTTTTAAAGATTGGCACTACATTAGCCTTTTTCCAGTCATCCGGGACTTCCCCCGTTCGCCACGAGTTTTCAAAGATAATGGCCAATGGCTCTGCAATCACAGCCGCCAATTCCTTTAGCACTCTCGGATGCAACTCGTCCGGCCCCATGGACTTGTGCACGTCCAGCTTTTCTAAATAGTCCCTAACCACCTCTATCTCCACAGAGGGCTGGCCATCTCTTCCCCATTTTGTGATGCCCAGCGCAGCAGTCTGGGAGCTGACCTTGTTAGTGAAAACAGAGGCAAAAAAAGCATTGAGTACATTAGCTTTTTCCACATCCTCTGTCACTAGGTTGCCTCCCTCATTCAGTAAGGGGCCCACACTTTCCTTGGCTTTCTTCTTGTTGCCAACATACCTGAAGAAACCCTTCTTGTTACTCTTGACATCTCTTGCTAGCTGCAGCTCCAGGTGCGATTTGGCCCTCCTGATATCATTCCTACATGCCCGAGCAATATTTATAATAATCCATTAGACCAAGTTTATTCTCAGAAATTTATTAGGATTTAGGTCCCACTGCCTCTGTGAGAGTTAGGGAAGAACTCTTCCCTTCACTTTCTACTCTGGAGGGAAGGATGGTCAAGATGGAGTGAAGAGGTCTAGTGACTGGTGACTCTTCCCTTGGCTTTCAGAGAAGGGCAGAGAAGAACTTGCAACTTTATACTTAGCTCTTCCCTGCATGAAACTCCCATGGTAGTCTCATGCTCCGTGGGAACTTTGACTGGGGGGACTGAATGATGTGAGGAAAAGGAGAGTTGTAGAAGTGGAGGTGGAAGGACGAAACCGAGGGGGAAGGGTGAAAAAGGAAGAAAGGGGGATGGGCATAAAGGGGGAAGGGAGGGGAGAGAGGATGGAGTCAAACAGGAAAAGAGGAGGAATGAGGAAAGAAGGCTGTTGTCAGTGGAGGAAAGGTACAAATTATCTATCTGGGTGAAAATGGACTCTGAAAAAATAGAAGAAAAATATACTAAGGCATTAGAAAGATTTGTTCCCATTCTTATACTCAATCACTAGGCCACTGAAAAAAAGAGTGACAACTTTAGTCTCTAATTTCAGTTACAGTAATCTTAGGTGTTACCTGTAATAATAGTGGATAAAAAAAATTCCTTACAGAAATGTGATTTTTATTTATTTATTTTTAAGTTGACCGTGTCTCTTTAGCTGCACAATAACTGCAGTTCCAGCTATTGTTACTATCAGGGTGTTTCACAACATTATTCCACTACCTTGAGATCATCTTTTGAGGTATGATATTGTTTCATATTTAACATTTTTTCCTCAATAGATACTGCAGGTGAGTACAGGTAATAGACACGTGAGTGAATTTAGTATTCGAAGCACAAAATCTTACGCGATCAACTGTTGTACTTTATATTTCAAATGAGCTGAACACAATGGATGAAAGAATGCAAGCAGATTTTTCAGTCTCTCTCTCTCTCTCTCTGCTTTTTTCTAAAGAACTGTAATTACAAGCAGGCAGATGTTTTGGATAACAAAGCACTGGGGATATTGGGGACACTCACTGTAATTTTTCTAGGCTAAAACTCCAGCACCTACAAAATCAATAGCATGTTTATTAGAAACACAGGGTCTTGTTCTGGGCTTGCTTCTTGACCCATTTCACCGGTTTGTTGCTTTTATATTAAAAATGTACCCTCCAAATATTGTTTACACCTCTGCCCCCAATGAAGTTTTTACTTTTATAGCTTCTCCTTGGCCTTTACTAACCCCGGACATTTGAGTTTCCACCACAGTTCTGGAAGCTCCATTTTTTCCCAAGTTTTTTTTTTTTTTTTTTTTAAATGCTAGTCCTAGGAGCCACACCGTGCCTTTGGTAGTGAGTCCAGCAAGAGGGGGACAAGCAGGCTCAGAAATCTCTTTTTGAGGCGATGCCTAGCGAGCTTCTGAAGAAAGTTCCTCTCAACAGAGTAGAGTCTGAGGGCCCAGGATATTTTCTGGTTGGAGGGGATCATGCTGTGGGACCAGTCCAGCAAAGGCAGTGTCAGAACCCCACCACCTGTCTCTCCTGAAAACAGTTTGTGTTTAAGCAGAGGAGGCCAGGGGCTTACTGCTTCCCCGTCTCTGTGTCCATCCTTGCCAGATGTCTGAGGCTCTGCTCAATTCTCTCAATGAAAGTGGAGGGAAATACCCAGCCCTTGTTGTCTGGCTCCCTTTTCCCAGCCCCAAAACATTTAGCCCTTTGAAGTGAACAAATGCCATCTGTGTAAACTAGTGTCACCCCAGCAACTCCATTTTTTCCCTTGTGTAATATTTTTAAATACTAGTCTTACCTTTCACTTGCAGTTCTCTGCGCCATGCTTGTGTTCACAGCAGAAGCAGAGGCATGAGTGTTACCTAAAGGAAGGTTAAACCTCATTTGGGCATTTTGCCGTAGAAATTCTCAGCAGGCTTTGTTGTTCCACAGAAGTCTGTGAAAGGTGACAGTATCTCCCCCTCTTTCCCCCTTGCATCATACCTTTGTACAGGAATAATTTAGAAGATATAGTCAAATCCTGGTTTCTTAGGTATACACTCTGCTTTTATTCAAGAAATGATACAGGCCTCATTGATACCAGTGGACTGTCACTGCTCTTTCCATAGTTGACACTCCCGCCATTAAGGAGTTAAAAGGAACAAGGTTTTGTGAAAGAGATTTCAGTATTTCTCTCCCTGCTTTGGGGAGTCACTGCTTTATCTCACATATTCCTCTGAGGATTTCTGTCTCTCAAAGTACATTTGCAGTAGACCAATAAAAAAAAATCCTATTTATAAGGACTCCAATCAGACCTTTCAGTGCTTTCATGCAGTAGCTCTGAGCCAGCATTCACAGCTTATTTCTACTTCTGCTCCTTCTACTTAGACTTAATTGCCTTCATCTTTCCTCCAGCTTACTGTATTTTTACCGCTAATGATTATCCTGACCCAGCCTCACTCTCCTGTTTGGTTTCTGTAGGGTGACCAGACGTCCTGTTATTTAGTTGTTTGTCCTGCTTCCTGTTCAATCTACGGTCGGGACATCATTTGTCCTGATATTTTGCTTCGGCAGGACTCCTTTTTTTTTTTTTTTTTGCTTGGGACGGCAAAAACCTAGAGCCGGCCCTGTTGGGGGGTGTGTGTGTGTGTGTGGCTGTCCTCTCCATGTGTCCCGATATTTTGTTCTTGTCATCTGGTCACCCTAGGTTTCTGGCCAAGTTCATGGCTCCCCCATCCCATCTGCATGTTACAGCTTACACTGCCAGGCTCCTTCTCTTCTCTCTGATGGTTGTAGGCCTGGAAGCATTTTTACCCTCTTGCCATGTAATTTTTTCTAACTCTTTCTGCAAAGTTGTGCATGTTCATTTTCTCTCTGAGTGTCTGACCTCAATATTCTTTGTTCCTCTTGGTCTCTCCACCGCCTCTGGGCATGCACATTCTTTCCTAGTCCCTTTTGTATTCTTTATTGGTTCTAGCATTGCTACATGTTTCCTAGTTTCTTAGATTTGGAATTCCCTTCTCTGGAATTTTCTATCCATTTGGAACAATAACAAATTAAGAGTTAGTGGATAGTAAAGTTTATATTAACTCATCCTGGGGATCTGTTCTCCCCTTGCAAGGTTCTAATATCAGTCTCTGAAGTCAACTGGGTGAAACATGGAAACAATTTCTAAGTTATTGAAAGAGAAATGGGCAAAACCAGAAATTAAATGGACAACCACATTACTGAGAGAGGTACATGTATGTCATTACAAAATGAAAATAATTGTAAAATGTATTTTCCATTCCCTATGTTGTTTTTAAGCTAAAAATTGTTTATTTGAATCTTTTTTTGAAATTTTTAAGACACACACCAAACAACAGCATGTATGATAGGTCTTTGCAAAGGTGCAGGTAAGGGCCACTTTGATGGCTAAACAATACTTGACCATAGTTCACCAGAGTGATTAACGTATAGATGGTTTGAATAGTCCATCCCAGAACTGTGTAGCACACCCTGTAGGTCATGCAACATGGGGTAGACTCACTGAAACTTTGCAGTATTCATTTTCAGCACACTACTTAGCACTGTACATAGCATAGGTGTGTTTAGAGCATATTGCCAACCAGGTTGCTAGATGCTCACTTGATCGTTGCAGGCACGTGTTATTTGTAAAACAGGTCAACAGCTTTTATTTGAAACATTTTGGGGCTGAAAAATGAATTTTTCAAAAACAAAAGTTTGGTCAGAAAACTTTTGATTTACTGAAATTTTCCAATTTTTCATCCCAAACAAATGGTTTTGAGACCAAAATGAAAATGCTCTTTTCTTCCATTTTTTCCTCTCCCACCCTCCTCTGTGCAGTGAAAAACCAAAAAAAAAAAAAAAAACCAAAAAAAAAAACCCAAAACAAAACTGGGGAATAAAAGCAGGGAAAGAAAGAGGAGAGGGAAAAATAAAAACCCTGAAAATTTATTTTTCAGTTAACAATATTTTACAAAATACCCCCCAAATTTGTGAAATTTTAAATGAAAAATGTTGATGTTTTAAATTTTTTATGACAGATACCATTTTGATGAATTGTAATTATTTGTTATAATAAAAAGTGTGATCTAATTATAAAGAACACTAATTTATGACACAATGATTTGTTATTGCCCAATAATAAAACAATTATTACACCTCTATAAAAACAACCATTTTATAAATACCAGCTTCTACCCAGCTTCAAGCCAGCCTAAGGGAGGTTAGGAGCCAAATTCCCATTGGCTTTTGACAGGAAATGGTACCCAACTCCCTGAGGTGCACTTGATACTCAAACCCTTAATCTCTCTAATTTGTGTCTGTACCATCTCTTGTAAAAGCTAACCAGATAGCATGAAGTTACGCTTCTAGCTAAGTTTACTGAGAAGAAAGTTAAGTCAGCATGGTCAAGTGTAATGAGAACTTTTGAAGGTTGTTCCTAGACAGTAATTTTATTTTTAGACCCAACTGATGCAGGACAGAACTAGACAAAATGGTGCTAAAAACTGACAAACATTTTTCCTAATAAAAGTAAATTCATTTGAATTTGCATTATTTGCAACCCTTTTCTTCACCATCCTCTACAATTAATACATGCAAAAGAAATAATAAGAATGTGCATAAAATTGTATGTTGCAAATATTGGTGCAAATGTGTTTTCACCTAACAGTCACACTTTTGTGCAGCCAACTTGAAAATTCTTGGGGTTAGGAATGTTCTTGTCAGAGTGCAGAAAAAAATCTGTGACTTGCATGACCAATCAGTGTGACTAGTGAATTACAAATAAAGAGTAAGCAATAGCCTTGGCCCATAATTCACAAATAATACATAGGCTGCAATATGTTCCAATGCATTATTCAGTGAATAATTCTAAATAACGAAAACACTTAAGTCTGTTTGTGGATCTAGTATGAAGGGCTAAATTAAATAAATTGTCTACTGTGAAACATTCACCCAACTCTAGCAAACAACAGCAGCAGCTGTTTCAAAAGACTTTTAAAACATATAACCAGTGTTTAACATGTGTTAGCCATGCATAGGTTACTGTTACAATCTGTCAGCTAGTAATTCCTATCCCAAATTATGAAGATGTTGATAAACTACTTGAGCTTCCCTGTGAGGCTATGTCTTCACTACAGAGTTAACGCGAGTTATCTACGTTTGAGTTAACTTAGCTCGAGCAAGAGACCTACTGTGTGAAATAACACTCCAGCTGCACCGTGATTATATTAGCAGCTGATGAATTGTGATAGTTCAAACAGTGGTTTATACTCCCTGGTGGGTCAGGCAGCTTGAGTAAAGGCACGGTGTGTGTAGATGGGACTTGGGGCTAGAGGCAACACTTAAGTTAACTTTGCAGTTAAAACAAGCCCTTAGTTTATATCACCAGACTTGCCCTAGGTGGTATTAAAGCCTGACATACACCTGCTTTATTCTAAACTTTAATACATATGGTTAAATAACACAGCAATAATTCTTTTCCTCTATCCGTGTATAAATATGCCACCAAAGCTATTTTAGAACTAAAAAAACAAAAACAAAAAAACCCAACCGAAGGCTAAAAATGGGTTATGAGTGACAAATGCTTAGAACTTTTTCTACAAAATGAGGATGCAGAGAAGAGATGTTAAAGCTCTTAGCTAATCTAGTGAAGTTGCCCTTTGTTTTCACAGTGATTCTGCTGACATGATGCAAGGCCTTTGTAGAGCTGCTGAAGAGCAGTTGGACTTTGCCAACACAGGAACAGCAGTGAAAGGCTTTGGTATACTCATTAGGTCTGATTCCAGTTTTATCTTGGTATAATTCCATTGACTCCTGGCTTGATGTAAGAGGAGAATCAAATCTAATATGAGAGCACATGTAAAACCTCATCACTGTGGGTCATAGATAGACCCTGGGACGTCTAGTACAGGCGTTTGCCACTTCAAATGAAGCATCAACAACTCCCTTAGCTTGTGTCAATAGGAGGCTTGTACCTTGTATGTGGACCAGCCATCAGAGAGAGGCTAGCTGATGCTGTAATTACCATCAAGCTATTTCTAATGCATGTAAGTCTGTCATTTTTGGAAGTGAGTTGGGTCTAATCTCGCAGCAGGAAATAACACAGGAATTCGAGCTAAGTAAGAAAGCAAGATTAGAGTACAACATTTGGTCCAGTGCTTACTATAAAGGCTGAAAAACTAGACTGGTGATTTATGGTAAACTATGGTAAAAAAAACGAGGAGTCCTTGTGGCACCTTAGAGGCTAACAAATTTATTTGAGCACAAGCTTTCGTGGGCTATAACCCACTTCATCAGATGCATCCATCGTGGTTTATAGCTCACTAAAGCTTATGCCTAAATAAATTTGTTGGTCTCTAAGGTGCCACAAGGACTCCTTGTTGTTTTTACTGATACTGACTAACACGGCTACCCCTCTGAAATCTCTGGTAAAAAAGTTACTTACACTTGCAGTGGCTTTCTATTATTTTCTGAATTTCATCGTCACAGCCAATATGTTGCTGGTACACAATTAAGACCTTCCATTGGGAGAAATGACAGTAACTAAAAATTGCATCAGTCATTTGTTTAAGATTAATCCAAAAGCAACACTAGGCGGAGGAGGAGGGAACTTAATATCTACTTCCTGTAATTTTCCCAACATTCAACTCCTTAGCTTTAATAGCACTTAAAATACCAGTCACAATTTGTGGTTGTGGAGGGAAGTATGTAGTGTTTGTTGATGATTGAGTGGTTTATTTTAAAGGCACCACAGGATAAGAATGTCTTGGGGCTTTGGCAGGTTTTAAATGTCGTACAAGAAATCAGAAGAGAAATGGATCTAAAAGATGCTGTAGATGGATTTACAAGTCTAATTGACTAGCATGTTTAGTTGCTGCTTCCACAAAGCGCTGAAGTCAAGATCTGTACTAAAAGGTTTTCATTTCATGCAGTTCACATATGCGGTGCACTGCTCCTCAGCATTAACTCAATGATTCCCTCCACCCCACAGGCAAAAATACAAGAGACAGGCTGTTGAGGTTTTGTTTTGGTCAAGTTTTGATATTTCAACCCTCTCCTGGTTTTGAATATCTGAGTTCTATTTTATCTAAACCACCAAAGTTGGAAGGTTCTGATAAATAAGTTTTGTTGTTGTTCTCTCAATAGAGTGAGACAAAGCAGAGTGGTTTTATAATTGTTTCTGCACTATCCTGGAGTAGTTTGGACCAGATTGTATTGTACCAGAACCACCAAAGTTTGGGGAGGATGACGAGTTGGACAAAAATGTCGGGTTTTTGACCATCTCTAGAAAGTATGGAGTTTTTTCTGAAGCTGTGTTGTCACAACATGTGCCGGACAGTATATTTATTAAGTAATCCTTTCAAACTATGCTTTAGGGAAACAGCTTCAAATCTGAGATCCTGCAGCCAACTGGCTTAGTGAAGAAACTTTTCCTCCATAAAATTTATTCTGATTTGGTGATGTAGAGGCATGTACTGAACCTTTGAGGTTTTGGATGGGAACTCTTCTGAGCCAGCACTACCCTGTTCAAGGAGCAACAGCTGGGCATGATCACTGCAGGGAGAGAAAAGTGGTATCAGAGAGGCATTTTGGAAGAACACATTAGGTTGTTTCTGATTTTAGGGCTCTGAGGCCATGTCTACCCTACGAAAGTACTCTGATTTTACAGAAGTCTATTTTTGGGAACAGATTGTATAAAGCAGAGTGCATGCGTCCACACTAAGCACATTAATTCGGTGGAGTGCGTCCACAGTACCGTGGCAAGCGTCGACATTCCAAGCGGTGCACTGTGGGTAGCTATCCCACAGTTCCCGCAGTCCCCGCTACCCATTGGAATTCTGGGCTGACCTCCCAATGCCTGATGGGGCCAAAAATTTGTTGCGGCTGGTTATGGGTAAATGTTGTCAGTCAAACCTCCCTCCCTCCATGAAAGCAACAGCAGACAATCATTTCGTGCCCTTTTCCCTGGATTGCCTGAGCAGATGCCATAGTGCAGCAAGCATGGAGCCCGTTCAGCTCATCACAGCAGTTATGACCATTGTAAACACCTCGCACATTATCATGCAGTTTATGCAGAACCAGCACCTGAAAAACCAGGTGAGGAGGTGACAGCAGCGCGGTGATGAGGACATGAACGCAGATTTCTCTAAAACTGTGATCCCCAGCAATTTGGAGATCATGGTGTTACTGGGGCAGGCTCATGCCATGGAACGCCGATTCTGGGCTCGGGAACCAAGCACAGAGTGGTGGAACCACATAGTGTTGCAGGTTTGGGATGATTCCCAGTGGCTCCAAAACTTTCGCATGCGTAAGGGCATTTTCATAGAACTTTGTGACTTGCTTTCCCCTGCCCTGAAGCGCAAGAATACCAAGATGAGAGCAGTCCTCACAGTTCACAAGCAAGTGGCAATAGCCCTGTGGAAGCTTGCAACGCCAGACAGCTACCGGTCAGTCGGGAATCAATTTGGAGTGGGCAAATCTACTGTGAGGGCTGCTGTGATGCAAGTAGCCAAGGCAATCAAAGATCTGCTGATATCAAGCATAGTGACCCTGGGAAATGTGCAGGTCAGAGTGGATGGCTTTGCTGCAATGTGATTCCCTAACTGTGGTGGGGCCATAGACGGAACCCATATCCCTATCTTGGCACCGGATCACCAGGGCAGCCAGTTCATAAACCACAAGGGGTACTTTTCAATGGTGCTGCAAGCACTTGTGGATCACAAGGGACGTTTCACCGGCATCAACATGGGATGGCCGGGAAAGGTTCATGACGCTCGCATCTTCAGGAACTCTGGTCTGTTTAAACAGCTGCAGGAAGGGATTTACTTCCCAGACCAGAAGATAACTGTTGGGGATGTTGAAATGCCTATAGTTAGCCTTGGGGACCCAGCCTACCCCTTAATGCCATGACTCATGAAGCCGTATGCAGGCACCCTGGACAGTAGTAAGGAGCTGTTGGGGAGGCTGCCCAGGATCATGGAGCACTGGTCTCTGACAATCTGTTATCAGCAGTTTGGGCAAATTTAGATGAAGATTAGGGGGAAAAAATCCTGACAGTGAGCTCTGTTCAGCTGTAGAATAGTCTTCCAAAGAAAGTGGTAAAAGCCCCACTGCTTGGGACATTTAAACCTAGAGCAGACAAAACACTAGAACGATATATCATAGGGAACAGTCCTGCAATGGCAGGGTATGAACTGGATGCTGCGAACGGTCTTTTTCACTTCTATCCCTTTTTGAATCTATATGCATATATAGTACATGTTGGGCTATCTAAGATTTCAGCAGGAAAACTGTTTGCATGAAATTTAGATACAAAATGTCCCTTTCTGGAGGAGGCAGGATTTCTCAGCATACTTTATTACTTCATTTACCATATTTACATGTGAACTCAGTAAAACCTTGTAATCAAAAATTGAAAAAGAAGCACTTGGTAGCAGTATGGTAGCTTCAGAAACGATCCCATCAGGGTATTCAGCATCACATGCTTTGATTACTTTGAAATCCTCCGCTGCGGCAGTACATCACCACAATGTTTAACATTTCTTTTCTCAGTGGATACCAAGGGTGAGTACAGGCACTCTGTGCTATGAGGCAGTTCATTATTGCAGGCACAAAATCCTATACCATGAACTGTAATACATTATAATTCAAATGAGCTGGGTACAATAGAAGAAAAATATACATACACAGGGTTTTTTTTTTTCCCAGTCTCTCTTTCTCCAAAGCACTGCAATGACAGCAGGCAGGCAGGTAGTTTGGATAATGGAGCATTTGGGACATAGCAGTGGCCACTCTATTTTCTTGCATAAAGCTCAGTGGTTATTACAGAAGCAGGGTCTCCCTTCAGGCCTTGCTTCACAAGAACAACTTCTTCTGAGGCATGTATATGGGGCTTTTATGTTTAAAATGTACCAATCAGATGATGTTTCTGTTTCTTTTTTTCCATTAAGTTTTTACTTTTATAATTTCTTTTTGGCCTTTACTGGCCCCCGACGTTTTAGTTTCCACTATAGCTCAGTCAGCTCCCTTTCGTTTTCTGTGCCATTATTTTTCATTTTCCTCAAATTACCATGGGAATATACTTTCCTATGGTATTTTCAGTGGAACATGTAATGGAATACACAGTACACTTCACGCCCTTTTGTCATGCCACTTACCATGTCTGTGTGAGTAGGTATGGATATAGAGTTCATATATACATTTCAGTGGTTAATTATTGACCATGCCACTTTATTCTGATAGAAATCTAATCTGGTCTAAATTGTGAAACAGCAGAATGGAAAATAATCTGAGCTCTGAACAAAGAATTATTAACAATTAAACCTTGAATATACCAATCTCGTTACCAGATTCCTTTTGTGTTGGATCCATTATAGTTTGTTTTCTTTTCAGTGCATAGGAGTTCCGCGGGTCCAGCACAGCCAGCTATCTCACATATAGATATGGAAAATATGGCCTGTGAAATGAAAACTAAAGGAACTCAAGAATATAAATGACAGCATTACAGTGAGCCACATTTTGAAAGACTTGCATGCAGGAGAATCCAGATATACATGCCAGCAAGCAGATGCTCCCACAGATGATAGGGGAGTGCTTTCTCTTCAGGGGAACCTTGTTGGCTAGCAGAAGAGTATGTGCCCACTTGAAGCTGAACGCATGCCAATGCAGGCAGGTGTTTATAAGTGCAGAAGAAGGTGCATCTAGCAGATAGTACGTATGTACAGAGTTTCATCTGTTTTGTATTTTTCCCTGTCCAAAGAGCAACAATATACTTTCATTATGAGATGTCCTTTATTTTAGGCTAAAAGACTCAGCAACGAAAGACAGAACACATATAAAATCTCCTTGAGCGAGCAAAGTGTGTTTGATTCACTGTATAACAGCGGCCATCTTGAATTAACTCACAGAGAGCTCCCTTTTTAAATAGGCTAGTGGTCCATAGAATCATAAAATATCAGGGTTGGAAGGGACCCCAGAAGGTCATCTAGTCCAACCCCCTGCTCAAAGCAGGACCAATTCCCAGTTAAATCATCCCAGCCAGGGCTTTGTCAAGCCTGACCTTAAAAACCTCTAAGGAAGGAGATTCTACCACCTCCCTAGGTAACGCATTCCAGTGTTTCACCACCCTCGTAGTGAAAAAGTTTTTCCTAATATCCAATCTAAACCTCCCCCACTGCAACTTGAGACCATTACTCCTCGTTCTGTCATCTGCTACCATTGAGAACAGTCTAGAGCCATCCTCTTTGGAACCCCCTTTCAGGTAGTTGAAAGCAGCTATCAAATCCCCCCTCATTCTTCTCTTCTGCAGGCTAAACAATCCCAGCTCCCTCAGCCTCTCCTCATAACTCATGTGTTCCAGTCCCCTAATCATTTTTGTTGCCCTTCACTGGACTCTCTCCAATTTATCCACATCCTTCTTGAAGTGTGGGGCCCAAAACTGGACACAGTACTCCAGATGAGGCCTCACCAATGTCGAATAGAGGGGAACGATCACGTCCCTCGATCTGCTCGCTATGCCCCTACTTATACAGTCCACTTTACACTTAAAGGAGAATGAAATGGAAAACTGCCATTGAGTTACAGTAATGTAGCTGCATGTAGGACACTGAACCCCTGACTAAGATGGGCACAACATAAAATGGCTTTTAGTGCCTGTATGGATGGGAGTCCCAGGTGGAATTGATTTGCCATTGATTCAAGTTACTGCTTCCTCAACTATTGTCCTCCAGAAGAAGCAGCTGCTGAGGCAAGACCTACACTACACAGCACAGCTTTAGAGAGAGGGAGGTGGAGGGAGAGAGTTTAAGAAGAGGAAGAGAAGGCTGAGCAAGTTAGCAGGCAGAAGTACAAGCTGAGTTGTTGTACCTATTTGAAATGAGGCTGATGAGAAAGGAGTGTCAGACTGTTGCAGATGGGCTTTAAGAAAGCTTTGACTTGCATATGCAGAGTCACTACCCAATCTGTGATGTCAATATGCCCTGTGTGGACGTATCCAAGAATTTCTGTGCACCTAGGATGATAGGAGTGCTCTTATTGAAAGTCAGCCCAAGAATGCAAGGCCCTACCAGGCCCAGGAGCACAAATGTAACTCCTGCTCCTACATAGAATTTAACTACAGGGGGATTTCAGGCTCCTGCAAGTTTATGCTTTAAAGTTAGATGTGTGGCCTGCACACATTTAACTGCTTGTAGACCCCTCGTATCTCCCTAGACAAAAGTCTCCGCATGCAATATAGTTGCAACTCTCTCTTCCCCGTTCTGGATCACCCGGCATGGACACGTGCTTGCCACTTGCCTGGGCACCCGATGTGCTTGAGGATAATGGAGATCCTGGGGAGGTCCCAGAGTGGTGGTGGATAGTATTAATTCCATCCAAGATAACAGCTACTTTATTGATCATTGTGACAGGGTGCGACTCGCCACTGCGGCACCCCTTGATGGATGTCCTGGGGATCAACTCTGCTAGCCGGTGCACCCTCTTCTAGTGGCATCTTGCCACCGTCACTTCTGCTCCAGGGACCCATGTCACTCCCAGGACTGTGGCTTCTCTTCATGACACAGCTCTCTGTCTGTGCTGCGCTCTGTGCTCCCCCCTTCCGGGGGAGTGTACTGTAGTCTGACGCTCCAGCCACTTCCCTCAGTGGCAACTGCATCCCAATGTCTGGCCACTTCCTTGGTGGCGGGGATGGAGGGAGGGAGACAGGGGCCCACCCACTACTCTGGGTCCCAGCCCAGGCACCCTGTAGATGGCTGCCACTTGCTGCCCTCCGACTTTTCTGTAGCTTTCCCTGGGCCACTTCCCCACAGCCCCAGCACCCTCTTTGCCCTTGCCTCAGGGTCTCAGTCTGCAGATCCCTGAAGCCCACCAGGATTTGTCTTTAGCTTTCCGGGTCTCTGCCTGCAGCACTGCACTGTCCAGAGTGCTTGCTGCCTTCAGCCTCCTTGGAGCCCAGTCTTCTCTCTTCAAGCTCCAGACAGCTGTTGAACCTGCACTGCCCTGCACCTCTTCTTATATGGGCCTGCCAGGCCCTGATTGGCTGCTCCTCTCAGTCCTTCTCTGATTGGGTGCTTCCTGCACAGCCTCCATAGGGCTCTGTTAACCCCTTAGGGCCCAGCGTGGGTCAGGCACCCCATCACAATCATGCATTTAATAGTGTTGACCAAAGGCCCTGGTCACAAGCCAGTAAAATCCCAGGCATGGTTAGTGGCACTGATATTAAATGATGCATTCTTGGCCTTGGCCTTGTCTCCTCCTGGACACTAGTACCCTATACTGTGTCCTATCATATCTTCAGCTGACTGCAGTGTTTGTTTCACACTTTCAGCCACCCTGTAGCAGACTTAAGATGTGACTGCTACAGTGGGGTGCCCAAACAAGTGCTTCCAGAACAGGCCAAAAAAATCTCCTGACCAAGCTGGCCTGCAACATATCTAAGACCCACCCTGCAAGCAGTTTTATATATCCCCCAAGCCTCACTGTTCCCTACCTTTAGCTTCATCTTACTGATCTCTTCATGCCAATGAAAGGAACCCAATCTCCCTCCTTTCCTGTATTGCAATGCCAGACAGTATCTCTCCTCTCCTGTGGAGCACCTACTGACCTAGGAATGGAGTCAGAGGAGCCTGGTATGAGAAGTGAAACCTCATTTCTCTTTTGAGGCTTCTCACCCTTTTGCAAAACTTACTTCCAGGCTGAATTTGGGCCAAGATCTTCAGCAACAAGTTTTTTTTGTTTTTTTTTAATGGTATTTATTTTGGTTTTGGCTTATCCTGGGATGAGCTGTATTGACTTACCTTGGGATAACTCTTTTGAATAAAACTAGCATTTCAGGTCCAAAATGCAACACGGAGTGGTTTAAAATCAGCAGTATGTTTAATGGAATGCTTTTACTGTAATAATACATGGCACTTTACATCTTCAAAGCACTGTATAGACATTAATTAATTAGTCCTCACAACCCCCCGTGAGGTTGTTAAGAAAGCATTAATATCACCATTTTACAGATGGAGAAACTGAAGACACAGAGAATGGATTTTACAGCAATGTGTCAGGATGGAAGATGATCATAGTTCTTTTTTAATAGATCCTTCTTCAAAATGAAGTGGGATTGTCTAAACTCCTCTTCCCACCAGACTCCGTTATAAGGAGAGAGAGGCCCAGATCAGAATATCCCTGAGGTCTAGATCCAGTTATGGGTGCAGACTCAAGCAGTCTCTCACAGATGTAGTTTGGAAAATGCAATATTTCTTTTCAGAATAACATAATCCATATCACTTCTCCTGTGCAAGTCCCGCCAAAACAATGGCTAGATGGCATCAAAGACTTAACGGTGATTCACCCCAGATTACGTTCAGCAGGAAAGCCCTCTTCCTCCCA
Organism: Lepidochelys olivacea; assembly: GCF_965140295.1. Lineage (NCBI taxonomy): Eukaryota > Metazoa > Chordata > Testudines > Cheloniidae > Lepidochelys > Lepidochelys olivacea. The sequence continues at coordinate 39,747,115 of NC_140415.1, forward strand.
GGCTAGCTGCCTGAGCCAAAGGAGAGAGAAATGGAGCTCACTACCTGCAGACATATGTCCCTAATGGAAGCTCTCTTAAAGGCACATTATGAAAACACAAATACATTCCTACTGTATGACTCGGAGTCTACCTTCCTAACCTTTGGCCTGAGGCTCAGGTCTTTGGCCCCTTTCCACTTCCCAGTCACATCCTCCTTTCCAGCAGGGGGAGCACACGAGTGAGGCTCCTTTCTCTTGCCTTTTCAACCTCTCCATATGCTTGCTACGCTTAGCCCTGCACTTGGCTCCCTGTCTCCATGTTTCACTATGGGGGAATGGGATAAAGGGATGCCACCTTTTAAGGTTTCTGGGGCACAGACTACTACATCAAGGCAAACAAATAGTAAATAAGGATTATAAAGGATAATTGCATTACTAGCCCTTTCTGGAGCCCAGGAGAGCCTGAAGGGTTGCACTGGTGTAAAGGGGCAGAATTTAGCTCAGAGGATGTTTTTCCTGGGGAATGAGTGCTGAATAAGGCCCTTGAGAAAAGGATGATTGCCACATTTTAATACCAAAGGAGTTGCACTGGATTTACACTGGTGTAATGGGAAGTTGAAGTTGGCCCTTAGACCACTTTAGACTTAACCTTAGGGGTTTGGCAAAACTTCCAGAACTGAGCAGAACTGAGCCAAAGGCTCCTAGCATGGTACCAGTGTCAAGGTCCAAATTCCAAGCAAGGACTCCAAGGATTCTGAGGGGCTGGTGAGATCAATCCAGGGGAAGATTGTTTGTTTGGCACTTTTCATTCTTCCTAGTCCTCAAAACATATGGCTGTTTTGCCTATTCTACCAATGGTATACAGCTCTCTCTTCTCCAGGAAAGATAGTTCCTCATTTGGGTAAATTGTTTTCATTTTTCCATTTTATCTTTACCAATGTCCATCTATTCCAATGATTTCAATGAAAATATTTTTGCCCAGGATGTCATTGCTAGTTTATAGTGTTTTCATATGCTTTGATCTATGCTTCCCCTTATCTGGCATTACATCAAGTTGTATGTAATGGAGTGCAATGAGGTGGAAAGAACAAGGGGCGTGAAATTCCTCCTGGCAGGTTAATGCAATACACCCATGAACTGTGCCATCCTGAGTAGTGGGTGGAGGAGGAATGCATGGAAAACCCCATTAGGTCAATGGAAAAGTATCCTGGAAAATGAAAAAATGCAAAGTCCCTTATATATCAGAAATGTGCTGTACATTCTAACCTGAAATAAGATGGTGTTTAATACAGGCAAACTATCAAAGTAACAGAGGGCTTGGGGTTGTATTGCTTTTCTCCAGGTCTTTCTTCTCCCGCCTGCCAGGCCCAGCCCCTATTATTTCTAAACCCCCGTTGCATCCTGTTATTTAGTTTTAAACTCTTTGGGTCAGGCACGGTCTTTCTTATTTGTACAGCATCCAGTACAATGGGTAGGGTGACCACCCGTCCTGAATTGGATAGGACAATCCTGAAATGCAGAGTTCAAGTCCCACTACCAGGCTGAATGACTCTGGGACAGCATTTGTCCCAGATTCCCTGTAGCATCGTGCCTGCCCACGGCCCACAGGTGGCGCCAGCCTCTTCCTGGCAGGCGGCGCTGAGATGGGGCTTAGCCACCCCTTGTCATGATAATCAGCCTAGGTGTATTCACTGCTTCTGATATTAGAATGGCTTTCATTTTTCTTCTCTCTTTGTCTCAAACCATCTGATTTCTTGTCCAGGGAAGTTAACGAGGCCTGGTTAACGCAAACTTCTGGATGACAATGGAAAAATAGTTTAAAAAAAAATGCAAAAAATCCAGCTGGCTTTCCATCATTTGAGTGAGTAGAAGTACACGTGCATAAAGACCTTCCTGGCTCTTGGTTTTCTTTTTTTTAAAATAATTATGTGGTTACTCCAGTTGGGCGTTTTAAACACCACAATAAAAATCAAACCAAGTATGGAGGCCATCAAAGCCCAAGCTAACAAATGGAAAGGAATGGCATACATTCCAAGAAGCAATTACATGCCCCACACCAGGCTTTCTGCTCTCAATACAACTTATTTTAAAAAAGAAAGCTAATAGATTTCCAGCATATTCTGAAATGGCTTCTGGTATTGTGGATGCGAATAGACCTTTTGGATAAACTATCAATAAAAAGTTACCTCCTGACCAGAAAAAAGTATGCATTATTTGTATGGATTCTTTTTTTTTCTCCTATTGTAATTAAAACTGGTCATTGCAAAACAGTGTTCATGAGATTCCCTCAAGAGCCAAACAGCTGCTTGGTTCACCTGTGTTCCTGACCCTTTCTAGTCTCTATTTGCTAATGTTCATGCAGAGGGGTTTTCATTCCCAGTAGTGTTTGGGGAAATGGCTACTCTGAACATCTGTATGCACATGTGAAGAAGGTATTGGCATGCAAACAAGACAATCATTATTCTCTTGTTTAAAAAGTTTCAGTCACCAGGTCAGGAAGCAGAAAATATCCCATGTGATATTATGTAGGTGACCAGTCAGATACCATGAACAGTGAATAGACAAAGTGAAGTTTCTGAACAACCCACAAACTGATATTTCTTTGTTAAATCAGTTTGTTAAACAGTTATAAGTACAAACATTATTTAAAATCAAAGGCCCCAATGGACTGGCCAAAATCTGTTCATGAATGTTTCACAAACAGAAAACAGGACTACATTTATCAGGTAATTTATTCACACAGCTAATTTGATCAGTTCTATTAATAACAGAAATAAAACACTCCCTTTGCAGTTCATTTCTGGGCAAGTGTTGCACTTCCTAAGTGAGTATAACCACTTTCCTTTTGGCTTCATGTTTTTATAACACCACCCAGGGCCTGCACTAATCAGAAATATGAAGCCTCCCTGTCTTATTGCCTAATCAGGAAATCCATAAAAACAATGTATAAGAAGTGATTGTTGGTGCTTTTTATTTATTTTACCCTGTTGTAATCTGGAAATTTTGTGCAGTTTTATAAATATGGTGTTAGCAGCTTATTATAGTGACAAATGGTACAAATGTAGTTTTCCAATATATGGTATTATATTAAGGACTCTACATTGTTAATGGCATACGCATTCTATTTATTGTGTAGGTGATAGTTGCTACTTACCAACCGTATTAAACACAATATGTGCCACAATTAGTGTTTAAGTCATTGAGCCAAACACTATTCACTGACTTCAGTGGAGTTGCATCAGGGAATAATTTGGCTCATTGTTTTAAACTTCTAGAATACAACTGGGACTGTCATTACAATGTACATTCACAGTAGGCCCCCTCCCATTAGATATCAGCATAATTCAGTTTTTCAAAGAGATATCATGTGTGAATTTAGTGCCGATAAACGGGACCAGACTGGACTCTGAACATTGAAATCCTCTGATTATCTACAGAACTGTAGAGTGGAAGCCTGTAGCCATTAACACGTGTCAACAAAAATATCCACCCATTCTAAGTTTAAAAACATCTCTGAATCTATTTCTAACTGCATTGCCCCCATGCACACACACTCAGCCAGGTACACCAATCTCTATATCCGTCCATTTTCCCCCACTCCCCTCTGTTTCTTTCCATGGCACTCCTATATGCATGGAACTCTCTGCTAAGCCTGATCATAGAATCATACAATATCAGGGTTGGAAGGGACCTCAGGAGGTCATCTAGTCCAACCCCCTGCTCAAAGCTGGACCAATCCCCAATTTTTGCCTCAGATCCCTAAATGGCCCCCTCAAAGATTGAGCTGACAACCCTGGGTTTAGCAGGCCAATGCTCAAACCACTGACCTATCCCTCCCCCTCCTCATTCATTAAGATACTACCATTGCAACATTCTAATCCCTCATTAATACTCCTTTCCTCCACAATGGCCACAAGAAGTGATTCAAAACAGACATACTCAACAAAATAACAACTCAACAAAATAACTCAGCTATTCCTTCCTCCCTCACGACTTCTGCTATGTTCAGGGTTCCATTGCTCTCTATAGCTTGTAAGATCTGGTGCTTTATTATCACAACTGTTTGTTATTTGTATTGCAGCAGTGTCTAGAGACCCCAGTCAGGGCCCCTTTGTGGTAGGTACTGCACAAACACTTACCAAAAAGTCAGTCTTTGTCCCAAGAACCTTACAATCCAATTTAAGATGAGAGGCAACAAGTGGGTAGTAATAATATAGAATAATAATAGAATCTTCCTCTGGGTCTGTCCATGTGACCGTCCGGGCTTCAAGCCTGTATTGCAATCCATGTGGGAACAGAATTCTAGCTGCACAGATCACAATGCAGGACAGGGACCTTTAGTTATTGCATCTCTTTCTCTGTAATTTGTAGACCTGCAGAAGAGAAGAATGAGGGGGGATTTGATAGCTGCTTTCAACTACCTGAAAGGGGGTTCCAAAGAGGATGGCTCTAGACTGTTCTCAATGGTAGCAGATGACAGAACAAGGAGTAATGGTCTCAAGTTGCAGTGGGGGAGGTTTAGATTGGATATTAGGAAAAACTTTTTCACTAAGAGGGTGGTGAAACACTGGAATGCGTTACCTAGGGAGGTGGTAGAATCTCCTTCCTTAGAGGTTTTTAAGGTCAGGCTTGACAAAGCCCTGGCTGGGATGATTTAACTGGGAATTGGTCCTGCTTTGAGCAGGGGGTTGGACTAGATGACCTTCTGGGGTCCCTTCCAACCCTGATATTCTATGATTCTATGATTCTATGACCACTGAGTAACTGTTGCTACTTAAATAGCAGCCTTGCCTTGCATAGCCCTGCCAACCAGGCTCAGCCATTATTTGGAGGGAGCACCTCCAAAGGAGAAAGGATGGTTCAGTCTCAGCGTCCATTCCATTTTTGATCTCTTTTTTCTGAGACTGCAAATTGTGAGGTGATGGTAGTCTCTGTGGTGTATGTCCTTGTCCAGTTGGAAGTGGACTGAGACCACCAAACTTCTTTCACAGGGGCCACCTCAAGCCAATGTGTAAATTACACTAAAAAACATGGAAAATAAAAGTAGACGTTCCCCACATTCCTTGCATGCAAAGGATATAGAGAAGAAGCTCCCACTCCTTTTGGTTTGAGCTCAACAGGGATGTGTGGGGCCTGGGGCCGTGCCCCCAGTTTTTGGTGCCACTTGATGATGATGATGGTGCTCTGTTGACCTGTGCTTAGCTACAGAAGAGTCTGAGCGTGCTACTGTAAAGAAGGTAAGTCACTGCTGACTCTATGGGGAGTTAATGTGCCAGGGTTGGGCTGAAAGGAGAGCCGAGCAGCTCACCCAACAGCAGGAGCAAGCAAGCAATCTGTTCAGGAAGAGCACATGCTCCCTCTTTCTCCTCACTCTCCTGCTTTCTTTTCCCCTCATTGCTCCCTGGTGTCTTATCTACTGTGGTGCCAGGGCAGACAACCTCATTTCTTCAATTCTTAGAGGAACTGATGTCATTCTCATGCTCCACTGCATGTACGAGCTGCAGACCTGTGTCCCAGCAGCAGGACTATGCCTCATCCCTGGAAGCAGATTTCAGTACACGGGGTGCTTATTCAATGTGCATTGGAGAGCAGAGACTAAATGAGCAGAAAACTATATACCTTCCTGTCAAGATGGGGACCCAGCAGGAACGAATTGCTGGTAAGGGATCTTGAGTGCAGACAGAGAGGGAGCATGGAAAAGGGGGGTTGTTGGCAGTACAGAGATGTGAAGGGCAAGTCACAGCAAATATGTGAAAGGGCCTCCCAGGTAAGTCCCTTTGGAGAGTAAACCGATCTGTTTCATTAGCAAAGAGTGAAGCTGAATGCAGTTTAAGTGGAACTTAATTAAAACCTGTGCACTGCTCTGTCCGTATGGCTGCATTGCTTCCAGCCCAACTTCTCACATTTCTGTTCTCCTGGTATCCCCTCAATAATAGTCCAGTGGAACTGCAGTCAGAAGGCCCATGTTCCCTGATCATGATATATCTTTCCTACTTTATGAACATTTTAATGTAAACGTTAAAAACAAATAGCTGAAGCCCAGGCCGCCACCGTGTGCCTTCAGCCAGGGATGGCTAACAAATATCTGAATGGAAGGATTGTCTTTACCATAGATTAAGCTGGTTACATAGGCTTTGAGATTGTTTGGTCTCTTCAACAGGTAACCACACCAGGAGTGGCTTCTCTCTGTCACCAGTCTCTGAGTCTAGCAAACTATCTCTGTATGGAGTGTCCTCCTTTCCTGTGGGGTTGGCCTCTGGATGGCTCTCTGGGTTTCCATTCTGATGATCGCTGTATCTCTGTAGGCTTGTGGTCTGATTGCAGTATTACTGGGAGGCTATACAACCATTGGAATGCCCCCACTCCACATACTAGCCAGAAGCTCTTTTTCTCTTTGGGTGTACTTCTGGTCAGTCTCTGACAGGACTCTGCTGGCATAACAACCAGCTGCTCTTGCAGAAGAGCTACACCCAATCCTTTCTCCGATGCATCTTACTGGAGTGTCAGTGGCTCTCTTGGCTGGTAGTACTGCAGGACAGGGGCATCCATTATCATTTGTTTCAGTGTGTCAAATGTTTGCTGTTGGGAACTTGCCCAGTCCCACTCAACATCCTGCCTTGTGAGCTGACACATGGGTTCTGCTACAGCAGCCAGGTGTGGACAGAACTTGGAAAGAACATTTTTCATTCATATGATGCTATGTACCCCTTTCACATCCAGAGCTGGCATGTCGCTGACTGCTTTGATTTTGTTGGGATCTGATTTCAGTTCCTCTGCTGTAAGTACGTGTTCAACATATGGTCACCTTATGCTGTTTGATTCTCATTTTTCTGGGTTGTTCTTGTTCCTGCACTGGTGTAGAAAAGCTTGTCATTTTCTGTCATGGTCTAGTTCAGCTTCTGAACCATTGCTCCCTTCCCCTACGCTGAAGGTATCATCTGCAATTGTTTTGCACCCCTTGCAGCCTTTTCAGCACTTGGGTGAGTCTTCTCTGGTGCTGGGCTTATGCCCATTGGCATGTGCAGCCACCTGTAGCAACCAAATGATGTTGCAAAGGTTGTTAGCATGCTGGACTCTTCAGGCTTATGTGCCAGAACCTGTTTTTCACATCAATGGCCATAAAGCTTCAGGCTTTGGAAAGTTGTGGCAAGATATCATAAACTGTGGGCAGTGGATAGTGGCATCTTTTCAGTGATTGATTCAGTGACTTTAGGTCTAGGCAGATACGTAATTTGCCTGATGGCTTCTTTACTACCACCAACATGCTGCTTATCCAGGCTGTACAGGCCTCTACAGATGATATGATACCCCTGCTCTGCAGACTTTTGAGCTCCTTGCATACAGGATTATGTAGTGCCTAGGGTGACCAGACACTCGGGACGGGGTGGGTGGGAATAGGTGCCTATATAAAGCAAAGCCCCAAATATCGGGACTGTCCCTATAAAATTGGGACATCTGGTCACCCTCGTAGTGCCACTGGAATTTTCTATCATGGTAAGCACAGTGAGTCTACTTCCAGTTGCAGCTGTCCTTTGAGGCACGTTACCTTTGAAAACATCCTCAAATGCACTTAAAATTATACCCACTGCTCATGGGAATCCTCTTGCTTCCTGCACTGTAGCTATAGAATTCTGATGCTGCACCCTGATCAGACCCATGGCTTGTACTCTATGGCTGTAATCCTCCAGAGGGGTCTGTGGTGCTTCCCATCCTCCGTCACAAACTTCACTGGGTAGTGACTGTTATTTTTCAGGATAGTTACTATAAGGTCTCATTTTCCTATGGGTTGCATTATTCTCTCATTGTACGTTATTAGATCATTACTGCTCTTTGTAATGGATATGCTTGAGTCCAATTCACCCCAAGGAATCACATTGCAGGAGATCTCACTATCCAGCTGAAATTGGTCATGGCGTTTCACTATTACCATTATTGAATGCACAGATGTTGGTATTGTCCCTTGTTGCTTTCCTGTCTGACAGTCTGAACCTGATATGCTCTCGAACTCAAGGAGAGAGTCGTGATGACATGACCACAGTCTCATGCGTCATCCCTATCTTATACAAGCCTGACTGAATCTTTTCGAGAGCTATTTTTGCTTTGGCACACACTGATAAAATGAGGAGTACTTGTGGCACCTTCGAGACTAAAATGGTTCAACATACTACATTCCTTGCAATGCTGTCCTAGTGCAGGGCACTTGTCCTTTACCCGCTCATGCTGACTCTCACAGTAAATGCACCTCACTCTGGGTATGGAACCCTCGTCACCTGCTCTCCTTTGCTATTGTCTCACTGCATGCACTTCTGGGGTGTCGGCCTCCTAAGGCTTCCACCCTTTCTCTTGAGGCTTCTGCTACATGCCACAAATCTAAGCATCTATCTAACATGAGAGCACCTTCCTAGAGTAGCTGTTCCTGCAGCTGGTGATCCCTAGTGTTGCAAACTACCCTGTTCCAAATCAGGGGGTTTGTCAAGTCACTGCATGTAGCAGCTAGTGCACATAAAGCAGTAACATAGGGTCCATCCCTCTCCCATTTGGACTGGTCTCCAGTGGAAAAAAACCTGTGTCACTCTACAGTTTCATTCTGCTTTGGGGAGCAATAGGTCTCCAGGGCTCCTAGGACTGCTGTGAGACTTGAGGCAGTGCTGAACTTCAGCATGGTGCAGACCTCTCTGCCTTGCTCCCCAATAGGGTAAAATAACAGTTTTACTTTCCTCCTGCTGTTGTCCTCCTGCATGGCCAGATCTGTGAACAGCTCAAACTCCTCCATCCACCACGTCCATCACTGGGCTAGGTTTGTGTTTGTAAAATCCAGGGCTGTGGGGTCTTCAGACTGACTCCCATGGCTACGTTGCACTGCAGAGAACTCCTCATTAGTGGCAACCACCCTGTTTCAGTAGCAAAGAGAGGAGCTGGATGCCGGTGAAGACGAACACATGGAACTTTATTAAACACAGTACGCTGCTCTGTCCTTGTGGCTGAGTTGCTTTCAGCCTGACTCCTCGCATCCCTGTTTTCCAGGTGTTCCTTCAATAACAGTCTCTCCAGGGAACACGGGCCTCTGACTCCAGTTCCACTGATCATTGATACAATATCTGCATTGGGTGTGAGCTCTGAGAACATGCCTCCTGGTTTGGCATGGGCTGTGGGTGCCCTGTGATCTCTTCCGTGCACGCAGTTAAGCCAAAGACTGTTGTTTGCCAGGGTGTTATCACAACTACACACCTCATCCACAATCAGTCTCTGCAGACTACTCCCCCACCCCCTCATCCCCAACTACCCCCACACACCATTGATAGCAAATATGCAATCCCATGTGTTTACTGAGGTCAACAGAGAGCAAGTGCCAAAGCGATCATAGTATCTGCCAAGACATAGTTCATTGATTGTGGTATACAAATTGGGTCTGCTCGCCACTTCATTCTTTAGATTGGGGGAAAGGTCAAACCCTCAAAGATATTTACGTGCCTAACTCCCATCGTAGATACCTAAATACTTTGAGGATCTGGGCCAAAATAAACCTGGTTTTGTGGGTGATTCAATATGCTGACTAGTTGATAAAAGAAAGACCTTTCTGACTTGCAAAAATTGTCGAGCTGTCACTAGCTTTGCAAAAGAAAAAGATGGATATTCATGGACAGCTAGTGAGGCTTATTAATTAGGGGATGGAGCAAGGGAAACGTAGAAATTTGGTATCTTAGTTCTTGAAGGTACCAGGTTTTCTCCAGAGCTGTTAGTGACTGCTGCTCAGCTTTTTTATCTTCTGGAAGTTCAGTAAAATATCTTATTAAATTCCAGGCTTGACATGTATTGCAGTGCAGAAGCAGCTGATAATTTTGAAGGAACTTTTGTGTTAACTGCTGTGTACTGTAGAGACTTAATATAAAGAAATGCATTCAAGAACTCCATTTGCTATACTGGCCATGGGAATTTGTCACTGAAACGAGCTGCCTCTGGTTTATTTCTCTCTTAATTGTATTAACGTGTGTAAATGATCTGTTAAACAAATGTAAAACACAAAAAGGGAAGTGATCTCTGTGGCAGCACTAGGCTCATCTGAGCCATGAAAATCACTGAAAAACATTAGACACTGAAACACCTGTATTTTAGGTTGACATATATACGTTTAATACAAGGCCTTGAGAAGAAACTGATAAACCACCTTCAAATTTTAGCATTTTTGTGTCAGTCACAGATTTCCTTGAAGGCCAAGTCCCTGTTTAAGAACTAATGTGTTTGGAGAGCAAAAAACCCTCTGTGTTATTAGGCAGAATCTCTTTTATATACAGGGAATCGGATCAATTTGACCCTGATTGTCTCTCTTCACTTTATTGTCCCACTACTTCAAACACCAAGCCCTCCGCATTATCTTAAGGAAGAGGCTGATTGAACTGTAGGTCTTACACTTGTCAGTTGTGAATAATGCTGGTTTCAGTCAGTCATGTTCACACATAAATGAGCCATGACAGAGATAGACTGTTGAATAGAAAAAGCAGTTTTACCGTGGATAACCTTTCTTGTATAAATGCAACAAATAATAAAGTCTGAAAAAGGCCATGTTCCTTAGGAAAGCACATAACAGAATGATATATTATCTCTTTGGTTATCAGAAATTGTCCATTTTGAAATGGGCAATTTATCGAGAGAGAAAGTAAAAGGACTATAATTAGAAAAAAAAATCTCTCTCAACACATGAAACCTATAATATCAAAAAACTAACAAACCTCCAGCCCTGTTCATCCTTATGAATAGAAGACATTGTTGTGCATAGAACTGCAACTGCACCATTATGTCATCAATTCTTTCTTAGAAAATTGTGCAGCACTACTTCTTAATTAAAACAGCAGAATAGAAACTCCAAATTCCTCCCTCCCTCTTTTTTTTTTTTAAGAACTCCCATCAGAAATCTCAGAAACCTTCCATTTCAATCAGGAGAGTCAAAAGAGTGATTTAAATTTAGAGGCCTGTAATTGGAACAAATTGAAAACAATATAATAGCTCATTTCAATCCATGTGATGGTAGCACAACTCCATTGTCTACGGTACGTATATTAAAAAAGAGATGATTCTTTAAAGCAAATCTAACTCCACCACAGCTTCAGAGCAATTTGCATAAATGTCTGTACCATAATTTTTTTATTTATGGCCCCTAAGTTTCTAATTAAATACTAATTAATACTATCACCAGAATTGTCTCCCATCCTCTGCTTTTCATAGCTTTGTCACTTTGATTAATGCATAGTCATTTATTAACTTATTTAACAAGCTGAGGTGCCTCATGACAAACCAGATTAAATTATCCCCATAACAGTCTCATTACTGCAAAAAAGGAGTTTTAAACTTAATAAAAATTATTCTCAATAATGGTAAAGCTTTTTCGTTGCAACCTTAAAAGATGGAAATAGGTTTCTTGTTTGATTTATAATATATGGAGTTGTATAAAGCCTCCATAAATAAAATTTATATGTTCATTTAAGCTTGAACATTACAGTAGTTCTGTAGCCCTGGGTGCTTATTATTTAACTTTTGCTGTATTTATGAAGATAATTAATGTCTTGACCAGACAGGGACTAAAATACCCACTAGAATGAGCTAATTAGAGGCATAAATAATGTTTAGGTCTTGTGTGTTGCTATTTTAATTAATTGTTTTGTTTTCCAGCTCAACTTGATTCAGAGGAAATCAGCATTTACCCGGGGCCTGTGTTGACTTTGCATGAAACAACTTAAACAATATTTTGATGGCTTGGATGGCGGTGTCATGATATTGCTAATATGTGACCCAGATGAGAACAGGTGCAGTCTCAGGGAATTCTTGACATTCTGTTGGAAGAAGACTGAGATCTGCACATGGCCGATCCGCTCAATCTATGAGGGAGGGTGTACCCCATCTTGCTCTCCAGGGCCCTCTAGTGGACAAAGCGAGGTACTCTATTTGTCTCATACATAATTGAGCATCATGGCTGCAAACAATATTGAAGTGGCACAGAACATGGGGAAAAAAAGAAGTTCATAAGGAACAATGGTATTCCTAATGAATTGGTGGTGAAAGCTCTGAAGTTCCAATCAGACTCATTAGGGCATCAGACTGCCATAGTATGCTGAGCCCCTTTGTGGTATATAGCCTCTCATGCTCACAAAAGCCATATCAGGAATCTTGTGTTCTGAATTGTGGTCCTTTCTGCTAAATAATAATGCCTTAATCATTTGAATGAAACATAAAATCATCCCCTTTTCATCACCTTATGCCCTCCTTAATCCCTTCCATTCTCCAACACTTGGAAACACAGTCTGGGAGATAGGCCTTGCAGAATGCCCTTGAAAGTCAATATAAACTTAAACTACGTCCTTAATTACATCCTCATGTTTTCTTGAGATAAGAGACATTTCCTTGAAAATTCACAGTAGGGTGTGACAAAATATACGCTATAGAACCTTTAACAGAATTGCATTTCTACCACCAAAACCAGTGTGCAGTTACCTTAGACATCAGAGAAATGTTGTCACTTCTCACTCGCTTGATGGATAAGATGTAAAGTTAAATTGCATGGTGGACAAGCACCCAAGAGGTTGCTCAGATTCCCTTAATACATGAGATCCCTTTGACACCACAGCACAGGATCTTCTATACTTTTTATACAGCATAGTTGATAAATTCATTAAATGCATAAAATATTTATTGGTTCTGGGACAGCATACAACATGACAAGAAACGAGATCCTTTTGTACATTGCTAGAACATGAAAATTGAAACTGCATTTTTTCAGTCAGAAATATTATGCAAGTGACAGTTTTGGCTTTGAAGAAGTAAAGTACAAAGATGCTCCAGCAATTGAAGATTGCAGGGTTGGAAAATCACTTAATATTTATTTTGTTTTTAAACAAGTTGTTGTGTGGATTGAAGAAACAACTGTATTGCTAGCCATTATCTCTTTAGTATATTTTAATTTAATGTCAGCTGCTAGGTAAGATTTAACATGATCTGCCAATTTGACTATATAAAGCAAGATGACAAAAGATTTCCATATCAGGAGAGAGATCAAAGTTTTGTGGGTGTGTGTATGGAGGGGGGTTCTTCTGATTGCATACTGTATGCAGTAGAACAATATTTAATTATTTAAGTGAATTTCTGGTGAAGTGTGCTGGATTGGCAGCCCTGGAGCCTGACATCCTCTATTTATGCACAGAACAGGCACAGATTACCAGTGAAAATCCAAGCCACACAATACTGTACCTCAGCACTGACCTGGAGGGACCACTGGTCGTTGGACAGAAGATAGCAGAGTCTCTGTGCCCATTGAACTCTTGACCTTTGCTAAACAACAAAGGTACCAGGTGTGACTATCATAGTTATTAGTAAGAAATTAATTGAGATGATCAAGAGCATGGGCTGGATTTGAACTGTGGAAGATTCATTACCAATCCTCTCAACCATCCTAATCCTAACTCTCAATGGGCTTTAAGAAATGTAACCTGTTGCTAGGTCCTTTTAGCAGAACTATGATGATCCATGCAGCTAACTATCAAATGGGCCTTTTAGGGAGCTGTTGTATAAATTAACTAACTGCTAATATACTAGTTGCTATGGATGTTACCTCATGACATGTCATTATATATTCAGTTCGGTTACGAACTGCTCAGTTTAATGTTAGAATTTTAGTCTTGTTTAAATTGCTCACAGAACCACACCACTAATACAAAAAGACACATTAGATGTGGTTATGAATATGTAACACTAGGTGGGTTAGAATATTCCTGTCTGAAATGTTTGTGTAAACTGCCTGCTCCAGTCCATCCTAGACGAGGCTGCATTTCAGTGGTGGTGAGAGATTATATAGAATCTAAGTTGTGTTGTAACATTCTGTATTCTAGAATATGGCTGCAGAAATGGCCACCAGTTGATAATATTACTAAATGATATTGCACCAATAGCCATATTACCTTTTACAAATCTCTGACTTTTCAGAAAGCACGTAATACTGACAGAAGGGATGTTCATTACACCCCAGTGAAAGCATCTTGGAAATTCATCTGCAGTGCAACACCCATTGTTGCTAGAGACAAGGGCTCACACTGGAAGCTCAAGGATTTGAAAGCATTGGTAACTTTTACAGATTTGTTAAATAAAGTTCAAAGATCATTGATATTTTGCTTTTTTATGTAAACGGTTTAATCTCAGTTCTGCTCCCATTAAAATAAAGGTAAAATTCCTCTTGACTTTAATGAGGGTAGGATTGGGTCCTTTCCCTTTATTATTTATCATTATTTCATATTGTTTGTTAAATGCTAACAATATGCTGGGCACTATGCAGTACACAATAAAGAAGGCAGTCTCTGCCTTCCTTCTGCATTGGGAAAGTTCGTGATGAGGATGACTCTTTTAATATGTTCACTATAGAATATTAGCATGAAAAACTGTCTCTTTCTCTGATGAATACGAGTTGCCTTGAAGAGAGGCTCAACTCCTAAGTTTTCTGCCATTTCTTTGCCAGCCGTGATGGCATCTTCAAATCTATTGTCTGAATTTCCAGGCTTTGTGCCTCAGGTCAGATTCTGGCCTCAGCTTTACTCGACTACATCTGTTCCACTGGGGCGTTGTAAACCTGAGTCACTTGGTACCTCGCTGGCTTTATGCTATCAATGCGGCTCTCCTAGCGAGTGTCATTTAGTGGCTTCACAGTTAGTTTTGTAACATTGTCCTTGAGGATCTTCCACCTGATAGTTGATGTATATCCTTTGCAGTACTCCAAAGAGAGATACTGAATCTAAAGAAGATGTTGCTGCATCTGACACAACCAGGTTGAGGGAATGGCAGCCACAAAAGAAGCTCTTGGATTCAGTGCAAGGATCCTTGCCTGGACGCCACTTTCTTCCCTTCATGTTCACACCATTGTCATAGCCTTGGCCACAGCCATCCTGAAGGTTTATTTTATTCTCATTCAAAACATTCACAAATAGTTCTGTTAGGCCTTTCGCAGTAGAGTCGTCCACAGAGAAACAGAGAAAGTGTTCCTTAACTTGGGTATAACCATCCTTGTCATCAACAAATCTTACTGTAAATGACACCTTTTCATTGTTACTAATGTTGGGAGTGCAGGCCTTGTACTTAGCTTTGCTAAGCTGCATCAATATGTTATCAAGCACCTTCCTTTCCATGAGGTCAACCAATTCATTTTGAATTGTTTTCCTGCAGTAATGGTCCATAGTTTCTTTACGAACTACTCGACATAGGTGCGCAATCATAACATTTTCATATTTCCCAAGGACCTCTACCATACAGAGGAAATTACCATTATGCACAGTGAACGAATTATCTGATGAGTCCTGGAAAGCCAAATTATTCTTTGCAAGGAAGAGGGTAATTGAAATTAGATGCTTTAGCATGTTCCTCCAATGCTGGGTTTCTACATTAATAAGGTGCTGGTTTTCCATGTCTCTGTATTTATTCAGCTGAGCCTGGACTTGACCTCCATCCATTTGGAGTAGGCCTTAAAATAGCCAGTTGACTTTTCATGTTGCTTTAGAGCATCAGCTAAGTTATGTCATTTATTGTACCCGGAAAGCGCAAGCAAGGATTTGGCTTTCTTATCAAATATTTTGAAACAAAAACAGAACATGATGTCAGTTGATTTAAAATAAACTAGCCAATGCCGATTTAGTTTCTCACCATTCTCAGGCACTTCTTGGCAGTGTAACTTTGAGAAGTGTCATTTTCTGGAAACCGCATAGCCTCAATTTTTGTCCATCCCATTCAAAATTGTGCAATCAATATTGGCAGAATTTAGGATCACCAGCCATAAAGCAGGATCTGATGTATCGATTTGTGGTGTGCAATTTTTCTCATTGCTGTTTCTGTCATCATGTGAGGCTGATTCTTCTTTATTGTTTCTCTCCTTTTCATGTAAACCAGATTTTTCTTTGTCGTTATTCTCCTTTTCATGTGAGCTACATTCTTCTTTATCATCACTCTACTTTACACCACCGGGAAAACTGGATGATTCTCCATCCCTTTGTTCACACTTTCATTCCTTATCTTCAGGTGAATCTGCTAATTCCTTAAAAATAGGACTTCCATGATTTACGCTTCACTCAATTTCTTCTGCACTGGGACGATTGCTACTGCCTGGTCTATGTTGTTCTGTTCAGATATTTTCCCATCAAATTTGTCCCTTGCTGCAATCTAGATAGCAGTTGAGCTTTTCACTTCCTACACTGAGCTCCTGAGGGCTCCTTTGTGGTATCTTTTATTTTCTATGGGGGAAAACAGATAATATTAGGGAGAGCAAAAGTCTATGTTCCTCAGTCTTAGAAAGTTATCCAACATTATGTTAAACATGGCAAAAGACATAACAGTATTTCTTTTATATTGTTGCATAGATAGGGGTTTGATAGATATCTCTGGCATCTCATTAAATATGTCCATTGTTAGTTGCTACTTACACTCTTCAAGTCTTAAAACACAAATACGCTTTCACAAATACACAATAAAACAAGGTTCACAATATTGCAGCTGGGTTCTCACTTCATTCTTATATCTCACTGTCTGACTGGTGGTGCCCCACCCCCACTCTCTTATATACCCGTGAGGGCATGGCTGACATTCTAGGAGTTTCAAGGAAAATGTAGATCTCAGAAAGTCTGGAAGGTTCCATGAGATTCTACCAAGGTCTGGAACATTCTAAGAGGTTAGTGAAAAATGAATCCACATATGGAATATCTGAAACATTTTACTTCAAACATTCTATTTTCCCTTTTGTCACTAACAAAAACAGCAACCTGAGCCCGGAGCCCCCCCAAGCCTGGCGCCCCAGGTGGTTGCCTGCCCCTAAATCTGGCCCTGACCACAGTGATATACTGGAGAAGCTGCAGAGAGGGATTTAAGTCAATGATGAAACTGCAGAGGGGCCAGGGGGAGAAGCGAGTAGATAATGGAGAGAAGTACAACCAGGTTTGGAAAACATCTACATTTCCCAACTTTCAGAGTGGCTTAAGTGACAGCACAAATCATACAAAGTGCTGAGGCAAATCCGGAGAGGAACTGAGTGCCTGCATGTCCCATTGTCTTAAAAGGAAGCTGTGAGTGGTTGGCACCAATCTGGATTGGGTGTTTTTGTTTTGAAAAAAGCTTTCACTGGGTTATCCACTTGTCTAGACAACCTGCATACACTATGAGTAGAGTGAGCTATACTGAATTTACTAAAAATCTTTGGCTATCTGCTCTACTTTTTATTGGCAGCCAGTTAGCTGCAGATTTGCACTGGGCTCAGTGTGTGCAGCATAGACAGCAACTTTTCAGTTCCCCTAGAGTCTTCTGCAACTTGCAAAATACATCATATTCTCCAATACACACACACACAGATGTCTAAATATTATCTCACTTGCTAGGATGATTTTCTTAGGGATGTAGAAATTTCCATACTGGGTCCACCAAGTTCAGGATCCTACCAGATTGGACCAGTGGTCCATCAAGTCCAGGATCCTGTCTGTAACAATGGCCAGTACCAGATTCATCAGAGGAAGGTACAATAAACCCTGTACTAAACAGTCAGGGAGAAAACAACCATAGGAGAAGTTTCTTTATTTCATTATTATCAGGGAAAACCCTGAGGCACGGAGAAGTCCTTTACTCTGAGGTAGGAGAACTCTGCACCTGCCTGACCACAGGACAACCTGGCCGGTGCAGTAAGAGTGAAGAGCTGCTGCTCAGTTGGTGCAGAGGCCCTGCAAAGATCAGGCAGCTTGCACAGATTTACTTCTCAGCCCTTCCTCTGGCCTGCTGCAGATCCTGCTTCTCTGTGATTCACTCACAAGGACCATGGTCTTCAGGAAACTGGAGTGGGAGCGAAATCTGGCTGGGTTGAGGGACCTGTGCTGCTCTTCCTCCTCCTTATTGCCTGTGGTAGTAGGTCAGGGGCTTAGTGATGTGATTTCTGGCTGACATCTCAGAGCCATCAGCTATCTCAGTCGTTTGGGAGGTGCGGTGCACAGCCCTCTTGCTGTGTCCTGGCAGGGCTGGCTCTAGGCACCAGCAAACCAAGCACGCGCTTAGGGCAGCACTTTTCAAGGGGCAGCACTCTGCCCTCCCCCCACATTTTTTTTTTTTTTTTGCTTCGGCGGCACTCCATCTTTTTTGGTTTGGTTTGGTTTTTTTGCTCTTGGGGAGGCAAAAAACCTAGAGCTGGCCCTGGTCCTTGCCTGTCAGTTAGCTGGGAGACCTCTGTCTCCCAGCAATGACTGAGAGGGGAGACACTGCCTTCTTCAGTGCTGTGCCCCAGCGACACCTCTCCCATTAGTATATTGGATGGTGGTGGAATGTGTGACTGCCCCAGTATGAGGAGGTGGAGCTCTGTGGCCGCATAGTAGTTCCACAGCCACGGGGGAAGGCACCCTTCCGCCCTCAGGAGTTGTTTTAATCCTCCGTGGGCTCTGCACCGGCAGAGTGTGGTCAGCATTTAACTCAGTCTTAGCAACAGTTATTATATTTCACTTTTTATTATTTTACTTTGTTGTCCCCAGAATTAAATAATTTTTGTTTGGATTCCTTCCCATTCAGGAGGGAGGAGATAATGGAAAGCCAAATAAATTGTTTGCATGCAGCAGGAGTGCTTGTCCAGATTCCAGCCTGCGTCCCCGCCTGTCTCCGCTGAGAAGCATCAGCACACTGAGAACAGAGGAGGAAAGCAGGAAAACAGCAGCAGCAGGAGCTAAGAAGGAAGAAAACAACTCCAGCAAATGTGCCCTGCTGCTGTTGAATGGCAGTCATGGCAGGAAGTTTAAGTTTATCCAGCTTAAAAAGGGCTATGGATAGCTGCAAGATGCTAACACGCAGAAGAGAAACTCACATGTGGTCAGGTTAAATGTTGCAGGTACAATTGCATTAACTGACATTGAGGCCAAAGGTCCCCTAAGAAGACAAATAACTGACTTGATTTTATTTGCCCTATGCACCTGTCTTGCAAACATTTGTAGCCTTCCTATTCTGTCAGTCAAGCAAGCAGTTGGTACTACCTTCCCTCCCCCCGTCCCATTTATCCTGCTTAGTCATTCTGAGACGGACTAGAATCCCACTTGTTAAGCCAGGAGCATCATCAGTCGAATGCCAACCTGCTAGGGAATTTGACCCTTTGAACTCCCCGAAGCTATTGAGTCATTCATTTTTTAAACTCACTGTGTGCACTGACTGGCAGGATAGATGGGGAAGTTACTACCTAACTGATGGGGAAGAGAAACCCTCATAGATTATTTGCCTAGGCCTAATATACTGTATCAATACCTTGGTGGTTGCCTTAGTCAATGTCCTTCATGTTTTATCTGTGAAGGGCAGAGTTGCCCAGCATATAATTATATGTTGAAAGGAGCTATATTTCACCTTGTGCAACACGGCTTGTTGGGTTTTATAGATATTTTTTACTAAGTGTGTTTACTTGGCTGGTGAAGCGTATATGTTTTTCTAAAACGCAATTGTTGTTCTGCTCTCAGGACCCCTACTCACCAACAAACTGTCCCATTTTATGTGGTTATATTCATGAAACTAGTTTA
The DNA here is from genome assembly GCF_965140295.1 of Lepidochelys olivacea. Lineage (NCBI taxonomy): Eukaryota > Metazoa > Chordata > Testudines > Cheloniidae > Lepidochelys > Lepidochelys olivacea. The sequence goes on from NC_140415.1 coordinate 39,766,635, forward strand.
GAGCTGTTGAAAAAAGACACGGCTGTTAAAAAAAAAAACAACCCTCTATAATTAGAGTGGTGGTGTTGGGCACAAAACAGGTGTCTTTTAAGGCGGTATGCTTCAGTGAGCTTAGGAACATAGCACAGCCTCTGCAGATTGCTATTGGCAAGAAGAATGTTATCAAAATACCAATATATTGGAAAGCATATATCTGGTATATACCAGCCTGCAAAAATCTTTGCAGTGTTCGTAACACAGCAAGGATCTCTACCTCAGATGTTATAAAGATGACCTCTAAGGGATGTTGTGGTAATAGGATGCATTCCTGTGAGGTGAATGGACTAGACCAGTGATTCTCAGCCTTGGGGTCTCAAACACAAGGTGGGTTCTGCAGAGATGGACAAAATCTCCCCATAAAAATATCAATCAAGACTGCTTGATAGAAGGCAGCTTCTACAACCCAGGGGTACAAAAGGGGAAGATAATGAAGAGGAGAATATTGCTCCTTCCTCCTGTTGTTCCACTCCACTGCAGCTCCTTGCTTCCTCCACTCCCAAATCTGTAGTCAGCTCCAAGGAAATGCTGCTTATATGAGATGCAGAGTCTGCTCCAGGGCAATTGCCCACACCCTATGACCCCCTTTCTCGCAGTCCTGGATGCTGACTCCACACCTTCTTTAAGCCGAGCCTTTGGTGGAGCTGAGCACAATGGTGAATGGTGGGTGTGAGATACCAGTGCACAACCCAGACCAGTGGGGCACCGTGTCACCTTTACCTTGCAACCTTGGGTACCTTACAATGCCTTGCTGAAGTAGCTCCCATCTGGGCCACTCACAAACAGCCTTCCAGCAATGCAAGCCACAACCTGAGTGTCTGTGTGTAACTGCAACCTACCAGTTAAACCCTGGTTCTCACCAGCCTTGGTTATACTGCAGGATGATCCCAATGCACCCTCCAGTCCCAGATTTTCCTCCAGAAAGGTATGTCCTGTACTGCCCAGCCATCTCCTGGACAAATACAAATATATTACTTCTGTTGTTCCTTTAAGGGAATGATATGCCAGATTATTACCTTAAATGGAGTTACCCAGACACTTAAGCACACCGGATTAGCTAAAATAATAAAACATGTTTATTAACTACAAAGAGAGAGATTTTAAGTGAATACAAGTAATGAGGCATAAAAGTCAGAAATGGGTACAAGAAATATAAAGATAAAACTTACTAGTGCCTAACTTAACAAACTATATTAGATTCAAGCAAAATTTGTCATCACATGCTTCCACCAAGGTCACTGACCAAACTCTTCAGGTCAAGATCTCTCCCTCAAAGTCCAATGGCTGTTTCCTTTTGTCTTCTCAGGTGCAGAGAATGCAATGGGCAGGGAAAGAGATAGGGGTGTCTTGGAGTGTTTGCCCCTTCTTTTTATAGTTTCAGTTCCCCTTTTGAAAAACATTTCCAGATGGGAACTAGGAGACAAAAACTTTGTCTGGAACGATATTCCCTGCTGTTTGTTTTTCACCTGTTTTCCCTTCCTACTTAATGACTCTGTTTACTGCTTAAATGCAAATTAAGGCAAATATACATGCCTTTGTTCAAGACAGAGCCGTTTGACCAGTTTGGTGCTATGTAAGTTTTGAACATCATAGATGGCATTCTTATAACTGCACATACTACGTTGCCACACATATTTTATCAGGGCAATACTGACCAGCAAATTATGAGTTTTCAAATGATACCTTGCAAGACATATTTTGTAAAAGATTATCACAATAGTGTGTAGGGTGGGAATAAAGGGGTGCATTCCATTACAGTGGGGAAGTGTGGAGCTGCAATGATTGGGGCTTCAGCTCAGTGGGGAGGTTTAAAGAGGGAGTGGAGATCCTGGAGCCCATATCAGTCATGCAGAGCTGTCTGAAGTGACATTCACCTTAGAGAAGACTTAGAGGAAAGGTCTGAGAATTAGTTAACAGTTGAAAGAATCAGATCATCTGAATGAATAATTTGTAATGCATAATTTATTGACAAATTTCACCTCTTTTTCTGTTTCCAAATTGTGCATGAACAAATCATCATTTTCTCAAACGTATTAGCTTTTCAAAACAATTCACCAAATACTTTGTGAATAATTCATGGAGTGAAAATTGTTCATGAGTCATTTTCTTTCAATATTCAAAGCATGAGCTGTCTTAATTGGATATATAGGTCATGTGGTGTGTTTTTGTTACCTGCCAGTATGAGCTTAACTGTTGGAATCAGGAGTCTCGTACAAATATTCACAACTCCAAATTCAAAACTTGCTTCGTGCAAACATTCTGTAATATTAATTTTTCAACAAATATTCCTGATAGTAAAGTCATTTACTAGAATATTCCCAGGAATTGGACACACAAAGACCACAGACAGAACTGAAGCAAATGAACAAATATTAATGGCAGGATTTTCATAGTGCTTGCGGAGAGCTTTCCTTCTCTACTTAGGGCTTGACCTTGCAAGCTACTGAGAACTCCATTCCCAATCCAACAAAGCACTTAAGCATGTGTTTAACTTTAAGTAGTTCCACTGTTTTGCCTAAGTGGTCCTACATGCTTGGATTAACTTTGAAAGTTCTTTATGGGGGGGTAAATCTTTTTGATTTGATTTATCTTTATATTGGGTTTATGTTGTTCCTCTTTTGATTACACACAGTATAGTGCTCCTGGGTTTTTATATATTGGTCCCGGTGATAAGGTCTATAGGCCCCACACTAAGCTGGGCTGGGAGTAGAGCTATATTGGGCTAGGGAAGTCCTGCCCCTCAATACATACAGGGCATGTTCCCCGTGGATGAACAGTTTTTAAAAGGTCACTGGAAACCCAGAAAAAGGGAGGAATGAGCTGCATATGGAACCATAAAGCAAAGGATGATGCTGAGAGCTGTGTGAGGAGTGGCTACAGCTTTGTGAAGGCTGCTAGCAGCAGGTATTTGGATCCCTCCACTCCCCTTTGGGAGCTGAACGCCCTAAAAGAGCTAGTGTTCTTTTCAATCTGAAACCGAGGAAAGCCTATGAAGACAGTGACCACACCACAAATTGAGAAGATCCAGACTGGTAGGAAGTGACCCAGGGGAAAACATAATTTGGGGTAGTTTAATAACTGGATCAGATGCTTTGATGGAGGGGTGGGCCCGGGTCCCCCTACCTTGCCCCATGTTTGCTCCTCTGTAGTGACTGAACCTGTGCGGGGAGCAATCAAAGCACATGCGGGTGATTGATTCCACAGCCGTGGGCCTTGTGGGATGACTAGATTGGCAGAAACCATAGGGCTATGACTTGACCAGCTGGTCATCAAAACTTCTTGCTACGGTCTCTCTCTATATCATGGCTTTTGGAGATAGAGGAATGTATCTATGTGACCTGTAGCTCATGAAAGCTTATGCTCAACTAAATTTGTTAGTCTCTAAGGTGCCACAAGTACTCCTTTTCTTTTTGCAAACACAGACTAACATGGCTGCTACTCTGAAATCTGTTTTATGTTATGTTGTCTCCACTATACTGTAAAAAAGGGGATAAATAACTTAAATTGGCCTGCCCTCTGAACAAGCTACATTAAAAGAGAGCCATAAAAGTCATCAAGGAAGTTCATTCTAAAGTGAAAACCATAAGCTAAGTGAATGGTTGTAATGACACTATCATAATTAAAGAAATCCTCTAGAGAACACCTTGTTATAACAAATTAATCAACTGCAGGAAACATCAGTCACAAGGGTATCTATTCCATTTTTACTTTTAAAAGGTTTCCACCATATCTTTGTGGGTTTCAGTACCAGATCTTCCATACATTGTAATGGAGCACATGAAATTGGATTTAGAGTGCCCAACTAACTCATTGTGCAATAGTAGGAACTGTCACTCAGAGGATGCAGGAATTCCATTGGCTTTTAAAAAAAGTATTGGACTGATCATATAGTTAAGAAGTTATCTTGCATTGTGTGGTATCATGGAACTTATTCATTATTGCTGTCTCATGGTGCAGAGGGCCGTTTCTACAGTATAGTGATGATCATGATTGAAAGACAGCAACCCACAGAGTTTTCTTCTTCTTATTATTATTTGATTTATTATGATCCATTTATATAGTGGTTCAAATGTATGCAGCACTTTATAAAACATAGAGTAAGGTATGTCATAGAAGCACTTTTCATCCATTGATTTCCATATGCTTTACAATACGATTATTGTATATATTATACCCATTTTTCAGACTGGAAAACTGCATCACAGCCTTTCAATCTTGGGAGCTTAAAGCTTGGCACCTCAATGCATACTTTAAGCTGATGAACAGGTGGCCTGCTTTTCAGAGGTACTGTGCACCTCTTACCTCCCATTCATTTAATATTGCCTAAATATGGAGTTAAGTGCCTAACGTCTGTCATCCACATGGTGGCCTTAATCTCTCTGGGTTTCAGCTAAAACTTCTGGTGGAAGTTCTTGGCCACGGTTATAGAGCAAGCTAATGGCAAAGCTGACAGCTTTCCAGTCTGGAATCCTAGTCACTGACTCATGTTTTCTAGTATATGATGAAGCTAAATTATTTCCCAATGCTTTATTTAGTACACCGGATTGCTAGCATGTACTTGTAAATCTCAATATCAAAAAGCACCCAAAATCTTGTATGTTTGCACTCAACTTTTGAGTGCACAGAACTGGTCAGTAATTTACTCCTATGAAAGCAATTGTTCAGCAGTTCCATCAGTGATCAGCCTCTTCTGAGTTGTCACCCACCAATCATCTTCTGCAGTGAGTGTAAGAACTAGAGATAAGCAAAGCTTTTCTAATGAAACCCAAAGTTGCATGTGCTGATAGGAACTGAAACTCATGAGCCTCATGTAGCTTTAGTAAAAGCCAATTGGCTTGAGCTATAAATTTTCTAATAATTAGATTTATTTTCCATGCAGTCTGATAAGTTCTATCACTACCACATACCAGACTTACCATAGTTTTATTGCTCCCCCAGCATATCTTTATCTTGAAAAGTCTGTATATAAAAAGTTGGCAAGTGTGTACGATAAGGTAGATACCCAATTTACCATAGCTTTCCCACGAGCTATCGATCAGCTCCAAATAAATTATTTTTGTTTCAGGGGACGTTGCTGTTCACCTTCTAGGAGAAACTAATTTTAACCTAATCATTAAAATTTACATGTAGAGTGCATATTGCAATTAGTGAGTCAGTCTGATATTGCTAAAGGGAAAAGACTTTTGGGGTTGGGACAATTCAAAGGTGGCAGAAAGTAATGTCTTAATCCTGATTTCCTCAGGGCAAAGAATGGGGGAAGGGAGAGAGACATTCTCATAGAAGACAGAAAAGAGAGTAGGGGAGATGGATGTCAATACTGTGTGATCTGTGAGGGGTGTTTTGTGGGGCAGACCCCATATGTGAACAACCTCTTACTGCAATATTTTATATATTGGAAAGTAAAACCTAATAGACTTGGTTCACTCCAGTCCTTTTACAGGTGTGTGTGTGTGTGTCTCTCTCTCTCTCTCTCTCTCTCGTCCGACTACAGTGTTGCTGTGAGCCTTTGCATCTCAGCTGCCACACAAAGAATACTCCTCCTTCCTGTTTTTGCCTCAAACTACGTGCTGTGCGGTGGAGCTGGTTAGAACCTGGCATTGCCATTCTACAGAAAATTCCAAAATTTCACATTTTTTAAAATTCTGAATTGGAATGAAAAAAGTCAAAATTTCCTGTAGAATGATATTCTGAAATTTCTTTGGGGAAAAATCATAATGACATTTTGGCTTTATCAAAAATTTCATTTCAAACTTATTTGAAATGTTTTGTGTTCATTTTATTGACTCAACTTTTGATATCTTATTTTATATATTATACATATATAATGTTCCCATGTAACATTTAAATTCCATTAAATCAGCATTTTCTAACAGAGAACTGTTAAGCTGGAAAATTTCTGACCCACTCTACTGTGTAGTCAAAACATCTCCAATTCTTTGGTCTGGACAGTTGTGGTGAACTGGGACGTTACCTGTGTTATTTTTTATGAATATCAGATGCACCTTACTTTATCTGCTTGGTATTATCCTCCCTCACTGCAAGGACATAAATCAAAGAAGGCTGTTAAAGAGGACACAAATATGAAATGAAAGAATAGCAAAGATGCACAGGGAGAAAAGACATGTTTCAGATGAGATTTGATAAAAGAGAGAAAGTCAACAAGGCTGAATGTTCTAGAAAGATTATTCCAGATTGCAAGAGCTACAGAGGAGAAGGCTCTTGCACCATGAGTAACAAGATTGTGGGGTGGGACAGAGCAGAGGGAATAAAGAGACGGGTCTGTGTGGGAGGGTTGCGAAGAGTTTTGGATCAGTATGCTTCTCCTCAATAGGAACACAATATTGGGAATCAAATGAGGCCTTTTGTGTACTGTGCAACATACAACCAAACGCTGGTGAGTGCGTTTTGCACAAGGGATCAGTACTATAGTGCCAAGTTGTTGTGTGCCCTGGCAGCAAGATCAGTAATGCTTATTTATCTGGGGCCAAACCCTGCAGTCCTCCTTCAGTTTTTTTCAGTCAGGTAGATTCCCACTGTTTTCATTCAGGGAGTTTACCTAAGTGAGGCTTGAGGAAAATTGACTAGATTGTGCCATGTGCACATGGAGGTGGCTCTGATTGTAGAGCTCCACCTTCCCAAATGTGTATGTTTGTCATCTTTATAACAACACCTTTCCCTACCTCAGGGCCTGACAAAGCGTGTTGCAAGGTTGGGATCCATCAGAAGTGAAGGAATGGTGACTAGGTGAGGGTGGGCAGACAGTAGGCAACCCCTTGTCGAGAGGGGCAAAGCCAATGAGGCCCACATCATCTCCACCAGTCTCCGGGAGGTAACTGGGGCTGCATTGCCATTCTCACAGAGCTCCCTCTGCAGTGGGATCCCTGTTTAAAGTGGGTCCTGGGATGGTGGCAGACAGTGAAATCCTTAGCAGCATGATTTCATTGGATCTGTACTGCTTAGTAACAAAGGGATGGGGCACTCCATAGCTCCAGAGGCAGAGGGTCTCCACATAAATAATGTTTTCTTTCAGATCCCAGGTTTGTGGGGCTCATTCCACTGGGGGAGGAGGCATTCAGCTCATTCTGGGTGGGGGGCAAGAGGGCACGAGCTTCTCCCCAACCCACTAGGCTGATGTGGGGGAAGTTACGGCAAGCCAAACCTTGCTGCTTTGTCTTCCCACTTACCCACTACTATGGGTTTTTTACCTCAGGAAGGACAATCCAGCCTTGAGTGAGGACCTCAGGATGTGGGCCTCGTATTCTGTAAACTAATACTATTTATTGAGTTAAACCATTCCTGGCAGTAGGTTAAATGTTAAAAAGTACACATTTATAACTGATCAGTGAGCTATATAGTAGCCACTAAACTGGGAGGAGAGGTAGATACGCTGGAGGGTAGGGATAGGATACAGAAGGACCTAGACAGATTAGAGGATTGGGCTGAAAGAAATCTCATGAGGTTCAACAAGGACAAGTGCGGAGTCCTGCACTTAGGACGGAAGAATCCCATGCACCGCTACAGACTAGGGACCGAATGGCTAGGTAGCAGTTCTGCAGAAAAGGACCTAGTGGTTACAGTGGACGAGAAGCTGGATATGAGTCAACAGTGTGCCCTTGTTACCAAGAAGACCAATGGCATTTTGGGATGTACACATAGGGGCATTGCCAGCAGATTGAGGGACGTGATTGTTCCCCTCTATTCGACATTGGTGAGGCCTCATCTGGAGTGCTGTGTCCAGTTTTGGGCCCCACACTACAAGAAGGATGTGGAAAAATTGGAAAGAGTCCAGCGGAGGGCAACAGAAATGATTAGGGGACTGGAACACATGAGTTATGAGGAGAGGCTGAGGGAACCGGGATTGTTTAGTCTGTGGAAGAGAAGAATGAGGGCGGATTTGATAGCTGCTTTCAACTACCTGAAAGGGGGTTCCAAAGAGGATGGATCTTGACTGTTCTCAGTGGTAGCTGATGACAGAACAAGGACCAACGGTCTCAAGTTGCAGTGGGGGAGGTTTAGGTTGGATATTAGGAAAAACTTTTTCACTAGGAGGGTGGTGAAACACTGGAATGCGTTACCTAGGGAGGTGGTGGAATCCCCTTCCTTAGATATTTTTAAGGTCAGGCTTGCCAAAGCCCTGGCTGGGATGATTTAGTTAGGGATTGGTCCTGCTTTGAGCAGGGGGTTGGACTAGATGACCTCCTGAGGTCCCTTCCAACCCTGATATTCTATGATTCTATGATTCTCTAATCTATACCACTCAGCTTAGTGTTGATTGCTGGACAGCATCTGGACAGAAAACTGCAAGCCCCTGTGGATTGACCAAGGCAGGTTTATTACTATTAGGATGGTTGTCTCCAGAATCTGTTACCTACATGCATGCACGAGAGGGGATGATCCTCCGATTTTTTTAAAGGATAGGGGATGAAGAATGAAGAAGGATTTGATCATTTTGGTCCAAGTTTTAATATACAGGAGAGCAAGAGGGTAATAGTGATGTGTTCATTTTACAGAGAGATGGAGATTCCCCATTGCCTTTTCCTCCCCCAAAGTATTTTTTCATCTGGTTAAGGTGGAATCTACTTCTTTAATGAGGCTGTGACTCACAGAGGCCAGGTGAGGGCTGCTCTTTTCTGTGTATAGAACTATAATCCTTCTCAATTATCAAAGACATAAATTACTATTATTTCCTTACCAGATCGAACACCTCCCTTAAATATGTGAAAGAAAAATTGTAGGTTGTCTAGTGAATTTTCCTCTTGGAAAAACTGCCTATTCTTAATATGCAAGTTCAAGGAAAGTTCAAAAGTTTATCAGTGCAAAGGCTGTATTCTAATAATTTATCTACCAGCTTCTCAGTCCATATTATAATGTTCTGAATTAAGAGACATTTTTGTATTGCCTTCTTGCAAAAGTAATCAAACAGCACTTTTCAGAGGTATATCACAATATCTATTGATCGTAATCAAACCACAGATGGTGCTAGTATTAGAGAGAGTTGGCTGTAATGTAGGACAGTATGTCAATCACGGGAACAAATCAATTTTTGTCTGACACAGGAAGCTATTTTCCTAGTCCAGCATAATTCCATAAGGCTCCACTGTCTTAAGAATGTTGATAAGGCAGCATTTCTGGGAAAAGGTGTCATGGCCAAAAGTTACTGCTGATTACTGAGAAAATGGTGATCTGAGTGTGTTTCGTACCTATTGTGCCTTGAAAGTCAATATTTCAATCTTAGAAAGCCTTGTACAAGTGAAAATGAATACTGAATTTATATGTTTACTTCAGGATTGAGGAAAAGACTTGTTTGCATATTATTTTGCATGAGCATGTGTGTGTAATATTAAATACTTTTCTTTTACATATAAGGACTTCTATCCAAGGATCTCAAAGAACTTTACATACTGTGACAAGGTCAGGCCAGATGGCTACAGGAGAGTGATAGAAGGCAAATACATTAGCCCCAGGTTAAGTAGGTCCCTTTTCCCTGGGTAAGGTAACAGGGAAGGTTCCAGAACAATCAGGAACTTTCTGGAAACAATTAAGGCAGACAGACTGATTAGAACACCTGCAGCCAATCAAGAAGCTGCCAGAATCAATTAAGACATGCAGGCTAATCAGGGCACCTGGGTTTAAAAAGGATCTCACTTCAGTTTGTGGTGTGTGTGCGAGGAGCTGGGAGCAAGAGGTGCAAGAAGCTGAGAGTGAGAAGGCGTACTACTGGAAGACTGAGAAGTACAAGCATTATCAGACATCAGGAGGAAGGTCCTGTGGTGAGAATAAAGAAGGTGTTTGGAGGAGGCCATGGGGAAGTAGCCCAGAGAGTTGTAGCTGTCACGCAGCTGTTACAGGAGCCACTGTAGACAGCTGCAATCCACAGGGCCCTGGGCTGGAACCCGGAGTAGAGGGTGGGCCCGGCTTCCCTGCATCCCCCCAATGCCCTACTTGATACCGGAGGAGTTGACCTGGATTGTGGGTTTCACCAGAGGTGAAGGTCTCTGGCCTGTTCCCAGATCCACTAGGTGGATCAGCAGAGACTGCGGGGATTGTTCTTCTTCCTTTTCCCCATGCTGGCCAGTGATGAGGCTAACTGAGTGAATGGCAGATTTGAGCCACTGGCCAAACTGAGGGCTGCCGTGAACCTCTGAGGCCAGCAATAAGCGCAGGACCCACCAAGGCAGAGGAGGAACTTTGTCACAGTACCATTAGCTAAACCTTCACAGAGAGATGGATATCATTCTATGTGTTTTACGGATGGATAAATGGATGCCCACGGAGGGGAAGCATCATTAATGTTTTTCTCCAAGTGAGAATTATTTTTATTTATTTATTACTAATTAGGTGAAAAGGTGAAGTCACTACTCAGTTTTTAATGTGACAGAACTCCCACTCATTGAATTGAAATACTGGATAATGGCACAGATTTTTTTTAATTAAATGCTTACAATAATTATCAATCTTTTCACACATTGGCTACCAGCATAGCTCCATGTAACAAGTAAGACAACTCTTTTGTGGCAAATAAAAGGGGCAATATCTAGAATATCTTAAGCATGAAAAAAGAGAAAATTTCTTTAACAATAGCAAACAAGAAATGGAACAAGAAAGGAAAGCCTATGATGGGCCAAATTCTGATCTTTCCTGCATCCACACAGAAGGGGAGGAGATATTAAGGAAGCCCTGACTAAAAAGACTGCCCCATCGGAACCATTGCCCTTAGGAGAGGTACTCATATTCTACATGGAGGCTCATATCCATCTTTTTCTATGAATCAGGTGGTGGAGGACCGAAAAGGGGCATGACATTTAAGGAAAATAGCCCTGGTATGTCCCCTACTGGTGCCTAGCATGCCAGCCTTCCAAATAATAGAAACAGTATGCTTAATAGTCAGCACAGGAAACCAAGGTCACTTGTCTCCTATCCAGTTGGTCTGTTAATGGAGAGAGTAAAGAGGTAAAGAACATCTCCACTGGGGTAAGGAGCAGGAGGAAAAATCCTGTGATGTGGGCTGGGAAGATTGGGGATATCAATCTGTCTCTAAGCCCCTAGCCTGCAAAGCTCCAGAAGGCTTTATTACCAGCTAGGGCCACAGGGGCTGCAGATGTCCTTGTTCCGCCTCCAGCATATGCACTAAATCTGGGAATTGTCTCTCTGTACCCACCACGTGGGTGCATTTCTGTGCCTACATTAACAAGAAGGGCATTATGTAATGACAGCAGCTGCTCCATAGCCCAGGGTAGAACTGTTTTCTCATTATAAGCTCCATTTTACCTCTCACACTCCACAAAAGTAGTTATATTGATTTCAACATTGATAGTTTACATAGAACCTATCTAGAAAATTTGAGAAGAATGTTAAGGGACTAGGCCAGAAAAATTGGATATGGTTTCCTGAAACGAAACTGAAAAATAGAGGTGTTCAAAAAAGCAAAAAGAAGAAATATAAAGGTTCATTTACTGGAGTTTTCCAGCTGAGATCTAGTGTCCAGGACCAAACTTTGGTTGATTAAAGTTCATTTTCAAAAGTTGTTAGCTGAATAGGACATTGACTACAGCAGGCTTATTACAGGATGTTGAATGACTGCAGGAAACCTAAGCTTTCTTTAAAATAAATAAATAAATAAATCTGTTTACCTTTCCCCGGCACAGACAGGCCTCAGAATGTAAACTGGTGACTTGGGAGGCTCATTGATGGAGAAGGAAGAATTTTTCCACCAAAAGGTTCAGGCATCCTTTCTAACATCTCTACACCTATACTCCTCTTGGAGCACTTCTCCTCTCACTGAAGTCAATAGAGTTACAGTGGCATACAATTGGGGTAAGTGAGTCAATGGAGTAACCATGGAGTATAACTGGGGTAAGGGAAAGGAGAATAACTGCATTTATTTTTTTGATTCATAAACCAATATGGAAGCAGGATTGAAACTTGTTTGCAGTATATTGTGCCTTCATATTGCTAATATCATGAGCAATGTCACTTTTAAAAAGATAACTATCGCAGGCTTAGAAATGACAATTGTAATTAAGAAGTTAATTTTCAAATACTTTGCATAGTAACATTCGTACACTCCAAACGAGCCGGCTGAACAAAATGGGCACAGCTTTCTTGTTAAGTACCTGTACACATTATAATACATATTGCTGTTTAGTGAAACAAATCCATTAATTTGATGACATTCATTAATATAAAATAACAATATATAGCACCTTCACTTACCTGTTACCTCATATTTGCTAAATGGCATCAATAAAGAATGAATCATGCCTGTCACATTTTTGGTATCTCATATTACACATTTCTAGAATGTAGGGAATGCTTGATGAGGGATGAACTTTTTTGGCGTATCATCTCTTTCCCATATGTATTGTTCTTGGATCTGTCCCAAAACATGCAGAGGGGCTTTCCCATTTTCCTGTGACCATCTTTTCCTTGGGTTTTTCAACTTTTGTTTTGGATGCAATATGCTCCTTTACAATATCCTACCCAAATATGTTTCCTATTCAGCTCCCACTCTTAGAGAAGAGAAGTACAATATATTGTATGACAAAATCTGTCAATTCTAATGGATTCAGCCAACATTTAAGCATATGGACTCTCTCTTCTTCATTATTCAGTTTACTTTTCATTAATTCCCAAAGCACTTTTAAGTATACTCCTTTTCTATGACAAGTCTTAATTTATTATCATGTTCTATGGCACTACCCTTTTATCCTTGAAGTTAACGACAAAACTCTCATAAATTTGAATAGTAGCAGAAGAAAGAGGCCCTAAAGGAATGATTCTATCATTGAGATATTATTTACTTTAAGGGCCTGATTCTGTGGGCTACTTAGTGTCTTCTAACATGGTGCTGAGCACATCACTTTCCATTGATTTCAGTGGGAGTTGAGGGCATTCAGTAGCTTGCAATACTGGATTCAAAAGGAAAATGAAATAACTGGGGATAAAGTATAAAACACAAATGAATACCTCTTTTGGTAGCTGTATATTTACCTCCCCACACCACTCACACACATATATACATACATACAGTCTCTTTCTCTCTCTATATATATATATAACCTAAACTCTGTAGAAATTATACATTTTCAGCTATGCCAACTTTTTCAAAAGTTTAGACATATTTTTAAACTGAAAAATGTTTGCCACATTCTCTTCATGCTCATAAGGTCGTGACTAAGATAAATAGATTTTAGAGAAACATTAAAGTGGGTGTATGTGGGAGGAATTTCATATTACTTGCTCATTTATTAGCAGATAGAATTTTACAGTCTTGTTGAAGTTTGTGCTTGATTCCTTTAAAGGGAATACGACAAAGGTTGCAATAGAATATATATATATTTTTATAGAATGGCACAATTTCATTTGGTATGGAATAGAATTTATGATGGAAACCTATTGCATAATGTCTAAAGCAGACAACTTAAAATCCTAACAATTAAAAACATCTCAAAGTAATAGGTATTCAGATAAGACTTCTATTACTGCTGTGTAAATTATATTAAAAGGCCGAGGGCCGGACTCAACTCCTAATACAGTTAGTGGAAAGACTCCCACTGAGTTCAATGCGAGTTGGATCTGGCACCAAATCCTGAAGTCTTTGCTCAGAATTTTCTCAGACCTTACTCTGGCAAAACTCTGACAGCACCTGCTACCCCCATTAACTTAAATGTGGTTGTTTCAGATATTGGGGTTTGACTCAAAATAGTTGCTTGTTTGATATTTGGGTTGGAAGTCAATGGAAGTTGCAGGGCCTGAGAATCCAGCCAAGTGTGGGTTTTGATTGAGTAAAGACTAAGGACTGCATGACTAACCCAGAATGTTTAAGAGCCATTTTATACTCGGGCAATCTTTTACTGGCAATTACATACACCCTGTTACCTGACCATTACTTTTCCTATCCATTGCTAATTAAAAAAAAAAAAAAATTTAAATAGGTGCTTGCTCCTTTTTACCCAGAGGTGCTAGGATGTAAGCAGGCAAAGTAGGCATTGTACCAACCTCACAGTGAGAAAAAGGGTGAGTAACAAAAGAAAAGGGACCTGACCCCCAAAATTATCATGGGACATATCCAGACTGAGTACATGGATGCAACTCCTTTGAATTCAATGAAATTAGACCTGATTGGCACCAGCTTTGAACCTGACTGTCTGTCTCAGATTTGCAAACCCACTTCCATATTTATTATTATTAATATTTATTGTTTTATAGCCCCCATAAGTTTGCTGTCACTTCAGAGAAGATTGTTTTCTTCCTTATGGATGTGATGGGCAGTACATGTATCATGTAATGTACACAAGGAAGGTGGAGGAGGTCATGGGAGGACAAGGTTCACAGAAAAGGGTGTATGCACTTAGTTTAGGCAGATGCATTTATCAGTGGTTACTTCCGCCCTGATCAACTTTTGTGTGTGTTTCATAGGTGATACTGCAGAAATACATTTGAGATGAGAGTGAAAGTTACATGAATAGATTTTTGGAAGATCATTCCAAGCATAAGGGGTAGCATGGGAAAAAAACACTGTGAGATTTGTATGAGAAGGAGACAAAAGAGCCATTGAGGGTGGCATGATAGGTAGAATAGAGAGAATGAAGGGGAAAACTGAAGGATTCCAGGACAAAGACTTAGGCCTTGTCTACATGGAAAAGTTTTACCAGTTACATACATGTAAACGCTCTTATTCTGGTATGAGAATGGCTTTTTTTCATGTTTACTTCAGCCCCTTTCCAAGTGACATAAGCTAAATGGTAAAATTAAAAAGGCCCTCTTATTCCAGACTATGGGCTGTCTAACTATATTACTTTAAATTCACACCTTATGTTATACCAGAAAATCTTTCCCATGTAGACAAGGCTTAAGCAGGGACTGTGTGACATAGGACCTTGGCAAGTTTGAATGGAGGACAAGTCTGGATGGAGTCAGGGCAGTAATTCTAAAAGAGTGTAGGTGACATGACTGAAACTTATAGGCAAAAAAGATAATTTTTTCTAGTGTCATCTAGCATGGAGCAGAGCAGGGAGAGGTTGGTAATATAAAGATGGAGCAAAGGAGACTGCAGTGGGCAAGCAGTGCAGAGTGAGGCTCAGTGATTTTAGGTGTAGGGATGGATAGGAATTGTCATGTTGTAGAGACACTGTGAAGGAAAAAGTGACAGAACTTGGTCACAGCCTGAATATGGTGGGAGAAAAATAGACAGGAGTCAAAGATGACCCCAGTTTGAGGGAAGATGGAGTGTTGTCAACAGCAATGAAAAACAGAATAATGGAGAGGGCTTGGGAAGAAAGACTGGGAGGTTTTATATGTCACCATCTTTCACTGGCTTCATCCCATCTTCCCCTTTCACTTCATCCTGCAGTGAAATGATAATACTGGATTTGTCACATCTCCCTCAGTTTCTTAGCAATAGGCTAGATGTCACAACTGCAGAATTATGACTTTGTTGGAGGATGAAATCAGGGAGAAAGTATTTATTGAAGACCAAACATTGAAACAATTACAAAAGGGACAACAATAATAATAATAATTAATAAAAAGACTCTGCAAGTAAATTGCAATTATATACATGTGATCTCTCTTAAGTTTTGTTCCAGTATGATACATGCCCTCCCTTCCCCTAGCCCCACTCCTTGAAGTTATTTTGTTTACAGAATAGTTCCCTTTGGTAGCTGCAGTGACTAAAACATTAGTACTTGGCATAAAACTGGGAGTTACACCCTTTCGTATGACTGCTGGTAAGGTCCTTTACAAGACAAGTGCCTGGTGCACTGTAGAGTACATTAATCTTTATTTCCTAGCTGCCTGGTCGTATTAACCCTGCTCTTCCCCCAGGTGTGCCAGATGATATTTGGCTGAAATGGGAAATAGGTTTGTTGTTTCCAGATGCTAAGATCACCGGGCACAGAAGACTAGAGAAGGTAAGAGAGCTGACTGATGACAGTGGGCCTGCTCCTGCTCCCACTGATCCAGACTGTATCTGGGTCTCAAGTGGGTCTGCAGTGGAAGAATTCAAGGAGTTGTCCTGCTTTTACCACCACTCCATCTAATAGTCCTCATGCACAACAGGGGAGCACAGGAACTTCTCCCTGCAGGTGCAAATCACTACCAAAGTAGTTGAGTAGACCCTTAAAAATGACGGTGTCATGGCTGGGCCCAATCTCACTAGCCTGTGGAACTTGCTGTGTGGACCAGAGAAGCAGGCCATACCATAAAAGGGGACAGTACAACCATGAGCGGTCTGGGCCCGGGACTGTCATTGTGCTCTTTGTAGAGTGACTTCTACAATGGGGCCCTAGTCCCTGCTCATGCTCCTTAGTCACTACTACAATAGAAATAGTAATCATAAATAATAACAGCACTGCCTTCAGGCTCGATATCCCTGAAGCAAGACCATGAAGTACGGCAGCATGTTAAGGACAGTCGGCTACAAATCCAAGGAGGTAGGTGGCTACGGGTTCCAGGAAGTAGATTCCCAACCTCTTGGGTGTTTTGTTTGTCATTTGTTTGCTTAGTTTTGTTAATTAGAAAGACACTATTTTTATGTTCTCAAATTGTACTGAACTATTTTAGAAATAAAGGTCTGAAAAGCAGGGAATAAAGAAAACAAGCAGCCGCTAGTTTATTGTTCCCTGGCTCTTCCAGTATCTATGGAGTTCTTCTCATTCAGCAAAGTTTTAAACCCTCATGTTTAGATTTTCAATAACACATTCATTTCAAATGCAGACATAGTGTTTTGAAGGGCACTTTGTAATGGTTTTATCCAGAGTCAGATTATTTGTAATCCAGGGGGAAAGCATGCATTCTTCGCAAGGCAAGTAGAAAACATATCTGAGCACAAATCAAAAGAATGATTACGGCACGCACGCTCTGTACCCATTACTGAATCCCCAAGGCTCTTTCTGTTTGTTTAGGCTCTTTTTCTTCTGATGCCTCTGGTTGGACTGGGTGTAAACTCAGCAATGAATAAGAATGGTTAAAATGGATAACATAAAAAGATGTGACATTCTTGAAGGATCCCATGTTTCAAACTTAGATTCAAGTGAAAGCTACTAAAGGAACACCTCCCAATGGTCTCAAGTAGATCTTTCTTCAATACATCAGAGGTTTGCATTTCCATCTGTCATAGGGTGCACTTCTGATCTCATTTCAATCCCAAACAAGCTCACATTCACTGGGTAATGAAAAATGGCATTTGCACAAAGTGGAAAGAAAAAGCATTGTTTCTACCACACATTATATTTTACACTGCTCATGAGACGACGTTTCATATCCCATAAAAACCATTATCTGTAACTTACTGTGCATGCCAGAAAAAAAGCAACCTTGTATCTTTAAAAGAGATGTCTTGTTTCTGAAAACACTTTATCTCTCACATTTCCCTACCCACAAAGTAACCTGTGTTTATAAGCAAATCTACTCAACCCCTTAATAATGACCTAGAGTAAACATCTGACATATGCTGCTTTCAAGCTCCTCTTTGTTTAGGCATGAATTGTTCATTTTAATGTCTTTTGTATACTGCCTGAAGGAAAGACAAATGATACAAGGGATGTTTTACATTATCAATGGTGGCAGAGGTTATGCCTGTGTTTATCTGATCCTCTTTTACTGCATTACAAACGGTAAGATAAACTGCATGGCATACAATGGTCATTAATTTTAGCACACATTTTCACATTTTTTTAATTTAAAAGGTATTAGATGTAAAATACCCAGTTTGTCAGGGTTTCTAGTCATTTGTAAAATCTGTGGCAATCTCATTTGACAGAGCACATTTATTTTCAATATAAGTATGCAGCTAATTTTAAAATGCAAGTTCCCTTTTTGTTTGCATTAGAAAGACAACTATATCCTAGTATGAGCTGTTGTCCAGTTTAATAATTAAATGGGTTTCACTAGAACTAGTCCGTTTATGTGGAGGATCTATCCTACGGTTAGTCTTATTTGATGACATGGGTCCTGCTAATGCCAAACAAAAAAAACAACAAGCCCCTGAAATATGAGGCAGCATAGGAAAAAAAATAGTATGATGAAGAAGCTTCTTTAAACGCACACATGTACACCCTTCCAAGATGTCCACAACCGAGAGTCTTGGGATGGTGTAATAAAATCAATAGAGAACCCATTGGGTGGGGCAGGAGGGGGAATTACACCTACCGTAGGTGTTATTTTTCTTCTGCACTCAGAGCTCAATTTGTAATGAACATGGTGCCAGGGCCCAAACAATTTTTTTACTTTCATAAGTGACGCGGCAATCTCAGAGGTGCCAGGGCTATGAACTGCCAAGCCTAGATGCACCGGGGCTTAGCCCTGGCAAGCCCTGGCACCAATTAAGCACTGTCTGAGCTTCTTAAGATTTGCTTGGTCCTTGTCAGTTAAACTACTTTATCTAAAAGTAATTGAAGTTCATCTTTATATCTATATTGCACAAATCCATTAATATAATATTATAATATGCTTTTCATCTCAGGATCATGCTGACAGCAGCCAGTTTGCAGACTTTTCCAAGCAAAGGCCAAATAAATTAGTGCAGCAGAGTTGGACCCTTTGGTCAACACCACCCCGTGAGCCGACATATAGGCAAAACTAGTAGCGAGGCCTATACATAAGGTTACCTAATACTTTCCATTATAAGCCCATTTTCAGTTGCTTATTACTTTGCCAAACTTTTATGGCTTAGGCTGAAAATTTCCATGCTTTCTCTAGTGCCTTAAAAAAATCTTAAATTTAATCAAAAACAGTTCAGCCAATTCTGAGAATGAGGTTAAGGAAAAACAGATAGTTTTGCCAATATTCACTTTTGTAAGGAGCTCTAGCAGCTCCAGGAGCCGGAACTTGACATTTGGTCAGACAGATACCTTTCCTCTACCCATGAAAAGCGAGCCAGATCCACTCATTCGTAAGTCGCTACAAAATCACAATTTGCACATGCTTGATAGAAGCATGCTGCTCAAATCTCTGAACATTCCATCTGCACTGAGCAGTTTCCAGTCCCACAGAGTGCCCTAAATGTCAATGACACTAAGCATTGCCTAGGGACAGAGCTAGAGCTCTGGATATGGGTATGGTGTAATCACAGCTGGTGTTGTATTCCAGCTCCTTTAGCCTAGGGGAAGATGTGCTGGGTGCTGAGAGATCATTAGTTCTAGTGTCAACCTTTTCACTAACTGGTGTTAAGAATTCTCTGCACTTCCTAGCCTTTGTTATTAAGCAAGGCCTCATATACCTGCCATTGGAGGCAGGTAAGTATCATCCCCCTATTTTACACATGGGGTAACTGAAAAGGTCCCTTCTGACAGAAATGACTATAACCAAGCTGCCAGGTTTTGTGCGGAATAGAAGGTGCAGCCTTTTGAAATGTAGTCCTATTTTCCTCATCTCTTTTGGTTCCTCTAGCTAAAAAATCATAGCCACACAAACTCTGAACTTCAGACATTCTCCAAACATCTCAGAGATAGTCCAGTGTTTAACTTTTAAAGTGAAAGACTTATAGAGTGATTGCCCTTATTCGGGATAACTTCACTGAGTTTCACAAAGGTTTATATGGGGATCTGTCAACTACTTCTGTTTCCAACACAAAAACAAAGCTGAAAATCTTTGTTTCCCTCTTCCATCAAAATATTGTGTTCACTGACCATTTTTAACTAACTCTGTCCCTGGCATATGCTGTATATGCTCTGGGGAATCAGAGGGGCAGGCTGAGCAGAAGTGGGGATGGAGGCATGGGCTCTGTGGGACAGAGGGGATGCACATTGGTAGTGGCTCTATTTAGGCTGTGGGTGGTAGAGGGGAAGTAGTTGAGAACGAGAAGGGAAACTGTTGAGTGAATGGAGGTGGAATTTTGAATGCCTTAGCAGTTTATTTCCTTGCTTTTTATAGTTTGTATTGATAGGATAAGCAGTCCAGCCAGCTTAACTCAACATGAAAGATCTTCTCTGTGAGATGATATAAGGAGATCTATTAATTTCCTACCCTGACAAAGGAGCAGGACATTGGATTACCTTGGGATATGATTTTGTGAAGCTCTCATGCAGTAGTTAGGAGCTATAATCCTGGCTGTAACCAAACCTTGTAGCTTCCAGATCATTCACCTCTCTCCATGCCACACTGACCCTTGCCAGTCCTGCTGTAGTGCTGTGTGGGAAGGGTGATCACAATCACCTACTTGCATGATCTATAAAGCAAGGCCATTAATATTTTTCTCCCCACGCTTTTATATGTGTGTATTTCACTAATCTTACAAAGGTCATCATACTAATCAGTTTCCATGCTGATAGACAGCCATAGTAACAAACCAGTAAAGGAAGAGGTAAAGTGGAAGACTTTCTTCTGTATTTCCTTGTTTTGGGAGGAGGGAGTGGTGGGAGAGAAAGGAAGGAGAATGAGAGAGAATCTTCATCTTATTGTAAAATACTTTTCTATTTCTGAAAGGAAAATGTATAGAATTTATACGGTCAAATGAAAAGGCACATATAGCCCATAGCTATCCTTACCACCAAGAGCCAGATTATAGCTGTCCCATGAACCCACATAGGGGAACAAGGGAAGGTTAGGGTCCCCTTACTCCCATGTGCTGACTATGCACATCAGGGGTAGCAGCATAGATGAGACAGCAGCCTCAATGGAGTTGCTGTGTCAACCTTCCACCCCTCTGTTTGTGTTGGTAGGGAGCGGGTGGGAGGGGATGGGGAATGAAGTCTTTCCATTGACTTCAATAGGCTTTGCATTGTGCCCTACAAGGATCAGAGCCTAATTGTCTTGGGGCTTTCTGGGCAAATCTAGTGAGCATGGCTGAACTTTGCATAACTAGTCCTTTTCCTTTCCTCCTCTTCAACTTCTGGACTCAAGATATTTTCTTGTGCTTTATATTGCATTTGAAATATTATTAACTATTCAGGATGGGGAATACCATGTAAGAACACGTAGAAAATAAATTAAGAAGAGAGGATAGCTTTAATGTAAAACTGGCCTGATGGAATATCATATTCATGGATTTGTGCACCAATCAAAAGGTAGAACTGTATGACGTTAAATGTGTCTGAACGTGCCACAACTATATATGATTGTCTGTGATTGCTGAGTGAAGTCTGAAGGGATTGCTCAGCGTTAACAGGGAAAAGAGACCAGAAATTCCTCTGGTAACATCCCACATAAGTGAAAGCTTAAAAGTTAAAGCTGATCTATAAAGCAAGAGTTGGCTTTAATATATGCAACTATCTTTTTCCATTTTTTAATTATTACTTTTTAAAACAGAGAGATCACAACATATGTAATAGTTCTAGGGTCTGGCTAGTTTCTCTCCTTTTAACTCGGATGTGAAAATTACATACATTCCTGAGCTACAGAGTGTAAGGAAACAATGAATAACTCTCACAACTCTAAAATAAACTCTCAACTTTCCAAGTGACCAGAATAGAAATAGAATTTAAACTCAATATATAAAATTATGACAAATATGAAACTGCCTCTTATTTTCCCCTCCTCTTTTTCCTGTAGGAGCTCAATCCTTCAGAGCGCTGAGCACGTGGGACCTAATCCAATCAAATACCTAAATCACATGCTTGACTTCAAGCATGTATGCAGTCCCATGGAAATGGGTGACAGTCTCACCTATGGCTGGGTAAAAGATACAGGAGTTGTCCTGTTAGGGATATATGTATGATCTCAGATGTATGTAGTTTGTATCTACTCGTTTAATATTACCAAGAGATAATATGTATTGTCTTCCCTGCCAGACATGTTTTTAGGTTGAGTTATTTAACTAACTCCCTGAAATTATAAAAATCATGGAAATCTTGAATCACTCTTTTTCTTCTTACTGTTTAGCAGCATCACTGGAAATCACTGGATATAGATTCTTCAAAATGCACAGATCATAAACTCAGCCAGCTTTTTTCATTTTCCATCCATCCATCCATCCATCCATCCATCCATCCATCCATCCATCCAGGCAATTACACTGCAATGTGTCTAGCTTTTGTCCCACAGATTCTACTGTCCAGGAAGGCTCTCTTTTGGAATTATTAAAGGCCCAACCACAACAATGAATTGACTTCCAGTCACACTTTTTTCTCTAGCACAATAATTTAAACCTTTGTCACCCTAATAAAACTATTTGGACAGGGCAGGGCAGCAAGGTAGAAAATCTCTTTGGAAAGAGACACAGAGGCAGCCACTGGGTTTAACACAGAGTAATAAAGGATGCAATTCCATACCAGCCTCACAGGGTGGGGGGCAGAAGGCAGGCCATGCACTCTAGATAGGACTCTGGCACTCAGTCAACGGCAGCCCTCTCTTGAAAGGGAACCACCGCTGGTCAAGCCCAGTGCTCCAAATGAGCACCTGGATTGGCTGATGAGCAGTATGGTACCACCAATGTAAGGTACTGCTGAATTAAAGCAGGCCTGCTGTATTGAGGCCATTATAAAATATCCCCCTCCTTCCCCTGTAGTTTGATTATTGGTGGTGAGTGACAATATCTTTGTTGTGCTGTTAGTATTTTTTTTGTGCATTATACTTTGGTTTTCTCAGGATGTTGTGAATGCTGCCAGTGGTTCAAATTGATTATCTGATTCTGATGTGATAGTGTGAGTGGTGTGGTTACTTAGTGATTTTAGAGCAATTGTATGGTTTAGACTGCATAGGTACCATTTCCTAAATTAGCATGGGTCTCAAATTTTATTTAAATGATGTTCTCTCACAGGACCATAGCTTTGGGTGGGAGGGCTTGGCAAAAGCAGTTTAAGTTCCCTTTAGCAGGATAGTTATTGAGGACATGCTGGCTGGTTCTCCCAACCCCGCAGAATTGGGGAGGTTAGGGTTATGTAAATCAAGCATTGACTCATCGGTAGTTCAGAATGGGGTTGTATTCACAGGAAAGCCTGGACAAGTAGCAAGATTTTGATAAAGTTGCAGTGAGTTGGCCATCTCCAAGCTCATGGCCACCTTGCCATTTGCATCTCAAGTGTGTACTGAAACATATACTTAATGACAGGTTTCAGAGTAGCAGCCATGTTAGTGTGTATCTGCGAAAAGAAAAGGAGGACTTGTGGCACCTTAGAGACTAACAAATTTATTAGTCTCTAACGTGCCACAAGTCCTCCTTTTCTTTTTGCATATACTTAGTATAATTTCTACTAGAGCAAGCACTAGTCTCTTTGCTATGTTTTTACTTCAGTTTGCACAGTAAAGTTTCCCTTATGCTTTTCCATACACAGAGAGCAACCATATACTTTCAGTCTGACTGATTCATTTTAGATAAAGGGAAACAACAAAACAAGGAAGAACAAAGGCTGAAGTCCCTGAGAGAGAGAACAATATGTATCTCCTCTGAATCATACTGCATGAAGTCTGCCTCACAAAATGGCACCTGCCTCTGAATACAGTAGACTCCTAGAAATGCAAAGGTTCAGTAACCAGACAATAAATTAATAATAATTACCAGCAAGGCATACTGCTATGTACTTAGGTCTCCTGTGCTATCCACAGCTCTTCTTACACATGTCCCTCTGTATTGGCATCCCCCTTACTGCTCTAATCTGTCATGCCCACACCTCCTTCTCATAAGACACTTCTGCCTATAAAATTTAGTACCCTGCTCAAAGAAGTGTTAGTAGACAGACAACAGTACACGCATAATTTCTCACTTTTTGCATATTTTTTTAAACTAACAAAATATGTGCTAACTTCACTATTTAGTTGCTTGCTGTTGTATCCCAATATACTGTCCCTTGTGTATTTTTTGCCTATTTAGGGCCCAGTGTAAAATATTCTAACACACTACTGCACCTGCATGGCACCAGATTGAAGTCTTTGTACTAGATGACCTAAAATGACTTTTCCCCTCTCTACCTACTATGATTCTATGCTGGTGACCATTCTAGGATATTTTTATTCATAGTATTTATTATGTTCAGGGCTTGTTTATGACTACCATACTCATAGGGTGGCAGACTAACAGTCCTGAAAAACAAGACTTCCATCTACAGAAGAGGTGTAGCATAGCTAATGACAGTGCAGATTTCCTCCACGTTACCCTGCCAATGTGCCTCACCACTGAACCAGAGGGACCACTTCTAGAGATGACAGCATAGCTCAATTTTCGTACACTGGCTCAGAGGAGGCTGGTGACATCTGAAAATGGCTAAGCAAAATTGACACACCGAGTTTTGCTCAGAGCCAGTTTACAGCAGAATATAAAGACGATGCTCTGTCTGACTCGAAATAGCATAGGGAGCAGATAAACTACAGCAGGTAATATGCAGTAAGAAGGGATATTAGCAGGCTAAGAAGGAATATGAAGAGCAAAAAACTAAAGGTATAAAAACCAATAACAAGAAATTCTTTAAGTAAATCAGAGGCTGGAAGTCTGACAGGAAATTGTGGCTCCATTTGCCACAAAGAAGAAAGCAGAGTAATTAAGGGAATTAAGGATGTTGCTGAGAAGCTAAATGATTTATCTGGATCAAACTTCACCATAGATGATAGGGAGATTGCTACCCAGACCTACTCTTTTCTAGTTATAACAATATGGCACTGTCAGAGATTGAAGTTTTGAAAAAGAGTTGCTGGAACAAGATGATAAATTAGAAAGCAACAAGTCTCCTGGTCTAAGTGGCATGGACCTGAGAGTTCAGAAGGAATTTAAGATTGCATATTTTTGCTAGCAACTCAGTAACTTCAATTTCACTAAAATCAGCTATTATACAAGAGGACTGGAGAGTAGCAAATGTTTTCACCATTCAAACAGGTGCTGAGAGTGGTCTGCGCAGGCCAGTAAGCCTTCTTTCTGAATCTTTTCAAACGGATTGAGATAATAATTAAAAATAGAATGATGAATCTTGTGAAAGATCATGATCTAACTAGCATGGTTTCTGCAAAGGGGAAAAAAATGTGGGCCTCCCGAATTTCTCTTTGAATGTATCAGTAAAATAGCAGATAAATGAGGACCAGCGACATAATTTATTTGGATTCTCAGTAGACCTTTTAACAAAATCCCTCATAACAGGCTTCTAAAGAAACCAAGTAGTCATAAAGTCAGAGGCAAAGAACTGTCATAGATCAGAAACTGGCTATGAGACAGAAAACAAAGAATAGGAAATGATCAATTTTCATTATGACAAAAAGATAACCATGAAGCTGGTTAAAAAAATTTGACGGACTAGTTTCATGTTCGAAAATGCAGTTTCATCAACCTCTAAATGTTTTCTGGGAACTTGCTGATTTCAATGAAATTGTTGATGGGAAAAATTTGAAATAAATCATTTTGGCTTTATCATTTCATTTTGATAAGGTAAAAATGTTTAGTTTATCACTTCCAATCATAGATTCATACACTTTAAGGTCAGAAGGAACCATCATGATCATCTAGTCTGACCTGCACCTTACAGGCCACAGAACTTCACCTACCCACCCTTGTAATAGGCCCCTAAACTCATTGTGTTTTGACATTTATATCCTATTAAATAGTGTAATATTATGTTTATATGTATTTAATATAATAATATAAGGTTTTAATATAATATAAAAGTCAAAATAAAATGAATAGAAATGATAAGGTCAAAAAGAGATGTTTTTACTTTAGCAAAATGTTTTGATGGTGCCAAATCAAATTTTTTCAGATTCTTCATTCCACAGGAACCTTCAAAATGTTGCCTTTTCATTCTGATTCAGAACAAACTTTTCTCCAGAATATTGGAATTTCTCACAGAACAGAAATTCCATTTTCTGACCAGCTCTGTTAGCAATGGAATGTCACAAAGTTCCATTATTAGGAGCGGCGCTGTTTAAGCCATTTGTTAACTAATTCATAAAGGGGCATGAGCAGTGGCATGACAACTTTTGCAGATGATCCAAAATTATTTATATTAGTTAAAACAAGAGAAGACTCTGAGGAACTTCAGAGGAGCCTAATGAGGGAAGATGAAAGGACAATATTGTGGCAGATGAAATTCAACATTGACAAATGAAAAATAATGCATGTTGGAGGGAACAGCCTGAACTACTCAGACAGGTCAGTGGATTCTAAATTAACTACATAATCTCAGGAAAAAGACCTGTGGTAAAATTTTCAAAAGTGATTAAGCAACTTGGGAACCCAAGTCCCATTTTTAAAAGTGCCCAAGTCACTTCAGTTGTGTCTACACTGCAGCTGGAAGCTGGAAGCATGCCTCACAGCCTGGGTGGACAGACCTATGCTAGCTCAACTTGAGCCATGTGCTAAAAAAGCTGCCAGAGTCCAAGCCTGCCAGCCTCCTGAGTCTGAGGTCAGGTGGCTAGCCCGAGCTGCTGCCAGTGTCACAACATCCATACTGCTATTTTGAGCACACTAGCTCAAGTGGAGCTAGTGCGAGTCTATCTACCCAGGCTGGGAGGTATGCTCCCAGCTGCAGTGTAGACGTATGCTTCAGCGCTTTTGAAAATTTTACCTTTGGGCATTATTGTGGACAGATCAATGAAGACCTCAGCTCAGTGTGCAGCAGCGGTTAAAAAAGCAAACAAACTGTTAGGCTCCATAAGGAATGGAGTGGAAAATCATATGGACAATATGCCAGAGCCATTATATAATTCAATGGCAAGCCCTTAGTTGGAACAGTTTTCAGTTCTGATAACCGCGTCTCATAAAGGGTATAGCAGAAATAGAGGGAACTGAGAGACTGGTGACAAGAAGGATCAGTGGCATGAAAAAGCTCTAATATACACAGAGATCAGAAACACTGGGCGTATTTACCTTAGAGAGGTGATGAATAAAAGTGGGCATGATAAAAGTATGCAAAATAATAATGGTGTAGAGAAGGTATAGCAGGGACATCTATGCATCCTGTGTCATCATAGAGAAATAAAGGGACATTTAATTAAATTGAAGGTGTCAAATTCAAACCTGAAGGAAATACATTTTACACAACATATAAATAGACCACACGATATCAAGGAGTCAGGTTTATCAGCACTGAAAAAGGAATTAGAAATGTAAATGGCTAAGAAGACTATTCAAAGCTATAATAGCAAATATTAAAATAAAATCAAAGACTCTGGAATGATATAAATTCTCAATCATTAGGGTAAAAACTAGCTTCTAACTACTGGGAGTTAGGATGAATATTTTCATAGATTCCAAAGCCAGAATGGACCATTGTGATCATCTAGTCTGATTTCTTACAAAATACAAGCCACTGAACTTCTCAAAATAATTCCTAGTGCATATCATTTAGAAAAATATGCAGTCATGATGAGAAATCCACCACAACCCTTGGTAAAGTGTTTTAATGGTTAATTACCCTCACTGTCAAAAATTTCCAGCCTGAATTAGTCTAGCTTAAACTTCCAGCCATTGGATCGTGTTGTACATTTCTGTGATAGATTGAAGAGCCCATTACTAAATATTTGTTCCCTATGTTTATACTTGTAGACTGTAAACATGTCACCCCTTAACTTTCTTTAAGCTGAATAGATTGAGCTCTTTGAGTCTATCACGATAAAGCAAATTTTCTAACCCTTTAATCATTCTCATGGCTCTTCTCTGAACCGTCTCCAATTTATCCATATCCTTGTTGAATTCTGGGCACCAGAACTGGTCACAGTATTTCAGCAGCAGTCACATCAGTACTAAATACAGAAGAAAAATAACCTCTTTACTCCTACTTGCAATTTCCCTCTTTATGCATCCCAGGATTGCATTCACTTTTTTGGCCACAGCATCACATGCAGAGCTCATGTTCAGCTGATTATTCACCACAGCCCCCCAGTACTTTTTCAGTCACTGCTTCCCAGAAGAGAGTTTCCCCCATCCTGTAAGTAAGGCCTACATTCTTTATTCCTAAAGCATGGTTTAAAATAAATTGTTTTTAAAGTCTTTACAAATGGTTAGGGATTTTTTAAAAATTATTTTAAGTCTTTAAAAACAATTTGTTATTTCGGTCATTCTTAGTCTTGTGGAAAATACCTATAAAATTTAACAGACAATGATAACCTCACTATATAATTTTAAATCAACTTATAGAATTCTACTAAGAGAATGATATCCTGTATATGTAATTCTATAAGCTGGTTTAAAAATTATAATATGGAGGTTATTATTCTCTATTAAATCCTAGAGGTATTTTTCATAAGTTTAAGAATCAAGAGTGCTAACCTCACTGTATAGGTTGGTTTTAAAATTCTAGAGTGATATTATTCTGTATATACATTCTATGATTGAGATCCTGATCCCTGCTCTGGCCCTTCTACACTGCATAAACGGCTAGAGCAGCATAAAACAGCCTTAAAAGCCCACATTCCTGCCAGAGGAGGATTCTGCCCTCATAGGCACTGAAGAGAGAGTCATAAGTTTGACTCATAAGGATCCTTTTGGAAACCCTAGAATAGGGGAAATGACAGGGCAGGGCTGGGAGTGGAAGGGGAATACTGGGTGTACTGCACAATTTCTGGGCTGCTGTAATTTAGAAAGGTCCTGAGGGCTGTCTAAATTATATTGGTGGAGCTCCAGGTCCTGTAGGATGCAAATCTACCTTTCCCTCCACTCACCTGGCATTGTGAATTCTAAGAAGCACCGCCCTAAAGGTGCAGGACAGAATCTCACCCTGTTCATAAATTCTGTAAGTGTTTCCTACAACAGTAAGAATGTTTTAAACAAATTGTTTTTCAAGGCTTAAAAATAATAAAAACTAATTGAAACCTCCATGATTTTATATAACTAGAGGCTCAGTGGAAAGGGTTTCTGGCAAAGTAATACCCCAGGGGCAGCCGGGCGTCGCCTTGCCCTGCTCAGTGGCATTGCCTTTTGACTCACCTTTGATCTTCCAGAGTCTCTGCAGTTCTATTTTTTTCCGGAAATAAGCACCCCTGCTTCATGATGTCTCTCTAGTGAATGGTATCTGTTTGTGTGTTTGTTTATGTAAAATGAGCTGGTCTGCAAATGACCATCTATATCTTGTGTAAATTTAGATACAGCTTTGAGGCCCACTGATGTCCCAAACCACTGTTCACCAATTCCAATTTTTCATTATGAATTAGAAATAAACTCCACAGCCTTCCTGCTATGCAAAAAAATCTTCTGCACTGCTGCATAAGGAGGATTTTTATTTATTTTTTTGTGCATACAGTAGATCCCCTAGTGTTTTAAGTGAAGCTGCCTATTTTTAACACAATATGAAATATATCTGAATATAAATACATTCAGTGTGGCACTTTGTGTCAGTATTTTACTTAAAAATATTGTAATAATTAGTATAGAGAACAATGGAAAACCTATTAATTCTGCACTATATTATCTTCCTATTTGCTTGTAGCACAGGTAGAAACAGAATGGGTCACATCTGCAGTATTATGTAGGGTTTTGTTTGATATACAGTACTGTATTATACACATTCAAAACCGTATTAACAGTAAAGCGTGAAATAGCTTACTCCTAAAAATATTCATGGCAGCATCCAGCCTTTCGCTCCTGAGCCAGCATATATGTCTGGATCAATGACCAGAACTGGCAGGGTTCTGTTGGAAAGAATCCATTATCAGTGTCTGTCACTCTGGATGCTTGTGCAGAGAAGCTGAACACAGGAAAAGCAGCAATCAAAACACCAATACAGTAAATCATTGGGAAAACTTTGCTATGTTCAGTTTTCATCATGTTCTCCCTCTGTCATCACCTTATATTACAACTGAAATTTTTTTATAACAATGCTAAAAAAATATTTTGCTCGAGCATGGGACCTTTCACATTGGAACACTGCTCATGGAATCAATTTTCTTTATTCTTAACCTGACCTTGATATCAGTTTTCCTCAGTATTCAATACTAGCTGCAAAAGCTTGAACTCCTTAAGACTTTCACCCATCCCCCAGAAGCCCAGTGCAAGGGACACTTGTATAAGAAAACTAAAAATTGGAAGGCTCTTGACAAAGAAAAATAGTTAACTAGATAAACAGACCTGAATGTACTCAAGCTTACATGTGCCTCATTTACACAAAACGCCATTAGCCTGATCCTGTTTATTCAGAGTACAGCAGAGGCAACCTAGCTTGCATGTCTGAATAGGGTGCTTTAGATAATACAATGTATCCTCAGACATGCAAGGCATATTTCCATAATATATAAGGCAAAATATGTTGTATTTAATCCATCACCAGTGGGTTCACTGAGCGTAAGAATTGAATTTTTATTCACATTCTTACATTATTGCCTACATTAATATTAGGCAGCGAATGAAGTGAAAATGAAGTGCCATTTTAGCATACAAGCTGAGGAAGACAAGCAACAAATAAAATACAAACCATCTTGCTAGTCAAAACATACAAATATATTTTAAATAAATAATCTGCATTGCAGAACCCCTCTCTCTGTTTCCTTGGAACTAAATCGACAAGCCTAAGCAACAAAGCTAGCTTGGAATCCTCATGTGATCAGGAAAGGGGCTCCACCTCAGATGAGCTTTCTCTGAAGGATAAGAGGAGGGGAAGGAACAGAATAGGGCAATGAATGCCACAACCTTGCACTAGTTGGTTGATAGTTTTCCTCAGTTCAGAGGACTGATGATGACACGGCGCACACGTGTTCTCCTTCCTTCCCTGTCATCTGTTAAACATATCATTGTGGGTAAGAAGCTCTTGTGCCTCTGGCAAGAGTTTAGACTGTCCTGGTGAGGGATGTTACACTGCAACGATGCAGAAGGAAGCGTGGCCCTAAGAAAACATGATGCACACAGACCTTGCACCATTCAGCAGAGCAGCCAGTCTGCTGATCAGAGACTGACATGACAGAACTTTACTGGAGGGAAGCCTGCAAACTGTGCTACATGCGGAATTGCTGTAGGAGCTGAGGGCAAACAGAAATAAAATCAGTAA